>NW_028152225.1:0-627150 GCF_964638095.1 Poromitra crassiceps | reverse complement strand
TGTTTTGAAGTGACAGTCTAAACGTTACTTTGGAGGAACGTGGAGAGAACGTCAGACTTAGATGGTAGATGCCAAACCACAATTCTATCGTCTGGTGACGTCGCGGTCAAGACGATGTTTGCTGGGATGTGCAGTGCAAGTAATTCTGCTGTGTGTGTGTGTGTGTGTGTGTGTGTGTGTGTGTGTGTGTGTGTGTGCATGTGCGCGTGTGTGTGTGTGTGCGCGCGCGTGCGTGCGTGCGGAGGGAGGATACTACTTCTACTAGCAAAGTTTTTGTTTTGTGCAGTATGTGTGGTATCAACCAACCAGACAGACAGACAGACAGACAGACAGACAGGATAGATAGATAGATAGATTTTCAGCGTCCTTCTCACCTTTTTCCACCTAACCAGTTTGCATTCCTGAATAATAACAATAAGGCCTACGACGTGATAAGTACCCTAGCCTACAGTACTAGACACTGTGGGTGGGGCTGTTATGATCATTGTATTCACTGAGACACCAAGAGCTATAAATTAGCCCACAGGTAGCTGAGTAGTTGAGCAGTCTGTGTTCATTATTTACAATGCGTCCTGGAGGCAGGAGCAGAGAGCGCTACAGACGGAGACACTGGACGCCAGAGCAATTACTGGCCTTTATACAGAGTGTTTCAGAGGGGGAATCTGATGGCGAAGCAGAGGAATTGGCATGCGACCTAGAGAGTGATGATGAGAGAGATGATGATGGAAGTGGCGTTGTTATAGAATCTGATTCAGGTTCAGAATCAGAACCTGAGGCGACCACATCCATGGAAGAGACATCACCATCCATGCAAGAGACAGCACGAGATGGTACCGTATGGATTGAACAACCCCCTGGCTGTTCGAGAGGCAGAGCACCAGCGGCCAACATCATGAGAGAACCTCCAGGGCCCACACCTCACGCCAAGGAAAATATCACAAATCCACTGAGCAGTTTACTGTGTTTGCTTGACACAGAAATGTGGGAACAGATTCTAAAGTATACTCAGGCCGAGGCTGACCGAAACAATGCTGATATGTTCAATGTGACAATGGACCAACTAAAAGCATTTGTGGGTCTGGTTTATTTGAGAGGTATTACCGGTGGCAAAAGCCAGAAACTGGACGACTTCTGGTCTGCTGAAATGGGAAATCCTGTTTTCAAGGAGACAATGTCTCGCCAGAAATTCAAAGATATCATGCGCTATCTACGCTTTGATGACAAGAGCACAAGGGCTGCCCGCCTTGTCGAGGACAAATTTGCGATGATATCAGAGACATTTGATCGATTTGTGAAAAACAGCACTGCTTCTTACACGCCTGGGGAGAACATAACTGTTGATGAACAATTGTTCCCCACCAAGGCGCGCTGTCGTTTCACGCAGTACATGGCCAATACACCGGATAAATTCGGCATAAAATTCTGGGTAGCCGCTGATGTTGAAACCAAATACATGTTGAATTCCCATCCCTATCTAGGGAAAGACAACAGTAGGCCACCTGGACAGCGCTTATCGGACAATGTTGTGCTTCGTCTGATGGAGCCATTCCTGGAGAAAGGAATAAATGTAACGACAGACAATTACTTTACTACCTCGTTACCACTGGCAAACACTCTTTTGGCGCACAAAACCACCATTGTTGGCACAATGAATAGAATCAGACGAGAGATGCCCCCGTGTACAAAGGCACAGATGGAAAGATTTGCCCCCAAGGTGCTGAGGGCTGGACAAGCCACACTCACCGTTTACCAGGCAAAACCACGGAAAAACGTCTGCCTCCTCAGCACAATGCACCAGACCGTTTCAACTGACAATGGCCCCAAGAAACTGCCCGAAACTGTTTCCCACTACAACAGCACTAAATATGGTGTTGATGTTATGGACCAGATGGCACGCTTGTATTCAGTAAAGGGAGGGACCAGGCGTTGGCCTGTAGCTGTGTTCTACAACATCCTAGACCTGGCTGCAATCAATGCACACATTATGTACAAACAGTGCATGGACGTCAACATAACCAGAAAGAGATTTATTCTGGAGCTGGTGAAAGAGCTGTGTGCGCCTCAGAGAAGGGCCAGGGCTGTGTGATCAGTGGCACCATCAGTGGCACGTCGTAGGCTGCTTGAAACTCCTTCCCCTCCTACCAAACGAAAAAAGTGTCAAGTCGCCAGATGCAGTGGTAACAAGACTTGTGACATCTGTGAGGCATGTAGGCGACTTGTCTGTGGGAAATGTACTAAGCCACCAACACCAACACCAAAGATCTGCTGCGAATGTTGATCAGAAGACAGCCAGTTGAGCCGACTGTGCTGAACCGAAAGATAAAAAAAGACTGCTGTCACGAAAGACATTTTTCACCTAGTTCATGCAAAGTCAGCTGTATTTTTTTGTTTTATTTTACTGAATGTCAATGCACATTGTATTGTATGCTGCAGTAGAACCTACAAAATAAACCTGAACTTGCCCCAAGTTTCAAAATCAGCTTTTTGTATATTTATTGTTTATATAATGTATTATGTGTTTAGCTTTATTCAACATACACAAACTTGTGACATCTGTGAGGGACCATTTCAAGGTTCAAGGTTTTTAGCAGTGAAATTTGGGCCGCGGCCACTCTTGAGCCAGGTCGTAACACAGACCGATAAATAAATACATACAGACAGACAGACAGACAGACAGGTAGATACAGACAGACAGACAGACAGACAGACAGGCAGACAGACAGACAGACAGGATAGATAGATAGATCAGACAGGCAGACCTTCTCACCATTTCACACAAAATTACACCCCCCCCCCCGGCCAGTACATTTTGCATTTGAATAGAATTCCATCCCTTCACACAAAGGACAGAGAGACTCTCTCAGATTCCACACAAGAAGCGCCATCTAGTGATCATTATGTGCAAATGCACAGCCTCTCATTCAAATGACTTAGGGGTCACTCGACCCCTGTTGTGGCCCTGATAGTAGGTAAAAATGGCCCGGCTTTTCTAGTGTTAAACTATCATGCTTGGGTGAGAAGGGGCTAGTTTCCATCAAAGACCTATACATAGATGGTCATTTTGCATCCTTTGATCTCCTGAAGAGAAAGTTTGCGTTGCCTGGCACGAACTGGCTCAGATTCCTGCAAATCAGAAATTATGTTCGATCCAAGATTCACACCTTTGAAGCACTCCTAAATGAACATGCTTTTTTCGATGTGTTGCTGAGCCCTCCTCACTCTAAGCATCTTATCTCTAGATTTGTATGTCTGTTTGACAACTGCAACACAGCCTCTGAGAGGATTAGAGATGCATGGCAGGGGGAACTTGGTATTGATTTATCTGACATTATATGGGAAATGAGTCTGTGGTACAACTCTGCTCAGTCAATAGCAGACACCAGCTGATCCAATTTAAAGTCACTCACCTTCTTCACTACTCCAAGCATAAACTACACAAGATCCTCCCTTCTGTCTCGCCACTGTGTGTGACAGGTATCAGGTGTCAGAAGGCACACTATCTCATGCCTTCTGGTTCTGCCCTTCATTAAGGGGATTATGGGCCAAAATATTTGATTGGTACTCTAAGGCTTACAAAAGAACCCTACAGCCGGAGGCAGAACTTGCCATTTTTGGCTGTTCGAAGACCTCTCTAAACTTCCCTACAGCTGTGCAACAATCTGTGCCACTGGGGACAACTGTCGCCAAAAGACTCATTCTGAAGGAATGGAAGTCCTACTCTTCACCCTCTTTTCAGGTGTGGCTGATGGACATGATCTCTGTTATACAGATGGAGAGACTCGCTTAAAAGGTTAACTAAATTATCTGGGACCCGTTTTTGGCCTACTTTGATGAGATTAAGGATGAATAGTGACTGAGGCTAGGGCTCGCCCATCTGGTTTCTCATGGACCCCTTGCGTGGGACCCCATGCACAATATCTATTACAAACATAAGCACCTTATGCGGCTGGTAGCACCACCATGTTGTAATGTTTTTTTCCTTTTCTTTTCTTTCCTGTGTCTTGTTTGTTTGTCTTGTTCATGTATTATTATTGTTATATAAAAGTTGAAAATAAAAATATTGGGGGGAAATACTGGGAGCGCTTGAAGGAGCTTTGTGTGGTATGCCCGCTTAAAGTCGAACTGAACCCGTTCGTCACGTGCGTCGCAGTCCGTTTCAGACTGAAAACATAATTTGTCTTAGATGACAAGTTGAGAGGCGGGTAATAGTATCATGTCGATGATTTGATTTGACAATTCTGTCGACTGGCTTTGGCATTGGTCAATCATGGCGTGTTCCACCCCCAAATCGAGTGGGATTCAGCATGTTGTCGTGGGGGATCGAGTGGGATCCGCGGAGTACCAGGCAGCCAGCTGCTTCGTGCGGAGCGAGCGGACAATCCGATGCATAGGTGCTGCCCGCCTGCCTGGAATCTCCGAGGGCAGACCCCTGACAACCACGCTCTCAAGCTTTTACCCTATTTCTGTAAATACGATATCCCTGGAATGCGCGTTTTAACGAGCCAGTTAAATTTCTTTGCATTTTTAGAGATTATAGTTTTAGTTTTTTGTTCATGTTTCTAACAATTGGCCAAGTTAGTACTTAGTTTATGGGATAGGAATTCTGCCAGATGACAGGCACTAGGCACCATTTTCTACTTCATTTGGAAGAGAAAATTATCCTGAAATAAAGATTTGATTGACAGCTGCATGTCGTGATATGATTGGTTGAAATGGGGTAGAAATTTGATAGTACTAGGTCATGTCAGCAAACTGTACATTACTGTTATCAATGAAATCTTGAAAAATTTACTTTTGATGTGAAAAAGTGTGAAAAACTAAAGAAATTAAAAAAAATTGTGATTCTTTTTGCATACATTATTAAATAGGTGCACTGCATACCCAGGTATTTTAACTAAAAGAAAAAAAGTCATTTTTGGCTTCAGCTCGACTTTAATATGCTTTGTGGAAACGAAGCGAGAGAGACACAGAGAGACAGAGCTTCATTCCGTTCCTCTCGTCTGGCTGCAGGTTGTGCCGCATGGAAGTTTAAAGTTTAAACTTCCATGCGGGGTAGTGGTTCTCAAATTTTTTCACATGGAGGACCTGGCAAACACAATATAAACACACTATAAACTGACAAAGATTAGACCACGGACCCCCATTTGATAGGATTTTGTCCCATGGTCCCCCATATGATAATAAGATTGATGCTTTTAGATGTTTTATTACAGAAAGTGTATAAAACCCATGACCAAAATAGTAATTGTGTGACTTATGAATGGAATTATAGTGAAAACAAATTATCCCTCTTTTGGCTGGGGACCCCCTGGAACCCCCTCAAGGACCCCTGGGGGTCCCTGGACCCCCATTTGAGAACCACTGGTTGAAACTGACTGTTAGGTTATAGGCATTCTTTTAGTAGGAATCCTTAGTCGGGATTCTACGCAATCCTTGATAAAAGAAACCCACATGCATATTAGCTACTGGAATTTATTTTCGCTTGTACCAGTAAAAGAATGCTTTTGTCTTTAAATAACCTCTTTATATAACCATGACCAAACCTTACAATATAATATTCAACAAACATTGGGATTAATTGCAATGTCTACAACAGTGGCTGTCAACCATCTGCCAAATCAACTGTAATGTTTGTGATGAAAACCTGCAGACTCTTACCCTCGGTTCACACCAGGCGCCTTCAGAAGCAATGCTTAACAGAAGCTGAGTGTCACGCTAAACCAGTCACACCAGAAGCACTCTCTTTTCCTCAGCGCCTCACTCGGCTCACCCTTCCCCCACTCACAACTTGCTGACTTTATGCCTGGCAACTTGACTGCAGCGTGCTGTATGCTTGAAAAATAGAAGAGAAGCTGAAGCTATCGCTGCAGCGTGGCTTCAGCATGGCGAGTGGCTGGTGTGAACGGTCTCGCCTGTTAACAAGGACGCCGGAATGAAACTGCCATAGCGTTGCGTAGCTTTAGCGTGAACGAGGGCTTAGGTCTCACGGCATGGGTGAAAACCATTGAAACAGTATCATATAGTTATTTCCTTATTTGCTATATATATATATATATATATATACCTCAAATATACATAATACATATAGCTATGAAGAGAAAAATGACTGGTAGCTCTCCAAAAGAAATGTTGCGTACACTTGAAAAATGGGAACACAAACTGGAAGCAGGAGGAAAATCCAGGCACTCCAATAGAAAAATCACATAGAGGAAGGACTATTAACTCATTCTCTGCCAAGGACGTACCCGGACGTACTTTTAACAATGGCGTTCTGTGCCAAGGATGTACTCGGACGTACTTTCATGTTTTGGTTGTTTACATTACATCAGACACTTTCCCAGCCTGTGACATTGTTTCAAGTCAAACTGATAAAAGGAAACCGCTAGTTTAGTATTTATAGTATAGTCACCCATTTAGCAGTAATCTATTTAGCAGTAGCAGATGAAGAGAGGCGGTTGCCGCGGTGGCCGGCGTGGCCGCAGCCGCAGCACTGCTGGGCGTCCTCAAGGCCCACACTTGGATTCCCCTGGGCCCAGTTCCAGCATGCACCCCGGTCCACGCCAGCGGACAATCGAAGAGACCATGGGGCTTCGTCGTCCCGTGCCCCTGCCCAGGGTCCAGATGGAGCCTGTGGTCGAAACAGAGTCCGACCCAGAGTTCTCGGATGGCGACGATGGCGAGGAAGACGCCAGCGTTTATTTTGTTGTTGCTCCACGACGGAGCGCCAGGGTGACGAAGGCTCCCCTTCACAGCGTTCTGATCCGTCTGACACAGATGAATCGGAGGAGGAGGAATGGGTGCCACTTCGAGAGAGCGATGACAATGGTAAGAAATAGCCTATTTTTTGTATCGCGTTTGAGATGAAATGATCACACACAGCCGTCTGTGTCACATAAACATTTCAATCTAAACAGCCTGCTACAGTGTAGGCTGTGTAGGTACATTAAAAAAGGACATAATATAGACAACACTACAAATATAGACTAGAACGACCACTCCGCGGATATATGCCTCCGCCAACAAGTGAGCAGTCGACATCCATGTCTGTCCAAGTTTGAGCCAAATGTGAAGAAATTCCATTAAGGCATTACTGAGATTGAAAATGGCATTCGTGGAGTCACAGAGACCTTGACCTTTGACTACCAAAATGGAATCAGTTCATCCTTGAGTCCAAGTGGACGTTTGAAGCACATTTGAAGAAATTCCCTCAAGGTGTTCCTGACATATCGCATTAACAAGCTTTGGAATGGCATTTGTGAGGTCACAATCGCGTTAACGAACATCGGACAATTTGATTTGATTTGATTTTATTTGACGGTTACAAATTGAAATACAATGTACTAAACAAAGTACAGACACGGATCTCGAGGAATAACATCAAGGATAAGGCACAATAAAGTCAAGACTTATTTCCATTGTGGTCCTTGGTCTTAAACAGGTATAAAACAATATAAACATGAAAATAATTAACAGATACATTCATACAGTATGAATTATGCAGTGAGAGGTAAGAAACATACACATCAAAATACACAGAAGAAAATGTACATCAATGTACATTGAATGAAATTGTACATTATCAGCTTTATTTTAGCATGGAAAAGTAGCGCGAGACCCATTCCTGGCTGTTCATTGGCTAATGAGTCTCGCATTTTGGTCCTCCGCTGATGCCACTCTCTCTCTAGAGGACACTAGTCCTATCTAATAAATGCAAAAAGCCCCCCCCAAAAAACAAACAAAGAAACAAACAAAACTTCTACACAGGGACAAGAAAGATGGCATAATGACATACTGTAAGTAGTGTTACAGTTAATGAAATCCATATGTATGTTTGTTTTAGAATCAACAAAAATCCCCAAATTATTGTTGTTCAAAGAGTAGTCAGTAGAAAACTTTATATTAGGATTAATTGAATTCAAATATTTATGAATATCCAAGAGTTGGGTCTCACTGCCATCAAACACCATTAACACATGATCACTATAACGGCCAGTGTTGTGCAAGCTCACACTTCACAAGACAGGGAATATGCTTGACAAAAAACTGGAACCAAAGGTAAGAATTAGCCTTTGTTACCTGTAGGTCCGTGTATCAAACGGTCAATCATTTATTCCTTTGACTTGGCAAACGAAAAGTAAAAAAAACAAGCCGATATTTCGTTTTTCTGAGTTACAGTAATGAGAAGATGGCATGTCGCTGGCGACGCGGCCGGTGGAAAAGAAACTTACCCCATGGCGATGCTGATGGCCTTACATTAATACAGTTTCACTGTGTGTGTAGTTGAATCATAAAAACAATTTCTGGCCGGGACGCACTCCAAAACACTTTTACACACTAAAACGTTTTCTGCAAAAGGCAAAAGCTTTGTTTTCATGAAGGTGACTTTGAAAACGGCATAGTATAGTAGTCCAGTAGAAACAATGTCCTCTTCATGGTCACTAAAGTTCTTTGTGCTAATCCACAAAGTTCTTTGTGCTAGTTCTTTGTGCTAGCTGTGCTGGCTAACTAATAACCGGTCACAAAGGTAGCTTGGACTTGGCCCTCCCATTTTGAGCGAAGATATGATTGGTCAATTTTACTATCGTTTCAAATACTATCTCTCACACACACAACTAAACACACCGGCCCTCCGCTGAAATTCTGCGGGCATGCCTATCACAGCGCAGCATAGAGCTGTATATATTCCCATCAACTGTGAAGTGAAAAATTCTGATCAGGGCTGCTTTTGTGATACTCACAAAAAGGGTTTTGAGATATATGTTGTTTTTACGAAGGTCTTGTTTATTTTTGAAGATGCACTTTATTCATTTTGGGTCAAACTTGATATATAGGTAAAATGATACCTTGCACTTCTATGTTACACCAGTATGCGGCAACAGTGACTTTTCATGGCTACTCGTTTGGGACTTAACTCAGGACGCACAGACATCCGGGTCATAATCCACACGCTTTGGAGAAAGAAAGTCATCGCTTGTCCTGTCTCCTGTCTTTTCACACCTTATCCAGGTTTGGTACAGAAAGCTAAAAAGTAGTGCTTGTGAGAAGTATGAACGTATCTGTATGTTGCATGTTTGTAACTAACCGAAACTGCACCTTAGACTAGTGATTTTCTTGTATTTGGTAATGGCGTTTTAGCCACATGCTAATCTGCATTATTTATTTATTTTTGGTATCACTTTGGCTTCTGGGCATTAGGAATTGATTAGACTGAAAACCACAATGTGTATAAATGTTTATAAGTTAACAGTTTTAGGCGAAAGTAGTTTACAGTGTTAGTAGCTAAATGTAGCTCTGGTTAGCTGAACACATCTTAGCCTCAGGGAGCTAACCATTGATCACCACGGTGCCAAGACACCTAGCGCCACTCTAGGGTACTGACCAGGTTTTCATGGGCCACGTGTAAATGAGTTAACAAGTTATTGTAATTTGTCATGGTTGTGTTTTGATTGTGTTGATTGATCTCAAGTGCTAAAGTCTTTCTGTTACTGTCACGATATAATAGTCTATAAAATGGTACATTATTGTTGAAAATATATTCTTTTATAAGAAAGCTTATTTGATTAAGACTATGCTGTATGGAAAAAGAAGACATGTAGATGGAAAAAGAGACATGCATGTAGACTTCAGACTTCAGACTTCAGACTTCAGACAACTTTTATTAATCCCAGAAGGGCAATTCAGTTTCACAGCCTACCCAATACCTTCAAAGCTCACAGTGAGCTACAAACTTCAGACATGACAGGACGTAACGTAAGAGCATGACATGACATAAACAAACAAATAAACAAACAAATAATGTCAGAGATAACAGATCAGACTCATATAAACATGAACAAGAAATAAAAAGTATACATATATTTCTATATGTAAAGACATGAGAACATGTATAAAAAATAAAAATATATATATATATGTATGAGCAAGCCTAACCTGTTCGTCACAGACAGGATACGTACAGCCTGTTGTGCGCTCATACTGTATGAGTGAAGGCATTCACTTAAAATGACTACTGTCTGTGTTTAACAGCCTGACAGCTGAAGGAAAGAAAGACTTGGAGTACCTGTTCGTTCTCCTAGGGGGCGCATAGTAGCGCCGGCCTGAGGGCATCAGAGCAAATTCACTGGACAAAATGTGGCTAGATTGTCTTATGATCTTTTTTGCCTTCTGTACCACACGTTTCTCCCAGATGGAGCACAGGTTATTCTGCTGGACTCCAATAATCCTGGAGCAGACCTTGACTATAGCGTTTAGGCTATTCCTGTCCTTCACAGACAACACGTTGAACCAGCAAATAAATGAAAAAGTTAAAAGACTTTCAATAAAAGATTGATAAAAATTACAAAGAATGGTGTCACAGACATTAAAGGAACTGAGCTTCCGCATTAAGTGGATTCTGAAAATGGTTTATTTTTGTAATTATACCAAACGATTTACTTTGAGAAACTTAAGAGAGTTTTGATACTGAAGTATATTGTATACTATGAACATGTTTTCTTGAAGAGAAGAATAGCTGGGTGCGACCAGTATACACTTTTGAAAATATAACAGAAAAAAGACAAAATAAAGTACCGTAAATTCCGGACTATAAGCCGCGGCTTTTTTCCCGTTTTTTGGCCTTTTTTGCCCCCTGCGGCTTAAATAACGGTGCGTCTTATCTATGGATTTTTCCAGCAAACGGCCACTCGGGAACCTCCAAAATCTATGGATGTTGGTATGAGGCAGAACGAGAGCAAGACAGACATTATGAGAGCGAGACCCTGATTGGATGATGTTGCAAAAAATGTGCCTCGCGACCTGATTGGAGCACTGTGCCACTACTCTCTCTCAGCCACTACGGTAAAACACCCTCCCTCCTCCCTCGCTCCGGGGGGAAAAAGGCAGCGATTGAGCTTGAAAGACAGTCTGAATGAAATTGAATGTAACATTCCCAATTCTATGTATTACATTCTAAAAAACTAACAGCAACATTTTGGAAGGCTAAGCCACACAACTAGCTCGTTGTAATCTAACATCATGCTTCAAAAGATGGAGAACTGGCTGTGTTACGACGATGGCGGCGAGAAGAAGAAGGAAAGAAGGAAATCGAGTAGCAGCACGTAACCTTGGCATCAGGGTGTTGACACAGAGAGCAGACGGCCGAGGTGCCGTTCAGATCCGACTGAAGGCTCAAGTTTGCCAGTGGATCCTGACAGCGTGGAGGAGTGTCAAAACATCCACGATTACCAACGGGTTCCGAAAGGCTGGACTGCTGCGTGATGAAGAGGAGGACGCCGCCAGCTGAGGGCCTTCAGAGGCTGTTCGATTCCGACAGTGACGAAGAGGAGTTCGTTGGTTTTGAGAGCGACAACGAAGGAGAGAGAAGAGTGGCTGACGAAGCCACCCTGAGCCTGTTCGTTTCCGACACTGAAGATGAGGACTTTGGTGGTTTTAGTACGCAGGAAGAAGACGAAGATGAGGATTAATGACTTGACTTTTCTGGTTACAGCCGTGTACTGCACCTTAGCCTAAAAGATGAAGACGAGGATTAATGACTTTTCTGGTAGGCTGATTACCGTATATTTTAAGCAGCCGTGTTACTGCAACTTTAGGCTTACGCGCTTACTGTCGTGTTACAGGCACTTTATTTTGCACTTTAAAAAAAACACATTTAATTTAGCCATTGATATTGCCTCGTCAAGCGCTGTAAGCTTTGTTTTTTGTTATGGTACTACTGTAGGCTATAATGTAGATCAGTGGTTTTCAACCTTTTTCATGCCAAGGACCCCTAAATTTACACAGCACAGTACATGTTCTGTAGCTACTATTGCACTAAATGGTAACACTTGAATACGTTATGCAAATATGCAACTTGTTTTGTTGAAATGTTAATAAATGGGAGCTTCCCCAAACAGCCATCTCTTTCCCGACAATCCCCTCTGTGCACGAAGCCTTACATATGGTAATTAAACATCAAAACACCCGCGGCTTATAGACCGGTGCGGCTTATAGAAGAAAAAAATAGTCACCTTTGAAGGTGCGTCTTATAGACCGGTGCGCCTTATAGTCCGGAATTTACGGTAATGAGAAATAAATGATAATCCACACGCTTTGGAGAAAGAAAGTCATCGCTTGTCCTGTCTCCTGTCACACCTTATCCACGTTTGTTGTCACCAAACATGGTCGTCACCAAACAAGGTTTGGATTATCAATTAATTTGTTAACGGTACCAAGCCTGGGACCCGTTACAAATTCATGGGGGCTCGTATCTGGGATCGGCGCCGCCTTCTGGTCCGGAGCTGATCCATCCTGATGACATCTGGGACCGACCGATGCAGAGGCTGATGCGTGCGGAGTCCTGTGACCCTGAGTGAGCGGAGACCCTTGGCCCGTGGACTGTGTGACTGACCGTGAGCGAGAAGGAGGAGCTAAGATGGCGGACAGTGGGAGAAAGAGCCTAGTGTGGGTCATTAGGAAATGCCTACTCACCTTGTCGGCGGAAGAGCTCCACCAAATCACCCAGACAGTGGGTCCAGTGTCGGGATGGGAGCAGTCCGAGGCACAGGAGGGAGACCATGAGGGATGCTTCGACTACATCAGTTCGTATATGTACAGTGAGCGCTTACTTAAGTCAGAGGACAGTGGTATGGTTGAATTACTGGTTTTGAAAGATGATATTGATGCTATTCTTAAGAACCGTGATGCAATGCTACTGTTAAGTGTAAGGGGTGATTCTGAATCACAGACCATGCACACAGACACTCAACCCATTCACACTCATGATGGCAACGCCATTCAAACAAGCCAAACTACAACCGAGACCGTTCAGATGTCCCCAGCTGATGATGTAGTTACTCTTGCTACAGCCGTCCCAACCAGTTTTGCTTTGCCTAGAAATAGTACTGACAGTCTTAACACTAGTCCGGTGCCTATTGCCCCAGCATCAAGCTTAGCTAATGCTACAATGCTAAACACATCTGACACATCGAACACTGAGTTGCTTAAAATGCTCGCCAGCTATGAAGAGCTTAGCAAACAAATAATACAGTGTATTCCAGGATACTTACCTCCTACACACTTACCTGCTGTACACTTACCTGCTACACAGTCACCAGTGTACTTACCTGCTACACAACCACCTGCTACACACCTGCTGTACACTTACCTGCAACACAGTCACCAGTGTACTCACTTCCTACACACTTACCTGCTGTACACTTACCTGCTACACAGTCACCTGCTGTACACTTACCTACCACACAGTCACCACCTGTATACTTACCTGCTACACAGTCACTAGTGTACTCACCACCATCTCTAGCCCTGCCTAGCAAGCTTCATCATGATACGCCAGACAGTAACTCATCTGGTGAATCTATCACTCAGCCAATCCCTGATAGGATGGTCTCCTTAAGAGAGCTCTCCTACCTCCAGAGGAGGGAGTATAAGGTACAACGGGGTCAAATCGGTGACAGTTCATCGGACATCACCTACAACAATGTCTGCAAGCAAGTCGAAGAAGGAATAAAGGAACGCTTCAGTGACCCAGAAATAGTCTGTGGTGTGCTCAAAATAATAAGACCTGGCAACTTCAAAGATATGCTCATAAATAAAGATGACATAACAATGACTGAGCTCAAGGGGTTTCTCCAAGCCCACCTAAGAGAAAAAAACAGTACAGAATTATTCCAGGAGCTGATGTGCACAAAACAAGATGAGAATGAGACACCACAACAATTTCTCTACCGTGTTTAAAACAACGTATCCTCTTCACATCTAAATTGTCAGACGCAGGCATAAAATACTCTGCAGCTACAGTGCAAGACGTTTTCCTGCATACAGTGGACACAAACACACAGACATTCACAGAGACCTGAAACCTCTCCTGTCAAGCGGTGAAGTCCGTGATGAAACAATCTTACGCCACGTGATGAGAATCACCAGTGAGGAAAGTGAGAGACAGAGGAGACTTGGCTCCTCCCGTCGTCAAACCGCAAAAACTGCACACAGCGCACAGCTCGAGCTGAGTACAGTTAAGGGGTCTAACAACAAACAAGAAAATACGGATCGCAACACCAAACCAGAACTGTATAAGGACATTGTAGCCAAAGTAAATGACCTCACCAGAATGGTTGAGACAATGAAGCAACAAAACCAACCAGGACCGGCACACGATGAGTATCGGTATCCTCAAAATAGGATGCGACCAAGACGGGGGAGACCCTACGGTTTCCCAAAATGTGTCGAACAAAATCGTCAAGACTGCAACCATTGTTTCACATGTGGGGAGGAAGGACACCATGCAACTGGCTGTCTAAAGCGACAACAGAATCAGGGAAACTTCAACCGGCCGCTGTCGAGGGACAATCAGTGACCGGATCTGAAAATAAGTCCCAACCTGAATGTTCCAGTAAAAGCAAATCTGATAGTAGCAAAACAAGCCTTGCCTCAGCCACCACTCAAAAAAAAGCTAATACCCAAAATAACTGTAAACAAACATTGCCATCTCCTGAGCTACCACTCACAGCAAGGGGAGCCGTTGCTAACCTAATAGGAAGAAAAGCCTTAGTTCAATGTAATCTAAATGGTTTAGCAGCCACGTCATTGCTTGACACCGGGGCACAAGTTAGTATGGTAAGCCGTGCCTGGAAAGATGAATACATGCCTGACCTCAATATTCGTCCAGTGTCTGAAATAATTGAGGAAATAGATGATCTCAAGGTCTTTGCAGTAAATGGAGACCTTGTTCCATTCGATGGATGGATAGCCATAACGATAAACCTGCCAGGAAATGAGGACCCCAATCTTTCCATCAATGTCCCATTCCTAGTCAGTAGTTTACCAATGGAGAGGCCTTTGCTTGGTTTTAATGTTTTAGAACAGCTCATCTGCAGTCAACCAGAACGATTAGGTCCTGTGCTAGTTCACTTGCTTTGTAATGCCATCTCTGTTCCCAGTGAAAAAGCTGAAGCCATCGTGAGCTTTATTCAGACAGCAAGGCCAGTCATGCAGCAGGGACGCCTGAGGACAGGTGCCCAGGATATCATCATCCCAGCTGGTCAAGTGTCGTGGGTGAAGTGTCGGTTTCCACCAAACATGGATGCTTCTGGTCGTTTGGTGTTGTTTGAAACAGATGAAGACAGAGTGCCGTTGGAGCAGCTGGATGTAGGGCCAGGTCTGTTCAAAATCCAAAACCCTGCAAAGCCCTATGTCACCATACCAGTCGGTAACAACACCAAACATGATGTTACCTTAACACAAAAGACAGCTTTAGGAATCCTGCAGATTCATGCCATTCATGCCATTTGCACATATGTGCAGTGAATACGCCACTGTCTGCGACGTGTCTACTGCTTTATTGCTGTTGCCTCTTGTTTTTATTTATTTAGTTTTAGTTTTTGCACTATGTTGTAACGGAGTCTACAGCACAATAATTTCACACGTGATACTTGTACTACGGAGTGACAATAAAAATCTTGAATCTTGAATCTTGAAGTGAAGCACTCAATGCCAACAACCCATCACCGTCACTCTAAGACCAAAGGTCCACAGCTTTCATCTAAAGCACCGATTGACTGGACAGCAGACCAGAAGATATTGGAGAGGCTCAAGGTTCAAGGTTACTTTATTTTGTCTCCCAAGGGAGAAATTTGTCTTGGACACAGACCAGCAGCATACATACACAGTACAGTACACTACAAAAACATTAACAATAAGGCACACAGTGACACGTACATCCCGTCACTCACCAACGTAATAAATAAAACACCTTAACCAACATACCCAGTGCAAAAGAAGAAGCAGCAACACCTTTACTCCACCTCAGAACCTTCTACCCCTCTGTCTGCCTTCCGCAAGGAGTCCATTGAGGAGTGTAATTGACAGAGGGACAAAAGAATACTTATACCTATTATATTTCCACTTATGGACCCCATACCTCCTACCTGACGGCAGTAACCTATACTCTGGATGAAGTACATGAGAGGGGTCAGACACAATTTTCTTAGCCTGCCCAATGGTAGACTGCTCAAAGATGACCTGGGGAGTAATGGGAGGTTTAGGCATACCCATAATCTTCCCTGCCGTTTTGACCAATCTAAGGATCTCAGTTTTATACTTTACCGTCAGGTTTCCAAACCAACTTGTGATACCATACCTTAAAATGGACTCTATGCTGGCTCTATAAAAGATCAGCATTATATTTCTGCATACACCAAAGAGTCTAAGCCTACGTAGAAAATGAAGGCGCTGGTGTATTCTTGCACATAGACTTGTCACATGAGGGTGCCAGCTCATTTCACCATCAATCTGGACTCCTAGATATTTGTAGGAGGTGACCTGTTTTATGTCATGACCATGTATACTAATCAGGGTGTGGTCACCTATAGACCGGGGATCCACCACAATCTCCTCTGTTTTCCTTACATTAATTTGTAGGTGATGTTCATCACACCATCCTACAAACCTGTCCACTCCAGTTATATGGCTACTGATAAGGATAACAGTGTCATCAGAGAATTTGACCACATACTGATTGGGTTGTGAGCTGACACAATCATTTGTGTATAAAGTGAACATCAGGGACGAACTAACTGTCCCCTGGGGGGCCCCTGTACTGCTCACTGTCTCATCAGAGAGTGACGAGTTAAATCTCACCTGTTGTGGCCTGTTTGAAAGAAATGAAAAGTACCACTTAATTAAAAAAGGATTCAGCTCCAGCCTAGCCAACTTTCCTAGGAGGACATCTGGATGGATTGTATTAAAAGCGGAGCTAAAATCCACAAACAGAAGCCTTGCATATGTTTTATCATCTTCAAGGTGTTTCAATAACCGGTGGGTCAGTGTAGAAATCGCGTCACTAGTTCCACGATTCCTTGCATAAGCAAATTGATAGGGATCTAGTGATTGCTCTGTTTCTTTCCGGAGCTCCTCGGTTAAAATTCTCTCCAGGGATTTAACCACATTGGAGGTTAATGCAACTGGCCTATAATCATTATTCTCTCATCCACATTCTAATCAACCCACCCATCTTAGTATATCCAAATTTCGAGCAGCCCTTCGTCCTGCATACAGATGTGTCAGAACAAGGGCTCAGCGCAGTCCTTTATCAGCAGCAAGAGGGAAAACTGTGCGTCATTGCATATGGATCACGAACGCTGACGCCAGCCGAGAAGAACTACAACCTACATAGCGGAAAACTTGAGTTCCTTGCTCTAAAGTGGGCAGTGTGTGAAAAATTTTGAGACTATCTATTTTATGCTCCGCACTTTACCATCTACACAGATAATAACCCACTGACCTACGTAATGAGCACTGCAAAACTCAACGCAGTTGGACACCGCTGGGTGGGAGAGTTATCAGATTTCCGCTTCAACATCAAATACAGACCTGGGAAAACCAATATTGACGCTGATACACTCTCCCGTCTCCCTCTTGATATTAACAGCTACGTGACAACATGCACTGAGGAGCTGTCACAGGACGTGCTACATGCAACCTGGGAAGGTAGTCAAGCAGCCCAGAGGAAATGTGTGGCATGGATAGCTGCCCTCTACACTTCCTCTCTCGATGTGATCCCACAGCCTCGTCTACTCCTGCCTGAGATCAGTCAAGATGAGCTTGCAAAAGCCCAACAAGAGGACCCTGCTATCGGGGAAATAATAAGGCTCAAAAAGGCGAGTGGTGTCCTCACTGATGAAATACGGAGATCTGTGAATGGACTCCCCCGAAAGCTCCTTCATGAGTGGAGTCGACTACACTTTGAAAATGGAATTCTATACAGACGCACACCAGAAAGAAAACAGTTAGTCCTCCCCGCCAAATACCAATCTGTTGCCCTGAAACACCTCCATGACAACATGGGACACGTGGGTACAGAGCGAGTGCTTCATCTCGCCAGAGAAAGGTTTTACTGGCCGTATATGAAAAAGTATATAGAGGACTATGTCACAAGAAAATGCTCTTGCATAAAACAAAAGAAACCCACAATGCATGTGCGCGCACCTATGGGTGGCTTAAAATCTAACTTTCCCCTTGAATTGGTCTGCATAGATTACTTACATCTAGAGAAGAGGAAAGGAGGCTATGAGTACATTTTAGTGGTAATCGACCATTTTACCAGATTTGCTCAAGCCTACCCAACCAAAAATAAATCTGGCCATACTGCAGCAGAGCGCATATACAATGATTACGTACCTCGTTTCGGATATCCAAATAAACTCCACCATGACCAAGGACGCGAGTTCGAGAATGATCTCTTTCGAACATTAGGACGGCTGTCAGGGGTCGGTCATTCTCGAACATCCCCGTACCATGAATGTTGCATTCCTTACCTGGATGTAACCCCAGTGTAACCCGGCTGAGCGCTTATAGTCTAGTAGGAACGGGGGGTCCCCGCGCACCCGAAAGATATATTTTTCTAACATAGATTTTTGTACTCCTCAAGGTGTCTAATAAACAAATTGTGTTGTTACCCCGTTGAAATAGTGTCCCATGGGTCCGTTTGGCGGCCATCTTTGCGGGCATATTGCGATGTCTGATGAAAATGGATAAGGGTCATAACTTTTGAACTAGACGTCATACAGAGACAAATGACACCACTTTTCTGTATGATTTCTGCATGAGGAATTGATTGAGAGGGTTGTTTTAATGATTTTAACAGGTTTGGTATAGTAAAACTCAAAAACATTTGAAAAAAGTGTCTAATTTACTCTCAAAATCTTGCAAAAGAATCTATCTACATATTAGTCCATGGGCCAGAAGGGTTGGGAATAATGCTCATATTGATTTTTGGCAAGGTATACATCTCTACATACATACATCTCAGACCCGGCGTCACGAGGGGGCGTGAGGGGGCGTCGCCCCCTCACCCAGACTACCCGCCCCCTCAGTCAAAACGTGGTCCGTTTACTCTTTTTTGTTTTTGTTTGTTTTCCCAGGATGGCGAAGGTTTTCTCAGGATGGCGAAGGTAGATTTTCTTTCGCCACCTGGGATTGGTTTGGGTTTTTTAGGCTCATGGGGAGCGATGATTGGTTGTGTGTACGCATGAGGCAGAGCCATGTAGCATGAGGATTACAGCGATTGGTTAGGTTAGGGTAAAATATCAGGGTAAGCCAATCAGAGGCAGAGTAGGGCGGGACATTATGTTGGATCCGGCCTCGGGGAAACCGCCTCTTGTTGTAGGCTAGTTGATTAGGCTAGGCTACTGGAGACCCACTAGAGAAGAGAACCATATCCGCACTTTTTGAGTTATTTCGCCGCCATGGACATTAGAAAATGGTTAAAGAAGAACCCTCCGGCCGCGGCGGCCCCACTGTCACGGGCCCGTGACCGTGAGTTTGAGGAAGAAGGCGAGCCTGGCGTGGCGAGGCTGGCGAGCAGCCTGGAGGCAGCTGCAGCAGCTTTACACCGGCGTCAGGTGGGCTACCCGGGCTCGATCACATTGTTCAGTCACTAGTGTGTTCTGTTGTTTTTGGCTTCACAACATGCTGCCTGTTTGCTGGATTGTTATTTCTACAGCCTACTACAGACTACTACAGGTAAGAGGCTGGTTATTCTATTTATTGCATTGTTGTTTGATGTTTGCGCTGCTGGTACACACGCTGTTATTGTTGTTATGAATGGATTTAATTTAAATATTGGTAAGCAGGCACGTCTTTGTGGCTGTGTCTGTAGCTTGTCTATAGCCTACTGTCAGCACCATGGACAGCAACGGGGCAGCCTGCACTCTGAGCGGCCGGCCGGGTCTCTCCACGCAGCCAGGTGGGACAACATAATTAGGCTATGTTCCCGCGGGTGTGTCAGTAGCGTCTATACTGTCTGTAATTGTTGAAAAGGAACGTTAAAGCAGGCACATACTTGGTGGCTGTCAGGCTGTGTTAGTGTGTTTATAGTTTGTCTATTAACTATACAGCCTATTGTTGTAAAGCTGGCACTTGGTGGCAGTGTTTGTCTACTTGTCTGTAATGATCTCAAAGAGGAGAGGCTCTTTGGAAGAGCGTTATATTGGCATAAAAGGCACAATTACACGTCTCTATTAACGGGTCTGTAATCGCGAGTAAAACGGCTGACTTGATGCCTAGATAAGGCAACTGGTCTGCTCATGTTTTTCAAGCTGGGAATAGTGCGTTACGTTGTCGCCGCCCCCTCCTGGAATTCCAACGCCCCCTATACTGTAGTGGGCTGTAGCCGGGGCTGTGTGAGAGCTCCCTCAAGGCTTCAATGCTTGTACACCTCTCACAGCATAATAATCCCCATGGCATAATCTTTGTTCTTCTCACTGAGTGATACACTCCATACTACTAATACTGTGTAGTTATACAATCCAATCAGAATTCCCTGAATTTCTCTGTTACTCATCTATTTAAACATTTTAAACATGCAACAATTAAACAATTAACTACAGATATAATGTGGTATCAAAATCAAAACACATTATGATTTTCTTGTGAAAAACAAGACAGGAAAAGGACACTAGATCATACATGGGCAAACTACGGCCGGGCGCCACCTGTGTGGCCCGCGATGGAATTGCAAAAAAAAAAAAGCAAGATACCCGCTGAATAAGTTCATGTCATTCTGGCCAATACTCCACTTCTGTTATAGCATTTCAGTCTGGAATATGGAATATCTTTCAAATAATCTTTATGACTAAAAGGCTACATTGAATTAGAAATTTAAATAATTAACTCACTGGTTTTGGATTTATTTAGCTTCAAGACTGCATTTTTGTCCGTGTGACCCGCAACACAGGCTTTGATCATCCCGGGCCACTTACTGATACTTATGCTTAAATTAACCCACTCATATTCTGATTTATTTCAAGAAAAACATTTTGGCTAGTGGAAATTCTAATTGCCTGGTAACTTTAAAATCTAGCAGCCATATTGGCAGGTGGTCAAAAAAGTTAATTTCAAGCCCTGAGAGCAGGTGGTGACATAGGAGTGAGTGAGAAAAGGATGAAATATTGGTGGTTAAGACTGAATAATGACATCACAACTGTTAATTTAAAATTAGTTATTCCTCTAAACGTGGCTTCAAATGCACCAAATTTTTCACGCTGGCGCCGTTCAGCCCTCAGCAAAACCTGGTAGCGAGGACATTTTTTGTGGCCCTCTCTATCATCAAAGTTGCCCATCCATGGGTTACGGCATGACAATATTTGTTCGGCCCCCAGCAACAATCTGGGTTTCTCATGTGGCCCCCCATGAAAAATAATTGCCCACCCCTGCACTAGATTGTAGTTACTGCGCTTTGCATTTGTACTACCTATATATCTGTTTAAGGAATACACAGACAGAGTGTAGTGTCTGAATTTTTGGGGTCATAGGTCAAATAATAGATCATGTTTAGCCATGAAAAATACTTTATGTATACATATTCAATGAGCGCATTATCACTTTTCAACCTATAACTCATTTGGCTGGACAGTCAAAAAACTTTAAAGCCATTTTTCTCTTTCATTGTTAGCGTAGTGACTGCGGTTAGGATTTGTAGGGCAGCATAGACATAGAACTTTGCCCATTAAAATTTGGCCAGAGGCAGACCAGAAGAAAGTTCAATGGTATTCGACCAATCACGACACATGTATTGTAAACATAACTGAGGCAGGTGATTGTGGAAGTTAGTGGATGCCCCGCCTTGAGTGGACATCCTCCCTTAAGGCGGTACATCCTTTTTGACAAACTTTCCCCTCGGTGAAGTACAGATCTAGTTGTCGGGAGCATTTGCAAATTGCGGGAGAGAACATGTACTGTATGTTTTAAGAGACTACCGAAGGGTTAACACATGGGGCAGGTCGAGTGAAGCACCACCTGGCAACTGTCGAAGGAGAATGCGGGCTGTACGGCAATCACGGCAGAGAGTTCCCCAAACTTCTGACCAGCCAGATATCTTACCAGAGCAGCCAGTAGTTGTGGCGGGACAATGCCGGCGCCCAACGGGCGGAATTTTGAAACCAGATTAGAGGACCATTTACATTAAGATTAGACTGTTTTTCAGTCTTAACCATCAATTTGCTGAGTGAGTGGCGCTGCTCTTGCCCAGATGTAGCCATATAGGCTCAGGGGTTAAAGCAAAATAAAATATTTTGACTGAAAACTTTTTGAGGCCTATTTTAGCTGTTTCGGGCTTTCTAGAGTGTCTGCTTTTTCCCCACCGTGCCGTCGCTTCACATGGGTTTTCATGTAAAAAAGGGCAGACAGTGTGTACATCACACTCATTTCACTCTCAAGTTCCCAAACATCCAGTAGGCCTAATGATGCATGAATTGTGTTCTGGGCTGATGTTATAAGGTTCCACGTAAATATGCCAACAGAGACATGTGAAAATTACTGGCTATAATAAATCACAATTAATATATGGATGTTTTTTATCGAGTCAAACAAGTAGGTTAAGGGATCACTATAACAATTATAACTAACAGTAGCCACAGGAACTACAACAACATTGTCAAACATATGTCCCAACTAAAGAGGTTCTCTTCCACCAGTCACACAGCTCAGCTCCACCCAAACTCTCACCCCTCCTCTCCCACTGAGCTGATGGTCTGGTAGCCTACTGTTATGAAAACACACCAATTAATACTGTCAGACAACACCTAGCATGCCTAGGCTAACCACCTAACGCTAGTGTTATAGTTCAGCATCAAGTGAAGAGGAAACATCCCACTGCACACGGTTACATCTAAAACATATTCCTCAGAATTACAGAACCATCATGGAGTCAGGTAACAGATGAAATCAACATCTTGTTATCAACTAACTCAGAGACTAGCAGCAGCTGACACATCTAATGCTAACCAGAAAGTTAGTAACCATTAACAACTAGTTACTGCACTAGCAACAGTTGTTTGTTAATGTTATCATGTTGCGTTACAGATAGGTGCCTATATCTCATTCAATAACGTTAGCGTTGACGCTAGTGAAACTCCACTAGACTTTTTCTCTCCATCAAATAACGTTATTCTGCTGACATGCATCTTTAAGATGGAAATGACAATTAGTGACATGTGGTCGTGGAAAAAGCGTAAACCCCCACGCTGTCAGGGGGAATACACCGAAAATAATAACGTTAACGTTACTGCAGCAAACGTTTGAGCGTGTGTGTGTTAGCAAGTTTTACCTGTCCGTGTCCAATAAAAGACAACTCCGCATCGCGCATGTTTTCAAAGTTCCTCCACCTTTGCAGTAATAAATTAACTCCAATTCTCACAATAACAAACTTCTTCAGTCCAATGCTGTCATGGATAATTTAACGTTAGGAACTAACGCTGTCTGAGAGGCAGATCAGCAACAGTGTTTTGTTTAGCGTTACATGGAGTGGCTTTGCAGGGTCGCGTCAGCGGGCCGAAAACATAGCACAACGTAGCAAAACATTTATCAGCGAACATAGTGGTGCATTGAAACAGGCAAGGAAACATGACGTTCAACCTGGAAACCGTAGCAATACATTTTCAGACTACAGGCCAGGAGAATAATTTGGACGTCCGGTCGGAATTTTTCAAAATAAAAGCTTTCATTCAAACTCAATACAATACACATTGAAAATATACAAAGGGGCTTTAATTTTGGTATTTTTCACATTTCATATCTGGCACATGTCAACTTGTCAAAATTCCGAGTCGGATCGAGAGAGGCGCCAGACGGTGAAATGTCCGACGACCGGCTCTTGTGGAACTCTCTGCACGGCCGTGACCGTCTCGACCCACCTTACCACTCTTGCCACCTTTTAGAACCAGACAGGCGTGTTTGCACAGTGGCGGAGACCAGTAGCAACCCCAACACCTTGCCTGTCGGCCGGGTATGGGGTAGCTCCCTCTCCAGTTGATGACAACCAAACCCAGCCAGGTGGCACATCCCTCCCTCATTTCACCAGGTTGTCCCCAGGTTGTCTCATTTAGAAGAAGAACCCCGGCAATGCTGGGGTTCAAGAACCGTATCCACACACCTGGAAGGTGTGAGAGTGCCAGGGCTAGCCAACGGAAGTACACAGTACCCAAAGCTAACCCTTGAAGACCCATTGCAAGAAGCAGGTGACTCCCAAGTCCACCCTGGTCTGCCAGCCACCCGATTGCACCCTTGTCAGCAGATGCTTGTCATAAGCCTAAGCATAAGGGTCAAGGGATTTTGAGGGAGAGGGCACAAAACTTTCAGTTTTCCTCTTATCGATATTCTGAAGGTTTTTCCAAAGGGGTTTTGCCTGATTTATATAAAATTTTATTCCTAAAAACGTGGCAATTTTAATGCCTCTGCCGGCGATAGCCGAGCCGGAGGCATTATGGTTTAGGGTTGTCCGACCATCCGTCTGTCCGTCCATCTGATGTTCGTTAAAGAGATATCTCGGGAATGCCTTGAAAGAATTTCGTCAAATTTGGCTCAAACGTCCACTTGGACTCAAGGATGAACTGGTTACATTTTGGTGGTCAAAGGTCAAGGTTCAAGGTCACTGTGACCTCATGAACACCATTTTCTAGCTCGTTAACACGATATCTCAGGAACGCCTTAATGGAATTCCGTCACATTTGGCTCAAACGTCCACTTGGACTCAAGGATGAACTGATTATATTTTGGTGGTCAAAGTTCAAGGTCACTGTGACCTCACGAACACCATTTTCAGGCTCATTAACGCGATGTCTCAGTAACACCTTGACGGAATTTCATCAAATTTGGCTCAAACTTCAAAGTCTGGGCAGACATGGATGTCGACTGCTCACCTGTAGGTGGAGGCATATATCCATGGTACGGTCGTTCTAGTTTTGTATCGCCGTTGACAACATTTTCTGATTTATGGAATAATAAAGAGATATCCACAATCCCGCTCTAAAAACATTTCACTCTAATATGTCAACAAAAGCAAACAAGACTCTTGAATCTGGCAATGTTCAGATTTATATTCTGTAAAGTTACGCACATTTTCTAGGCTTTACTGCTCCTTCATCCGCCATTATTTTTCAAATTACTGCAAATCAGACATTGAAATATTGAATACAAAAACACCACAATTGTATGTGAATGAATAGGCTATAGTCAAAACTCATTAAGAACTTTCCAGTTTTGCACGTCCTTCCTCTGTCCTGTCCTGTCTGTCCTGTCCTCCCTGTGGAGCCATGGAACATCACTGTTCATTACTATTTGTTGTGCTTTAATATCTATAAATACTGCTGCAAGCTCTGCCCTGCTCCTGTTAGGGCACATCTGCTGCTGCCCCACAGTTTGCCTCTTAAGGTCCTCTTAAGGCATTTGTTTTTCTTTGTGCGATTAAGTCGTACATCAATAATATTTTTCGAACCTACAGTATATCAATGCAACCGTGCATATAAACAGTGAAGTTTTGCTGAGCAATATTGCGGCGTTTACTTTTTTGGACCAGGGTCAATTTTTCAGAAAGTCACTTATGACGTGTACACATCTGTTGCTGTGATTGACAGGTGGGTCAAAATTTGCATCACAATCTCATGCTGTATATTCACATTGCTCTTGTTGTGTAATGGCCTTTAGTGTGATGTCCACCCAAAGGTGGCCAGAGCAGGGTTGGGCCCTTCTGCAGCTGCTGCTGGTGGCATCTCTCTCTGGGGCTGAGGAGCAGGTGTGTCAGCAGATAGGGGAACCGGAGATCCCCCAGCTGTATAAGAATGGGGACATTATTTTGGGTGGAATCTTCGCTTTCCACAACAGCTGGAAAGACCGACAGGACACATACATGCACAGACCACCACCACTGCAGTGCACAAGGTAAATCACACTGTAGCAAGCTATTTGACATATTAAGTAAGATAGAAGATTAGAAGAGATGGGTAGATATACAAAATGGTTTCAAATGGTTACCACACTGATTTTCTTTTCTAACTGTCTGGGTCAAGTTTGAGTTTCAGAATGTTCCAGTTTGCTCAGGCTATGCTCTTTGCCATTGAGGAAATTAACAACAGCACAGACTTGCTGCCTGGCATCTTTCTGGGCTACAAGTTCTATGATTCATGTGACTCCATTGCAAGGGCAATAAGGGTGGCACTGGCCCTGGCTAATGGGAATGAGGATATATCCGCAGCCTCCAAGGCACCCTGCACCAGACCGGCCCAAGTGCAGGCCATTATAGGAGGGACCATCTCCTCTCTTTCCACGGCTATATCCACTGTCATTGGACCTTTTCATATCCCATTGGTGGGTAGTTTTTTTTATAATCATGTATTCAACCTTGTCCATCGTTCTATATTTATTTTTATTTAATTTTATTGATAATACAGTAATTAGTATAGTGCAATTTGTCTGACTGCTCACAGTAAATGCAGTTTTAAGATAATTACTGCTAATGTGCTCTATGTTTTCCTGTGTACATTGTTTTATAATTTGCACCCTCATCTTGGGAATATCCTTCCGTTCTACTCCCTAGATCAGCTACTGGTCCAGCTGTGCTTGTCTCAGTGACAAAGTTCGGTACCCATCCTTCCTCAGAACACTATCCAGTGACATCTACCAGAGCAGAGCTATGGCCCAGTTGGTCAAGCACTTTGGCTGGACTTGGGTCGGGGCAATTAGAAACAATGATGATTATGGCAATAACGGCATGGCGAGATTCACAGAGACAGCCCAGCAGCTGGGCATCTGTCTAGAGTACTCTGTAGCCATACTTAGAACAGATCCACCAGAAAAAATACAGGCAATAATTGACATTATCAAAGCTTCCACTTCCAAGGTGATTGTCAATTTCCTCGGCCCCCCTGATTTGGAAATACTAGTACATGAGATGGCCAACCACAACCTGACTGGGTACCAGTGGGTAGGCTGTGATGGCTGGATCGTTGATTCCTACATTGCAACTATGAATGGACACCACATCCTGCATGGTGCTATAGCGCTGTCCACCCCCGATGTCCATGTCACAGGCATGAGAGAGTTCATTTTGGATTTAAAGTCACTCAATTCATCTAGTGAAGAATTGTTCACAGAATTATGGGAGACAATGTTTGATTGTAGGTTCAAGCAGACAAAGGGTTCAGGAGAGAATCAGAGATACTGTACAGGGTCTGAAGATCTGTCTGGGCAGCAAAACATTTTCACTGATATGTCATACATGCCCTTCTTTAACAATGTCTATAAAGCAGTGTATGCTGTGGCTCATGCACTACATATTGTTCTTGGCTGTAAAGAAACATGCAATAAGGTACAGCCAGATCCATTCACGGTGAGCACTGAAGGCTGAATGATAGTTCAACATTATGTGCTTCACATGAGCAGATTTTTTACAGTATTGTTTAATAAATTGTTGCATGTGCATCATTCTGCAGAGCTAATACGAGGTGGTTTACGTTTAATGGAATAAGTAAAGTAATATCTATCTGCTTAGATTTTGCAGCACATAAAAAAGGTTCAGTTCAAGACAAAGGAGGGGGAGGACGTTTACTTTGATGAGAATGGAGACCCAGCAGCCAAGTATGACATCATAAACTGGCAGCCGAATGAAAATGGCAGTGTGGAGTTTGTCACCGTTGGTCTTTACGACGCATCTTTACCTGCAGAAAAACAGCTAAATCTGCACACTAAGTCCTTCATTTGGGCACAGAACTCAGAACAGGTTAATACTATTATGATCATTAATGAATTGTTTAACTTGCAGGATTATTGTATCGTACTGTCGATTTGATCAGTATTTCAAATGGTGGAAAGACAAAAGCATGTCAACATTTATCTCATACTGCTTTTTGTTCATGCAGGTGCCTGTGTCAGTGTGCAGTGAGAGCTGTCCTCCAGGAACCCATAAGGTCCTCCAGAAAGGAATGCCTGTCTGCTGCTATGACTGTATACCATGTGCAGAGGGAGAAATCAGCAACACCACAGGTGCTCTAGTATGATTTAATGGATCAAAGTATAACGCGTGTAAATTCAATATCAGCAATGAAATACATATTGAAATATAATAACAGTATTTATATGTTTATGTACAGTAGCCTACAGTTCACAGGGAAAATGGAATTCATCATCAGTGCATTTGGCAGTACTGTGAAATCTTGTTCTGATTTATAGAAAATGTTTGAGTACCAGCATGTGATTATACTGTAAACAAGATGTACATTTGTTGTAGATAACAAACTAATTCATTTTTACTACCTGCTCAATCCTTTTCAGGGTAACAGGGGGCTGGAACCGATCCAAGCATACATTGGGTGCAAAATGATGAATACATTAATTATGTAAATAAGTAGCCTACAGTCTCCCTCCTTATATAGTTTTGCCTCGAGTCAAATATTCATTATTTCTTGCATGGCCAAGATGATCAGACTTGACCTACCACCACGACTTTAAAGGAGTAGATTATGGGGCCGCTACGTGGCCTTCAAATCGAGTTTGCTGGGACTCCGGCCCGGTATTGTGTTGTGTGTAAGATCTGAGTGTGTTCTGGGCGGTTCCCAGAAGCGCACTCCCTCAGTTTCAAGTCGATCGGATGAATGTTTCTCGATATAAAAACACTTTTTGTGTTGCGAGTAGGTGGCACTATGCCGAATTGCACGAAATTCGGAACTGCACTCTGTCGGGTTCCCAACAACACACTCGTCAACTTTGAAGTCGATCGGACGAATGGTCCGTGAGATAAAGCACTTTTTTTGTTTGCCAGTGGGTGGTGCTATGCCGAATAACACGGAAGTTGGCACTGTGCTCTGTCGGGTTCCCAGCAGCGCACTACGTTTTAAGTAGATTGGACCACAAATTCTTGAGATAAACCACTTTTCTGTTGCCAGTATGTGGCACTATGCCGAATTGCTGAAATTCAGCACTGCATTCTGTCAGTTTCACCGCCGTGCACTCCCAATGTTTAAAGTTAATCGGACGGACGCTTCCCAGCGAGCACAAAACGTTTTTTCAACATTGATTTTTAGTTTACATCGTGTCAAAAAACACAATTTTGTTAATCGTATTGTTAAAACATTTGTTCCTTGACATAGAGACATTATTGATAGTGTGTGAATTGGCATTTGTCCAATTTATTGTGTAACATGAGAGTTGAAATCTGGTCTACACGAACACTACATTTCAACACATTTCATGTTACATGAAATATCATAAATATGGGACTATATCGGCTATGTGGTGCCAGCAAAAAGCTTCCAGGACACAACTATGGTTAATACTTTAGCGCAATACTATAAAATAATGAATTGAGTTCCTGCAGCAACGCGCATGCGCAAGTACTTAGTCGCTAGCTACTAGCTGTGACTGACTAGACCAAAGCAAGTCTGCAGACTGCACCGGTCTGCACCAAGTGCGGAACGAGGTGCTCTGGGCATGCTATGTTATTGTAATAGACTGTATAGGCTACAACGCTCTGTGTCCCCCCTGAGTTGCCGGTGTTAAATGAAGTTATAACTTCTGAAACCATACAGCCTACAGACTACATACACACACACACACACACAGTCAACATAATTTTAGTCTCTTACATAATATAATAGTCTGATACACATGATATAAAATACACCTGTCTCATGATCGTTTAGCCTGTGGTACCATGCAATTGTGTACAAGATAGCGATATAGTAGACTATATACTGTATATGCCTGGCACCCCATATCTTTTCAGTGAACGTATAGCTCAATTGATAGAGCATGGTGCCCTGAATGTTAGAGACCAGCGGTTTGCCTCCCGTGAGAGGTGTTGCAATTTTACTTTAAGATCATGGTGAAATGTGGTCTAAATTTGAACTAGTGGGTGAAAAAACGTTCACTTTTGAATCTTTCTTGCATGTTTTTTCAACATCCAAACGTTTTTTAAATGTCTTTTCAACCGCTTTTCAAATGCTCGCTGGGTTCTTGGGATAAACCATTTTTTGTGTTGCCAGAAGGTGACGCTATGCCGGCAGGCTCTAACAACACCTCCTGTCTATCTGTGTGGGGTGGGGGTGTCTGTGTGTGGGGCTGAGTGGCATGGTATCAGTCGGACGGGCCTGCGACCCAATGTCACTTTCGTGACACAAAATGACACAAATCATGACTGACAGACACCGCCACCCGCCCACCTAGGCCAGTGGTTCTCAACCTGGGGGTTGGGACCCCCCAGGGGGTCGCAAGATTATTTTGGGGGTCGCAGGATGATTGTCAAAGTAGAAAAAAGAACAAAATAAGAAATGATTTTTCTCCCATGATGATTAAATCTCACATACCAATGGTTTATCTCCTGATGAAGTGCTTAAACTCATCAGCTCAAACCGAGCCACTTACTGCCCCCTCAATCCTATCCCTTCCTCTCTCCTCCAAACCATCTCACCTAACATATCTCCCTTCCTCACTACCTTCATTAACTCCTCTCTGTCCTCTGGTCTTGTCCCCCCTGCTCTAAAGACTGCAAGAGTCAAGCCTCTGCTTAAGAAACCCTCCCTTGACCCTACTGCTATTCACAACTACAGACCTGTCTCTCTTCTCTCATTCCTTTCCAAAACCCTCGAACGAGCAGCGTCCGAACAACTTTCTCTCTATCTCTCCCAAAATGACCTCCTGGACCCTCTGCAGTCCGGTTTCAAGGCTTCTCACTCCACTGAGACAGCTCTTCTTGCTGTCACAGAGGCCCTTCACACTGCTAAGGCCTCATCCCTCTCTTCTGTTCTTGTCCTCCTTGACCTGTCTGCTGCCTTCGATACAGTCAACCACCAAATCCTTCTTTCCACTCTGTCCGACCTCGGCATTTCAGGCTCTGCACTCTCCTGGTTTGCTTCTTACCTCTCTAACCGCTCATACCAGGTCTCATGGAGAGGGTCCCTCTCCAGATCCTGTCCTCTTACCACCGGTGTCCCCCAGGGCTCAGTCCTGGGCCCCTTACTTTTCCTTCTCTATATCAGATCTCTTGCCTATGTGATCTCTTCTCATGGCTTTTCTTATCACTGCTATGCTGATGACACCCAGCTTTTCCTTTCTTTCCCCCCCTCTGACACTCAAATCGAGGCTCGCATCTCTGCATGCCTCAAAGACATTGGCGACTGGATGTCTGCCCACCACCTCAAGCTCAACCTTGGTAAGACCGAGCTACTCTTCCTCCCAGGAAAAGACTGCCCTCTTGCAGATCTCTCCATCTCCATTGACAACACCACTGTACTCCCCTCCCAAACAGCCAAGAACCTCGGGGTGATCCTTGACAACCAGCTGTCTTGCTCTGCCAACATAGCTGCTACAGCGCGCTCCTGTAGGTTCTCTCTCTACAACATCCGCAAAATCCGTCCCTTTCTCACAAGAGAAGCGACTCAACTCCTGGTCCAGTCTCTTGTCTCCTCCCGCCTGGACTACTGCAACGTGCTTCTGGCCGGCCTACCTGCCACCGACATCCGACCGCTCCAGCTCATTCAGAACGCTGCAGCCCGTCTGATATTCAACCAACCCAAATTCTCTCACGTCACTCCCCTCTTCCAGGAGCTCCACTGGCTTCCCATCTCGGCCCGCATCAAATTCAAGACACTGGTACTGGCCTACAGGGCAGTACACCAGACAGCTCCCCGGTACCTGCAATCCATGGTCAGGTTCCAAACCTCTCACCGCTCCCTTCGCTCCTCCACCAGTGCAGGTCGCCTCGCCCCTCCTTCGCTACGGGGGCTCAAAAGTCGCTCATCCCGATCTCGACTCTTCTCGTCCCTGGCACCTCAATGGTGGAACGAGCTTCCACCTTCGGTCAGGACTGCTGAATCACTGCCGATCTTTCGGAAAAGACTAAAGACACACCTTTTCAGGCTCCATCTGGGCCCTTCTTGATCTAACCTCGTCTCTCTCTTTCCTTATATAAAAAAAAAAAAAAAAAAAAAAAAAAAACCCTAACCAACCTTGTACCACTAACCTAAACTTGTACCACTGTTCCTTCAGAAGCTGTAGTTGTCATAGACTGTGCTCCATAGTTGATTGTTCTATTGCAGACAGAAAAATGTGTTATTGTAAGTCGCTTTGGATAAAAGCGTCTGCCAAATGACGTAATGTAATGTAATGTAATGTTTAAAGTATTATAAAGCTATATAAACTATAAAAATGATTTCAGTGAGTGAGTGAAAAAAAAAAGTTGAGAACCACTGACCTAGGCAATTATTACAATTCTAACTCTCCAGATCCTCAAAGTCCAGACTCCGGTCTGTATCCGGACCCAGTTGTTGTCCTATCCGGACCGAGTCCTATAACCTACAAATAATTGATAATAGTTCCATTTTCACAGACCGGTTCTATTTTAACCGCCACGTGCTTTTCTAGCCTTTACGGTACTGGTTTATCTACCAGGAAGCTCACAGACTAATTGCATGCGCTGTAAATCATCAGACGTGATGCTCACCCAATGAAATATGCTAAACGATTCTGCCTGTTCCCAGTGCTGCTGTGAGAGAACGACACACGGACGGAGGAGAGGTGAGATAAGAGATCAAAGTAATTATTTCAAATGGCGTGCTCTAAAAACAAACAAGTAGACCGCGAACAAAGATTTAGTTTTAATCCAGAGCGAACAGACTGTTCATTCATTGTTCTCACGGGCAGTTCAAAACCAATATGTCTCATGGGAAGTGCGATGCGATCCTGAACTGTCTATGGAAGCGCCACACATGAGCAAACACACACACTTAACACATTAAGTGCCATAGACGACCTAACTCGTCTTACATAATCCAGCGCTTAAGTGCCAAGGACGGACTAACTCGTCTTACATAAAGATTTTTTTTTTTTGACGGTGGGACATCAATCAACCCCTTTTACATCTTTGAGATAACTATTTGGAGCAAGAGCATGTGTGTAATCTATTTTACCGACCACTAAGTGGCGACAGAGACCGAGAGAAGCCACAGCCATGGGACCCAAAAGCCACGGGACCAAAAGCAGCCGCCTCTTCGATGGCGATTTTACAGTCAGAAGCCCGAGACACACACACAGAACGGACAGAGATCCCTTCCCCCCAGAGCCGCGCAGCAACGCGCGAACACACACACACACACACACACACACACACACACACACACACACACACACACACACACACACACACACACCGCGGTAGCAAGCCATTCAAGGAAATGGCGACGCGATTTTACAGTAATCCATTTCAGACTCGTCTTGCCCGACAGGCAGACAGGCAGGCAGGCAGCAGCAACGCGCTTCTGACACGCCCGCTGTTAGGAGGAAGGAGGAGAAGACACACGGAGGGAGGAGTTTGAATGAGAGGGGTGTTTCCTGTTGTTATGGAGGAAATTACTGTTCAAAACTATTGTTTAGAATGTCTGACGGTCTTACTGATGCCAAAAATGAATGGTTAAAGTGACTGTTTCACAAAAAGCCATTTATCTCTGAATAAATTTCCAGACGCTGAAACCATGCTGTACTCAACGGCTAATATCTACATAACTACTAACTCTGCAAACTAACTCTTTTAGACAGAGAAAGCACACATTCTATTAGTTATTTTTAGATGATTGCTGTTCATGAATTCTTAACAGAAAAGAATCCTCGGCTGTTCTAAAATGAGCCAGAATCGTCAAAAACACCCCTGGCACAACTTACCTACAGGAATGAAAACATGGCTGGCATTCAATGTGTTAAATCCAGACTGAGGGAGGGCACACTCACACATTCACTGCCCAACAGCATGTGATAGATAGATAGATAGATAGATAGATAGATAGATAGATAGATAGATAGATAGATAGATAGATAGATAGATAGATAGATAGATATAGTGAGAGCTCACTTCTCTCAAGAGAAAAGTAGTTTTGTTATTGGCTGGGACTGATTCATGTGAAATGCAGTCAACAAAAGGAAAAAAGGGGAAACTTATTTTTCCAAAATTAAAGCACTTTATTTTAAGATGCAAATTTTTCCAAAGCACTCTGTTGTTATATGTAAACGCAGCCATTATTTTTTACTTGAAATGATTAAAGAACATTTATTTATTATTATAGTACACTAGCTATTTATATACCATTGCTCCGATTGCCTCCAACCTTGGGTAGTGCGCTTAGGCTGACCTGACGCAGTCCAGTGCCAAATTTAGTGGAATTCAGACAGCACCAACTACTGGCAACACAAAAAGTGTTTTTTCTCGAGAACCGTTGATCCAATCGACTTCAAAGTTAGGGAGTGCGCTGACGGGAATGCAATGAAGTGTGGTGCCCAATTTTGGACAGATGCATACTCATAGCGCCACCTACTATTTAGAATTTTGTCCAAAAGCTCTTTTTTTCCGCTATTTCTCCTTCAAATGTTGTCAAATCTTAACCAAAGCGCATCACACAGCTTGTGTGGACTGTCCTGCTAAACTTGTTTTGCCGTTTTTTGAAATACCGCACCGTTGCGATATAACTTTCGACTTGCAAAGTGGGTGGGGCCTATTTCACACAAATCGCTATTCAAATTCTGTCCAATCTTCATCAAACCCCACACACAGCATGTGTGGACTGTGCTGCTCAAAACTTATTTCGTGGTTTTTTAAAAGCCTGCACCGCAGCATAGGCTATTTCATGATGATCTTATGATTTTGGGATACTGGGAGAGATGTAATTAGATGAAAAAAAGAGGACTCCCGCACACTGACTCCCACTTCAAGGCTTTTAATAATAATGCTGCAACGTTCATTTGATCCTGCCTTTTCCGACGCACCTGACGTACACGGTTGTGCAGAGATTTCAACCCGTTCTCACTCTGAGCGCGTCGCATATTGACGCTTTGTCCTGTCCCTTGTGCGTCGCTTGTTACTAACATGGTACCCTTGAGCGACACATGAAACGACTTGGGCTTTCCGACTAAACTCAATGCAAACCCATGGAAGTCATCTTTGACGCTTATGGCAACTGCTCCCCTATTAGCCTAACTGCTCCACCATTAGTCAACTGCTCACCCATTAGGGTCTGGAGGAGCTAACCTCTCCCAGACCCTAACCCTAACCCTAACCTCTCCCACCCCATGCCTAAACCTAACCTCTCCCAGACCCTAACCCTAACCCTAACCTCTCCCACCCCATGCCTAAACCTAACCTCCCCCAGACCCTAAACCTAACCTCTCCCACCTCCCATGCCTAAACCTAACCTCCCCCCAGACGCTAATGGGGAGCAGTTGACTAATGGGCGAGCAGTTAGGCTGATGCGGGAGCAGTTGCCATAAGCGTCAAAGTTGACTTCTATGGGTTTGCATTGAGTTTAGTCGGAAAGCCCAAGTCGTTTCATGGGTCGCTCAAGGGTACCATGTTAGTAACAAGTGGCGCATAAGGGACGGGACAAAGCGTCAATATGCTACGTGGTCGGAGTGAGAACGTGTTGGAGATTTTCCTCTCTTAGAGATGTAATTAGAACAATAGAAGTTGGAGAAAAGGCACCATGAGGCTATACAGAGGGGTAGGGTCCTTTTAATGCGACAATTACACATCTTTTAGAATTTTACAATAAATACACGCGCATGCACGCACGCACACGCACACGCACACACACACACACACACACACACACACAAATGTATTATAATAAAATGTTTTGTTAAATGCAAGTACATAATTAAATAATTATTTTCTGTGGCTTGGGGACGGCACGGTGGCTCAGTGGTTAGTGCTGTTGCCTCACAGCAAGAAGGTCCCGGGTTTGAACCCCGGTCCGTCCCAGGTCCTTTCTGTGTGGAGTTTGCATGTTCTCCCCGTGTTTGTGTGGGTTTTCTCCGGGTGCTCCGGTTTCCTCCCACCATCAAAGACATGTATGTTAGGGTTAATACTGTCAGTGCCCCTGACCAAGGCAATTGCGAAAGAACTGGAGTTGGTCCCCAGGCACTGCACTGTGGCTGCGGACCGCTCCTAGTTCTAGGAAGGTTCCTAGTAGAGAATGGATCAAATGCAGAGGATGCATTTCCCCATGGGGATAAATAAAGAATAATAACTTTCTTACATACTGATTTTCCATTATATGCTTCATACTTTTGCCACCGACAGCCCTCCACATTAACAATGTCACTGCCTGCTAAAACCAACAGGGTCGTTAACGCTTTTCTGCGCTGTCCATATGCTAGGTTTCGACGTAGCCTTGTACTTAAATGTGTGTTAAATTTGCAGGCTGAGACCACTGAAACTTTTAAAGCAAGTGACAGAAGCAGGCTGGTAGCAGGGCACTGCCAAGGTGGTCTTAGGGATCTCAGTCATAGTGCCACCTACTGGCAACACAAAAAGCTGTTTATCTTGAGAACCATTCATCCCATCGTTTTCATACATGGTGAGTGCGCTGCGAGGTACCCGATGGAGTGCAGTGCCAAATACTGTGTGCTTCGGAGAGATGTTCGGACCGAGAGATGTTCGCAAGAGCAGAAAGTAGCGAGACAAGCTGTTTTGGGTTTGTTGCTACGGCCGTAAACCGTTTCGCTCTGCCTAGCAACGGTTTACAGCTGCCGTAAACTGTTTCGCTCTGCCTAGCAACAGACCCAAAACAAGAAGGACGGCTTTCCACGCTACTTCACGGGGCTTTCTACATTCGCGAACATCTCTCGTTATATTCTAACAGTTAGTTTGAAAGTAATTTTCTAATTTTGTGGTTATGGCTGAAGTGGCTGCCGTAAACCGTTTCGTTTCACTTCCTGATCTGCCTGGCCTGCACACAGACTATAATCAGCAAGACAGCACTCGTCAATTCACTCGGTGTTGGTCTCATCTACTATTAGAGGTAAGATGTGAGGCATCAATATTAAACTTAGACTGTTTAATAACAATCGAAAATCTTGCTCGTAGTTACTTTAAAGCCCATTCAGCAACTTTTCCAAGTTTTGCTATGGGAGAAACTGCGCCCTCTGGGTACAATAGTATCGATATCGATATCGCCATTCAAAGTCCACAAAACACAGTGGCAGAAAGCTCTATGTACATGTTGTGACATCGGGTACTCACCACGTGATGAAATAATAATCCATAGTTACGTGAAACGTCATTTTCGTAGCAAATCCACACCGAGTTACTTCCTTGTTTTACTGAACACAAGGCTCCCGCTGTACTGCGCATGCGCGCATCTTGCCTCCGGGACCCAGGCACCAAACTGCTTAGTCCCAGGAGAGGCCTTTGGAGGGTGGTGTGTGACCAATAGAGGTGACATTCTCCCTGTTACAAGTCACTACCATCCTCAATGACTAAAAAGCTGTTATATTAAAGTGAAAAAGTTACTGATTGGGGCCTTAAGGTTTCGGCATCCATTGCACTTAGCAAGGGACGGATCTTTGAGATATTGTGAAGATGAGAAAATGCTATGTTAGTGATGTCCTTAATGTGTGCATCGAATGAAAAAGCAGAATCGAAGGTAACGCCTAGGTTTTTCACCATTGAGTTTGGGGTAATTACACAGCTCTCAATATTTAGAAGATCTATCCTATCCATAGCTACGGCCTCTTCCTTGACCCTCTCCACCCCCTCCCACCACGCACACCCCCATAGCCACCTCTCGTACCCCGACTGTCTACGGCCTTCCTATCTAGCTACGGACGATTTTCCCTAGCACCATTCCATCCCCGCACAACATCACAACACCCACATCCCTCTAGCTACTCCCCCTACCCGAACCCCGATTTGATGACCTAACTATCCCTCGCCATGACCCCTATTCCCTAGCCCCGCCCCCTTCACTAAATGTCTATGAGTGACAGACAGACTGAGTGAGTGAGTGTTGTAAAGATAAGGGAGCTACTCAGGAAATCTAATATCTCTTTTGATTTTAACTTGTAGATTCCATCACCTGTGTGCGATGCCATCCTGAATTCTGGTCAAACGAGAAAAGAGATGGCTGTGAAAAGAAGGACACAGAGTTTCTATCATATGAAGAGATTATGGGGGCACTGCTCGCAGCGGCGGCCCTGTTAGGAACATGCATGACTGCTATGGTGGCTTTCATCTTCTTCAGATACAAGAACAGCCCCATAGTCAAGGCCAACAACTCTGAGCTGAGCTTCCTGCTGCTCTTCTCCCTTGCTCTGTGTTTCCTCTGTTCTCTGACCTTCATCGGCCGGCCCTCTGAGTGGTCATGCATGCTGCGACACACAGCATTTGGCATCACCTTTGTCCTCTGCATGTCTTGTGTTCTGGGGAAAACTATAGTGGTGTTACTGGCCTTCAGGGCTACACTCCCAGGGAGTAATATGATGAAATGGTTCGGCCCTGCTCAGCAGAGACTCAGCGTTCTGGCTTTCACTCTCATACAAGTCCTGATTTGCATACTTTGGCTAACTATCTCTCCTCCTTTTCCTTTCAAGAATTTTAAACACTTTAAAGACAAAATCATCTTAGAATGTGCATTAGGCTCAGCGGTAGGCTTCTGGGCTGTGTTGGGGTATATAGGAGTCCTGGCTATGTTCTGTTTCTTTCTAGCTTTTTTGGCTCGGAACCTGCCTGATAATTTCAATGAAGCCAAATTTATCACCTTCAGCATGCTGATATTCTGTGCGGTCTGGATTACCTTTATCCCTGCGTATGTCAGCTCTCCAGGCAAGTTCAGTGTTGCTGTGGAGATATTTGCAATTCTGGGCTCCAGTTTTGCACTGCTAATCTGTATTTTTATTCCCAAATGTTACATAATCTTATTGAAGCCAGAAAAGAATACAAAAAAGAATATGATGGGTAAAATGCCATCAAAATCATCATGACTCAAGGGAATAGGCATAGTAGAATGACAAGAACTTGTTTAAATGAAATCACATTTCATTCATGCAATAGCATACATCATACATCATAATAACTGTGGTTGCTGACATTAATCACAATGATTGATAAGCACTATGTGTTGTTGTTACTAGCAAACATGGATGGATTTAGCAGGGGGGCCAGTGGTTAAAAAAAAATCTCACCATTGTAAATCTCCATGTTACGTTCTGGCTGAATATGATCATTCTGCCAGGGCCTTGCTACAGCCGCGCTGTGGATGCTATGGAATGCCCTCCCCAGTCACATCGGGCAGGCCAAAACTCATTGGGCCCTATCTTGGTACAGGTGATATTGTATCCCCTATTTGTGCTTGCGCACCTGTTTGCGCATGCCTTAAGGCAGGGAAGATAGCAGTCCGCCCCACGCTAGTGTTCAGGTGTTATGCCGAGTTGGTAACGCTTTATATTAAGGTTCTATTAATAAGCGTTAATTAATAGGTAATAAGGCTCTTATAAGGTGCTTATTAACACTATTATTATGTTAATAATACTATATAAGTGTTAATAATCGCATTATAAACATATTTATTGGTAGCTTAGAAGAAAGTAGTGCCCTGTTCACAGCTGTGCTGCTAGTCCCGGGTGCAGCTGGAGCAGGAACAGCAGAAATAGCAGTAGTAAGGAAATCCAGCGCACACCAGGTTGTCAGAATAGACTTCTTTTATTTAAATTGCATAGATATGGCGAACATATTTATTGGTAGCTTATAAGACATTTATAAGCACTTTATAACCACCTTGTTACTGGTTTTGTTACTTTATTAAGCCTAATAAATAGTTTGTTATTACCTTATTAGCAGTTAACTATGCACTTATTAATAGTTAACTATGCTTTTTGCAGGTACCGGACTATGGTACCTGCAATCTGCCCCCGCGCAGTGCATGCATGTGAGTTTGAGTAACAACAAAGTGATATCCATTCTCCTGGCCGATTCTCACATTTGCCCATGTACACTGTAGGTTATTTAGAGGCACCAGTATTTCATAACCAGTTTAAAAGTTCCATGTATGGATTTAATTTTAACGTTATACGTTATAGCCTACTTCGGCTATGGGCGGAGGACATATCTATATCAAGTAGAGACGAGTAAGACCAGGTCGAGTAGAGCTGTACTGTGCTGTTATATGTGGTGGAAATTAGCCATTGGAGTAACACTCAGGCCAAGCATTTATAAAGGTATTTTACTTTTGTTTGATTATATTATTATTGTGATAATTATTTGATTATATTATATTATTGTATTATATAATACAAATTAAATTCATTGTCATACTTTTTGAACAGGTTAGATAAATTGGCCAATAATATCAATATTAGACAGGTACTACTAATACCATGTATTTTTATGCCTCCGCCGGCGACAGCCAGGCATTATGGATCCGGGTTGTCTGTCCGTACATCCGTCTGTACGTCCATCCGTCCGTACGATGTTCGTTAACGCGATATCTGAGGAATGCCTTGACGGAATTTCATCAAATTTGCGGCGCAAGATGGCCGCAATAAAACGAGCTGTGATGATATCTCATGATCTAAAATGCATAAAACCCCCGTTTTTTGATCTATACATAGGTTTTGGTGGTTGTCGATGAAAGGGGCTGGCCACTCAAAAATTCAAGATGGCGACCATTTCAAGATGGCCGCTATTTCTATCGCCACAAAACAAATGTTTTTAATATCTCAGTAACTAATAAAGAGATGTCAGCCTCCAGGCTCTAAAACCTTGGAATCCTGTAGTTGTATGTATGTATAAGTATGGCGTTTTCAGCCATAGTTTGGCCATTTGCTGTGGATGCAGTTGTTACATGGCATAAATAACTAGCCTACAATTTACATGATGAACAGTAATGAACGGTATTTCATGGCATAAACATCTTCAATCATGTTGAATTTGCTGCATGGAATTCTTGCTTGTTTTTACACCCACACTCGTCATCTCAGGCTATTTTCTATAGTCTGTCTGATTATGTCCATTTTATTGCACGCACACCCAATAACATGGTTTGGACATAAACACATGATCATAGGCGCAGATTTATGTTTCTGCCAGTGGGTGCACATGCCAACACTGTGTGACTGAGAATGAAAATGACTGAGGGTGCAGTTATAACTGGGAGGGGGCAGATATTTTTTATAGTAAAACCTATGTTATTACCCGCTATGCCTATTTCTGCACTTTTTAACCATGCAATAGCCTCTGAAAGCTAAATAACAACACAAGAAAGACTAGTGTTTCAAAATCAAATCAAATATTTATTTCACAGCAGTGGTGAAATGAACGCAGTATTAAACCTGAGTGTCCTTGCACAACGCAAAATGTCGTTAACTGTCTGGAGCACTCAGTCTGAACACAGGTCTATGCAAAATCATAGAATGAACAATTTGTTGACTACAAAAATCAACAAAAACTAAACAAAAGTATAGCCAACAGTGCCATGCCAGGGTCATTAAATAGACTAAATAAATAAATAAGTGATCAGATCGCATTGTCTATCTTTCTGCTCATATGTGGGTGCAGCTCGCTAGCTCGCTCTCTCTCCCATTGACGTCACTGGAAATTTCACTTCTCCATGGTTTCCATTCTGTGGATTGCTACAATGGAGAAAAAAATAGCCTAGAATTAGGGCTGAAAGTGTCAGGAGACAGCGGGGTGTGTGTTTTGTTTGTGTCTCTTCTTCTGTGTTCCCCCTCCCCTGAGTGTTTTTGCACAGTGGCACGGCTGGCAGCAATCTCTCCTGATGACCATGGACCTCGCAGCACGGCTGGCAATCACTCCACTCATCACCAGACACCTGTATAAAGACCCTGGCTCTTCACTCACTCTTCCTCAGATCATTCCGTCATCTACAGTGGTAGCTACGCTCGACCTTAGAATTATACTCTCTCGTGTTTTTCGTGCTTTCCCTGTGGACTATTTCTGACTCTCATTCTCCTGTGTTCAGGTCGTGCCCCAGCACCGAACCTCGTCGCCAGCTGTGAGCTGAGTTTGGGATTCTCTCTCTGCTGCTGCCTGTCCGCCCGCCATTCACTCCAGTGGATTTATCTTTAAATTAAACACTCTTTATTGCGAGAACTGTTTCCGTGTCTGCTCCTGGGTCCAACCACCTTATCCTGTAACAGAATAATCTGAGCAAACGATGGACCCAGCAGACGTGGAACATTTTCGCTCCACCTTATCCAACCAAGGCATTCTTCTCTGGGAACATGACACCCAGCTCCGGAGGGTGGTGGACGCCCTACAGGACCTGACGACCAATGTAGGACGACTGGTCGTTCCACCTGCTCCTCCGCCTCATGTGCCTCCAGTTCAGCCGGTGTTAGTTCCTGCTGCACCCGTCCTCGCTGCTCGAGAGCCTCACTGTCCTACCCCAGAACGTTACGCAGGAGATTTAGGAGCCTGTGGCCGTTTCTTGTTTCAGTGCTCTTTGATCTTCTCGCAACAACCAGGTACCTTTCTGTCTGAACAATCACGTATTGCTTATATTATGGGACTATTATCTGGGAGGGCCGCACAGTGGGTCACAGCCCTGTGGGAGAGTCATAGCCTGGATCCTGTATGCACTTCACTTACTGTTTTCACTGCCGAGCTCCGTAAAATTTTTGATCACCCTGTGCAGGGAAGAGAGGCCGCTGGGAGAATTCTCTCTCTCCGCCAAGGCTCCCGCTCAGTGGCAGAGTTTTCAGTGGATTTCCGAATTCTTGCTACCGAGAGTGGGTGGGATGAGACCGCTCTACGTAGTGTGTTTGTTCATGGCCTGGCCGAGTATATTAAAGACGAGCTAGCGGCGCGGGATGAGACCAACAGCCTAGACTCACTCATCTCCCTGGCCATCCGCTTGGATAACCGGCTACGTGAGCGCCGTAGGGAGTGAGGTTCTCACCCTGTGGTGTCGTCCGCTTCCATTCTCCGCACCCTACCACCTGTTCTCCGAGTAACATCTGATGTTCCGTCTTTTTCCAGTGAACCCGTCAGACTCTCCTCTCCCACACTCTCCCAAGAGGAGCCAATGCAGCTGGGAGGAGCGCGACTCACGCAAGCAGAGAGGCAGCGCCGCATGAGGGCTGGCCTCTGCCTTTATTGCGCCCAGACCGGTCATCTTATCGCCTCTTGCCCACAGCTACCAAAAGACTAGGCTTGTCAAGTCATGGAGAGGACCTGATGAGCCGAACCTCTTTTTCTCCAGCCACCACAGCCCGCAATTTGATGCAGTGTTGCTATGGCAACAGCACTCCCTACCCCTGGTGGCCCTCGTGGATTCAGGTGCGGATGAAAACTTTATTGACTTTTCTCTTGTGACTAAGAATAATATTCCTCTCAAGTCTCTCCCTGTGCCAAAGATTGTCAATGGCCTGGATGGAAGATTATTGGCAAAAATAACTCATTGTACAGCTCCTCTCTCTCTGTTACTGTCAGGAAATCACCGTGAAGCCATTCAGTTCTATGTCATCATTTCCCCTAACATTCCTGTGGTATTAGGACAACCTTGGTTAAAACTACACAACCCACACATTGACTGGCCTACAAGTTCTGTTTCCAACTGGAGTGTTTTTTGTCATTCCCACTGCTTGCGATCTGCTCTACCTCCCTCATCTCAGTCTGTAGCTCCACCTCCCAAGCCCCCAGACCTGTCTTGTGTTCCTACAGAGTATCACACACTGGGAGAGGCTTTCAGCAAAGAACGGGCCCTTTCTCTTCCTCCACATAGGCCATATGACTGTGCTGTGAAACTACTTCCAGATGCTCCCCTGCCCAGCAGCCGTCTCTACAACATCTCTCGGCCGGAACGGGAAGCCATGGAGAAGTACATCCACGAGTCACTCGCAGCAGGTTTGATCAGACCCTCCTCTTCACCGGTTGGAGCCGGGTTTTTTTTTGTAGGAAAGAAAGATGGCTCTCTACGCCCATGTATTGATTATCGTCAGTTAAATGACATTACGGTGAAAAACAAATATTCTCTGCCTCTCCTGGACTCTGCTTTTGTGCCTCTCCACGCCGCAACTATTTTTTCCAAACTGGACCTCCATAATGCCTACCACCTCGTCCGTATTAAGGAGGGGGACGAGTGGAAAACTGCCTTTAATACTTCTATCGGCCATTTCGAATACCTCGTCATGCCCTTCGGCCTCACCAACGCCCCAGCAGTTTTTCAAGCCCTGGTCAATGATATCCTACGGGACATGCTCAACCGCTTTGTTTTTGTGTATTTAGATGACATTCTCATATTTTCCCAGAACATGGAGGAACATGTCCAGCATGTTAAGATGGTGCTCCGCAGGCTGCTGGACAACAAGCTCTTCGTGAAAGCCGAGAAATGTGAGTTCCATGTGACCAGTGTGCCTTTTCTGTGATTTATTGTTGAGCAGGGACAGCTGAGGAAGGACCCAGCAAAGATCAAGGCAGTGGCAGAGTGGCCGACACCCACGTCCCTCAAGCAGCTCCAGCGTTTCCTGGGTTTCGCCAACTTTTACAGGAGATTCATCCAGAACTACAGCGCTGAAGCAGCTCCCCTCACCTGGCTCACATCCACCACTGTTCCCTTCTCCTGGACTCCTGAGGCAGAAGTAACTTTTGCAAAATTCAAACGTCTGTTCACGACTGCGCCGGTGTTACACCATCCTGATCCATCTCTGCAGTTTGTAGTGGAGGTTGATGCCTCTGAGACGGGGGTAGGGGCCATTCTCTCTCAGCAGGTCCCGAGGGACTCTAGGCTCCACCCATGTGCGTATTTCTCGTGTTCTCTAAACCCTGCACAGTGTAATTATGATGTTGGAAATCGGGAGCTCCTTGCAGTGGTGTTGGCTCTGGATGAGTGGAGGCACTGGCTGGAGGGGGCAGCGCATCCGTTCATTGTATGGACGGATCATAAGAACCTTTCGTACCTCCGTTCTGCAAAACGGTTGAACTCTCGTCAGGCCCGGTGCGCTTTGTTTTTGGGACGTTTCAACTACACCCTCACCTACCGCCCCGGCTCTCGTAACGGGAAACCAGACGCCCTCTCCCGCTTGCCTGAACCTGAGAAGCCAGCTCTGGAGCCCGAAACCATCCTTCCCTCCTCCTGTGTGGTGGGGGCTGCTAACTGGCAGGTTGAAACCCTGGTCCGTGAAGCTCAGGAGGCCCAGCCGGACCCAGGTAATGGACCACCTAACTGTCTTTTTGTTCCTGATCTAGTTAGATCTCAAGTGCTGCAGTGGGGTCACACCTCGAAATTGGCTTGCCATCCCGGCTTCCGCCGCACCCTGGACTTCATCCAGCAACGTTTTTGGTGGCCTACCATGTCGGCGGACACCAAGGCCTTTGTCGCCGCCTGCTCCGTCTGTGCCCGCAGCAAGGCCTCTCACCAGCCGCCAGCCAGCTTGTTGCAGCCACTGCCTATCCCTCACCGCCCTTGGTCGCACATTGCAGTGGATTTCGTTACCGGGTTGCCGCCATCAGAAGGTAACACAGTAATACTGACTATTGTGGATCGTTTTTCTAAGGCCGTGCATTTTGTTCCTCTCCCTAAACTGCCCTCCTCTGCAGAGACTGCTGACCTGCTCGTTCTACATGTCTTTAAACCCCATGGTCTTCCCCTGGACATTGTGTCAGACAGAGGTCCGCAGTTCACGTCCAGGGTGTGGAGAGCTTTCTGTGGGGCCATAGGGGCCACAGCCAGTCTCTCCTCCGGGTACCATCCCCAGTCCAATGGGCAGACGGAGCGGGCCAATCAGGACCTGGGTGCGGCGTTGAGATGTATCACCGCTCGCCACTCATCTGCTTGGAGCAAACAACTGCCCTGGGTTGAATATGCCCACAACTCCCTCACCAGTTCTGCTACCGGCATGTCACCTTTCATGGCCTCTCTCGGCTACCAACCACCCCTTTTCCCCAGTCAGGAGGATGACATTGCCGTCCCCTCGGTCCGGGCTAATCTCCAGCGATGCCGCAGAATTTGGAGAGAGGCTCGGGCAGCCCTCCTGCGAACCGCAGCCCGCAACCAGCGCCTGGCTGACTGCCACCGCACCCCTGCCCCGCCCTATCAGCCAGGTCAGAAGGTATGGTTATCTTCTCGTGACCTTCCTTTGAATGTCGAGGGCCATAAATTGGCGCCTCGTTTTGTCGGCCCATTTGAAGTGGACAAGATTATTAATCCCACGGCTGTTCGTCTTAAGTTGCCTGCCTCTCTGAAAGTTCACCTCACTTTTCATGTATCATTGTTGAAACCGGTAGCATCCAGCCCTTTGTGCCCTCCAGCCGAGCCCCCTCCGCCTCCCCGGATCGTTGATGGCGGCCCAATCTACACTGTTCGGCGCATCCTGGATTCCCGCCGCTGAGGCCGGGGTTTTCAGTTTCTAGTCGATTGGGAGGGTTATGGGCCTGAGGAACGGTCCTGGATAGCTCGTGGGCTAATCCTGGACGCGTCTCTGCTACGGGACTTTTTTAGGGACCATCCAGACAAGCCTGGAAGGACGCCAGGAGGCGTCCGTTAAGGGGGGGATACTGTCAGGAGACAGCGGGGTGTGTGTTTTGTTTGTGTATCTTCCTCTGTGTTCCCCCTCCCCTGAGTGTTTTTGCACAGTGGCACGGCTGGCAGCAATCTCTCCTGATGACCTGGACCTCGCAGCACGGCTGGCAATCACTCCACTCATCACCAGACACCTGTATAAAGACCCTGGCTCTTCACTCACTCTTCCTCAGATTATTCCGTCATCTACAGTGGTAGCTACGCTCGACCTTAGAATTATACTCTCTCGTGTTTTTCGTGCTTTCCCTGTGGACTATTTCTGACTCTCATTCTCCTGTGTTCAGGTCGTGCCCCAGCACCGAACCTCGTCGCCAGCTGTGAGCTGAGTTTGGGGTTCTCTCTCTGCTGCTGCCTGTCCGCCCGCCGTTCACTCCAGTGGATTTATCTTTAAAATAAACATTCTTTATTGCGGGTCCAACCACCTTATCCTGTAACAGAAAGTTCATTTCACAATCACGAAAAGCAGACGGTTTGAACCAAAGTGATGTGTCTCTATCTCCGCTCCATTTCAGCACCGCGGACAGCAGGGATTCTGGCCAATGCTGCCGGCGGTATCGTTCCAAAATTCCGGCCTTATAGAATGTTTACCGGCCCAGTCAAAATGTAGCTATTGAAAAAAGATTGATTTAATCATTTTTTAAATACATAACATATTTTTAGCAAACAAAATTTTCTTTTTAAAATATTTTTTGTTGCCGTTTATTTCAAAATGTAGTCAAAATGTAGCTATTGAAAAAATATCGATTTAATAATTTTTTAAATACATAACAAATTTTTAGCAAACAACATTTTCATTTTAAATAATTTTTGTGTTTATTTCAAAATAATTATCTATGCACTGCGGTCTGTGCTTGTAGTGCAAAGGGAAGCCTCACTGCTGGTTAATTAATTAATTTGGTTAGGGTTTGAATTTACTTTAGAAATAAACAGCAATAAAACACACAAAAACAAAAGGCTATGATGCAATCATCCAAGAAATGTGTTTTATTAATATAAGGGTGTCTTTACTCGACTTGGTGGCTTTATCAGTGTGTTTTATGGCACTTTGCTGTCGCATTAAATGAGCAGCTGGTGTGGTGCATGCAGATGCTTTCAGATTGATAGAGCCTTTGGTGAAGCCGTTTTTCTTACCCACCTTTTCACAGATGGTGCAGAACATTTGGGGCTCTATCTCCCCCCCTGGCCTTAGGCACTAAACTGTTAAACGCAAAAAAAATATGCTTTGCACCTGCCTACCCGTGACTCGGGAAGATATCGTCATGTTTTTACGCCTCGAAATGCGATTTACGCTGAAGAGGCATGGCGCAGTGCCAGAATAGGCCAGAATGGGCGTTTTGGGCTTAAATACCAGCCTAAAGCGATCTTCCCAACTGTCATTAATTTTGCGGTTAGCGCTTTTCAAAACCAGGCCTTATTCAGTGCGCCGGCCCCGGGGATGCACGCACAGCATTATTCAATCACTCTTTCTGCCGCTATCTCACTCTCTCTCCCCCCTCTCTTTCTCACTCCCTCTCTCCCTCTCTCTCGCGCATCAATTTCTGCCCCTATAGCCACTGCAAGCATCAGATCTGAAATGTAGGCTACACCACTGAATGACAGAACCATCACAATTTTGGGGTAAAGTCCACTAATTTATATGTAGGCACTAGGCAGGGACAATGACCGATGAAAAAGAAAGTTGATATACCGTAGTTTTGAGCGCCTGTCATTCAAAGGCTGTTGCATCATCCTACCTCATATCTGTCTGCCGTGCAGAAGGGAAGAAGAAAAGCCAGCGAGAGAAAACGATGCAATGATTCTGTCCAAATTTTCACCAATATAATTTCATCATGACATCCAGGGATAGGCTATATTTTCCTAGCCCATGCATTTAGAACATTGTTCTCAGTTTGCTCTTGCTATAGTGTAGCGTATTTACATGCTTGCTGTATTTAAACCGCCGTGAGATTTGTTTAAGGAGCATAATTATGGAATAATATATATGGAGACAGACGGGGATGAAAGAGGGAGGGGGGAGGTCAGAGCACTTTGGTTGGGCTTTTCTGACTGGACTGGATCGCTCCGTGGAATCGGAGCTTGAAAGGGATGAATGTGACTTGTTTACTGCAGATCGTTAATGGCCACAGTTGTGAATAATTCTACACTTAAAAAGGTGTGGTTAAATGGTTAGCACCGGCTTTAGCGCAGAGGAAAAATTATGGAATGCGCCTGACCACACCCACTAATAGCGCTAGGCCAAGCCATAAATGCAAATTTAAGGCCACGGGGAAGATAGAGCCCTTGATCTTTTCCGTCCACATTTTAGCAAGGCTATCGTTTATACAAGAAGACTCATATTAACACAGTTGGTGATTGCCCCTAATCAACACCTGAACAGCTCCATGGTGCTGAAAGAGCGCACAAGCTATACTTCCCAAGCATAATGGGGAATATTTGATGCATCCAAACTCACCGAATGCGAGCACACTCACAAGAGTTCCACTTCGGTGCAGGGCCAACACAAGTCACAAGAGTGAAGAAGAAGTAGGCCAGCACTCCAAAATATCCTTTCAAAAATTTTATAAGTCACCTGGGACAGAAGCACCAGGAATGTTTCAGCGTCAAGCCTTCAATATTTGATGCATAGGCCTACATGCCATTATAATGCCATTAATGCAACAATGCCAGTAGATCCAAAAGTAGGCCATACACAATTAAGTAACTCCATTTAGGGCATTTTAATCACCAAGTTCACCAAAGTTTAGACACGCTGTCTTCATCAGGGTATCTGGGAAACCAAAAACATACCGGCTATTCTGATATTGTGATTATGCGCTCATAAGGGAGCAATAAAACAAACAAATCGGAGTGGTAAAGCCAAGGTAAATTGACCTCAGAAAGATGAAAAATTAATTGATTCTGCCGCTCTCCATGTGGCCATACAGCATTGCGTAATGCTGTGATGTGCGTAAGGAAACACTGGCACTGTTATTAATAGGCAGATAATGAGTCCAATTTTAGCCATTACTCAGTCAACATCACGTGTTATGTCCAAACCATGTTTTTGGGTGTGTCTGCAATAAAATGGACATCATCAGATAGATAGGCTATAGAAAATAGCCTGAGATGATGAGTGTGTGCGTAAAAACAAGCAAGAATTCCATGCAGCAAATTCAACATGATTAAAGATGTTTATGCCATGAAATAGCCTACGTGTGTGTGTGTGTGTGTGTGTGTGTGTGTGTGTGTGTGTGTGTGTGTTGTGCGAAACAGCGCCTAAATAGAATTGTCTGCGGCTGTTTGCAGCCGAATTTATGGCTGCAATCTAGAGATTATAATGGACATTTACACCTCAATTTCAGCACCACCTCCAATGGACAGCAGTACAGCCGAATTTACATTACACCTCCATTTCAGCACCACCGTCGATGTACAGCAAGCAGTAGGTACAGCCGAATGTATGACCACAATCCAGAGATTATGGACATTTATACGCCTCCATTTAAGGACCACCGCCTATCAACAGCGACAGCAGTGTAGGTCGGATGGACAGGTCGGACTAGTGGGAGGTCGGACTAGCGGGAGGCCGTGGCAGGGTCGGACTAGCGGGAGGTCAGACTAACGCCCGGACCCCGCCCTGCCGTGAATGAGTATTTCAGCAGCAGGGTGTGAGAGGGAGGACCGGATCTTGGCAATGTTGCGGAGATGGTAGAAAGAGGTTTTGACAATATGGTGGATGTGGGGCTCAAGGGAGAGGGTGGGGTCAAAGATTACGCCAAGGTTGCCTGAGGAGATGGGTATGGGATCAGGCCGTCGTGCCTAAACCACAATTACCACCGCCACCAGTATGGGAGGCAGAGGGAGGTTGACTGGTGCCAGTCACAACATGGGATACCCCACCCACCATTACACATCTCATCAAATGTGGCTGCAAGAAGATCCAACAACCCCTATGTTTAGTTTGCTTTGTTATATGTTGTTGTATGTTTGTTGTATGTTGGGTGAAGTTAAGGTAACTGGAATGTATGTTATGTTCATGTTTATGCTATTTGTAAATGCTCACTGTTAACAAAAAGAAACCTATGTTTATACATTTGATCTTGGTTTCCGTCTTTATTTTATATTAACACATTCACTGCCAGCCGTTTTTTCAATACTGTAGGTAGGTTCTGCCAAGTTTTTTTTTTGAGGATCTGGCTCATCTTTCAAGAGCCGAGGATTCTTTTCTGCTAAGATTTTGTGAACACAAATGATCTCAAAAGAACTAATAGAATGTGTGCTTTCTCTGTCTAAAAGAGTTAGTTTGTAGAGTTAGTAGTTATGTAGGCATTAGCAGTAGAATACAGCATGGTTTCAGCGTCTGAAAATTTATTCTGAGATAAATGGCTTTTTGTGAAATTCGATAGAACAGTCACTTTAACCATTTATTTTTGGCGTAAGACGTCAGACATCTAAACAATAGTTTTGAACAGTAATCTCCTCCATAGCAGCAGGAAACCCCCCTCTCCTTCAAACTCCTCCCTCCGTGGGTGTGTCTCTGGTGGCTTTGCAGCGTTTGTCACAAGCGAGGCTCTGCCTGTCTGTGCTGCCTGGCTGCTGGCGGCTGCTCTTTGGGCGAGTCTGCATGAGTCGTTTCGGTTGTGAGCTCAGCTGCAATGAAGCTGCGTGCGATTGTGGGCTTTCTGCCGGTGTTTCAAAGTGTGTTGCACGCATAATCTATTATGCAAATTTGCAATCCCCCACCGCCAGCTCCCAGCGCGATAATGCGCGAAAGCGAAAGCGTTTTCGCCAATCCATTTTACAGTATGAGAGAATGGTTTCCTCGCGCGTTCCCCTGCAGTTTTGGCTCAGCTTTTTCTAGTCTGGAGAGCACTGTCGCCACTTAGTGGGTCGGTGGAATGGGTTGTACACGTTCGGTGGCTCCAATATTTTTATAGGAGACGTGGGGGGGCGTTGATCCACGTCCCACCGTCGATTATTATTTATTTTTTTTAAGACGAGATATCTCGTTATTGGCAGTCAACCGTTGGATTTTTTAAGACGAGATATCTCGTCAATGGCAGTGAACGTGTTAACACCCTGACAACTTCGGTTTCATTAGCATCAGCAGAAACGATAATCAGTTTGAACTGTAACCTGAAAACGAGGAAAACGAGGCATCTGGAATGATTGTATTTATGTCTAGTCAAAAGCTTATTTTCCAACACACAGATGCTCAATATGCTTATTATATAATAGAGCGAACATGAATTAGTGATGTAACGTACCTCTGTGCTGCTGACAGCCTCCTCTCTTTGCTATCCGTCACATAGATAGCACCTCCCGCTTTATCTCCCGTTGCTCTTTACAATCCATATTCAAATGAAACATCCATAATCTTGAAATCAGATAATATCTATATGCTACACTAGGCTGCTACACAACAGACTGAGTCAACTCTGACCTGCCCCGCATGTGCTTGTGATGGCCACAGGCCACACATGGTAATATTATTTCAATTTACTCTCACCTCATTTCCTCATTAGTTTGTTGTTCACACAGGTTCATTTCATTTGCACTCACCACACCCCAAACAATTAACAATAATTAACAGCACACAGTTTCTTTAATTTAGAATATGTTTATTTGCTTTATGCTTGACATTGTTTTATATAAACACATTTAACACTGTCAGGTCAGTTAAGACATTTTCTGTTATATTAATCATTGTTTCTTTCTTGAGTTACCATGGCTGTCTGGAGGTTTCCTGGTGGGGCAAAAGGCGTGGCTGAGGGCTGAGGACTATTAAGTACTGGAGCCAGCTCATCAGCCCAAACCAATGTGCTGCCAAGTTATGGGGGGGATTTGGGTTTAGTTAGTTTGCCTTGTGTTTAGTTGTAGTTGGCATCCATTTTGTTTACCCCCTGTGTTTCATTTGGTTTGCCCCAGTCACTATATATGTCTCCCCATGTTTAATTGTAGCAGGTCAGTTTGTTCAGTTAATACCTGTTACTTTGCGCTATTTCATTATAGTTATGTTTTGTTGACCCCTTTTATTAGACCTAGGCATTATATTTTTGGTTTGTAAAACTTTCATTCCTTTGGGTAAATAAAAAAACCCTGATTTAATGGAATATACCTGTGTCCTCGGTTGCTTTGCTGCTTGGTCTCTCACAGTTGGTGTCATCCAGTGGAGGACACAGGATTTTTTTTTTTTTCTCTTGAACATTTATTGAATTTTTCTTTTTTCTCTTTTTGCCGCATCCCCTAACCCAAAAATATATATAAAAACAAAAACAAAAAAAAATGGTGCGTGGTGGAAAGACTGGGGCAAGACAAGGAGGCCCTGCAAGCCTACAGACCGGACAGGAGGAACACGCCGGTGGTGAAGAGGAGGAAAATGGAGCTGCTGGAGTGGTAGAAAGCACTGAGGGTGAATGTAAGGAGCCAACACTGTCGGACCTGATGAGCATTTTCCGGGCTCATATGGGGCAGCAGGAGGCCCGTGAGGAAAGACAGAAGGAGGTAACTGAAAAACAGGAAACACGGTTTAAAACACTTCAACATCAGTTTCAGCTTTTGCAGTTAGAAGTACAGGCCCGAACATCTCCACTCACTCCTCTGTCATCAGACTCTAATGTATTGGATTTGGAGGCTTTACCACCCACCACAGAACATTCTCAGGCCCAAGCTGAGCCCTCCATGATTGCTAATCCAACTATGGCCTCTGCAGGTCAGTTTGGCTCACATCGGGAGCCCAGATTGGAGAAATTAACTGACACGGATGACATTGAACATTTTCTTGTTACATTTGAGCGCATGGCTGTAGCATGCCGGTGGAAGAAAGTTGACTGGGTTTTTCACTTAATACCATTGCTAACTGGCAAGGCTAGAGGTGCTTATGTGCATATGGACATTGATGATTCCCAGGACTATGAGAAGGTAAAAGCTGCAATCCTTTCTAAATATGACATTAACCCTGAGACCTACAGGCTAAGATTCCGCTCCCTGGAGATTTACCCGAGGGGGAGAGCCCCAAGGAGTTGTATGTAAGGCTCAAGGAGCTTTATGGGAAGTGGATACAGCCAAAAGGTAAAACTGTTCAGGAAATTGGTGAAATGATCATATTGGAACAATATTTGAGAATGCTGTCCCCTGAGCTTCAGGTCTGGATCCGAGAACATGATCCAGGTTCAGCAATGGAGGCGGCTAAGCTAGCTGATGTGTTTGTGGCTGCCCGGAACAAGGCCCAACCATGGGGCTATAACTCTTCATGGAGAACAAAGGACAGCCGCAGACCAGCCTCACAGTATCATGAGAGGCCAGCAACCGGTGGGGGTAAGCCTCCCATGTGGGAGAACCAAGCAACTAATATGCCATTAAAACCCCCTGGAAAAAAGCCAATTTGTTATCTCTGTGGACTAGAAGGCCATATAAAACCCATGTGCCCTAAAAATTCAGCTGAGATAACACAAATGTGCTATGTGCCACGCCCTCATGTTGAACCGGACCAGTCAAGTAGAATGGCATCCATTGAGGTAAATGGAACAATGCTCAAGGCCCTACTTGATTCTGGGAGTGATCGGACTCTTGTACACAGAATGTTTGTACCACCCAACATTATCCGCACCAAAGACACCACCCCCATTTGTTGTGTACATGGGGATAAGAAGCCCTACTCAACAGCTGACATGTACATAAAAGTGGAGGGCCAAACCTACCTCTTTAATATTGTGGTTGCTGATAATCTGCCTTATGCAGCTGTGCTAGGACGTGACCTTCCAGTACTTTTTTACTTGTTGGAGTCAAACCAGAGCCAAATGGCCAATGTGGAGTCAGACCAAAGCAGAACATGCAATGTTGCCGTTACTAGAGCACGGGCAAAATAATTAAACAAACACTCTGTGACTCTCAGTGCTCTGCCTTTTTACAACGAGGAGTTGGAGACTACACCCGGGAAGTCTCGGAAAACTCGCAGACAGAGAAGGGAGGAGAAGTTCCAACACACAGTTGTGACACCATCAGCCAACACTGAGTCAGAGTTGCCTTTAGGGTTCCAAATACCATCTAATATCATTGAGCTGCAGAAAACTGATCCGTCTTTAGTGTCTCTTTTTCAGAGGGCGGAGGAGAAGGCACCTGGAGCTGGGCTGGACATCAGCAGAGAGGAGTATATTGTGCAAAACGGCACACTCTATCGCCAGCAGGGGTCAGTGTTGCAGCTACTGGTCCCCCAAGCAGCTAGACACCATACTCACCTTGGGGCACTCTGTTCCCTGGGCTGGCCACCTAGGTAAACATAAAACTATAGCTCGCATTCAACATCATTTCCACTGGCCTGGCCTGCGCAAAGATGTTGCTGAATTCTGCAGAAGTTGCCCTCAGTGCCAGATCACATCTGCTAAAATTCCCTCCAGAGCTCCACTCCACCCATTACCGATCATTGGCACCCCATTTGAGCGCCTTGGGATGGACATTGTTGGCCCTGTTGAGAGGAGCAAGACGGGGAACCGTTATATGCTGGTTATAACTGATTATGCTACAAAGTACCCAGAGGTTTTTCCATTGAAATCCATAAAAGCAAAACCAGTCGCTTTCTGTTTGGTGCAGTACTTTTCCAGAGTGGGCTTCCCCTGTGAAATATTGACTGATCAAGGAACTAACTTCATGTCAACTCTGTTGAAACAGGTGTACCAGTTACTTGGTATTAGGAGACTGAGGACCACACCGTATCATCCTCAAACTGATGGACTGACGGAGCGCTTTAACCAGACCCTGAAGCAGATGCTTAAGAAGTTTGTGAATAGCAGTGGTACAGACTGGGACCAGTGGCTGCCATACCTCCTCTTTGCATACAGAGAAGTACCCCAGGCCTCCACTGGTTTCTCTCCATTTGAACTTTTGTATGGTCATGAAGTGCGAGGTCCTCTTTCATTACTGAGAGACATTTGGGAGGGAAACAAGGGAGAGGTGGGGTCTGTTAACATTATTTCCTATGTTGTCCAGATGAGAGAGCGCTTGGAGAAAATGAGTGAGCTGGCCCAATCACACATGGCGGAGGCCCAGCAACAGCAGAAGTCCTGGTACGATAAGGCAGCCCGGCAGAGGTCCTTTGACCCTGGACAAAAGGTGCTGGTGCTCCTCCCTAGTGACAACAACAAGCTGCTGGCGAAATGGCAGGGACCATTTGAGGTCATGAAGAAACTTGGGCCGACCACATACCAGGTATCAACCCCAGGGCAGTCACGCTCCAGGAGGGTACTGCATATAAATCTGCTGAAGTAGTGGGTGCAGCGACCTGGAAGGGAAGCAACAGTGATGCTTATCAGAAGTGTGCCAGAGGAAGACGAAGTGGACGAGCAATACTTACCTCCTGCTGGTGCTCAGGTGGACCTTGACCTCAGTCACCTGTCGGAAGACAAACGGCTTCAGGTGAGATCACTCTGTAATTCACAAGTGTTTCAGGAGAATCCTGGGAAGACCAATATGGTTGAACATGACATTGTTCTTAAAAAAAGTGCTTCTGTGAGACGACTCAGTTACAGGATCCCTGAGCGTCTGTTGGCCTCACTGAGGAAGGAGGTTGACCTGATGCTGTCCCTGAACATCGTCAAGGCCTCGAAAAGTGAGTGGTGTAACCCAGTGGTCCTGGTGCCAAAGAAGGATGGCAGCTTGAGGTTTTGTATTGACTTCAGGTACCTGAATTCAGTTTCTCAGTTTGATTCCTATCCAACACCAAGAATTGATGACCTTCTTGAACGGCTGGGAAAGGCAAAATACTTGACCACCATAGATCTGTGCAAGGGTTACTGGCAAGTTCCGCTCGCTAAGAAGGCCCGGGAGCTGACAGCTTTCAGGACACCATGGGGTCTCTTCCAGTTCACAGTCATGCCATTTGGGTTGCATGGGGCTCCAGCGACCTTCCAGAGGCTCATGAACCAGGTACTTTGTGATTTCTCTGGTTTTGCTGCTGCATATCTGGATGACATTGTCATTTACAGTACCACCTGGGAGGAGCACCTGGAACATCTGCGTGCTGTCCTGGATCGTCTCCGCTCTGCCGGGCTGACCATTAATTCATCAAAGTGCGTCTTTGCTGCTGCAGAGACAGAGTACCTGGGCTATGTCATCGGGAAGGGGGTGATACGGCCGCAGGTCACCAAGATCCAGGCCATAGAGTTCTGTCCTTTGCCACAAACAAGGAAGCAACTCCGCTCATTTCTGGGCATGGCGGGCTTCTATCACCGCTTTATACCACAATTCTCCACCAGGGCAGCTCTACTCACAGACCGAACGGGATCCCGGTGTCCTAATCAGGTCCAGTGGATAGATGAAGCAGTGGCAGCCTTTCAGGACATTCAGCAATCATTGAATAATAATCCAGTTCTGTACAGTCCATGTTTTGATGAACACTTTGTTTTGCAAACAGATGCTTCCGACAGGGGACTGGGGGCTGTGCTTCTCCAGGGACCGCCAGGCGAACGGCATCCAGTTGCCTACATCAGCCGAAAACTGTTCCCCAGGGAGGTTCGGTATTCGACAGTGGAGAAGGAAGCGCTGGCTATAAAGTGGGCCCTGGACTCTTTCCGGTACTACCTCCTGGGTCGGGAATTCACCCTGGAGACGGATCACAAAGCGCTTCAGTGGATGGAGAGGATGAAGGACACCAATGGGAGGATCACCCGATGGTACCTGGCACTGCAACCATTCCGCTTCAATGTTCAGTACATCCCGGGCAAGGAGAACCTCACAGCTGACTACCTCTCTCGCTGTTCCAGCGAGAGTCCTGAAGGGGGGGAGTGTGTGATGGCCACAGGCCACACATGGTAATATTATTTCAATTTACTCTCACCTCATTTCCTCATTAGTTTGTTGTTCACACAGGTTCATTTCATTTGCACTCACCACACCCCAAACAATTAACAATAATTAACAGCACACAGTTTCTTTAATTTAGAATTTGTTTATTCACTTTATGCTTGACTGTGTTTTATATAAACACATTTAACACTGTCAGGTCACTTAAGACATTTTCTGTTATATTAATCATTGTTTCTTTCTTGAGTTACCATGGCTGTCTGGAGGTTTCCTGGTGGGGCAAAAGGCGTGGCTGAGGGCTGAGGACTATTAAGTACTGGAGCCAGCTCATCAGCCCAAACCAATGTGCTGCCAAGTTATGGGGGGGATTTGGGTTTAGTTAGTTTGCCTTGTGTTTAGTTGTAGTTGGCATCCATTTTGTTTACCCCCTGTGTTTCATTTGGTTTGCCCCAGTCACTATATATGTCTCCCCATGTTTCATTGTAGCAGGTCAGTTTGTTCAGTTAATACCTGTTACTTTGCTCTATTTCATTATAGTTATGTTTTGTTGACCCCTTTTATTAGACCTAGGCATTATATTTTTGGTTTGTAAAACTTTCATTCCTTTGGGTAAATAAAAAAACCCTGATTTAATGGAATATACCTGTGTCCTCGGTTGCTTTGCTGCTTGGTCTCTCACAGTGCTTGAGAAACGCTTCTGTTTGCTAACAGAAGAAGAGAAGCACAGAAGAAGAACAGAAGCACATTTGGGGCAGATCAGAGTTGACTAAGTCTGTTGTGTAGCTATGGAGTAGCACCAGCCTAGCCTAGGCTATAGATATTGTCTGATTTCAAGATTCCCCCCTTGAACCCCCTACCGCGTATCTTGCCATACCTTGGCTTTTGCTGAAATTACGACACTGAGTGGACGTGACCGAGAGTCAACCGGTGTGTAGTAAAACTGGCCATTTTCAGCATGTAGCAAGGAGCTAGCATCGTCGAAACACCGGCGGAGGCAATGGCAGAGCTTAGGGAGTTGAAAGGAATTTTCTTCTCCTGCCGATGGAGCGGAAATCTCTGGCGGAGGCCCTTGAGTTCCAATTATTCAGGCATTCAAATGAGCCTGGGGTTAAAAAAAAAAGCAGACGTTTTTCTTTTCTTTTTTTATTGTTGGGTTCCCAGACTGCGTTTTGTGTCACTTTCGTGACATCATCAGTGATGTCATTAGACATGACATAATCAGTGATAAATCCCACAACATGTTGGGCCCATCGTCTCCAGTCTCCACCCTAGAAATGTCCCCGAAATACCAAATAGTCTAAACATCATGGACGTTTTCCATGTCAACTCCCCTGACAGAAGCCGGCTCTGACCCATTAAGTGATGCACGTGCCTCTGCAAGCTGAGTGGGGGCGAGCTGCGCCCTGCGGGGGCGAGCCCGGCGCGAGCCCAGCGGCTCACGCAGGTTGATGCAAAGGCCTTTGACAGTTATCAGCTGATAACTGTCAAAGGCCTTTGCAGCAACCTGCGTGAGCCCTCTGCCCCCCTTCGTTCCCGCTCAGCTTGCAGAGGCACGCACGTCACTTTTTCCACACAGCCTGTAACAAACAGTTAGCAAACAATTACACAAACAATTACAAAATTGGCGATTTTCTGGGGAACATTTCTTTTAATATTTTTGGAGAATGACAACTTTGACGACTGGGATGCCGCTGAAGAAGAAAAAGGCCGGCAAAAGAGAGAAGAAAAAGAACAAGAAGAAATGGAAAAAAAAGCTGTGAAATGGCACAAGGAGTTATCCGTGGAAGAACTAAATCAAATTGAAGATGAAAAGGATGAGATTAACACAAAGAAAACAACAAAATGGGCAGTTAACACACTGAGAGACTTTCTTGCACAAAAAAATCTGGACTCCAACATTGAAAGCTACACTGCCGATGCGCTGAATGAGACACTGCAGGAGTTTTATGCGGCTGTCCAGTCCACCAAGACAGGGGGGGGATACAGCGTCGCAAGCCTGAGGAGTCTGAGAGCCGGTATCAACCGGCACCTAACAGAATTCAATCTGACGACTGATGCCAGGTTCAAAACCAGCAATGCCGTTTTCAAGGCCATCCTTAAACGCTACAGGAAAAGTGGGAAAGACACCAGCATCCACCATCCCCGCATCTCCGAATCAGACCTTAAATTAATTAGAGAATCTGTTGCCCTATCTCCAGATACCCCCACCGGCTTGGTGAAAAAAGTGTGGTTCGATATCCAACTGTGCCTTGCTCGTCGGGGCAGGGAGGGAAACCGGGAGCTGTCCATGTCCTCTTTCCTCCTCCAGACAGACGAGGATGGGGTGGAGTTTGTGAGCCTTGCCCACAACCCACACACTAAAAACCACCAAGACCCCAACGAACCAGACAAAGAAAACCTAAGAGGGTTTATGTTTGCCAGGCCAGGGGATCCGCTGTGTCCGGTTGCCAGTTTAAAAAAATATAAATCCAAATGTCCATCTGATGCGAAAGCCTTCTACCACCACCCGAAGCGCAGCGCCGTGGCCTCGGATGTGTGGTACAGCCATATTCGCCCATGCATGTCCACTACCTGGGGAACCTGATGAAAAAGATCAGCGAAGAGGTGATTACAATTGACAAATAAAAACATGACAGTCTAAACATTTTTTATAAGATAGGCTATTGTCTCCCAGCCCGCTCCATCCCAAAATATAATAAATATCCTATCTTCTATACCTTTCAGGTGGGCCTTTCACGGCCTCCGAAGCACAGCTGTTGGTCGCCTCTCTGATGCCGGCCTGGAGAGCCGCCAGATAATGTCGGTGACAGGCCATCGATGCGAGAGCAGTCTGGGCTCCATCAGTGCAGGAGAGGCGAGAATGGAGCGACATCTTGTCCTCGTTGAGTGGTCTGAATCCGATGCCGAGCAGCAGTGCCACTGCCAGCAGTGCCCATCATCAGCCCACAGCCACTGATATTAACACGTTCACTGCCAATGACGTATTAATACGTCAAAAATAATCCAACGGTTGACTGCCAATGACGTATTAATACGTCAAAAAAATGAATTTTTATTTTTTGACCGTGGGATGTGCATCTAACCCTTTTACATCTCTTATATAATTATTGGAGCCACCGAACGTTTACAACCCATTCCACCGAGCCACTAAGTGGCGACAGTGCTCTCCTGACTAGAGGAAGGCAAGCAAAAAGCAGCCATTCTCATGAAAATGGATGGGGGAAAACGCTTTCGTTTTCGCGCTGATTGCTGGCGATGCGGGATTGCAAATTTGCATAATAGATTACAGGTGGAACACACTTTGAAACACGCAGCATAAATATGACCAGAATCGCAAAAGCTTCTCTCAACCAAAACTCCAAGAAGCGAGCGAGTCCATCCAGACTTCCTCAAACAGCGGCCGCGCAGACAGGTAGCAGCAGCAGCAAAGCAGTGAGACTGGTGACAAGCTTGTGACGGCCGCTGCAGCCAAGAAGAACGCCCACGGAGGGAGGAGTTGGAAGCAGAGGGGGGTTTCCTGCTGTTATGGAGGAAATTACTGTTCAAAACTATTGTTTAGATGTCTGACGTCTTACTGATGCCAAAAATGAATGGTTAAAGTGACTGTTCTATCGAATTTCACAAAAAGCCGTTTATCTCTGAATAATTTTTCGGACGCTTTCAACTGCTAATGCTTACATAACTACTAACTCTACAAACTAACTCTTTTAGACAGAGAAAGCACACATTCTATTAGTTCTTTTGAGATATTGTGTGTTCACAAAATCTTAGCAGAAAAGAATCCTCGGGTCTTGAAAGATGAGCCAGAATCCTCAAAAAACCCCTCTGGCAGAAGCTAACTACAGTAAAAAAAAAACGTCTGGCAGTGAATGTGTTAATATGCCAGAATTGCCAGTTAATTTATCTAATTCACCAACAATGGAAACGTCCAATTCAATTTTAAATAAAAGATTGTTTTCTTCTGCAGTCTAGCACAATTACCCCGACCATGTAGAATAGGATAATTTGTCAAATTATAGCCTATATTATTTATGTTCTTGCACGTGTGTTCCTAATGACCTCGTGTTGGCTATAGCCTAATATTAAATATTTCAATGTTCTTCTGTTCTTGTTAATTGTTATGTCAGAGGCACGTGTGTTCCTAATGACCTCGTGTCGGGGGGTCATCCCTATGTTCCCCGGGTCCTATGTTCCCCGGGTCCTATGTTCCCCGTTTTTAACACTCTCCATAACATTTGGGGTGTCTATCCGCTATGCCGACCACCCGCAATGCCGACCTTAGGTTTAGGCGTGAGGGGTGGGAGAGGTTAGGTTTTGGGTTAGGGTCTGGGGGAGGTTAGGAAGGGTTCTATGTTCCCCGGTCCCACAAAAACGGGGAACATAGGACCCGGGGAATATAGGACCCGGGGAACATAGGTACGCTCCCCGTGTCGGCTATAGCCTAATATTCAATCTGGCAATGTTCTTCCGTTCTTGTTAATTGTTATGTCGGAATATTTTGGTTGAAATGGGAAATAAAGATGTGTTAAATCAATTGTTGTCTATTCGTTTGAACAATAGGCTATAAAATGTCGATGATATGCCTACTCTGCCTACTGATCAAATGTTGCAAGCATTATTCATCTAATCGTAAAGCATAGCAGCCTACTGGTTAAATGTTGCAATAATTATTGCTTAGCTTGTTAATCTAATCATGATGCAATATGTCTACAAACCTGCAGTGCTGACATGGCATCAGCTGCTGCGGACTGGCCTACTCCACATTAGAAATGAAATGGAGGCAGAATCCCGAATGTAACAAAACTGCCCTCTGAACACGTGTGAGCATCATGTCCCATGTTGCGGTCTGAGCGAGGGGACTATTTTCTCTGCGGTTCTTAAATCATCTCCAAGGTTATAAAAATTAAATTTTGATTGCAAAACACACAATATAAATGAATGGTCTTGTTTTGTTGGCAAGTGACCATGGTATAAGCGGATTAATGCACTTCGAGGTGTCCATTATCACTTTTTAAGGGACTTCGCGGAAGCAACCGGTTCACGCTTCTCGCGTCGTCCCTTAAAAAGTGATAATGGACACCTCGTGCATTAACCCTTACTTCATCCCCCATTATGACGTTCAAATATTAAATGCAAAAACACCACAATTGTAGGCTATGTGACTGAATAGGCTACTACTCATAACGGGGTCAGCTCGCCATTCCGAAGTGTCGGCATTCCGATCATTGACTTCTATGCTTTCGGAGAGGCGGCCCTTTTTATCTCCAAAAAATATTTCGCCGAGAGGTTAGGTTGTGGGGGAGGTTAGGCTTAGGCGTGGGGGGTGGGATAGGTTAGGTTTAGGGTTAGGGTCTGGGGGAGGGTTCTTTCGCAATGGCGAGACAGATGTCAATTTTGTCGGAATGCCGGTATTTCGGAGTGCCGACATTTCGGAATGCCGAGGTGTCCCCACTCATAACATATAGCCAAAACTCATTAAGAACTTTACAGTTTTGAACCTGCCTCCTCTGTCCTGTCCTCCCTGTGGAGCCATGGGACATCACTGTTCATTACTATTTGTTGTGCTTTAATATCTATAAATACTGCTGCAAGCTCTGCCCTGCTCCTGTTAGGGCACATCTGCTGCTGCCCCACAGTTTGCCTCTTAAGGTCCTCTTAGGCATTTGTTTTTCTTTGTGCGATTAAGTCGTACATCAATAATATTTTTCGAACCTACAGTATAACAGTCAATGCAACCGTGCATACAAACAGTGAAGTTTTGCTGAGCAATATTGCAGCGTTTATATTTTTGGACCAGGGTCAATTTTTCACTTCTGACGTGTAGCCTACACATCTGTTGCTGTGATTGACAGGTGGGTCAAAATTTGCATCGCAATTTCATGCTGTATATTCACATTGCTCTTGTTGTGTAATGGCCTTTAGTGTGATGTCCACCCAAAGGTGGCCAGAGCAGGGTTGGGCCCTTCTGCAGCTGCTGCTGGTGGCATCTCTCTCTGGGGCTGAGGAGCAGGTGTGTCAGCAGATAGGGGAGCCGGAGATCCCCCAGCTGTCTAAGAATGGGGACATTATTTTGGGTGGAATCTTCGCTTTCCACAACAGCTGGAAAGGCCGACAGGACACCTACATGCACAGACCAACGCCACTGCAGTGCACAAGGTAAATCGCACTGTAGCAAGCTATTTGACATAAGTAAGATAGAAGATTAGAAGAGATGTGTAGATATACAAAATGGTTTCAAATGGTTACCACACTGATTTTCTTTTTCTGTCTGGGTCAAGTTTGAGTTTCAGAATGTTCCAGTTTGCTCAGGCTATGCTCTTTGCCATTGAGGAAATTAACAACAGCACAGACTTGCTGCCTGGCATCTTTCTGGGCTACAAGTTCTATGATTCATGTGACTCCATTGCAAGGGCAATAAGGGTGGCACTGGCCCTGGCTAATGGGAATGAGGATATATCCGCAGCCTCCAAGGCACCCTGCACCAGACCAGCCCAAGTGCAGGCCATTATAGGAGCGACCCCCTCCTCTCTTTCCATGGCTATATCCACTGTCATTGGACCTTTTCATATCCCATTGGTGGGTAGTTTTTCTTACACTTAATGTATAATCATGTAATCGACCATGTCCATGGTTTGATATTTATTTTTCTTTTCTTGATAAAAACAGTTATTAGTATACTGCAATTTGTCTGACTGCTCACAGTAAAGGCAGTTTTAAGAGAATTACTGCTAATGTGCTCTATGTTTTCCTGTGTACATTGTTTTATAATGTGCACCCTCATCTTCGGAATATCCTTCCATTCTACTCCTTAGATCAGCTACTGGGCCAGCTGTGCTTGTCTCAGTGACAAAGTTCGGTACCCATCCTTCCTCAGAACACTATCCAGTGACATCTACCAGAGCAGAGCTATGGCCCAGTTGGTCAAGCACTTTGGCTGGACTTGGGTCGGGGCAATTAGGACCAATGATGATTATGGCAATAACGGCATGGCGAGATTCACAGAGACAGCCCAGCAGCTGGGCATCTGTCTAGAGTACTCTGTAGCTATATTTAGAACAGATCCACCAGAAAGAATACAGGCAATAATTGACATTATCAAAGCCTCCACTTCCAAGGTGATTGTCAATTTCCTCGGCCCCCCTGATTTGGAAATACTAGTACATGAGATGGCCTCCCACAACCTAACTGGGTACCAGTGGGTAGGCTGTGATGGCTGGATCGTTGATTCCTACATTGCAACTATGAATGGACACCACATCCTGCATGGTGCTATAGCGCTGTCCACCCCCGATGTCCATGTCACAGGCTTGAGAGAGTTCATTTTGGACTTAAAGTCACTCAATTCATCTAGTGATGAATTGTTCACAGAATTATGGGAGACAATGTTTGATTGTAGGTTCAAGCAGACGAAGGGTTCCGGAGGGAATCAGAGATACTGTACAGGATCTGAAGATCTGTCTGGGCAGCAAAACATTTTCACTGATATGTCATACATGCCCTTCTTTAACACTGTCTATAAAGCAGTGTATGCTGTGGCTCACGCCCTACATAGTGTTCTTGGCTGTAAAGAGATATGTGGCAATAAGGTACAGCCAGATCCATTCACGGTGAGCTGAACACTGAAGGCTGAATGATAGTTCAACATTATGTGCTTCACATGAGCAGATTTTTTACAGTATTTTTTAATAAATGGTTGCATGTGCATCATTCTGCAGAGCTAATACGAGGTGATTTGAGTTACATTTAATGGAATAAATAAAGTAATATCTATCTGCTTAGATTTTGCAGCACATAAAAAAGGTTCAGTTCAAGACAAAGGAGGGGGAGGATGTTTACTTTGATGAGAATGGAGACCCAGCAGCCAAGTATGACATCATAAACTGGCAGCCGAACGAAAATGGCAGTGTGGAGTTTGTCACCGTTGGTCTTTACGACGCATCTTTACCTGAAGAAAAACAGCTAAATCTGCACACTAAGTCCTTAATTTGGGCACAGAACTCAGAACAGGTTAATACTATTATGATCATTAATGGATTGTTAACTTGCAGGATTATTGCAGGATTATTGTATCGTAGCTACTGTCGATTTGATAAGTATTTCAAGTGGTGACATGGAAAGACAAAAGCACGTCAACATTTATCTCATACTGCTTTTTGTTCATGCAGGTGCCTGTGTCAGTGTGCAGTGAGAGCTGTCCCCCAGGAACCCGTAAGGTCCTCCAGAAAGGAATGCCGGTCTGCTGCTATGACTGTATACCATGTGCAGAGGGAGAAACCAGCAACACCACAGGTGCTCTAGTATGATTTAATGGATCAAAGTGTAACGCTTGTCAATTCAATATCAGCATTCAAATATATATTCAAATATAATAACAGTATTTATATGTGTACTGTATGTGCAGTACAATTCATAGGAAAAATTGAATTCACCATCAGTGCATTTGATCAAATTTGGGAGTATTGTGAAATCTTGTTCTGATTTATAGAAAATGTACCATCATGTGATTATACTGCAAACAACATGTACATTTTGTTGTAGATAACAAACTAAATCATTTTTACTACCTGCTCAATCCTTTTCAGGGTAACAGGGGGCTGGAACCGATCCAAGCATACATTGGGTGCAAAATTATGAATGAATGAATTATGTAAATAAGTACCCTACATTCTCCCTCCTTATATAGTTTCGCCCCGAGTCAAATATTCATTATTTCTTGCATGGCCAAGATTATCACACTTGGCCTACCACCACGACTTCAAAGGAGTAGATTATCAGGCCGCTATGTAGACTTACTTAGGCGTGTTGAGAAGAACTGTAGCCTAGGCATTGGACATGTCATTTCAAAGCAGCGACAATGTCCTTTACACTTTAATTTGTTTATTCATGTAGGCTGTGTTCTGTCTCATTCAGACTCCATTATCCCCACGTTGAATTGCCGCAATTGACTGTTAATGTGGTAAAAATAATCACTGAAGATATTCTCTTTTTTTCCCTTTTTTTTTTAGAATTGTCGAATCCAGTAATCACACAACTCACCGATCATGTACCGATCATCTCTTCTCGTCCAAATTCATGTCACTTGTGGCTCCAAATATTGTTATCTTATTTTAATTTTACTTTTTTTTAACCAGGTAAAATATCGGTAGAGAACCAATTCTCATTTACACCGATGACCTGGCCAAGAGGTCTCAGCAAGATTTGATAAAATATACACAGAGTAAGACATAAAATAACACAGTCAACATGGAACACATGGGTACATAAGAGACTGCAAAGACAAGGTAAATAAAATAGGTAAATAAAATAGAGCCAAGATCGATCAGCACTGCACAGGAAGACAACAGTTACTGGTCATGCTTTGTGGACATTATAATGGGAGCGAGAGAGGAGAGGGTAGGTCAGCAGGTACAGTTGTCAACTATGACCATGTATTGAGTCAGGCAGTTTTTTCGCCTCCTGTTCTATGCTCTTTCGGTGAGGAGGGCAGCTGTTGCTTTGTCGGATCCTCACCGACTTCAACACTGTGCACCGCTCAATTGGCTCTCCCCATGTAACATCTCGTCCCAACGTTGGATCAGGATCAATCAGATGATGCTTATGTCACATGAAACGGGTTTTCATCAAGCTCCATATTCGCAGGATCAAAGAGATGCTCACAATGTCAGATCTCTTATCTGGATGTTTTACAGTGTAATCCAGATGCACCTTAGCACAGTCGAGATCCCCTGGATCGAAAATGAGTGATGCGCACTTTCCACCCTCTTCTGTTCCTTCCTCCACTATGGTTACTACAGCTAGAATCACCGTGTTGCTCTGAGGTTGCTCCAGCTCCTCTCTCTGAGCTTCACTAAAGCTAACACATGCTCAGCCTTAGCTTTCCTAGCTCTCTCATTGGCTGCCTTGTTATGCCTCCGCCGGCGATAGCCAGGCCGAAAGCATTATGGATCCGGGTTGTCCGTACGTACGTCCGTCCGATGTTCGTTAACGTGATATCTGAGTAACGCCTTGACGGAATTTCATCAAATTTGCCTCAAACATCGACTTAGACTCCAGGATGAACTGATTAGATTTTGGTGGTCAAAGGTCAAAGGCCAAGGTCACTGTGACCTCTCGAATGCCATTTTCAAGCTTGTTAACGCAATATCTCAGGAATGCCTGAGCGAAGGAAATTTAATCAAATTTGCCTAAAACATCGCCTTGGACTCAAGCATGAACTGATTAGATTTTGATGGGCAAAGGTCAAAGGCCAAGGTCACTGTGACCTCTCGAATGTCATTTTCAAGCTTGTTAACGCAATATCTCAGGAATGCTTTGACGGAATTTCATCAAATTTGCCTCAAACATCGACTTGGACTCAAGGATGAACTGATTAGATTTTCGTGGTCACTGTGACCTCACAAATGCCATTCCCAAGTTCGTTAACGCGATATCTCAGGAACGGCTTGATGGAATTTCTTCTAATTTGCCTCAAACATTGACTTGGACGCAAGGATGAACTGATTCCATTTCCTGTGCAGGCACCTGCACCTCACTCTACTCCTGTCGTTCCTCTTCCGCCTCCACACTGGTGACCACACACATAGGGACAAGCTCTTCCTTGAGCTGCTGTTCTGCTGTTCTGCATCTTCAAACTTTGGCATGAAATTCCATGCTTGACCCATATGGAACAACGTCGTTCCACGTCAGTATACCTTTCTTGGCCTTTTTTTCACCTTTTTTGTGTGAATTTTCAGAACTCTTTCTGAAGCTCCCGATGGTGGGTCTCCTTTTCCCACTGCAGGCCTGTATCCGTCTCTTCTCTCTCCCACTGCAGGACTCTCTTTCTCTCTTTCTCAGCCTGCTGCTTGGCTTTTCTTCAACTTTCTCCTTAGCTCCATCCTGTTTCCAATGTTCAACCAGCCGTAGCCCCTCAATCACACCCTTAGTCCTATGGCGGGCATGTTCTCTTCCAGCACCACCTCTTCTCGCTCGGCCAGAGCAATCAGCTCATCCTTTTTCAAATACCTGAACTGATGCCTTGTCACATCATAAACTGACTCCATGCTGGCAGCTGGGTCACTTAAAGGAATGTGTCACTTTTTCGGGAGTTTAGCTCATCTGCCATATCCCCCGCAGATAATCAAGCTACACCATACCTTTACCGTCACTGTCTGAGCAGTATACAGTGAGCTACAGTACATTCATGAAGTTAGTAAGTATCGCCTTAGAATGGAGGCCAATGGTACAGCCGTTCAAAATAACGCAGATACATGTTGTGCTTCGGGTATTCACCACGAGATGAAATATTAATCCAAATGCGGAGAAATGATTTTTTTAAAGGTAAATACATAGCCGGAATTACTTTCTAAACATGGCCACCAGGCATGTGCGACATACAGCGCATGCACTGTGTACAGCGCTTGCCATAAAGCGCTCTTTATGGCAAACAAGGAAGTAACTCGGTGTGGGGATTTACTCCGAAAATGACGTTTCACGTAACTATAGATTAATATTTCATCTCGTGGTGAGTACCCGAAGCACAACATGTATTTTGGCGCTATTAGATCTGTGTTTTGGGTTATTTTGAATGAGTGTACCATTGGCCTCCATTCTAAGGCGATACTAACTTCACGACTGTAGCTCACTGTATACTGCTGAGACAGTGACGGTAAAGGCATGGTGTACCTTGGTTGGCAAATGAGCTAAACTCCCGAAAAAGTGGCGTATCCCTTTAACAGTGACTTTTCAAATGCTATGACAACTAGCATTATGCTACGTGTGATGCCCGCTATTTCTAGAGTAGCAAACCTTAGCCAATTCTGAGTACCATTGCAGGCATCGCTTACTATTCCCAAATTGGTAACCTTGCAACAGAACCTCAGCGGTGCACACACCCTGCAGCCCAATAACACACAGTTCAAGACCACTCTAACAGTGACAGGAAGATCGATGAATGATTCCACTCACTTCAGCATCACCACACAAACAGCATCAAACCTGCAACCATCGACTCCCAAAATAACCATAATCCCAATACCAAACCACCCCAATGTGCTGCTAATCCACTTTCTTTTCCAATTTAATCAGAATAATTTATTTTATTAAAGCAGCTACGAGCAAGATTTCCGATTGTTATTAAACAGTATAATTACAATATTGATGCATCACATCTTACCTATAATAGTAGCTGAGACCAAAGCCGTGTGAATCGGAGATTGCTCTCTTGATGATTATTAAGTCTGTGTCTGTCTAAACTCGCGTCACCAGGGGGCTCTCTCTCTCTCTCTGCTTACCGGCGGACCGGATAAACCCGGAAGTGAAACCCGGAAGTGAAACCCGGAAGTGAAACGCAGCTGCCTGCCTTCCCCCGTTCGCGCTGCCTAGCAACATACCATAAACAAGGAGAACGCCATGCATGCTCTCGCGAACATCTCTCGTTATATTCTAACAGGTTTTTTGGAAGTTATTTTGTGGTTATGGCGGAAGTGGCTGCTGCAAACCGTTTCATTTCACTTCCTGATCTGCCCTGGCCACAGACAGACTAACACTGGCCGATTCACTCGGGGTTCAAGCGAGACTACTCTGCGTTGGTCTCGTCTACTATTAGAGGTAAGATGTGATGCATTGATATTAAATTTAGACTGTTTAATAACAATCGAAAATCTTGCTCGTAGCTGCTTTAAGTCTTGTTTACTCCTTCTACCCTCTGTTCATGAAATTACTTTGGTATGAGAATATGTCAAGCAAAATCTAGCTGACACAACAATAACAAATACAGTAGTAATAATGACAACATGATTGAACAATCATATGATAGAGAGAGACAGAAAGAGAGGGAGAAAGGGGAGGGAAATGTGGGTGAGGAGAGAGCAGGGAGAGGGTGGTGGAGGGAACAGGGGAATGAGGGAAGGAGAGAGCAGGGAAAGGGAGGAGGTGGGAAGGGAATGGGGGAGGAGAGACCAGGGAAAGGGGGAGTTGGGGAGGGAGAGCGGGGGGGATGTGGGGGAGGAGAGAGCAGAGAAAGGGAGGAGGTGAGGAGGGAAAAGGGGGATGTGTGGGAGGAGAGAGCAAGGAAAGGGAGGAGGTGGGGAGGGAGCAGGGGGAGAGCGGGGGGATATGGGGGAGCAGAGCGCAGGGAAAGGGAGGAGGTGGGGGAACAGGGAATGTGGGGGAGGAGAGAGCAGGGAAAGGGAGGAGGTGGGGAGGGAGCAGGGGAGGGAGAGCGGGGGGGATGTGGGGGAGGAGAGAGAGCGGGGAAAGGGGGGATGGAGGGGATAGGGAATGTGGGGGCAGAGAGTAGGGAAAGGGAGGAGGTGGGGAGGGAGAGGGGGTGTGGGGGAGGAGAGAGCAGGGAAACGGAGGAGGTGGGGGGGGGGGGGCAGGGGAGGAGGGAAGAGGAGAGCAGAACAGATAGAATATACAGCAGCTAGTCAATCCACCCAGCCATCATGCTGCAGCGGCACACTGGAACCAGTAGCAGAGCGGCCAGGCCAAATGAGCAGCAGCTCAGACAATCTGACTACTCTAACCATAAACCTGAACTAACTAGCAGACAAGGAATCTAGCTAATCTACAACCTAGTCTGCCCTGTCCTACTCTACTATATAGTCTGATTTTAGCCTGAACACTAAAACACTCCAGTTCAGAGGATTTTAAAGTGGGAGGTGCCCCCCCCCCCAGGGGGCTCAAACAGTTTGAGGGGAGGGTCAGTGAGTGATATATTCTTGCTTTCAGTTATAGTTAAATTAATAGTTTGAATAAGAGTGAAGGCAACTTTTTCATTTAGCTTTTTCCATGCTATTTCTGAGAGAAGGCCCATGGTCTCAGAATTTGGAAACCTGTGGTCTACAGCCTACAGTTAGGCTGTAGCTAATCTATAGCCTAGCATAAGCTATTCTGACCTACCGGCATCCCTTGACCAGTGATGGAGAGCACCGATGCCCCCACCCCGGCCCCCCTCCACCCCCAGTGCGCGCAAGGAAACCTTTCCAATCGCGGAATTATATCCCCAGGATTGCCTCAGTGACTGGCTGAGGAGGAACGTTGTGAGGGCCGATGTACCGTAGGCGCCCAACTATGGACCCCAGCTGGGGACCCCCCTCCGGGATAGCCTGAATGGATGCCGTGCTAAACATTTTTTTTTCAGATATAGAAATACAATTGTGTCACCCACTGGTAATTTCAATACAATCTAGCCGAGGTCATTTTTCTGTTTTTTGCAGATTATGAAACTACAGACTGTAAGCTTTCAAATGCTGTGTCACACATCGAAATCTGAAAATTATTTAAGAAGATATACTCATTTGAATGTTGGTACACCTCAAACCACCTTTCGGAGAAACACAGCCTCAAAGATTGACCACTTTTCACCTCTGGGCCAGCCAGGTAATGGGGGGGAGTGAACAATGTGAACAATAGCTGCTCATTTACATTGACCACTCCCAGCTGTCATCACTGTCACAGGTCACAGTCAACAGCAAAAAGGGGGATACTTATTTCCACTATAATTCCATCCACAAGTAACATAATGATAGAATGTACGGCTATTTTGGTCATGGGTTTCATACACTTTCTGTAATAAAACATACAAAAGCAAAACTCTTATCAAATGGGGGCGACCAAGTGACCTTGACCTTTTCTTTAAAGTTGCAAGTAAGCAGATTCCAGGCATATTGGGGTAAATTAATCCAAAACTCTAGTGTCATTGTACTTGGAACAATAGAATGAATACAATAATAATAATATACCCAGCAAAAATACTTTTACTTTAGAATTGATACTGAATATTCTTGCAATTATATTATTACTATAAAAATAAACAATCTGTCGTTTATTTTATCATTGCATGTCTACCATTTAATAAGACTACTATTAACACGTTCACTGCCAATGACGTGTTGATACGTCAAAAAAAATCCAACGGTTGACTGCCAATGACGTGTTAACACATTAAGTGCCAGAGACGACCTAACTCGTCTTACATAATCCAGCGCTTAAGTGCCAAGGACGAGCTAACTCGTCTTACATAAACATTTTTTTTTTTTGACGGTGGGACATCAATCAACCCCTTTTACATCTTCGAGATAACTATTTGGAGCAAGAGCATGTGTGTAATCTATTTTACCGACCACTAAGTGGGACAGAGACCGAGAGAAGCCACAGCCACGGGACCCAAAAGCAGCCGCCTCCCGCGGAAATGGCTTGGCGATTTTACAGTCAGAAGCCCGGACACACACACAGAACGGACAGAGATCTCTTCCCCCCAGAGCCGCGGAGCAACGCGCGAACACACACACACACACACACACACACACACACACACACACACACACACACACACACACACACACACACACCGCGGGAGCAAGCCATTCAAGGAAATGGCTTGGCGATTTTACAGTAATCCATTTCAGACTCGTCCCCGCACGCAGGCAAGCAGGCAGGCAGGCACGCAGACAGACAGGCAGGCAGCACAACGCGCTTCTGACACGCCCGCTGTTAGGAGGAAGGAGGAGAAGACACACGGAGGGAGGAGTTTGAATGAGAGGGGTGTTTCCTGTTGTTATGGAGGAAATTACTGTTCAAAACTATTGTTTAGAATGTCTGACGGTCTTACTGATGCCAAAAATGAATGGTTAAAGTGACTGTTTCACAAAAAGCCATTTATCTCTGAATAAATTTCCAGACGCTGAAACCATGCTGTACTCAACGGCTAATATCTACATAACTACTAACTCTGCAAACTAACTCTTTTAGACAGAGAAAGCACACATTCTATTAGTTATTTTTAGATGATTGGTGTTCATGAATTCTTAACAGAAAAGAATCCTCGGCTGTTCTAAAATGAGCCAGAATCGTCAAAAACACCCCTGGCACAACTTACCTACAGGAATGAAAACATGGCTGGCATTCAATGTGTTAATACGTAAAAAAAAAAAAAAAAGTTTTGACGGTGGGATGTGCATCTAACCCTTTTACATCTTCTATATAAATATGGGAGCCACCGAACGTGTACAACCCATTCCACCGACCCACTAAGTGGCGACAGTGCTCTCCAGACTAGAAAAAGCCGAGCCAAAACTGCGATGAAACCATTCTCATACTGTAAAATGGATTGGCGAAAACGCTTTCGTTTTCGCGCTGGTTGCTGGCGGTGGGGGATTGCAAATTTGCATAATAGATTATGGGTGCAACACACTTTGAAACACGCAGCATAAATAAGACCAGAATCGCAAAAGCTTCATCAAAGCTCTCAACCGAAACCCCAAGAAACGAGCGAGCCCATCCAGACTTGCCCAGCGGCCGCCAGCAGACAGGAGCAGCAGCAAAGCAGCAGCAGAAACGAGCTTGTGACACGCCCGCTGCAGCCAAGAAGAACACACACGGAGGGAGGAGTTTGAAGGAGAGGGGGGTTTCCTGCTGTTATGGAGGAAATTACTGTTCAAAACTATTGTTTAGATGTCTGACGTCTTACTGATGCCAAAAATGAATGGTTAAAGTGACTGTTCTATCGAATTTCACAAAAAGCTATTTATCTCAGCTTAAATTTTCAGACGCTGAAACCATGCTGTATTCAAGTGCTAATGCCTACATAACTACTAACTCTACAAACGAACTCTTTTAGACAGAGAAAGCACACATTCTATTAGTTCTTTTGAGATATTTTGTGTTCACAAAATCTTAGCAGAAAAGAATCCTCGGGTCTTGAAAGATGAGCCAGAATCCTCAAAAAAACCCTCTGGCAGAAGCTACCTACAGTAAAAAAAAAACGGCTGGCAGTGAATGTGTTAAAAAAATGGGAGAAAAAAAGATTGATTTTTTTTTCGCTTTGATTTTTGTTTTTGCTGAAGGCGAAATGTTTTATGGTCAGTCACGATTCTCTGGAAGACTGGTTGGCTTGGTTCAAGCCTTAAAACTCGTTATATAAGGATTTTTCGAAATGTCTATGGAGAAAATGAATGAGGAATTCACTTCTAGCGTTCTAGGGCAATGTCAGACAGCCACCAGCACTCATAAATGCTCAATTTAACCCTTCAGGGTTCATACACATTTTGACCAATGGATTTCCATGACTTTTCCATAAGTTCTTAACCTGTATTTTATGCACACCTGGGCTAACTAACGCTAACGTTACATGCAAGCTAACATAGCTAGCTGCTAGCTACGTTAGCTTCACGTTACCTTGCATGTAACGTTAGCGGTTGCTTTTGGAGACACAAACCCTGGACGTTTCATTTTGAGTAATGCATGAGGTTCTCTATGGTTTACGCAAGCTCTGGGAGTATGAAGTGCTTTAAATGCGGGGATTTTGGTCACAACAAGCTTGTGGACCGCTGCCTTCTGAACTACTAGGTAGGCCACAACCAGCTAGCCACCACATTAGCCACCACACAACAGCTAACGTTAACGCCAAACAAATCCGCAACTCCTCCCCACGTTTGGTTTAGCGCAACGCCAGCTCAGACTTTCCCCTAATCTCAGAAACCTTGCGGGACATGTATTGCAAATTGCAATAGTGGTTGTTTTGTTATAATTTGAAACAGTCAGCCACACTGTCTGGAGGCGGCCATGTTTCGCCACTCTGCTTGGGTTGTTGTCACTTGTAAACAGAGCTTTGCACCCCGCCCCCATGTAACACGCTGAATTCTATTGATGTGGCTCATTGGCCGAAACTCGGAACAATAGCAGACATTATAGCCAGTGAAACGCCGCATGCAAATGAATGAAAAACCCCCCTCAGCTAGGCGACTCAAGCCTGAAATCTTGATTTTTTAAATCGCTAAATATACCTATTTACTGATTCTAAAACGACTCCATTTTATGTGGAATGGATAGTCCATCCTCTTCTTTGTCTACTAATAGAAAAAAACGAAAAACAACAAAACGACCTTTCACCTCAAATTGTGCGATTTCAACCTGGCGAGATTGTACTGAAAATACCAGCGCCTGTCACAATTGACAAAAGAACAGGAAGTTGAAAATGTAGTCTTTAAATGTTAACTCATTGAGTGCCAGCCACTTTTGGAGAACGACGCTCCCAGTGCCAGAGTTTCAGAGCGTTTTCAGTGATTTCTCGAGGCTCACAAAATATTGTGTGATATTACTATGTAAACACCGAACACGGAAAAAGAACAAGGAGACTCTATTGTATCATCAGCAAAAAAAGTTTATTGATACCATTTTCCATTCTTTAGTTATGAGCCGGAGAAGATAGGTTGTTTTCAGCGTTTTCAGGCATTTCAAATTATAAGCTGAGATATTCAGCCTTTTGTGAAATGAAGCATTTCAAGCACATTCACTGACTCTAGCTAATATTTTCTGATGTAGTGACGTGGTGTAGTTGTGTCCTGCCCTGCGTGCCCCATCCCCCTCTCCCCCCCTCAGCTGAAAACTCCTCCCCACACTAGTAACACACAGCCTCACGCACCCAGCGTCTATTTTCGGAGTGCTTTTTGTGCGCCGCCTCCCAGGCAGCGCAACATGGAAAAGCCACACGCGGACTGCAGGGAAAGGTTTGGCTTTTCAGTGTCGGCTGCTGCTTTTCTAGCGGCTAATCGTGTGGAGAAACTATGCTGACAGACAGACAGAGGCAGAAGGGCTCAGTTGTGTGCGCGGATTGACTTCTGTTGGCAGGCACCGTCAGTTGCAGCCAGAACAATCTACATGGCTCTGGGCTGCAGCATGAGCGCTTTCTCTTTGATCACTGGGCTTTTTCAGGCTGTCATTGGCACTCAATGAGCTAAATGGGTGACTATACTATAAATACTAAACGTGATTTAGCGGGTTCCTTTTATCAGTTTGACTTGAAACAATGTCACAGGCTGGGAAAGGGTCTGATCTAATGTAAACAAGCAAAACATGAAAGTATGTCCGAGTACGTCTTTGGCACAGAACGCCATTGTAAAAAGTACGTCCGAGTACGTCTTTGGCAGAGAATGAGTTAATAAGTTCAGGGAAGAAAGTTGAAAGTGTAAAAAGGAAGAGTCCAAAAAAGAAAATAAGTCTTTAAACAAGTTAATAAGTTCAGGGAAGGGAGATAATTAGCTAGGTTAAAAGGGGAAAATTAGTCTCTAGTAAACTGAGAGTTCCATGAGGGCAATCTGAGAGTTCGACGAGGGCAATCTGAGAGTTCGACGAGGGCGATCTGAGAGTTTGACGAGGGCGATCTGAAAGTTCCATGAGGCGACATTGGTGGCATTGACTGAGAGGAGAGGATAGGGGTCAGTGGTGGTGATGAGCCTGGGGGGAGCTCGAGGCGACAAGCAGGCAAAGAAGTAGCGGATATTGGGCTAGGGTGATGAGGAATCGCCGGGACAATGATGAGTGACTGCACGTCCAGGGCCGGCAGCAGCAACACGACACAGTAGCCATGGTGGCGAACAGGCAGGGACACGAGCCAGGCCAGCGGAGGACACCTGAGGAGGAGAAAGAGATGAGAGGGGGAACCTCTACGGAGGAATCTGCACAGGGGACTAGGTTTGGCTGGCAGCTAATAATTTCCATAAACTGCTGGGACAACTGACACTATACTACTAAATCAAGTCTAGATTTATACTGATACTGCTGGCTTGTCCATGCTATTAGGACGACTAATACAATACTGCTAATTCAAGTCTAAGTCTAAGTTTAGACTGATACTGCTGGCTTGAGACAGTCTGCTCAGCAGTTCAGGACTAAGTTTATTCAGCAGGTATTAGATATTCTGTCCAAGCTACTAGGACGACTAATACTATACTGCTAATTCAAGTCTAGGTCTAAGTTTAGACTGATAGTGCTGGCTTGAGACAGCCTGCTCAGCAGTTCAGGACTAACTGTATTCAGCAGCTGATAGAGTTTCTGTCTAAGCTACTAGGTCGACTAATGCTATACTACTAAATCAGGTCTAAGTCCAAGTTTAGACTGATATTGCTGGCTTGAGAGAGCCCGCTCAGCAATTCAGGATTAAGTTTACTCAACAGCTAATAAATATTTCTAGAGAATGACACCATCAAACACAACCATATGATTGAGAAAATAAATGGGTTTTGAGTCTAGTTTTGAAGATGTCAATAGAACCGGCTTCCCTAACTGACAGAGGAAGCTGGTTCCAGAGACTTTGAGCACGGTAAGAAAATGCTCTGCTACCTGCTGATTTTTTCTTAATTTTAGGGACTGTAAGATAATGACCATCCTCTGAGTGGAGGGTACGCGTGGTACGCGTGAGGAATGATTAGCTCAGATAAATACGGGGGTGCGAGGCGAGCACATCTACAGATTTATAGGTTAACAGGAGCACCTTAAAGTCCGATCTGGCCTGAATTGGGAGCCAGTGGAGGGAGATTAAGACCGGAGTAATATGATCAAACTTCCTAGTTCTGGTTAGTAGGCCTATTCTAGCAGCGGCGTTTTGCACGAGTTGTAATTTATTTGTGCTACAAAGTGGAAGGCCAGAGAAAAATACATTACAGTCGTCGAGTCTAGATGAAACGAAGGCGTGTATTAAAGCCACAATCAGTAACTTTTCCAAGTTTTGCTATTGGAGAAACTGCGCCCTCTGCATGCAATAGTATCGATATCACCATTCAAAGTCAACAAAACACAGCGCCAGAAAGCTCTATGTACATGTTGTGACATTGGGTACTCACCACGTGATGAAATAATAATCCATAGTTCCGTGAAACGTCATTTTCGTAGCAAATCCGAATCGAGTTACTTCCTTGTTTCCAGGAACACAAGGCTCCCGCTGTAGAGCGCATGCGCACATCTTGCCTCCGGGATGCAGGCAGGATGTCGGTGTGTGACCAATAGAGGTGACATTCTCCCTGTTACAAGTCACTCTACCATCCTCAATGACTAAAAAGCTGTTATATTAAGGTGAAAAAGTTACTGATTGTGGCTTTAAGGTTTCGGCATCCGTTGCACTTAGCAAGGGACGGCTCTTTGAGATATTGCGAAGATGAGAAAATGCTATTTTAGTGATTTCCTTAGTGTGAGCATCAAATGAAAGAGCAGAATCGAAGGTAACGCCTAGGTTTTTCACCATTGAGTTCAGTGTAATTACGCAGCTCTCAACATTTAGACTAAGATCTATCCTATCCATAGCTACGGCCCCTTCCTTGACCGTCTCCACCCCCTCCCACCACGCACACCCCCATAGCCACCCCTCATACCCCGACTGTCTATGGCCATCCTATCTAGCTATGGCCAATTTTCCATAGCACCACCCTCTTTCATCCCCACGCACCCTCCCACCACCCACATCCCCCTAGCCACTCCCCCTACCCACCATTGAACCCCAATTTGATGACCTAACTATCCCTCGCCATGGCCCCTTTTGCCTAGGCCCGCCCCCTTCACTAAATGTCTATGAGTGACAGACTGACTGATTGAGTGTTGTGACCTTGGTATCTGCTGACCCCGGCCTGGCCTGCTGCCACCGCCGTGGGAAAATGAGGGAGCTACTCAGGAAATCTAATATCTCTTTTGATTTTAACTTGTAGATTCCATCACCTGTGTGCGATGCCATCCTGAATTCTGGTCAAACGAGAAAAGAGATGGCTGTAAAAAGAAGGACACAGAGTTTCTATCATATGAAGAGATTATGGGGGCACTGCTCGCGGCAGCGGCCCTGTTAGGAACATGCATGACTGCTATGGTGGCTTTCATTTTCTTCAGATACAGGAACAGCCCCATAGTCAAGGCCAACAACTCTGAGCTGAGCTTCCTGCTGCTCTTCTCCCTTGCTCTGTGTTTCCTGTGTTCTCTGACCTTCATCGGCCGGCCCTCTGAGTGGTCCTGCATGCTGCGACACACAGCATTTGGCATCACCTTTGTCCTCTGCATGTCTTGTGTTCTGGGGAAAACTATAGTGGTGTTACTGGCCTTTAGGGCTACACTTCCAGGGAGTAATATGATGAAATGGTTCGGCCCTGCTCAGCAGAGACTCAGCGTTCTGGCTTTCACTCTCATACAGGTCCTGATTTGCATACTTTGGCTAACTATCTCTCCTCCTTTTCCTTTCAAGAATTTTAAACACTTTAAAGACAAAATCATCTTAGAATGTGCATTAGGCTCAGCGGTAGGCTTCTGGGCTGTGTTGGGGTATATAGGAGTCCTGGCTATGTTCTGTTTCTTTCTAGCTTTTTTGGCTCGGAACCTGCCTGATAATTTCAATGAAGCCAAATTTATCACCTTCAGCATGCTGATATTCTGTGCGGTCTGGATCACCTTTATCCCTGCGTATGTCAGCTCTCCAGGGAAGTTCAGTGTTGCTGTGGAGATATTTGCAATTCTGGGCTCCAGTTTTGCACTTCTAATCTGTATTTTTATTCCCAAATGTTACATAATCTTATTGAAGCCAGAAAAGAATACAAAAAAGAACATGATGGGTAAAATGCCATCAAAATCATCATGACAAGGGAATAGGCATAGTAGAATGACAAGAATTTGTTTCAATAAAAACACATTTCATTCATGAATGCAATAGCATACATCATAATTAACTGTGGTTGCTGACATTAATCACAATGATTGATACGCACGTGTTGTTGTTAGTAGCAAACATGGACGGATTTAGCAGAGGGGGCCAGTGGTTAAAATAAATCTCACCATTGTAAATCTCCATGTCATGGGATTTGGGCGGTCTTAACCACCAGAATTATTCACAGGTGTTGCCGTTACATCAATAAAACCAATCAGATTCCCGTCTCGCAATCACTGTTTGCGCGAGGCATGCAATATGCTGTAATTCTCTCCATGCGTAATAGAGTAGACTCACTCGTGCGGACAGAGAGAGATGGAGAGAGCTTGTTGACAGATCGTCTGTGGTGCCAACGACCCTCCAGGTTATGGGTGAAGGTGAATAGCCATTGTCCAACAAGTTTTCTCAATTAATTTCCCTCTTTGCGATGTGATAAAAGTTTCTCAGTGTCCTGGCATGGCAAGGCTGTGCGTAATGACATATCTAAAATTAATTTTACTCTGCACTGCGCTGCGCAGCACAGAGGTTATGGTGTGCTCAAGCGCAGCGGGGTATTTAACGCGTAAGAGGTGCTTTCAAAAGCTCTTGGCTGCTGACGATAGGATAATGCCATCTATCCCCACATTTTAGCGCTGAAACGTCTGGTTTAGCATGTGGCACGTCTATGTCCAGTTCAATCAGGAGACTTGATGAATAAACAATGATTTTATTATAATGATGATGAATGATCTTTACAGAATATTATGATGAGAAAGTTAGTTAGTCTTTGGAGCTTGACACCACAGGGAGATATCGAGATTGAGCTGGGTCAGCTCGAACAGCACAGCCAGACCCTGTGGAGTCAGGATACTGGTGCTGGTGAAAACCTCTTAATGACTGATGGATCAGGAACTTGGTGGAGACGGGGAGGTGGTGGGTGTGCACCGCCAGCAGGGTTTAGAGAGACTGAATGAGACACAGAAAAGCATATTTATGCACACAGCGGCCCCTATTACGCTGGCAAATGCGCTTTAGGCGGAATGGGCGTGGCGCACTCCCTGAATGGGCGAGAATGGGCGTGTCGGCCTTAAATACCGGCCTAATGATATCTTCCCACCTGGCGTAAATTTAGCGCTTAGCGCTTTTGAAAACCAGGCCTATTCAGTGCGCCAGTTGCGCGGAGCGCTCCCCTCTGGCTCTCCTCTGTCACCCTTCTCTGTGTCACTCTCTCCCTCTCTCCTCAGTCTGACAGGCACAATACGACTGTCTCTCTCTGACTCCCTCGCTCAGACAGACACAACACACGTCCCATAGGAAAAATAAGTTGTAAGTTCACTGCCTATGAATGTCCCAGCAAGCATTGTGCTACTCCATTTCGCTACTAAATAGCAACCAAATGAGCCGAAATAGATATAAAGGTAGATCTAAATAATGTTTAATGGTAACACAACCTGCAATTGTAGAACATTTCAATATTGGACCAAATAAAACATGAAATGAAAACACCACCCTATGTGAAACATATATGTCCTCCTGGGCCTATATATATCCCTTGTCGATTTAACGTGATTTAGGTAAGTGACAGCGGAACGCGCTTCTACTGTCATGTGCTATACTGTGATGTCCGCTCCAATAACTTGGCCCTACTTCACATTAATTTTTTAAATAAAAACACATTTATGCAATGACTTTACATAATGTAGGGTATATTTATGTGCATCATCCTACCTGCAGCAGCGGAGAGAAAACGATATCTTTCTGGACAAACTTTCACCAATCTAATTAATCTCATCATATTGGGATAGGCTATATTTTTCTAGCTGATGCATTTAGAACATTCTTTTCACTTTGATCTTGCTATAGTGTAGCGTATTTACATGCTTGCAGTATTTAAACTGCAGTTTGATTGGTTTGAGAAGCATAATAATATGGAATAATAGCCTATATATGGAGACAGACAGACGGGATCAAGGGAGGGGGGGGGGGAGCAGAGCACTTGGCTTTGTCTGGTTTTACCGGATTTCTCAGTGGAATTGGAGCTTAACACGTTGACTGCCAATGACGTGTTGATACGTCAAAAAAAAAACGGTGGGACGTGGATCAACGCCCCCCACGTCTCCTATAAAAATATTGGAGCCACCGAACGTGTACAACCCATTCCACCGACCCACTAAGTGGCGACAGTGCTCTCCAGACTAGAAAAAGCCCAGCCAAAACTGCAGGGGAACGCGCGAGGAAACCATTATCATACTGTAAAATGGATTGGCGAAAACGCTTTCGCTTTCGCGCATTATCGCGCTGGGAGCTGGCGGTGGGGGATTGCAAATTTGCATAATAGATTATGCGTGCAACACACTTTGAAACACGGCAGAAAGCCCACAATCGCACGCAGCTTCATTGCAGCTGAGCTCACTACCGAAACGACTCATGCAGACTCGCCCAAAGAGCAGCCGCCAGCAGCCAGGCAGCACAGACAGGCAGAGCCTCGCTTGTGACAAACGCTGCAAAGCCTCTAGAGACACACCCATGGAGGGAGGAGTTTGAAGGAGAGGGGGTTTCCTGCTTCTATGGAGGAAATTACTGTTCAAAACTATTGTTTAGATGTCTGACGTCTTACACCAAAAATAAATGGTTAAAGTGACTGTTTTATCGAATTTCACAAAAAGCCATTTATCTCAGAATAAATTTTCAGACGCTGAAACCATGCTGGATTCTACTGCTAATGCCTACATAACTACTAACTCTAACTAACTATTTTAGACAGAGAAAGCACACATTCTATTAGTTCTTTTGAGATCATTTGTGTTCACAAAATCTTAGCAGAAAATAATCCTCGGCTCTTGAAAGATGAGCCAGAATCCTCAAAAAAAAACCTTGGCAGAACCTACCTACAGTATTGAAAAAACGGCTGGCAGTGAATGTGTTAAAAGGCAAGCGTGTGCACTTCTCCAATGAGCGGACTGCGCATAATTTTACGCTTAAAAGGCGTGGTTATAATGGTTGAGGCTGCGTGTAGCGCCGATACCAAGATAGCCAGTGCGGTAGTTACCTGGTAGTTCCCGGGCAATTACCCGGTAATTACTAGATATTTTTCTGAAAATTACCTGGTATTTACTTGGTGATTACCTGGTATTTATTACCCAGTAATTATATATTACAGATTGTAAACCTCCACTATCATCCATCAATTTGTCTAAATGTGACCGTGTTAGGGTGACAATAACTCAGATCTTTACAAGGTAATTACCAGGTATATACTCAACATTGGACAGGTATTTACCCAGTAACTACCAGGAATTTACCTGGTAATTAGAAGTATCTGGTGGGTAATTACCCGGTAATGACTACATATTTTCTTGACTACTACCACGTATTTACCTGGTAAGTACCTGGCATTTACCCAGTAATTATCGATTACAGAATATAAACTTTCCCCTATTACCCATCAATTTGTATAAATGTGACCGTGTTAGTGTGACAAGAATTCAGATATGTACAAGGTAAATACCAGGTATATACTCGACAATGGACTGGTATTTACCCGGTAACTACCAGGTATTTACCTGGTAATTACACAGCCTTTAATCAATGTCTACCCGGTAACTCGGTATTGACCTGGTAATTACCCAGTAATTAGAAACTTGTACCACGTACTAGTTACCGGACAATAACTCGGCTATTTCCCCTGTAATTACCTGGTATTTACCCAGCATTCACTTGATATTTTAACTCCCATGTATTTACCTGGTAATTACCCAGTAATTAGAAACTTACCACATACATTTCCAAAACGTTATCAAGTAAAACCTCACGAGTTACCCTGTAAGTAAGGTGGAACTGTACTGTAAAAGGAAGCGTGGTTTGTTTCCCTGGTATTACCTTGTACTTTCCTGGTAATTGTAGTTTACAATGCTCCACTATTACCCATCAAGTTGTGTAGTTTTGACCGTGTTACCTGGCAATAACTCAGATATTTCCCATGTAATTACCAGGTATTTACCCAGAATTTACTAGGTACTTACCAGATAACTCCCAGGTATTTACCCGGTAATTACCTGGTATATACCCAGCATTTACTTGATATTTTCCCGGTAACTCCCATGTATTTACCTGGTAATTACCCAGTAATTACAAACTTGTACCACATACATTTCCAAAACGTTATCAAGTAAAACCTCACAAGTTACCCTGTAAGTAAGGTGGAACTGTACTGTAAAAGGAAGCGTGGTTTGTTTCCCTGGTATTACCTTGTACTTTCCTGGTAATTGTAGATTACAATCCTCCACTATTACCCATCAGGTTGTGTAGTTTTGACCGTGTTACCTTGCAATAACTCAGATATTTCCCCTTTAATTACCAGGTATTTACCCAGTATTTACTAGGTACTTACCAGATAACTCCCAGGTATTTACCTGGTATTTATCCAGCATTTACTTGATATTTTCCTGGTAACTCCCATGTATTTACCCAGTAATTAAAAACTTGTACCACATACATTTCTAAAACGCTATCAAGTAAAACCTCACGAGTTACCTGGTACGCAAGGTGGAACTGTACTGTAAAAGGAAGCGTGGTTTGTTTCCCTGGTATTACCTTGTACTTTCCCGGTAATTGTAGATTACAATCCTCCACTATTACCCATAAGGTTGTGTAGTTTTGACTGTGTTACCTGGCAATAACTCCGATATTTCCCCTTTAATTACCAGGTATTTACTCAGTATTTACTAGGTACTTACCAGATAACTCCCTTACCTGGTATGTACCCAGCATTTACTTGATATGTTCCTGGTAACTTCCATGTATTTACCCAGTAATTAAAAACTTGTACCACATACATTTCCAAAAAGTTATCAAGTAAAACCTCACGAGTTACCCGGTAAGTAAGGTGGAACTGTATTGTAAAAGGAAGCGTGGTTTCTTTCCCTAGTATTACCTTGTACTTTCCTGGTAATTGTAGATTACAATCCTCCACTATTACCCATCAGGTTGTGTAGTTCTGACCGTGTTACCTGGCAATAACTCAGATATTTCCCCTTTAATTACCAGGTATTTACCCAGTATTTACTAGGTACTTACCAGATAACTCCCAGGTATTTACCTGGTAATTACCTGGTATTTACGCAGCATTTACTTGATATTTTCCCGGTAACTCCCATGTATTTACCTGGTAATTACCCAGTAATTACAAACTTGTACCACATACATTTCCAAAACGTTATCAAGTAAAACCTCACGAGTTACCCTGTAAGTTAGGTGGAACTGTACTGTAAAAGGAAGCGTGGTTTGTTTCCCTGGTATTACCTTGTACTTTCCCAGTAATTGTAGATCATTAACATCCACTATTACCCATCAGGCTGTCTAGTTTTGACTGTGTTTCCTGACAGTAATTCAGATATTTCCCCTGTAATTACTAGGTATTTACCCAGTATTTAGAAACTTGTACCATACATTTGCAAAAACGTTTTCAAGTAAAACAGTCCACAAGCGGTTCCACCAGGATGTCTGTTGCTCTCCCGGCTCTTTCCCTGTCTACCGACTAGGCCAGAGGCTGGCGTTCTCCATTTGTGTTCCGTGCATGCCAAAGTCTTGGCTCTCCGCTCCGACACGGTGTCCGTGAGTCTGCTTCTCCACCTACACTGCATCGGTAATTAGCTGTCGGGAGATAGGAGGAAAACACCCACAGTTCCCAGGACCTACCCAAAACAGCACCCCCATACCAGCTATGAAATACATCAAGATAAAACACATTATATATTATTAATACATGCCCTCACACACACCCCCACCCTCTGACAAATACGCCAAAACAGGTGAGCTGTCAAAGAGAGTAACTTTATAAAACTCTTAAAGTGCATGTCCCACCCAGCGTGTTGTGCTAGACAAAGGATCAGCCGAACAGCATTTTTGTAAACAAACCGCGTCACTGGGAGAAAACAAGAAGACACTATGGACCCAGCCTTGAATGGATCTCTACCTAGGTTTACATTTTTAAAACTACAACAGTTCACACAACTTTAACACGACACGCATCCATTCCTTGTATCCCAAAAACAGTGCAAAACTTGTAACTGTAAACTTGTAACTGTAAATTGTTAAGGTTACATATAAAAACTGCAGTGAATTTTCATGTATAATATTTTGAATGTTTTAACAAAAATACAAAAAAAGTGCAAATGTTATGTGCACTTGGAATGTTTTAGTAATTGCTAAATAATAGAAAAGAGCAGTGAACGTTCATTAAAAAAAATACAGATCTTTAGATAAAATAAAACCAGGGTTGAACTCCCCATTGACCACTAAAAAAAGTGTTGTATAAAATAACACTGACAAATCCCTGAAACAAGTGCAGTAAGAAATTAAAATACATAAAAATAAAATAAAATAATTTAAAGCTGCATTCAGCAATGTTGGGTGAGTGTTTGGTCAGTGACTTGAAACCCCAAACCCCTCGCAGTCCTCTATCTCTGTCCTGTAGTCCTGCATGCAGGGCGGACGTATCTCTGCAACCGTAACTCGTAGAGACTCAGGGATGGCGGCTTAAAATTCGGGGTTACTCTGCGAGTTACGGTTGCAGAGAGACATCCGCCCTGCATGCACGACTACAGGAGAGAGATAGAGGACAGCGGTGGGTTGGGGGTTTCAAGTCACTGACCAAACACTTTATTTCAGTAATTGCTGTCAGAATATAGAGCCATTTCTCACTTATTTTAACAAAAAAACATTGCTGAATGCAGCTTTAAATTACTGCACTTTTAATCAAGTGTGGCTTTCAGGTACTTCCATCACTGGTTACACCTTAGATCTTCCACTACTATCTAGATGATTCACCTCAGGCTCCGCCAATTTTAACAAATGGTCGCTACAACTCTCCCAAATGGTCACGTGATCACCTTTCTCCTGAAGTGTTGTGAGAGGACTGTTGCCTGGTGATGCTGGGTTAGTGTTGACCTAGCAAGCTAACTTGAAATAAAGATTGTGAGTTCCCAAAATCCACACAAAGCACACATATAAACACAAAGCTGCCCGTGTTCGCTCAATATAGTTGAAACTATAGATCTATTCCATAAAAATAAAAAAAATTCTAGCCACAGATTTAGCTACTGCATCAACGAACTTCAGCTTTAGCTAATCGCTCCCTGCTAACATGAGTTCCTGTTGCCAAATCTCGTGAGAGTGTGTTGCTGACATAGAGACAGGTCTTGAACAACTTTATTTTTCTCCTGATCTGTCTGAAAAATGCCATTTTAGTGTCAGAGTATTCTGAGGATATGTGGCTTCGGAGAATGGCCCAAATATTTACTTTAATGAATATGGGGGCAAAAGAATCTGTCATAATCTGAGATCACATTGACTTTTCCCATTGACTCCAATAGACTCAGACCGGCCGAAAACCTCCAAAGTGGGCGTGTCCATGGAAGCCATGGTCAAAACGCGCGTGCAAAAATGACAGGAACTGAGTTGAAGTTGGGTGGTCTTGCTTGAAATCCCATCGTCTTTGGTTACACTTTGTAACATGCTCTTATGTCTTTAAATAAGCGTCCAAGAATGCCCTCCCTATGCTCTTTCCCAAGCCAGTGGTTCCACTCGATGCACCTTAAGCTCATCTTCAAGGCCTTCTCTGTCAAGTTCCCCCTGTACCTGTAGATGTTCTCTTTATAACTCCGCCATGCCCGCTTAATGTGCTGTGTGTGAGCACCAGTCCCAGGGTGGACAAAATATATCTGGTGATTTACCTGATAGTGAATGTAGCTGTCATGGGACAATCTGTTGTAGGCACGCCAGCAATCACTAATGACTTAACTTCCATGTCTAACATATTTTATGATGATTGGGAGCAATCTCCTCCTGGATCGAGTTTCAACCAGTTTTAACACAGGGCGTCTACGGGACCGCTTCACCTCCATCATTCCAAAGACCCACGAGCGTTGTCGCCAGGTGTTTCCATGTCATCCAGGTCCATACTGAAAATGTACAAAATGTCATGCTTAAAATGTATAATTTGAGAATGTTCGAGTCACTTTGGTGCTTGTTGATTCACCCCCAGGATCATGGTAATACTGCCTGGCATATGAACAAATCATATGGCTCCCAAATCAACACTTTTATTTGTCAGATCTTTCTATGTAGATGCCATTATGAGGCATTTGGATCAGGGTTCCCACATCCTACCTCAACATTAAATTCAAGGACCTTTCACAGACTTTAGAGGGCCTTTGCCCCAAATTCACAGACCCTGCATGGCATAGTTTGACATGGGTCATCAAGGTTATGATGAGAACTCGTACAAGCTCACGGATAATTAACAAGGGCAAATTCGGCTGTGGATCGCGTGCGGCAACTGGTGATGCAGCTGGTGGGCAGGCATCGCTGGGTTGTGGCTAGATGGGGTACAGCCACGGATGGAGTGACATGGTGAAATGGTGGCAATTGTTATTCCATGTAATTTGTGTTACTTCTTGTATAGTGTTATGACGAAAGCAAAGATACAAGAGGGTGAGATAAAGGATACATCCCGCCAATATTGAAGTAGCCTCTGATACAGTGTGTGCAGGGTTGGGGAGTAACAGATTACATGTAACGCCGTTACATAATCTGATTATAAAAAAACGGTAACTGTAATCTGTCACAGTACATTTTAAAATGTGTAATCTAGATTACAGTAACGGGGGTATAGTAACGGCGTTACAGGCAGGATTACATTCGCCCTTGCCTCTTCATTAATTTTACAAAATAACAACAAAAAACGGTGTAGCCGTGACTGACTGTGACGAGGACGAGCGAGGCGGAGCAACAGCAGCAGCTGCAGGCAGCATTCATGATGACAGAGGCACCCGCGCCTGTGGTGCCTCCTCCCACGAGTGCATATACGTCATGGAAATATAACAAGCATTTCACTTTTACGTTCGCTCAGTGTTTAGACAGATCAAGCGTCTTCCACATGGATTCTACTGAGTAGAATCCATGTGGAAGGCGCTTGTGTGTGGGGCTGTCAGCTGAACATTACGAGCTGCCAGGCAGTGGAAAATCTGCATTGAATTTCTCCGCTGACAAACGCTGCTCTAGTCTGCATGGGGCGAGAGGTTTTTACTTTCACTATCTCCTTCAGATCACCTCAGCCTCAACACGCCACGTGTCGACTCGTGTGTGGGTGTCGCTCTCTCTCTCAATCCATACGCAGGCAGCGCGTTTCTCCTCTCCCTCTCTCTGTCCCCCTATCTCTCTTTCTCTGTCCTGCCCTGTGGTCCAGTAAGAGGAGGTGCAAGCAAGGTTAGTGTTTCACGTCGTGTTTCAAGATTAAAGCAACAAGCTGCGTCTTCCACTCCACAATACATCATGAAAAATACCCATAACGTAAATTAAAGTGGTCTTAAAAATAACTCTTGTTGTATTCTCCTTAACTTCATGTTGGTATAAACATTCTTATCTGGTTATCAATGGTAAAACATGCTTCATCTAGTTAAATAAGGGTTTTAGCCAGGACTCTTGACCAGGACTCCCTGGAAGAAGAGATCTTGTATCCCAATGGGACATTCCTGGATTAAAAAAAAAAGTAATCCAAAAGTAACTGAAAGTAATCCCTACTTTACTTTTAAATAGTGGTAATCGGATTACGTTACTAAGTACAATACAACTAAGTAACTTTAAGGGATTCCTATTTAAAAGTAACCTACGCAACCTTGAGTGTGTGTGTGTGTAACTTCCTCTAGACCTAACCGTATTTTCAAAATGTCTGATCACCAATACCATTATTATTATTTTGTACGGCTTCATAGCATGAATGAGAGATGAATAGAGGGGGACCAGCTATTATTCTTTTTGTAAAAACAAAAAACAAAAACATATTTGAGATCCGGGGCTTTTCATAAAAGTTCCGAGGCCAGGCCTAACGATGACACTGCTTGTAGGAAGATACTGCTTTATCCTCAAAACTGCATGATGTCAATCTAATAAAAAGAAACAAATCTCCAATAGGCTATCAAAGAACATGTCGGCGATGTCAGATGACTGAGATTCCAGAGCATTTTTAAGTAAGTGGAGAATCCTTGGTGAAAAGCAGGCCTATAATAGCTGCGTCTGTGCGCATTTGGCACAGGGGCGAGAGGAGGGGATGAGATGGAGCTGCTCCTCTGCGCTGCTGACTGGGAAGTGAATACAGTGCGCGTCCCTGAAAGTCTTTAGCGACAAGCAAATTAATTGACATGTGATGTGATCTCTTTCTCTCTCAATCCCTCCCTCTCGCGTGTGCGCAGAAAGGACTTCAAAGGGATTGCAGCGACAACCAAATTGATGTGATAAAAACATCGCTGTAACGCGAGGGGACATAACGCGTGGAGACACTGACACATAGTTCATGTCTTTAAAATGTTCTGTAAAATGTAGTTCGCCACTTACCATTTTAGCACGGGCCGAAGCAAAATAATAAGGAAATAGCGAGTATAAAACGGGCCGAGGGTATTTGCATTGGGAGGAGGAGGTGTGTGTGTGTGTGTGGAGGTGTGTGTGTGAGTCATTGTGTACTCGTCCAAATGAAGGCAGCGCCCCAAGCGGGCGGGGTCAGGCGTATTGAAACACACCACCCCTTCGGGAAACGAGAGTGAAAGGCCCAATTCCGATCTGCCCCCTAAAGACTCAAGCCCTGTTCCCTCACTCCCTCTAATGGCCGCCATCTGAAAGTGGTTGAGTCATCAAGTGTGGAAGGGATCCACATTGGATAAGTAGGAGGATTGGGACAGCAGAGCCCTTTGCACTTGACAAGATGATGTTGACTCTGGCAGGTTTGGGGCTCGCTATATATAGTTTATTGTCAAGACGCCTAAAGTGTTTGAGGGATAGACTCCCTGATGAGTCTGTTCTCATCCAGGCTCTGGCTCTACAGAGTGGACAACAGGTAGCCTAATTTAAAAATAATAAATGTAGCCTACTACAAAATCTGCAAATTGATAACTCATAATTGTAATAGAAATGGTCGATGATGATACTAGGATTGTGTAATATAACTACTTGCATTCCTCTGATATAATATTTTTGTCTAATCTGAAATGCCTATTAATGTAATGTTTCATTGTCAATTTACGCATTCCAGCGCACCCCGTACACGCGGCTCCTCGGTCTCCTTGTTCGCTTCGCGCACGTGTTCTTTTCTTTTTTAACAGATATTTGCGGCCTTCCGCGGTAACCCCGTTATATACGTCACAACGCTATGCATTGTGGGCAATTCCCTTTCCGTAAGTGGCCATAGCTGCTCCCTTAAGGCCACAACAGACTCGTCCGTCCGCCTCGAATTGGAGCCGTCTCGCCCTCTGCCGGCGCCAGCGAGACCTACATGCTAGGACGTCACTACACCCTCCCTCCTCCCACCATCCCTCCTCCTGTGGAAGCTCCGTGGGAAAATGGCGGCGATTGAGTGCCAGGCAGTATGAATGAAATTGAATGTAACGTTCCCAATTCTATGTATTAAATTCTAAAAAACGACCCTCAACATTTGGGAAGGCTAAGCCACACAACTAGTTTGTTATAATCTAACGTCATGCTTCGAAGCCGACTTTACGACGATGAGGACGGTAAGGACTCAATCACATCAGGTCTCTGCTGACTACCTCGGAGATCTCTGTTACAGTCCCAAGGCAACGGCCAATCACAACTCTCGTGCAGCTGACGTCACGCACGTATCGTCGCCGCTGAGTTACATTTTGGAGCAGCCCCCGTCAGCCGACGGCGCCCCCTCCCCGCATGACGGCATCCACCCGCCGTCATACGGGGAGGGCGGGGCGATGACGCACAAGTCTGTTGTGGCCTTTACGGTAAGGGGGCAGAAAGGGCTCACTCTGAGCCCTCATTCACTTTGCGATTTCACCATGGGACATCCCTAAGCCCTCACTCCCTTCACGTGAACGCGCCTCTAAGGGGGTGAGTCAGTAAGGGGGCGAATTGGAATTGGGCCAACGTCATCCAGCGTGGAAAGCGTAATTTCCGTTGCATATGACTTACTGACACTGAAATAATAGTCTGTAGACCCGTGCTTCGCACATGGTAAAAAGAGAGAGGCTTGAATGTGTGAACACTTCTCAACTGTGTTAGTGATGGCAGACTATGTGGTCTCTTGCCTTCTTGAACACAACACAGCAAGAGAAGGGTCCATGTCTATGTTCCCCGGGTTCTATGTTCCCCGGGTTCTATGTTCCCTGCTCCTGCTAAAAAGGGTTCTATGTTCCCCGGGTCCTATGTTCCCCGCTCCCAAAAAAGGGTCCTATGTTCGCCGCTCCCGAAAAAGGGTCCTATGTTCCCCGCTCCCGAAAAAGGGTCCTATGTTTCCCGGGTCCTATGTTACCCGCTCGTATGCGTAAGGTCGGCGAGTGCAAACTGCAGGGCCATAACGGCAATATACATGAGAACGACAAATCCCCCCCAATATTTAAGCCTGATAAAATGTGTCCCCCCCCCCAATAAATTGATGTAAAAAAATAAGAAAACAGATTTACTGCGCGATACTGTTCATGGCGCTCCTAGGGGAGAGCAGAGCAAGGAACTAACCATTCTACTAACACGGAGATTGATGTAATGGCTATATATACCACTCCCATAACATGTGTGTATCACTTAGGGTGTCGAGTCATAGTCTACCGGTATTTTTAATTTGTCTTTATTGAATGTTTCAAAACTGTATGTTTGAATAAGAATATGCAAATTTTTATTTCCACCCACCACTCATTTAATTTGGTTAATTAGTTACTTTCATGTAAAAAGTTTGGAAGGAACACGCTACATCCTGGTAGAAATATGCAAATGCATTTGTCCAATGTGGTCCAATGACATTAGCTAGTGAGCAACTAACAAATCAACACAAGGTAGCAGTTTAAACTTTACATATCAATAAGGATAGAACAATAGCCATCAAGAAAAGCACAGCAGCTCACAGTATGAATGAATGAACTGCCCCTAATCAGACACACAGACTGGTGCGCATTTTCCAACATAACTAACAAGACCAACATCAGGACATCCAAACAAGTTCTGACAGAGAGCAATGTCATTGTCATTTGTCGTTCTCAATCTATATTGCCGTTATGGCCCTGCAGTTTGCACTGCGGGGAACATAGGACCCAGGGAACATAGGACCCTTTTTCGGGAGCGGGGAACATAGGACCCGGGGAACATAGAACCCTTTTTAGCAGGAGCGGGGAACATAGAACCCGGGGAACATAGGCATGACCCCCAAGAGAATATACTGTGGACACATATGCGACCCTAAATTCAAGCACTTTTAAGGACCCATTTCTATTTTCACAAACTTTTAATGGCTTGGGTATCCCTCCCCCCAAATTCACAAACTTTCCAAGACCCGTGGAAACCCCGTTGGATATATGCTCAGGCAGTATTACCATCACCATGGAGATTAACCTCTTATAGATTGTCGATATTTTTGGGTGAAGTATCCCTTTCACTTCTTAGAAACCTATTGTCGCCGTTTTAACAGCAACGTAGTAATTCTAATGCACTTTACGACACCAAACAGAAATTTACATTTTATGACCGAAATAAAAACTTACCTTTCTTTTGTGTCTGAACTTGCTCTCGTCTATCGCTACGAAAGCTCTTCTCCCTCCAATTCGCATTTCCCGTCTTCTCTCCAGTCGTCTGACTGCTTCACAGCAAATTTCTCGTAAAAGTGTAGTCACCCTGGTCAGTGATTTGCTGCTCCCACATACTCCATCCTCTAGCATATCCACTTGTCTTTTCCTCAAACCCTGTGACAAACTGAGCAAAAAAAAGAGGACAAATCAACATATTAGCAACTGGGATGGGATAGTTTAGGAGTCGGGGAGGGGTGATTATGAGCAATGTTCTTGGATTATTTTGACAGAGTTAGGTTGGTGCCTAGGATAGCCACTGTGCATGTTGTACATGTTGCGATGTGTGTGATTACTTGGATTTTTTTTGTGTTGGTTATTTGGATTGTCTATGTAATATGTGTTTATGTTTGGCTATATATGTATAAGGGGACACTATCTGCATGTACTGTATCAGGTCAAGATGTACCCCAGAACATAATGTGTAAAAATAGTTGCTGTAAAATCGAAATGATGCAAGTACAAAGTCTGTCCTCCAAAGTGGGGGGCAGTGGAAGGGTTAATTATATTTATATGTATGTATGACATGTATGTGTGTGTGTATATATATATATATATATATATATATATATATATATATATATATATATATATGTATATATACGCTATGAATCCAGCCTTATTGTAATAGTCTTAAAGATCTAATGAAATGAACTAACAAGCTACAAACCAGCAATTGTTGATTTAATCAGCAATCCTACTGGGCATTATTATTGCATAACAAAACACATTTGTGCAGCTTGAGAGAGAAATGCTTACTTTGTCGAAATATGTAGTGTTACATCATGTCTATAAAGCCATTTGAATTGAAGTGAGAGGGAGAGAGAGAGCATCCAACCTGTGCATAATTTTCATCCATGATGCTAATGGGATGTGTGACCTGGAGAATACTGAGCCGTCTCTGATGGACCTTGTGATAGCCCTGCCCCTGTGTGTTGACTTCCTGCAGCCCCTGTAACATATAACATACCACGTCTGTAAAATATAGTTTGAAGTAACATACGTTATGATGATACATCAGTTTGGCAATACGGCCCTGCCCCCTTTAGGTAGAAAACACAAGCCACTTGCAATTGACTTCAATGTAAAATAGCGGTAGCGAAAAAAAGAAATGAAAAAATACAATACATTTTGTGTATCAATGACCCAAAGACACCATGACCTGACCAGACCATGTGCCGCCTACTAAATTGCGTATTGCCAATCTGATGTATAATGTTACAACAGTATAATATTGGACTGTGGCTACACTGAGTGTAGCCTGTGTGTCGCAATGATGCTCATCCCTTACCACCGATAGCCATCCTTGGTCGTGTTGGTTCTTTTGAATTGCATTCTGTTGTGGCAAACAGGGCATCTTTTTGTCCTTGCCAACAGCCTCTCCCCCTGGAGCCATCCTATCAACTGTTTACCTCCTTGCGCTGTCATCTCAAGTAATCTTCTTATCAAAGTCATATTATGCAGAGTAGTGTGTCTGGAATCAGTTTAAATAGTCTCTCTGCAGTCTGCCTGATTTAACTTCAATCATGAGAGGCCAGTTGGTAGGATTTAACAAACTTTATTTAGCAATCGGCATGCATGGCAAATACTTTGGCGCATGACTCCATTAGCCAGTGGCGCTGCTCTTGAGGCAAGAAGAGAGCATCTGCGTAGGCTAGGAGATCCCCCCCCCGTGGGGGATCAGGAGTCACGACTCGTTGGTGGCGGACTGGGGAGGTGGGTGGGGCAAAACAACGCTTCGGAGGACGCTTCAGGGGAGATGGACTGCCGTGAAGCTGCTGCTGTTATGATCGGCCAGAGAGAGAGAGGTGACATAGAACCCTTGCTATATATATGAGAATTAACTGACGTCATATCTGACGTCATTACGGACGTCATACTAAGACTTTGACTGACCACGTCATACTAGAACTTGACTGACGTCAGGGGTGATCGGATTAGATTATGCACGAATGGCCTTCTGCTTGAAATATGGTCTAGAGACCTCACGTGCACAGTCAAACAAGGAAGTTAGTTTGTGCTCCTCGTGGGCATTTACCAAATGTTGCGTTCATGAAAACTCGGAGGGAAAAAATACACATCAGATGTGACTAGATAAACATCAATTGAATGGGTATCATTTCAGAGCTGAGGTTTGCCGGGGCATTGCGTTCAATCTCGAAAGTAGGGAATCAGAGTTGAAACTTTGGAGTTCAAATTGTTTAGAACGCGTGAGTTGATGGCGTGTGATGTATGTGGGGATTTTGGAATGTCGGCTTTTCTGCATGGGCTCTTGAATTACTCCTGAACGTAATGACGTGCGCTGTCAAAATACACAGCCAAAAAAGTTGCTAGTTTCTATCGCGAGAAAAAAATTAAAGACACGTCACTTGACTGTACAGCTCTATGGAGTTTTCCCCCAATGTATGCCTATACAAAACAAACATGACAGTGACATTTGGTGCTTAGATAGTTAAAAGATATTGCCATGGAAACGTTATCTTCTGAACTGACCAAGATTCAAGATTGAAGACATAACATCTCAAATAACAATAGACAATACAAATAAAGACAAGACATAAAATGACAAGGACATTAATTAAATAATCTAGCCTACATCGTAGGGGGTTGGTTTAATCTAATTCAGTGGGAAAATATTTTGAAATGTCTATAGGCCTATAGCTTCTGTAGCCTATACTTTTATTGCTATTATTAGGCTCTCTGGATTTTAAGTAGCCTACAATTAAAATTCATTCGGGAAAACAAACAAATTGGGGATGATTTCAGGATTCTGTTCTCATGGATAAAGAATTTACCTAGACATAGAAGTAGCATTACAACAGAGTTCATCATATTTGTTTAACAGGATGGAAGATGTCCAAATGTTAGGCTATACCGTTTCTCCAGAGATAGAGTCTGGAAACGATGAGATTTTTGGTTCTATCCATGGTGAGCCAGAATATGTGCACCAGATTAGGCTGCATGAGAAAAATATAGGCTATGGTCCATATAGTCTCAATATCTTTCTCACAGAGTGAACATATATTGTCATCAATATTGAGACATACCCTGAGTAATTCTTTAGAGGGTTAGATGTTATTTTGAAGTGTGTTTCTTTTATTTTAGCTGAGTCATATATGTTCCATCTTCCGGGGATGAATTCTTCAGCAGGACAGCCTTCTTCTAAAGTAGGCTAATTGTTGGAGTAGGCCTATTTGTCCAGGAATAAAATCCCTTGAATGGATAATGAAGCTAGTTGTGGCTTTATCGGTTGGTGTCTATTTTTTTCTTATTTTGGAGAAACACAATTGGAGCCCCTAATATGACGTGGAAGATTTTTTTCATTATCTCGTGGCCACGCATTAGTAACTTGTGGCCACGACTTAGTAACTTGTGGCCACTCGTGGCCACGAGATAAGTAAGTCATGGCCACGACTTACTAAATAAGTTGTGGCCACGAGTTACTAAGTCGTGGGAACGAGATAAGTAAGTTGTGGCCACGAGTTAGTAACTCGTGGCCACGACTTACTAATGCGTGGCCACGACTTACTAATGCGTGGCCACGAGATAATTCAGTTGAGATAGGAATCTGTTGTCAGTCTGGGCTCACTGCACCATACTGCTGGGCTATACCCAATAGCTCATACACCATACTGCCAGGCTATTTATCAGCAATTGAAACATGGATAGATTTGATTTAATCTCATTTTATTTTAATCTTGGGATGAATTATAATGATATCCTGCAATCTCTTGCTGTTCAGCACAGTGTCATCATTAGCAAAAGACACTTGATTCGTCTGCTTAAAATGCACGGGTTGAAACGCAGACAATATGCAGACATTGGGCAAGTCATCGACTTCATCAAGCAGGAGCTGGAAGGACCTGGAAGACTACATGGCTACAGGTGGATGCATGCTAAATGCCTGAAGAATGGGATCAATGCAAAAAAGGAGGATGTTCGTATTATACTTGCATCTCTGGATCCAGTGTCCTCAGCTATGCGCAGAGCGCGGAGACTAACCCGACTCTAACTGGTCGGTGTGCTCCAAACACACCCACAAACGGCCTTAGTGCTGATTTAGTGCCGATTTAGTGCTAGTGCCGCTATGAAGATTTGGGCCTAAATGCCTATCAACGCCAACAACCTCAACACTCACCTTCAACACAATGTTAAATTACTTGATTTAATCAATCACCAATAGTTTTTGTTTTTTTTCATCACTGGAAGGAGACAATCTATGCAAATATCGGTAACCCTTTATTTTACAGGTACCCTAGTTACATATGAACTATTTGTAATTACACATGAACACCAAATGTAATTACACAGTAATTACCAATAGTTCTAAATTACGTTCATATGTAGTTACATTGTAACAGACCTGTAAAATGGAGTGAGTCTGTTCAACTGTAGTTCATATGTAGTTACATTGTAACAGACCTGTAAAATGGAGTGAGTCTGTTCAACTGTAGTTCATATGTAGTTACATTGTAACAGACCTGTAAAGTGGGGTGAGACTGTTCAACTGTAGTTCATATGTAGTTACATGGTACCGGACCTGTAAAGTGGAGTGAGGCTGTTCAACTGTAGTTCATATGTAGTTACATGGTACCGGACCTGTAAAGTGGAGTGAGTCTTTTCAACTGTAGGTCATATGTAGTTACATGGTAGCGGACCTGTAAAGAAGCTCCCGGCTGGGACAGAGATTGCTAAAACCCAGTGGTGGATTCGAACCACTGAACTTCTGATTGCAAAGCAAGCGGCTTTAACCACTCAGCCACGAGGGCTTTCCAAATTTCATGGTGGAGTTTAAGAGGATAACTGTATGTCAGTCAGATGTAGTTGCTGTCACTTCATAGCTTTGTTATTATACACAGAGACTTGGGGGAAAATATTGATACTTTATTTAGTTGTAGGTATGATTTTGTCCAGAATTCCAATACAAAAATTATAATAAAAGTATTGTAGATATAGAGGTAACAGTGAAACTATAATCAAAATAGCCATTCTTCCACATTCTAATTGTTAGCTTATTGTAAATGAGTCATTTCCCCATCAATTTCCCAATTTCTCAATTTGTTGGGGACCCAGTCGAAGCCCCTCAAAGACCCCTTTGGTCAGCAGACCCCCGGATCATCTCTCCCCAAAGTCTATACCCCCCCCCCCCCCAAGTCTATAAATCCCCTAATCCGCATAAGGGGGGAACTCCCCCCTATTTGCTAAATAAATTGTATGCACTGTGCTCTAGAAACATTTAGTTATATTTAAAGATAAAAAAAAAAAAAAATGCATTCTAATAATTTTCTGAATTGTGGTGTAAATAGTCCCATGAGCCATTTACAGCTCATGGGGGGGGGGGGGGGGGGGGGGGGGGGTCTGGCACAGTCACACTGCAGAAATGCATTCACATTAATCAATATTGCCTGTCTTTCAAGCTACAACTAACAAAGTATCTAACAAAGTCTATGCTTATAATACCAAAGCTAGGAAGTGACAACTACATCTGACTGACATACAGTTATCCCAAACTCCACAAGTTGGAAAGCCCTTGTGGCTGAGTGGTTAAAGACGCCTGCTTTGCAATCTGAAGTTCAGTGGTTCGAATCCCCCACTGGCTTTTAGCTATCTCTGTCCCAGGCCAGAGCTTCTTTACAGGTCCGGTGCCATGTAACTACATATGAACTACAGTTAAATAGACTCACTCCACTTTACAGGTCTGTTACCATGTAACTACATATGAACTACAGTTGAATAGACTCACTCCACTTTACAGGTCCATTACAATGTAACTACATATGAACTACCGTTGAATATGCTCACTCCACTTTACAGGTCTGTTACCATGTAACTACATATGAACTACAGTTAAATAGACTCACTCCACTTTACAGGTCTGTTACCATGTAACTACATATGAACTAAAGTTGAATACACTCACTCCACTTTACAGGTCCGTTACAATGTAACTACATATGAACTGCAGTTGAACAGACTCACTCCATTTTACAGGTATGTTACAATGTAACTACATATGAACATCATTTATAACTATTGGTAATTACTGTGTAATTACATTTGGTGTTCATGTGTAATTACAAATAGTTCATATGTAACTAGGGTACCTGTAAAATAAAGGGTTACCCAAATATCATTGCATATTCATTCATTTTCATTTGCCTTTTCAGAAAAACTGCACACAGTGATGGAGATAAACCTTAAAGGAGAACTTAACCGGGGGGAAAAAAAACATGCTGATTTATTTTGCACATGATCTCTGAAAACTGTTAACAGTTTTGCAGGGACTCATTTAGCTTGACAGTTATTGAGAGTTGATTAGAGTAAAATTGTGGACCAGTTATGTCATTCATGCACAAAATAAATCAGCATTGTTTAACTAATACATTTTCATTTCATACGTGAATGTCCTGGGTAGGCTACTGGATCAGAACTGAAAATAACAAATTATATCAAACTTTCCATATGAGAGTCTATTATACCTACAGTGAATTTAGTATTTTAAACTGTAATGCATAAACATAAATGTCATTACAAACAATAATTTGTAAGCTCTCATAAAAATAGACATTTTGAAACATTGGAACAAGGAACTAGAATGTTGTGTGGGTCCCTACAAATTGGCAGATCATTCACTCAACTTTAAAGTTCTGCTTTTGGTTGACCGTCAACATTAAAGTAGTAATTGTGGCGTCAATAGTGCAGTGATAGATTCCCTGCCTACCAACATGAGGGCCTATACACAATTGGGATGCAATGTGTCCTCTCCTCAGCAGATTGAGAGGACACAATCATTTACACTTGTGTTCAATGTGGTCATAATGTGTCTCTGACCAATCAGATTGCAATCCGTCTTCAATGTGTCTTTGGGGTGTTTACACCTGTACTTTCAAGTGGCCAAGCACTATATGATTGCAATCTGATCACAGAAAATGCATAGTGTCAGGTGTAAATGGCCTCACTGTGTCCTGGCTGTCCCTCTGGTTGGTCAGGGTGCCTGTTCGTGGGGAGGGGGCTGGGGGGAATAGCGTGATCCTCCCACGCGCTATGTCCTGCTGGTTGCACAAACTCTTTGCAGTCAGTCATACATAAAACAAAAAAAAAAGACAGAAAAGGGGGAATTTGGCCAAGTTAGTATAATTGGGAGAAAATGGAGAGGGGAGGGGAGGGGAGGGGGCGATTGGGGGGGGGACCTTATGTTGCGTGAAAGGGTGGGGGGCTCCTTATGTTGTTGCTTGAAGGATTTATACAAAGTCCATTACCCAGACTGAGCTTGTTAGTGTACGATCAAAGTCATTACGGAGCTCTAGGTAGTCGCTATAGTTGACAGGTAACATCAGATAGCACCCACATGTACAGTATGTGCCTGAGGTCGACGCTGGAATGTGGAAGTGGCAATGAAGTTAACTGTGATGGGTTCTTCAAGCAGGATATCTGCCGATGTGCAGAACCGGAGGAAAGCCTTCAACATCGTTTTCTCACATTCGCCGATGTACATCCTCAAATGTCTTGCCACCCTGTCTTGTGCGGCTGTCATGTCTTCTGGGAATTTCAGGTGTTGTTTCACACGCTTGGGAGTTGGGATTAGTTCTTCCATTATCTCAACAAGTTTCTGAGGATCCAAAGTATCTGCCAAGGTTTTCAAGATGGGCCTCCAACATGTAATTACAAATGTTGGTGTATTGATTAGGCTCCTCTGACCTAACTGTATCACTAGTCCAGCAATGTTGTCTTTAGTGGGAAGTCGGTGGCAGCCATATGTATCCAACACGTCCAGAAGGTCATTTTGATTTACAGATTCAAATGACTTCAATGCAAGCTCAAGAATTTCCCTGTCTTCTTCTGAGACATATTGCAAGAAGCTCTCCGTCACACTGCTGTAACTTTTTCCATACAGGGCTTGTTCCAAGAATGGAAGTGGGAGATAGAGTGGAAAATACCTGACAGTTTTCCAACCTGTCACAAGGATCCTAGCAATTGCTTGCCATTCTGCGACATCGTAATCATGCACAAGGTAGGGTACTTTTACGTTGGTACCTAATGTGCATTTACTATAGAATTCTCCCCAGAATTCTGTCAGGCAGTCACGCAGTACACCTGAGCCTTCACCATCTTCCAACTTTCCATTAGGAAGTTTCCTCTTTATGAACACATCTTTGTTCATAATATCTGGGTCAAGAAAGGCTGCTAGGAGATCACTAAGGCAGTTACCCCTACGCACCACAATAATGACTTTTGCCTTTGAGCTCTCCAAAGGCAGAGTATCATCCAATTCACCTGAACCACTAAATGACGCACCGACAATTACTTCACCATCATTGTAGTATGTGTTACGCTGCATTTCTGACTCATGGGCAGGCAAAGCACCTGATACACCTGTACCTTGGTCTTCTTCTTGCTCAATCCTAATAATAGGCCTATCTGTTGTCATTTCAAGGGTTCCTTGATTTTGTGTTATGTCTCCAAGATGTATTCCTCTTCCTTCATCATCCCAATCCACATTTGCTAGGTCTGGTTCTTGAATCATCATTACTTCTGAATCCGGATGGAAGAGGTCTATCAGCAACTGCTCCGACAGTGAAGTTAAGTCAATTATGACTTCTGGTTCTGATGCTTGACCTTGTTCAACAACCTGTGAAGGGTTTCTTGAGGCGTCTGAGGTTGACGAGGTTGATGCTTGAGCAGTAAAGGTTATGACTTCTGGTTCTGATGCTTGAGCAGTAAAGGTTATGACTTCTGGTTCTGATGCTTGACCTTGTGCTACACTCTGTACAATCTGACTATTTTTTAATTTGTTTTTTTCATACAGATGAAACTGTATAATCTGGGTCAATCTCGTTTTGTGCAAAGTCACAGATACTTCGAACATGGTCTGCCATTTTCAGAGACTTGCAGAAACCATTAGGGAAAAAAGAGACTCTGCCATTTTTTGGATGTCTCTGACTTTTGTCTGCCTCTCCACGGAGACATGCCGCGTGCCACCCCCTTTTAGAGTTTGCACCTGTTTGAAACTATTGCCTTCTTCACTGAAATTCATCCACCCAATTTCTATCCTCCTTTTCTCTTTCTTTGCATTTGTATTCCCTTTTAATTTGTCGAAAGCATGCTGTCTTTTAAGTGCCTTGCTATCCGGAGCACTGCACTTTGCCCTTATATTTTCCAGTAGGTGACTTCGTCTAGAAGATGCTGCTGAATCTCCTCCATGACTGTTGCGGCAGAAGGCTACAGCTGCCAGTCTGTCTCCGTAATGTGGGATGTACGTTGATAGAGCTTCTTCAGACATCAGTGGAATTATTGATGAATCAATCTGCAAAATATAAACAAAATAACTACATGTTAAAAGGATAATATAAATTCTCATGGGTGGAGAAACTGACATTTTATTTGTGCCAATTTACACATGTACATTTACCAAATTAATGAATGAAGGAAAATATGTATATATGCACTGTGTGTGTGTTTGTGTGTGTGTGTGTGTGTGCGTGCATGTGTGCGCACTACAAACAGATGAATGCACCGCATGCAATAGAATGTAATGCAATAAAATCCTCAAACAGGAATGATCATTTACACCAAGCAGCCACAAATACCACATAATAATATTAATTGATTACTCCAACTTTGGAGGATTGTGTGACCATGTTACCAAGTCATTGCCATTCTGATCTGTAGATAAGTCTATAAGAGACAGTCTGTGTCACAGTGTTAATTTTGGCAGCTATTTTAGATTTAGTTTTAGTCTTAGGCCCCTATTCTCCCACAGGCCTTCGGTGCTAAAACGGGCCTTAAATGCAAAAAAACGTGCCTTGCGCCTGCCTCGGGAAGATATCAACATGGCTTTATGCTGGCAAATGCGCTTTAGGCGGAATGGGCATGGCGCTCTCCCTGAATGGGCGAGAATGGGCGTGTCGGCCTTAAATGCCGGCCTAATGATATCTTCCCAACTGGCGTAAATTTAGCGCTTTGCGCTTTTGGAAACCAGGCCTATTCAGTGTGCCAGTTGCGAGGAGCGCTCTTCTGCCTCTCCCCTGTCACCCTTCTCTGTCTCTCTCTGAAACCAGGCCTATTCAGTGTGCCAGTTGCGAGGAGCGCTCTTCTGCCTCTTCTCTGTCACCCTTCTCTCTCTCTCTCTGACTCCCTCGCTCAGACAGACACAACACACTTCCCATAGGAAAAATAAGTTGTAAGTTCACTGCCTGGCATGTCCCAGCATGCATTGTGGTACTCCATTTCGCTACTAAATAGCAACCAAATGAGCCGAAATAGAAAAAGGTAGATCTAAATAATGTGTAATGGTAACACAACCTGCAATTGTAGAACATTTCAATATTGGACCAAATAAAACATCGAAATGAAAACACCACCCTATGTGAAACATATATGTCCTCCTGGGCCTATATATATCCCTTGTCGATTTAACATGATTTAGATAAGTGACAGCAGAACACACTTCTACTGTCATGTGCTATGCTGTGATGTCTGCTCCAATAACTTGGCCCTACTTCACATTTAGTTTTACAATAAAAACACATTTATGCAATGACTTTACATAATGTAGGCTATATTTATGTGCATCATTCTACCTGCAGCAGGGGAGAGAAAATGATGTCTTTCTGGACAAACTTTCACCAATCTAATTTATCTCATCATATAGGGATAGGCTATATTTTTCTAGCTGATGCATTTAGAACATTCTTTTCACTTTGATCTTGCTATGTAGCGTATTTACATGCTTGCAGTATTTAAACTGCAGTTAGATTGGTTTGAGAAGCATAATAATATGCAATAATAGCCTATATATGGAGACAGACAGACGGGATGAAGGGGGGGGGGGGCAGAGGCTTGGCTTTGTCTGGTTTTACTGGATTTCTCCTGGAATTGGAGCTTAAAAGGCAAGCGTACTGCACTTCTCCAATGAGCGGACTGTGCATAATTTTACGCTTAAAAGGCGTGGTTATAATGGTTGAGGCTGCGTGTAGCGCCGATACCAAGATAGCCAATGCGCTGGTCCACACCCACTAACTGCGCTAGGCGGCCTAGCGCTAGGCCTTAAACGCAGTTTCTACGCCGATTGCAACGATAGGGCCCTTAGTCTTTAGACTAAAATGCTTATTAGTCACATTTTAGTCATTTGTATCCTTCATAGTTTTAGTCTAGTTTTAGTTTTTATCAGAGATAAATAGGTAGTCGACGAACATTTTTAGTCACATTTTCGTTGACGAAATTAACACTGCTGTGTCATATGTTTTATTTATTATCAAAGCAACATTTTATTTTATTCATTAGCACAAAGACGGGGAAGACTCAAATTGGCCTGCAATACATAGGATAGGCTAAATGCCAGTGGATGTTGTTGTTGTTGTTGGTCATTAATTTAGAAATTAATGGCAAACTCACTTCCAGGGCAAGAAATGTCACGTGAATGTCAAGTTCAGCTCTATAAACTCAACAGAACATGCAAACCGTTTTCTTTATTGTAGGTCTATAAATTCATATAAATGCAATAAAATATGTTATTATTGTAATAGAAAAAAGTTCAAGTAGCCTACCAAATCCTAAATAATCCACTGCACAGTAGCCATCTAAAACTGTTAGGTCAAGGCCTATGCAGCAGCGCCCTCCAAGGTGCTGATCCTTGCTGATAGCAGGGAGCTGTCCAGAGTGCTATCTTTCTCCTCCACCCACAATATTGGTAAGGCAAATACCGTAATTATAGGTTCATAGGCTGTGTTATATCTTCATCATAACTTTGATTTGATTAATTCATTAATTAATTGATACCAATTAATACCAAATTAATTAATACCAAATTAATTCATTAATTAGATTGTGTGTTTGTTTATTTATTTATTTACAAAATTGCTATTTTCATATGGTTACTGATCCCTGGTATAGGGCATAAAGTATCACTGTTTGAAGTAGATTCATTGTGTAGAAAGATGATAGGCTACATTATATTCTCTGAAGAATAGCATACCTTATTGTCTTTCAGTTTATTTAAGAATTCTTCTTCAACTCCACGGTCTTGCAGAAACTGCAGCAAGGGGTCCATCTGGCGCTCCATGATCTGTAAATGGACACATTTAATTAAACCAAAATACAATAAAAAAAACTCCCTCCTGCTACTTAACACTTGTTTCTGAAAACCTGCTGTTTTGAATTTGCAACTGTGGTTGTGATCAAATGCTGAACTGTATAGTCCTGCGTTTTGAACAAGAGGTTATTAATCGCCATAAGTTAAAATAGGCATAATAGGCTAGCCAGCCATATAACAAACTCAAAAACACGCCAAATTAACTGTACATTAATATAAACTGAACGAAAACTCCAATATGGCAATGAAAGCAGTGTTGCCAAAATAACAAATATTTTTGCCCCCCCCCCGCAAGATGTTTTTATATTTTAAAGTAGCCTACAATGCATGAATTTGGTGCACTTTGAGAGAGTGCTTGAGAGCAAAATTAAAAGGCTACATTTACTGTGCTGTAGATTTAGATTTAATAAGAGAGTTTATTTAAATAAGCTACCAGCCAATTATAATTTCCACTAGCAAAAATGTTTTCCTTTCAGAATATGAGTGCCAATGGGTTAATTTAATCAGTAAAAATGTGTTACCGCATAATGAGTCTATAAATTACAGTAGGCTATTTCACTGATAAATTATGTGATTTCAAACTGTGTACAAATAAGATTTGTATTTATTTTTTTACATGGAACCAGAAGGGGAGCACTTCAAGTGTGATTACCCTGTGTTAATCAAGGCCTGATTGCATGTAATTTTTTTTTTTATTATAAATAATTGGGAGAGGGGTGCCCCCTTTTCCCACTAGTCTCCAAAATATTTGTGCAAGCCTCAGAGGACTGCTGCATCTTCCTGCTACATCCTTTCACTCGTTTCTTCTCTCTCTCTCTCTCTCTCTCTCTCTCTATCTCTCTCTCTCTCTCTCTCTCTCTCTCTCTCTCTCTCTCTCTCTCTCTCTCTCTCTACTTACTCATACCCCTAGAAGTGTAGCTGTCTATCCACTGAGAAATCAGCATAGAGAGGCGCAGCAGAGCAAGTGGTGTGTAAAAGCGCACAGCCGCACAAGCATGATGCCTGCTATAAGTTTGCTGTCAAGGGCAAATCCTAACTTGATCGAGTCGTTTTTTTTTACGCTTTTCCACTGACATCAACAGATATGTTTCCTTCCCAAATTATGCATCGTGAGGACTTCTGCGAGGTTTTGATGGACAGCTTGTCCCGTGTTCCCGATGCTGCGTGGCCGCGCCCGTTGAAGCAGGAGTGTGTGTCACTGCATTGATGCGTAAAAGCGCACCTCCGGTCCACTTTGGTGTTGCGATAGGTCTAAAAACACTGAATAGGAACAATTTATGAGAGAGACTACTATTATTTATTTTGGCCTATCTGTTTCCTTGTTGCAAATTATGCGATCGTGAGGACTTGTCTGGGTTTTTGATTGAGAGGCACGAGGCAGCTCCTCTCGTTGTGATGTCCTGATCACTCATCATCACTGATGTCCGTGATGAGGACTGGTGATCAAGGGAAACGGAGATTGTTTACTAGCGTTGCATTTTTAACGAGGAGCAGCTCAAAACATGCCAAACTGGCCCTGTTGAGAGTTAATTTTAGAAGGGACATCACCAAACTGCGGGTCTGTCTTTGCCCCATGTATTCATGCTCTGGATGATGCGACATGCGCTGTGTGGAGGGGCGGCTCCGCACATGCGGCCCAGCGCGGCTGCAGCTTCTCTGACACAAAAAACACTGCTGTGGTGCTGGTGCTGATGGCCTGACCCATTTGAAATGCGCACTGCAGGCCATGAATTGCCATTTTAATGTGTTTACTTACCAGTCAACAGCCCTGGCGGGCGACAACTAACCAGCCCCAGGGAATCTTCCAGTTTTGTTTCAGTTTCATTTCAGTTTCGTTTCTTGCTGTTGAGGCGCACACGTGTCTATTGACGAGAAATGGGAATAATGAAAGAAGGCATCAATCATAGTTTTATTCTAAAACCGAGAACCCCAGCATAACCCCAGCCCAGAAATACTAATCCTATATGTTTATAGGCATGCCAAAGTATGATTAATACGAGATCAACATTACCTTTTCACTGCAACATCAACAAACAGCCACCTGGCTCCTTGCAGTTTCCCACCAGTTTGGTCAGTACAGCATTAGAGTAGACTATGAGGGATGGATAGCCTAAATCTTGACAAACGTTAGATAGGCTACATTTGACCGAATATCGAGAGGTCTCTTTGGAGCCAAGAGTTTAACCTTGCTTTGCATTCTTTGATTTTATTTTCCACATTCAAAGTTTGACTTAGTTTTTGGTCCTAAGGTAAACTCCCAGGTAGTCTATTTCCGACTTGACAAGAATATTATAAATCTCTTTTAGTGGTGTGTCATGGATAGCAAATAGTTCAATTCTTGTGTTTAATGTTAATCCTGATTCCTGATGCTTTTGAGATTATTTTTTTTCCTATAGTTGTAGGGATTTGATGTTTAGCTATTAATAGCTAAATAGGGGTAAGAACAGTAGGCTGGGTAAACCAATGCAGCCTTCAACGTGACGCCACACAGGCTGTGCCTGTAACGTGTTTCTTCGTGTCGTGGTCGTGACTGATAGCTGATAACAGTCCCGGGGAAGCTGGGTTTCCACACTCCATACCAGTTGGTGGCGGTAATGCACCAATTCGTTCTTTGCGAACCACCAATAAATCTAAAAAAGAAGAAGAAGAAGTTTGGAGCTGGACAGCGGACACATCTGCCAAAAAACACAAAGAAGAAGAAGACAATGGACACAGACCGACAGACACACACCACACACGTTTCTTCTGCACAAAATAAAACCTCCACTTTGGTAAGAAAGACATGCGACCCGTGCCTCAACTGTAAAATGAACGGGGCGTCACTAGGATTAATAGTCACTAGCGTTACACTAGGGCCTGTGTCCTTAATCGCGTATCACATGAAACAAGTTACCAGCTACTAGCTAGTGTTAGCTAAACGTAGCTAGGTAATGTTAGCTAACGTTGGTTAGCATGGCATGGTTGCCAACGTGAAAACACGGCAAAAGCTAACCACGCTATCCCTTGGCTAACGTTCTTAGGCTAGCAGCTAGCTAACTAACGCAAGCTTCTGGAACCCCCTAGAAGTACAGAGTAAAAAGAGCCAACAGCTCAAATAAATAAACAACTAGAATGTATTGTAATGAATCAGGTATTCGTCCAAGGAACCAGGAGACTTGTAGTTGGCACAGGCTTTTATTCTTAGCTCATTCTGATAGCTCCTAGTGGTAGCTACGCTGCTAGCTATACACACGTCCAGCCAGCTCTCTCCCATATACAGACTGGCTCACCACGAGACAGGAAGTGGCACTAACACCGTCTGGTATGCTGCCTTCACGTAACGTCATAATCCCCACAGACATGTCAAACCCTGAGTCGCTACATACTCCTCACCCAACAAAAAGCCAGCGCCCACGCTGGCACCCACAACCCACACATATCCCCCTGTACCAAAACACCAACACAATAAACATTTTTCCCGTCAACCCCCACAGACATTCTATTCCCCACAATTAGTCCCTTTTTTCCAGCACCCCCGTCATAATGTATAGTCTTCATTAGGCACTCCATAATGTCTAGTTTTCATTAGGCACTCCATAATGTCTAGTTTACATTAGGCACTCCGTAATGTCTAGTTTTCATTATTTCCCTTCTTTTTCACACATTTCAATTCAACACAAACCCCAACATCTTTTTACCCACATCTTAATTCAACAATAACCCCCACATTTAATAATCTATTTTAGTAATCTATTTTTAGAAAGCACGGTGTCTCCTTTCACTGTTATGCGGATGATAGTCAAATCTACCTGCCTCTACAACGTAACAATCCTGACTCCTTAAAACCCTTGCTCTCATGCCTGGAGGATGTCAAAGCATGGCTGGCTTTAAAATTTTTAAACTTCAACAACAGTAAAACTGAAGTTATGGTGTTTGGGCCCAGCACCACACATGTGTTTCCTCCCGGTGATTTAGGCCCCCTTCAACCATTTGTGAAGCCAACTGCTACCAATCTAGGTGTAAAAATTGACTCTGACCTAAAGATGGACAAACAGATAAGTGATGTAGTGCGAAAAAGCTTATTCCAGCTTAGGAGGCTGTCTAAGGTTAAACCTTTTTTCTCACGTTCTGTTTTTGAAACTAATGCATGCTTTTATGACATCTCGCCTTGACTACTGTAATGCCTTGTATGTTGGTCTTAGTCAGGCCTCCATTTCTCGCTTACAGTTAGTCCAGAACGCCGCTGCTCGTTTGCTAACAGGAACACGTAAGCACGAGCATATTAGCCCTGTACTGGCCTCCCTCCACTGGCTTCCTGTGAGATATAGGATTGATTTTAAAATCTTTCTGTTTTCTTTTACATGCCTAAATGGCCTAGCACCCACCTACCTCTCTGACCTGCTGGAACCCTATGTTCCTTCAAGGACCCTCAGGTCCTCTGATCAGCTTCTCCTGGCCATCCCGAAATCCAGGCTGAAGCTCAGAGGGAACCGGGCTTTTGCAGTGGCAGCCCCCAAGCTCTGGAACGAGCTGCCTCTGCATGTTAGGCAAGCCCCCACCCTGCAGGCGTTTAAATCACGTCTCAAGACGCACTTTTATTCTCTGGCCTTTCCCTAGCACAGCCTGAGTGGTTTGATATTTTTAAATTTGACACTGTGTTTGTTTTATGTGTTTGATGCTTTTAAATGTGACACTGTGTATGTTTTATGAGTGAGGTGTTATTTATATATATTTTTTCAATCTGTTAAGCACTTTGGTACAACATTGTTGTTTTTAAATGTGCTATACAAATAAAGTTGGTATGGTATGGTATGGTACGTTTACATTATTCCTTTTTTCTTTTCCATTCATTTAAACCACCATTTCCATCCCCCCTTTTAAAGCTTCTGTCCCACCTGAAGCACATTAGTCCCTCTCAACCCCCAGTGGGGTTAGTCCTCTGCAGGGTGACTCTCATCGGCCCCTTTTCTGTCCTCTACAGTCCTCGCACGCACTGCAGTAGCTCCGCACGTCCTCCTTGTATTTTCCCCAGTAGCCAAATGCACGAGCACGGTGGAGTGTCTCTTTAGCTCCGAAATGACCGGATCCGGGGGGACCGGATCTGTGGCCCCTGTGTGCCCACCGTAGAACCAATTCCCGCAGGTAGCTGGGTACAACCAACTGGAGCCCCCCTTTCCTGTCCAAAACCCCATCTTTATCCAGACGCAGGTCGGTAAACATGTCCCACAGTCCCCTCGTGACACCGGAACACATGCAAACCTCCTCCACAGGGGGCCGGCGTCCGGCCGCCACCCACGCGAGCACCAGACCGATGTCCGCGTCCTCCGCCTGCCTGCGTTTCCACTCACCCACATCGACATCCATGATGTCCATGTCCTCGTCTGTCAGGTCCACATCTGAACAGTCCCCCTCATCTTCCTCCACCTCTTGCACTCGCTTGTCCTCCCGTCCCCCTCCCCCAGGGGGCGGCGTGTTCAGGGCAGCAGGGCGAACACCACCGGCATCCATCTCCACCTTGGCTTTCTGCACAACAACCGTGGGGGGTGTGTAGCGGCTTGGTTGGGCCGGCTCCTCCGGCGTTGACCCCTCTCGCTCACCCGGAGACACGAGCGTCGCTCCCCCGACTGTAACAGCGTGGCAGATGATGTCTCTCTCTTCCCTCTGGCTGTTCAACACGATCCCCGCTCTCCTGATTGTCTCGTCGCTGATGATGATGTCTCCCTCTACCGGCTGGTATGCAGAGCAGCTAGGCTCCTCCGGCGTTATCAACACCCGTCCATCTGGACACACAGTCCACACTCTCCTGACCTGAATAACCGGCTCTGCACTGCTCCGCGGCTCCGCTGCCTGTTGCTCAGGCTGCTCCACTGCTCCGCTGCTCCGCTGTTCCCCTGCCTGTTGCTCCGGCTGCTCCCCCGGCTGTGTGTCTCCTCCATTCCCCAAAGTCTCAGTGCACTCTCTGGCTAAGTCCTCAGGCAAACGGCACGTCCAACAGAGTCTCACCTGTCCGCCGCCTGCATGTCTCTCTTCTCCCGCTGTCCTCCGGTCCCCGACAGCCTTTCGACACTCTCTGGCTAGGTGTCCAATCGTTCCGCATAACCAGCAGGCTCCCGGCCTTCCCCAGTACCGTTGCTCCGCGTACCTGGTCTTTCCCCCAGGACCGCTGTGACACCACCTCGCTAGATGCCCAGGTTCCCTGCATGTCCAACACAGTCTCTTTTGCGGCTCCTCCGGCCGTTCTCCACGCTGCGTTACCTCTGTGCTCAACTCGTCCACACGTTGAATCACCTCCCGCAGCATTCGCAACAGCTCCACTGCCCAGGCAGGAGTCGCTTATAACAGCCGTCTGACTTCTTTCAACAAACGGGCTGCCCGCCAGCACCGAGCTGATCCCCGTCGTCAGCTCCTCTTTCCTCCCATTCAGCGACGGCCATTCTCCGTCGCGCACCATCGCACGTGGTGCTTTTAGCAGTTAGCAGTTAGCACCCCTGGTAGCTAACCTACTACCGCTAGGTCACTCGAGCCCAAAAGCCGTCTCACACACAGTCTCTTTTTCCGTTCCTTCTCACCCTCTCCCCCCTCGGCCGACGCAGAGGCGATACCGCTTTACTTCTTGACACCAATGTAACAAATCAGGTATTCGTCCAAAGAACCAGGAGACTTGTAGTTGGCACAGGCTTTTATTCTTAGCTCATTCTGATAGCTCCTAGCGGTAGCTACGCTGCTAGCTATACACACGTCCAGCCAGCTCTCTGCCATATACAGAATGGCTCACCACGAGACAGGAAGTGGCACTAACACCGTCTGGTATGCTGCCTTCACGTAACGTCGGAATCCCCACAGACATGTCAAACCCTGAGTCGCTACAGTATAGTCCATTCTCTCCCTTGGAATAATAGTGGGACACACAAATCACTGTCCATATTGGATTATACGGTGACTTGACTGACATAAATGTTGAATTTTATCTGAATTAATTTATTTTCCCCCGTAGAGTCATGCCGATGACACGCATAACCAAACGAAAGAACGCACCAGAGCAGAACTCTGCACCAGAGAACCCTGCACCAGAGAACCAGTCTGACAATGAAGGTAACATTACCCCTTTTCCACCTATCATCTCATGACATGGAAGCCATCACTCAATCCTCATTTCGAGGAGAAATTCCTCCTCAAACTGGAGAAAACGGCGCCTAGTGCCTGTAACCGTGCAGAATTTCTATTCCATAAACTAACAAATAAGTTGGCAAATATGTACCATACAAAATCAAGCAAACGTTAATGTTTTCATTTAATGTAGAATGCAAAGACATGTAACAGCTTGTTAAACTCACATTCCATAATTAAGTTTACATCAGTGGGTCTTACCCCAGCCCCTCGGAGATTCCAGGCCACAGGCAGCACTCATGCCCCGGATTATCTGCTCCAGTCCACACGGAAGCAGCAGGCTGCCTGGTTCTCTGTAGAGTTGTGTGATCTTGACCTCAGTAAGATCTAGAGATGCACCGATCGATCGGCACGTGACCGGAAATGGCCGATTTTCAGCTGATTGGCCGTGACCGGTGACCTGCGCCAGTCAGTCTACATAGCCGATTCTGTGTGCCGGTTGGCTCCCCCCCTTTTTCACGTGATGTGCGCGCACCCCAAAGCACCGAGACAGGCAGGCAGCCAGACACCACACCACACCACACACGCCAGCATACCTTTCTCGTTGTGGAATTTTTTCACCGTCAGTGAAGTAGACAAAGCTCGCAGTTTGTCACACATGCAAGTCGAAAATAAGCCGTGGAGACAGAGGTGCGGCCGAGTCCCGCTCGGCTGGAGTCCAGTCTGAGTGGCTCGCTTCACCTCACTGGCCCCCCTCTCTCTGCTCTCTCTCCGCGGGAAGCAGTGCGGCTGCACCCGGCCACAGCGCACAGCCGGCTTGGTGAGGTGAACGTGAGCATTGTGTCCAGTATGATAACCATTCCCCGACCTGCCTTCCATTCCACATCACCGCTGCTGCCTCAGCCTGTCAGTCATGTTGTAACGTGGATACAGGAGAGACTATTTGTTTCGTATTGCAAATAGAACGACGGGCATAATAATAAAAATGCATCAGACTGAAATGTGCAAGGTTTTCTGTGCGTGATGATCTTTTTTCGGATAGCAGATAAAGAAAAAACGCATACGAAATTTCGGACTGTGTAAAGTCCGCCTGATATTCAGACTGAAGATCATTACTGTAACTCATAAACTCATTTCCCCTTCTACTCAAGAGGACTTGTTTGGAGCTAGGCTATAAACTCTTGTCCATGGATCACATTTTGATGTTCTGTTGCACCTGTTTTCTTTTGGAAAAGTAAATGCATGATAGCTGTGGGATATAGGCTATTGGATTTTATGTAATTTTTTTATTCATTGTATTTGCACAAAAAAGCTCTGTCCAGTAACCTGGAACACTTTTATTTTGAGATTTGTTTGAGTGAGATGGTCCTACTTCATGCAAATGATAAGAATTGTTATATGAATCTTAATTTTCAAACAAAGTTACAAAAACATTTGTGTAAGCTGTCAATTGTTGTTCTTCGAAAGAAAATCGGAATCGGCAAAAATCGGTATCGGCAAGTCAGACTATTCAAAAATCGGAAATTGTAACCGGCCAACAAAATTGCAATCGGTGCACCCCTAGTAAGATCGTCCAATTGCCACCCTTTGACATTGCCAATGCACGATGTCATTGCCCAAACCCCCGTTGCTTACGTGAATTCATTAAGAATAGAGAGCCGCAGGGATGACGTATTTTTGTAGTCAGAACGCGGAAGTCCCGGACTTCCTGGTTCTTCACTGTTTCTGTCTATGGGATTTTTGAATGGGTTGAATGGGCAACGCTGGCTTAATCAAACGCGAACCAGAGTTCAGCCGGATAATCTTCACACATGAGGACCACTTTCATGAGTTTTGTAGCGTAAATGCGAGCCCTAGAAGTAAAAAGCTCGAGCTAAGCTAATCCAGAACTACACACTGTCGCATAGGCTTCCACGTCACGTCAGCGCTCAACCTGGACTGTTGTTGGATGTGTGCACTGATTACCCCGGGCTGAACGGGATGAACCAGGTGAGGGAAAGAGAATTTCCGTGTTCGTCCTTTGAAGTGGTGACGTTATTGACGTATATATCCCCATCGACTCAACAGTGTAGTCTCATTTAGCCGTTTGCTAGCTAGCCACCCTTTTAACGGCACGTAAAAGCTTCAAAACTCATAAAAGTGGTCCTTGTGTGTGAAGATGATATTACTAAACAGTGGTTCACGTTTGATTAAGCCAGCGTTGCCCAGAGAGAGTATTAGAAGCATCGCACCAAAAACCCATTCAAAACTCCCATAGGCGAAAACAGTGAAGAACCAGGACTGTTGGCATCGATGATTTCCGGATTCATTCCTGCGGCTCTCTATAGGTGACATGTAAAAATGGCACGCCACTCTCCTTGCTGCTGCCATGCAGGGTTGTGTTGCTACAAAGCTTAGACGTGTGACTGAAATAGAACGGCTTATGACTGACCACGAATTTGGGAGTACACACGGCAAAACAATAAAAATGATCTTAACACATTCAGTGCCACAGCGCTTCAGTAAAATTGTCTGGAGCCTGTGCCAGATTCACTTCCATTCAGTTGAAAACAGCTATAGAATTTTTTCTATTATGGCTATATTAACGGGGCTGGACTTTAATGAAAGATTGAACACTCCTGCTTCTTCCAAAGAAGAAATTTTGTTTCTAGACAGTTCCATTATGAAATTACAGCCTCTCAAAAAAGTGCACTTTCAAGGGTTTTCTGTCGTTTTTTTTTTCTTTCCAAGATATAGCCCCTTTTATGAATACCTTTTGCACTCTAATTTCGAGCACATTCACTGACTCTGGCTGGTGTTTTCTGATGTGGTGGCGTGTGGTGTGGTTTCTGTGCAGCCACACACCCCTCTCACCCCCCCCCCCCCCCCCCTCTCCACCTCTGAGCTGCGGGCTCCTCCCACACGCACAGAGTTTGCTTTCTCGACTCCGTTTTTGCCCCGGACAGATCCCAGCTTTGCTGCGCGCATCATTTCCTTGATGGGCATCAAGGAAATGATGCGCGCTGGCAAACGCGACTGAACGAAAAGGCTTGGCCCGTTCGGCTTCGGATGGCTTTCTAGGAAATCGTGTGGAGATAGATAGAAGCATAAGAGCTCAGTTGTGAGCGCGGATGCAGCCGAGCCCACTCTCGCTGTAGACGGAGCAATATATACGGCTCTGGCAGAAAGCATGCATCGGTTTCCACGGCTTTCTCCGCTGTCTCCTGTACAAAGTAAAGGATCTGAGGTGGGTGGAGCAGCTCCTGTGACGATGTTTAAGGTGGCGCCGTGTGATCCCTTGAAGGGATTCATGCTCACTGGCTGGGTACGACCTTAAACAGCAGAATTATGGAATAATATGAATTATGATTTTAGGACGTCCACAGACGTCCTTGGCACTGAACGTTACTTTTTTTTAGGACGTGCACAGACGTCCTTGGCACTGAATGTGTTAACATATTCAAGTATTGAATACATCTGTCTGCATCTTTTTTAGTTGAAGAGATTCAACCACACTCATCAACCATGGCCAAGTTCAAGGCTGACCTGATAAAACTAAAAGGGGAGAATCGGCTACTGAAGGAAGAAATCCGTCTTCTGAAAGAGGAGAACCGGCTCCTCAAGGAGCAGCGGGACTTCAACAGGGAGAAGGCTCTCTACACTGGGGCCGGCCCCTCAACTTCAAAAGGTAACTAGACTGTTCCTCCCAAATCTTCCTCCCAAAACCAACATGGACGGCTGTATCTACAGTCTAAAGGAGTCTTGATTATTTAATGGTTGCAGTCTAGGAATGCAGCCAGGGGCAAGGGTGAATCTGCCCAGCCCCCCAAAAATATCCAGGATTAGTATCAAGCCTAGAAAGTTTGTTTTCCAGGTGAGGAATATGCTTGAATTTGAATATCCTCATTGAAAAGTGCCTGATTTTCAACTTAATCAGGTGTTTCATTTAAACAATCACTCAGGTAAAACAAAAACTGTTTAATACCCCTGAAATTAGATGATCCCGTCATCATATTTATTGTCTCCTGGCGTCTCACAAAATACACAAAGTGTACCGTGGAGTGGACCTGAGCTGGCCTCTGACACAAGACAATGAATGTCACAAGATATCGCACTGTCTGTCTTAGTTTGGATTAGCTGTTTATTTTGTCTTCTACTCTTTTACTTGTATAGATTTTTTGAATTTTAATCATTGTTTGTCATGCATTGTATATTTGGTCTTGGACCCCGGAAGACTAGCTGTCTAGGCAGCAGCTAATGGGGATCCTTTTAGTAAACAATAAACAAGATGTGGAGCACAGCAGAGTGAGCCGGACTCGGAGCTAGATTGACTGACATTAGCCTTTTTCACTGCCCACCCAATTCACCCATTTTGTGTCTAAAATGCAGGAAGCAACAGAGGTACTAGCAGAACAGTAACCAGGGCCCCGGCACTGGAACACCAAATGGATTGGAAGTTGGAAACCCTCATTCATATTCTGGGGTGGGAAGCGAAAAAGGCTAATGGGCTCTGAAATGAAAAGGAGTCACCCCCCCCCCCCCCCCCCCATTATGAGGGCGACCATCTGCTCTTCTACAGATGGAAATGACATAGATATGTCGCTGGTCAAGAATGTAATTCATGAAATTGCTCATCCCCTTACTCATATTTGTAACCTGTCCTTCACAACTGGAATATTCCCTGAAAACATGAAACTCGCCAAGGTTATCCCACTATATAAAGCTGGGGACAAACATCTGTTCACAAACTACAGACCTGTTTCCCTTTTATCACAGTTCTCGAAGATTCTTGAAAAGCTATTTGTTGAAAGACTCGACACTTTTGTAAACAAACACAACTTACTGAATGACAGCCAGTATGGTTTTAGATCATCTAATTCAACTTCCATGGCACTAATTGAGCTAGTGGAACAGTTAACAGGTTGTATAGATGAGAAGAAATATGCTGTGGGAGTCTTCATTGACCTAAAGAAAGCTTTTGATACAATTGACCACAGGATTTTGCTAAGAAAGATGGAGAGGTATGGTGTCCGAGGGGTTGCACTGGATTGGCTGCAAAGCTACATTACAAATAGGAAGCAGTTCGTACAACTGGGGAATTACAAATCAATGTACTTAAACATTACCTGCGGGGTCTCACAGGGGTCAGTTTTGGGTCCCAAATTATTTATTCTTTACATAAATGACATTTTTAATGTTTCCAATTTTTTTAAATTAATTGTCTTTGCGGATGACACAAATATTTTATGTTCAGGGGAGAATTTACAACAGCTTATTGATATGGTCAAAGTTGAATTGCTAAAGTTAAAGGGTTGGTTTGACTCTAATAAATTATCCTTAAATTTGAGTAAAACCAAATTTATGATATTTGGCAATCGAAATGTAAATTCTAATATTCACGTAGAAATCGACCAGGTAGAGATTGAAAGAGTTTATGAAATCAAATTCCTGGGTGTTTTAATTGACCACAGACTCTGCTGGAAACCTCACATTAAATACTTGTGTACCAAAGTGGCCAGAAGTATTGGGATAATGGGCAAAATTAGATACTTCTTGAATCAGAAGGCACTGCACACTTGTATTGGGCACTTGTTGATCCATACCTGTGTTACTGTGTTGAAGTATGGGGTAATACCTATAAAAGCACCTTATATAAGATTTGCACTTTACAAAAAAGAGCAGTGAGGATAATTAACCATTCTGGGTATCGTGACCATACCAATAAGTTGTTCATACATTCTTTTATTTTGAAATTTATGGATTTAGTTAAGTTTAAAACTGCCCAATTTGTTTTTAAAGCTAATAAACACATGTTACCAGGACACATTCAAAGGCTATTTAGTGAGAGAGATGGGAACTACTACTTAAGACGACAACATAATTTTAAGCAACCTTTTTTCCATACTAGTCTAAAAAAAATGTGTGTATCAGTTCGGGGGGTGTCGCTTTGGAATGACCTGGATGAAGAAATTAAATTGTGCAAGAACATCAAACATTTCAAACGCTTCTATAAAAAATCACTCATTGGTAAATATGTGGAAATTGACAGTGTTTTGTAATTTGTAATTTAATGGTGTTTGTATTTGTTTTATCTGTTACTATGCAACAAATTTTTAATTGAACTTTCATTCGCTTAAATTTAATCTCATTTACTGTTTTATTTACAATGCAAATTTTTCATGTGAATTTCTTATACGCTTTGATTTTATCTGTACTGTAAACTGCTGGGATTGTTCATATTTTTAAGTTGGATAATGTAAAGAGGGGGCCGAACAAGATAAGCTATGGCTTCTTTCTGCCCCTTCTCGAACTATATCATAATGTAACTGCTACGTTTTCTTTGTCTTTGACTGTTCGAGATAAATAAAGATCAAATCAAATCAAATCAAAATCTTGCTAAACATACAAGCTAGCTACTGTACCTGCTCATCAGCTGACTGGATTTTGTCATATCATCTCACTTTCGTCATGCCTGGCTGTCATAATGACAACTGGCTGGTTAAATAAAGAGGTTAAATATAAAGAACATTAAATGAGCAAACATTAAATAATCATGATCAAAACATACAATGGAAGTTAATAAGGAACAGCTGTAAAATAAACAATGACAATATACACATTGATTGCAGGAATACTGTAAACCTTCACAGTTTCATCTACATTAACAAATTAAGTAAGATGTGATGATAAAGGCTTCGAGAGTCTGGGAATTTTTGGTTAAAAAAAAAAACGATTTTCAGACGGCAGCCCGTCTTTATTGTCACACAACACACTACAACACATGCACGGAGGGCCACAACACACACATGCTGATGGTTAGGGCTGGGTATCGAGTTTCGATACTTACTTGGCACCGAAATGGAAACATCGATACTAAGGGGTATCGAAGCCTCCCTTGTCAATCGATACCAATTTTCGATACCAAAACAAAACAGCGTCATTGAGCCTATAAGCATGCGACATGCTTGCACGCCGCGCTCTAATACGGCTGGTGATTGGCTGTCATGTAGAGGCATGCAGGAAACGTTACGCCCACTTTAGCCGGTGTGTTTGTTGTGACTGTGAGCCAGGCGTGCGGTGCGGATAGTATACAAGAAGTTAGCCACTCAAGCTACTCCTATCCTGGAGTACCATATGGCGAAGATGATGAAAAGCAGGAAAAGAAACAGAAACAACACGGACTGGTTTCCACAGACAAGAGAAATAATTGAGAGGTGGGTCAGCTCAGCTTACCGCAAGTTAGCGGTTATCAGATCCCTCAGTCTGACAAATCCATGCATCTGGCTGTGAGTTGTAGCATTAGATCGTTTAATTAATTGCCGCCGTAACGTTATGCGCAAGCGGGCATTGTGTATTTTTAGCAACTCGTTAACAAACGCTGATGTCATGATAGTTTGTTGAATGTAAATGCGATTCATTTATATTGATTGGCTAGTCAGTGAAGTTGAGCTGTCTCGTCAGATTTGACAAGAATGACGTTCTGTTGCAGCAGTGAGCACACTGATCTGCAAGGCTAGCGTTAATGTTTAATTAATTAGCGTTAACGTTATGTGCAAGCGGGCAGTTATCGCCCATGTATTTTTAGCAACTCGTTAACAAACGCTGATGTCATGATAGTTTGTTGAATATAAATGCGATTCACTTTGTGGCATATAAGGCTATATTGATAGGCTAGTCAATGCTCAACTAGTCTTCCATGCATGAAGTGGAGCCATCTCATCAGTTTGGACAAGAATAGAGTTCTGTTGCATCAGTGAGCATTAAACCCTGATTTGCAACTCTCTGTTTTGCACTGAAAACTATTCCACTGATTTATTTGTTTTAGCTACATTTCTTTCCTTTGTAGTACTCCAATATTTTTTGTAGGGACGGCAATACGTTTAGAGAACTTAAAGTTATGTTAAATACAGTAGGTTTTATTTTTTTCTGCTGTAAAACTTAAGATGGGGGGAAAACTAAAGATTTGTAAAATAATTTCAATGTGTAATGCAGTTTTATTTTTGTTAAAATTGATTTTTCTAAAAATTGGTATCGAAAAAAGTATCGTTCAGGAACCGGTATCGAAATCCAAGTATCGAAACGGTATCGATATCGAAAATTTTTGAACGATACCCAGCCCTACTGATGGTAGCCGGTGAAATTTGTCCTCTGCATTTAACCCATCCTGGCTTTGTCCTTTCCTCCTGGGGCAGGCCAGGAGCAGTGGTCGCTTTCTCGTACAGCGCCCGGGGACCGACTTCGGATGTTGTCGTCACTGGTCGGATGACGATGACGATCTGATCTTCTGCATGTTTTTAGTGAATTAGTGTTTTAGGTACCTTTACACTGCTTGAAAAGTGTGATCCCTCAATATCTGAATCGCCGTAAAAACCGCGGTCGACGGGTGAAAACATGCCCCCCAAATTATTTTATTTTATCATTCAATTCATTTGATTTTCATTTCCATCTCTAACACACACACTGTTTGCCGGAGAAAGACGACGAAGAACACACTCACAAAAACAAGTGCTGTTGTGCACCCTATGATTTAGCAACTTCATGCATTAAAGGAACACTCTGCCCATTTTCAACCAGCTTTGTATCATTAGAACATCAGTAGTATATCAGAAAACTGTAAACTGTTTTGAAGTCTGTCATTTAATTTGACAGTTATTGAGTGTTAAAGTGTGGACCAGTGACACTAACTCAAATTAATAACTCATTAACTCAAATCAACTCTCAATAACTGTCAAACTAGATGACGGTTTTGAAGTCATTCATCTAGTTTGACAGTTATTGAGAGTTGATTTGAGTTAATGAGTTATTAACTCATTAACACTTAAATAAACATGAAAAAGGACAATAAAAAAATAAAAAAATCGAATATATTTACTAACTTTTATATATGGCTTTATATATGGCTTCTATAACCAACGCCTGACCCGCTCCTCAAACAAACTGGACCTGGTCCGCAGAACTGAGCGCTGTAGGAAGAGCGCTGTCCCCATATGATCAGACTTTTAAATACCTAATGTATTGAAAGTGTACGCATGTTGTCCTTGTCCTTTTATCTTCTTAGCCCCCCATGTAATGATGTACTCACAATTCAACAATTTGTTGCCACATGTACATCTTTGAGTTTAGTTTTAAATAAATAAAAAACGTTTACTACTCTGTTTAAGGGTCCCACAAAAGGAGACGGAGGGATTCTTCAGTTCTCAGACGACTCTTGTGAAGGGAGGAAGAGGAAGAAAAAGCACAAAAAACACGAGTATTCAGACTCCTCTGATGATGACAGAAAGAAGAAAAAGACTAAAAAACCCACATCATTTGGAAAGAGATGGCTCACATTTCTATTGCTTCTGGAACAATGCACATACAAACACTTATGACAACACATTACACTTAACAAACATGCACTGATTTATTTTATTCTCTTAAGTGCCCCCAAAATTTGGTAAATGGCCCCCGTTTTTATAAATTGGGGCAAAAGTTTACCTTTTTTTATTTTATTTTTAATTCCACAATTGAAGATAGATGGCCTGGTGGCTAATGGCTTTTTGCAGACTCCTGTCACATGGACCTAGCTAGTAGTGATGCGCGGGTCAGGTTTTTTTAAGGCCCGCCCCAACCCAACCCATCATTGGAGCCAGCCCGCCCCGCCCGCCCTGTTAAAATATCTGAAAATTCCGAACCCAGCCCAACCCAGCAGCCCACAACGGCCAATTTAATGTAATATGTCTCCGGACACAGGAGGAGCACAGCAGAGCTTCCAAGGTGTGCAAAGTAGCTAATAACTCTTTCTCTCTCCCCCCTCTCTCTCTCTCTCACACACACACACAGACACTCACATGCTGCCTGCGCGACAACAGTTGTAGCCTAGGCCTGCTCTGGATGAGTTGCGCTGCTGTTTCATGTCGGTCTTTCTTCAATTAATCCATGGTCTTCAGATAGCGCGACCGACTACGCTTCCCCAAAGTGCGGATGGCGTGACCGCGCAGTGTTTCAAATGGAGGTAGCAGGTAGAGGTAGGCACTAGGCAGGCTACAGAAACAGTTCTTATTCTTCCCCATTTGTTTTAATTACCTCATGCGCTCTCAATTGGCCATGTTGCAGTAGTAGGTTACTAAACGTAGTAGTGCAGCAGGTGCGCACACGGCTTGCAGATACAGCCAGACTCGCTGTCTGATTTCTTTTAATTACCTCATGCGCACTCAATTGTTCACAGCCTACTCACGTTGCAGTAAAGTTGACAAATAGATCACAATCGAGTCCACAACAGAAAATCTGCGGTGGCATTATGGACACTTCAAATAATAATTACAGCGAATAATCCTTCCAAAATGTTTGTTTTGAGACCACATAGGCTACCTCATTGAAGCGTTTCTTTACTCCATGTAGGCTATAGAGAGTGCAGCAGGAGTCTGTCTGATTGTGTGTACCTATGTGTGAGAGAGAGTTCACGTCTTTAAGGTTAATTACTCTGTGTGTTTCATTGCTCTAAATTATTTAATAATGTTGCTTTGTCACGTTCTGAGCCTGCCCCGCCCGCACCCGCGATATTTTCATAATTTGCCAACCCAGCCCGCCTGCGGGGCGGCCCAGCCCGCGGGACCCGGCGGGTTCTGGGTGACCCGCGCATCACTACTAGCTAGCAAGGTCTATGGAACATTTTCATCTTAGTGGAAGCATCTTTTATTGAGACACTGCAGTCACATGTCCATCGTAATTTCAGTGTAGCATGCTCATGTCGATTTATTTCTCAGGCATAAGGCAAAGGTAACTCACCCACACACACACAATTTGATATAGGCGACATTTACCATATTCAAGGTTGGCTCTATTACGAAACAGTTATGTATTTTTGAGTATCCAGGACTGTATCAATGTAACACTGGAGTGAGGAAGAGTAGTGCACTGCAGACACAAGATGACCGGTTTAACTCCTGAATGTCATGTCATGTATACTCAGGATTATACATCTATTTGTGTAATTATGACACTGTGTTAACCTATATTTTCTTTTGATGTGTCTTGTAGTTCTGACCCCAGAGGACGTTGTCCACAGGTACCGGGCTGTCCTGAAGGTTTTCCGGCAAAACAGGAGCATCGCCAACACCTGTGAGGAACTCTGTGTTGACCGAAACACCATCGCACTGACTGTGGTCATCGCAGATGTTCTGATCTCTTTGGGGAGCTGCCTGTCTTCAAAGAAAAGGACACTCTGGGGAACTACTCAAAAACATGCAAGGCATTTTTAGATGCGAACCAACCCCTGCAGGACAAGATAGCTGCAATGAAAAAGTCCACAGAGCTGCTCCCGATAAAATATAAAGTGCCTAAGTGAGGGGTGAAGGCCTAAAGTGCAGTAATTTAAAGCTGCATTCAGCAATCTTTTTTTGTTCAAATAAGTGTGAAATGCCTCTATATTCTGACAGCAATTACTGAAATAGAGTGTTTGGTCAGTGATTGAAACCCCCAACCCCCCGCTGTCCTCTATCTCTCTCCTGTAGTCGTGCATGCAGGGCGGATGTCTCTCTGCAACCGTAACTCGCCGCCGCCATCCCTGAGTCTCTACGAGTTACGGTTGGGGAGATACGTCCGCCCTGCATGCAGGACTACAGGACAGAGATAGAGGACAGCGAGGGGTTTGGGGTTTCAAGTCACTGACCAAACACTCACCCAACATTGCTGAATGCAGCTTTAAATTATTTTATTTTATTTTTATGTATTTTTATTTCTTACCTCACTTGTTTCAGGGATTTGTCAGTGTTATTTTATACAACACTTTTTTAAGTGGTCAATGGGGAGTTCAACCCTGGTTTTATTTTATCTAAAGATCTGTATTTTTTTATGAAAGTTCACTGCTCTTTTCTATTATTTAGCAATTACTAAAACATTCCAAGTGCACATAACATTTGCACTTTTTTTGTATTTTTGTTAAAACATTCAAAATATTATACATGAAAATTAACTGCACTTTTTATATGTAACCTTAACAATTTACAGTTATAAGTTTACAGTTACAAGTTTTGCACTTTTTGGGATACAAGGAATGGATGCGTGTCGTGTTAAAGTTGTGTGAACTGTTGTAGTTTTAAAAATGTAAACCTAGGTAGAGATCCATTCAAGGCTGGGTCCATAGGGTCTTCTTGTTTTCTCCCAGTGACGCGGTTTGTTTACAAAAATGCTGTTCGGCTGATCCTTTGTCTAGCACAACACGCTGTCAATGGGTATTTGACATGCACTTTAAGAGTTTTATAAAGTTACTCTCTTTGACAGCTCACCTGTTTTGGCGTATTTGTCACAGGGTGGGGGTGTGTGTGAGGGTATGTAATAATAATAATAATGTGTTTTATCTTGATGTATTTTATAGCTGGTATGGGGGTGCTGTTTTGGGTAGGTCCTGGGAACTGTGGGTGTTTTCCTCCTATCTCCCGACAACTAATTACCGATGCAGTGTAGGTGGAGAAGCAGACTCACGGACACCGTGTCGGAGCGGAGACCCAAGACTTTGGCATGCACGGAACACAAATGGAGGACGCCAGCCTCCGGCCTAGTCGGTAGACAGTGAAAGAGCCGGGAGAGCAACAGACATCCTGGTGGAACCGCTTGTTGACTGTTTTACTTGAAAACGTTTTTGCAAATGTATGGTACAAGTTTCTAAATACTGGGTAAATACCTGGTAATTACAGGGGAAATATCTGAGTTACTGTCAGGGAACACGGTCAAAACTAGACAGCCTGATGGGTAATAGTAGATGTTAATGATTTTAAATTACCGGGAAAGTACAAGGTATTACCAGGGAAACAAACCACGCTTCCTTTTACAGTACAGTTCCACCTAACTTACAGGGTAACTCGTGAGGTTTTACTTGATAACGTTTTGGAAATGTATGTGGTACAAGTTTGTAATTACTGGGTAAATATAAAGTGAATGCTGGGTAAATACCAGGTAATTACCGGGTAAATACCTGGGAGTTATCTGGTAAGTACCTAGTAAATACTGGGTAAATACCTGGTAATTAAAGGGGAAATATCTGAGTTATTGCCAGGTAACACGGTCAAAACTACACAACCTGATGGGTAATAGTGGAGGATTGTAATCTACAATTACCAGGAAAGTACAAGGTAATACCAGGGAAAGAAACCACGCTTCCTTTTACAGTACAGTTCCACCTTACTTACCGGGTAACTCGTGAGGTTTTACTTGATAACTTTTTGGAAATGTATGTGGTACAAGTTTCTAATTACTGGGTAAATACATGGGAGTTACCAGGAAAATATCAAGTAAATGCTGGGTACATACCAGGTAATTACCCATTACTGGGTAATTACCTGGGAGTTATCTGGTAAGTACCTAGTAAATACTGGGTAAATACCTGGTAATTAAAGGGGAAATATCTGAGTTATTGCCAGGTAACACAGTCAAAACTACACAACCCAATGGGTAATAGTGAAGGATTGTACAGTAATCTACACTTACCAGGAAAGTACATGGTAATACCAGGGAAACAAACCACGCTTCCTTTTACAGTACAGTTCCAACTTACTTACAGGGTAACTTGCAAGGTTTTACTTGATAATGTTTTGGAGTGTACGTGGTACAAGTTTCTAATTACTGGCTAATTACCAGGTCAATACCGAGTTACCGGTAAACATTGATTAAAGGCTGTGTAAATACCAGGTAATTACCTGGTAACTACCAGGTAAATATCCAGTAAATACTTCTAATTACCAGGTAAATACCTGGTAGTTACCGGGTAAATACCAGTCCATACCTGGTAATTACCTTGTACATATCAGAGTTATTGTCACACTAGACTCAGCCCTCAGTCTTAATCCGTTTCACTCCTGTAAGACTGAGAATATTACTATTTAAATCTTTGCATAACGTTAGGTGGCGCTGTTGGATGCCTTGCATCAGAGAACCAATCATGAGTGTTGTGGGCGGGCCTGCTTTCTGGGGGCAGATCTCATGCAGAACCGGTGTCTCGCAAAACATCGTCGCATTTGCGGAGAAACATATTAATCACTTAGAAACAAACATAACCTGTTAATAGGACGTGTTTCATCCGGCCCCGGCGGCTAGAGGTCTTTCCCCCAGCGATAAGCCCGACTCCCGAGGCTAACGTTACAGAGCCTGCTGGCTGCTGATGACTTCACACAAGTTCACAGTATCAAGCGGACCACTTCCGGGTAGGAAAAATGATTGTAAAATAAACCACAGCTATAAATTTTGTTTGGAGCATATCAGCTTCATGCTCTGTGTTAGGACTATGATAAATGGCATTGCCACTACCAAATAAAATTCTAATAATAAATGTAGGCGTGTCTGCTGCCGGCGGTTCTCGCCGGGCTCGGACAGACAGTTTCTGACAAACGTCTGGGAGCCGAGACTATTGTCACACTAACACGGTCACATTTAGACGAATTGATGGGTAATAGTGGAAGGTTTATATTCTGTAATCTATAATTACTGGTTAAATGCCAGGTAATTCCCAGGTAAATACCTGGTAGTTGTCAAGTAAATATCTAGTCATTACCGGGTATTTACCTGGTAATTACCAGATTATTACCCAGGAGATACTTCTAATTACCAGGTAAATTCCTGGTAGTTACTGGGTAAATAACCTGTCCAATGTTGAGTATATACCTGGTAATTACCTTGTAAATATCTGAGTTATTGTCACACTAACACGGTCACATTTAGACAAATTGATGGGTGATAGTGGAGGTTTACAATCTGTAATCTATAATTACTGGGTAAATACCAGGTAATCACCAAGTAAATACCTGGCAGTTTTTAGAAAAAGATCTAGTAATTACCGGGTAACTACCTGGTAGTTACCGGGTAATTACCCAGTAAATACTTCTAATTACCAGGTTATTACCTGGTAGTTACCGGGTAAATGCCTGGTAATTACCGGACTGTAAAAGGAAGGGTATTATACTAATAAAACAATAACAATGATTTCATTATTATTATCATTATCATTATTAGTAGTAGTTAGTAGTAGTAGTAGTAGTAGCAGCAGCAGCAGCAGCCTATTATTATTATCATTTTATTATTCAGAGACTAATTGTTGTAATTGTAAAAATAATAATTGCTCTAAATCTGGCTTCAAACAGCCAAATTTTTCGCCGGCGACCAAAGTCCCCCCCCTTCCCCCTGTGCGGCCCTGTTTGGTGTCCCCCACACTATGCAGTATACTTTCTTCATTCACAAATTCATCCTCAAATTGAAGTTTCTTTGGGACAATAAATTATTTATTATATTGTACTTTATTTGTATTTTATATGACAAAATAAGTAGTAGTAACTCATGAGGCTTTGAGAGTTCAAACCCCCTTGTTTTTGAAGGTTTATAAGAGCCATACCTTGAGCCCTAGAGCTGTTTAGCATGGCCTGCACAGCAGAGCTATGCCAAGGCTGATGTTGCTCCTCTTGGTCCTACTAATGGGGAGACAGCATGTGCTGGCTACAAGGGCAGACTTTTACCTAACCCTAACCCAGATCAGATAAAGTAGATTAGTGAGATAAAATCTCTGGATAGCGTGAACTGTAGAGTGAAAATACACTGCCCTATCTTCGCAACGGCGGTAATTTTGCGTTACCGCCCGCTTTGCGCTGGAATAGCGCAAAACGCAAAGCCCTAATTGTGGCCGTGTCGGCCCGCTGTGCTTCAGGTCATCTCGGCGCAAACCTCCATAGGCATGTCCATAACAGGATTCCACAAGGTGAGATCACTCCCCCCTTAAAAGCCACAGCGTCACCGCCATCACATCTGTGACACCAGCTTCTTTCTTGTTGAGAGCAAGCAGAGAAACAGAGAGAGAGAGAGAGAAGAGAGAGGGGGGGTGTAGAAAATGGTCCATAATGGCCCACCATCAGGCCTGTTCTTGGGGCAATTGACGCCCACGAACCACGGCGCCAACGACGTAATGATGTTGACACCGCCGTGAGATCATCGATGATGATGTCAGAGTTCACCTGTGAGGTCATCAGCGATGTCAGATGGTCTAGGCTGACTGTGATGGCAGACGTGACTTTATGAGGTCACCGATGATGTCATACCTCCCCGGACGTTGTGACATCACCAACGGTGTCATACCCCGAATGTGGGGGGGTATAAAAAGGTGTTGTTCTGTTATGTTATGTATTGTCTTGGTCCTATGTTCCCTTTCTGCAATCTGTAAGCTCTGTACACTGCTTCTGCCTTGTTCCTATCTGCCTGATATTTCATTAAAGCTTGAAAGACATCTCTGTGGTTCTAACCGATCACTGCCCGTGAGCCCTTACCTAAGATCCGGCAACTTCACACAAGGCAAGCACATAAGCTTCCCTACAGGGGGAGAGAACGAGAGAAGGAGAGAATTGGAGGATGAACCAGTTCGGATTCGTAATGAAAATTGATGATGATGGAACGATCCATTTGAAACACAAAGGGCCGCCGTTCAATTACGCAGTGATGTCCCAAAGTGTGCGCTTACTGTAATTAGATGTTTCGTTCATATATAGGCTATAACATAGGCCTACACATCTAAAAAGATTTGTTTCTTTAATAGGGTAGGAATGTGTGAGATTTTATTTCTAGCCTATTTCAATAGCCTATGTCAGAATTGTCCACTCTGGTTAAGCCATTGACTGCGGTCACGCCATCCACGCTGTGGAGAAGCTGGTCTTGCATGCGTGCAATTGCAGGGAAAGAGGTTACTGTACTGGCCGGACACTACAGGTGTTGTGCCAAAAAGTGATTTGCGTTTTGAATTGGATTAGGGGAAGGAGGGTCTGGCGGGGCCGGAGTCTGTGTGTAGCCCGGGGAGGGGTGCTTAAGTGTGGCGTGCCACGTGTGCAGGCTCGGCTAGTGTGCCGGGTGCTGGAGGGGGGTCTCCCCCGGAGAAGGTGGGAGCTGGACGGGTAGGCAGGCTGGGTGGTGGGGGTGGGTCGGTGCCCTGGGTGTTTTTGGCCGGCCATGGGGCTCACAGGGTGGGGAGAGGCAGTGCTGTGCGCGGTCCCACGGAGCGAAATCAGTTTCTGGCAGCAAATCACTTTTTGGCACAACACCGTCACAACTTTCTCAAAAGCAATCTACTGTCACCACACACCTGTATGGTCGGGAATTATGTAGCCTAATAAAACCTTGACAAACAAATTCTCATTTTTAAATCAAGGTGTTTTTTTCTGCAATGTAGGCTATGGTTGAAAATCAACGTGGCATTCTGAGGAGAGTGTGTGGAGGCGCGAGGTGTTGGAGAGTGACATCCATGCCGTGCGTAAATGTATCCAAGCAAGGATTTCCTGCAAGATGATGATCAGACTAAGTTGACAGTGTCACAACTCCTCTCAGAAAAACACAGAGTACTTAAGGCCATGCCAACTGTTTTGCTTGTCCTCAAACTTTCCGTGACATTAGGTGCTTCCACTGCCATGTGCGAAAACTCGTTCTCAGTTCTTAAGAGCGTTTTTAGTGACCGCAGACGCACAATGTCACACTCTCACAAGGGTCAGCTCGTACAGCAGACTACAGCTCTTCTAGTCTAAATAGGCTACTACTTGTAGGCTACTTCTAAGTTCTACTTTCGGTCTTAAATGCGTTTCTGTGATTAAAACATTCACTAACATATTTATCTGTCATTAAAATGACATTTCTTCATGCAGGTTCAACTAACAAGTATTTGTAAATAGTTTGGTCTCAGACTCAGTTATTTTCTTTCCAAGGGCAAGGTCTGATTGAATATTTTGTTCATAAGGTGTCTGGAGAGGGGCTGTATCAGCCTGGGCCTGCATGCTTTGCTTTGTTTTCGTGTTTGTCCCCCCCCCCCCCCCCCCCCTCCAACGTTATTGGACATAGGCATTAGGCGCTCAGCGCTGTCTATGGTACTGAATGCCTCCAGCTGTTCCCCTGGCCTGGTAAACAAAACAAAGTTATTAATTATTAATTAAGTTATTTGTTTAAATTAAGTTACGTTACCCGAATAGATCCACATTATTTTATGACTATTGAATGTTCCGAGCGAGCATTTTTAAGTTGAAAAGACATTTAAAAAACGTTTAGGGTCAACGTTGAAAAAACCTGCAAGAAAGGTTCAAACGTTAGTTTTTTCACCCACTATTTGCAGACGTTGATTAAACGTTCACATATAGGGCTCTATCGTTGCATCGGTGTATAAACTGCGTTCAGTGCCAGGCGCAGCCTAGATTAGTGGGTGTGGACCAGCGCACTTGATATCTTGGTGTCGGCGCAACAGGTGGCCTTAATCATTATAACCACGCCTTTTAAGCGTAAAATTATGCACTATCTGCTCATAGGGGAACTGCAGTAAACGAATCACATGCTTCACCTTTCAGCTCCAATTCCACGGAGCAATCCAGTCCGGCTTCAGAAAAGCCAAGGGCTCTGATCTCCCACCCCCACTTTTATCCCCCCTGTCTGTCTCCATATATAGGCTATTGTTCCATATTATTCTCAAACCAATCTACCTATGTTCTAAATGCATCAGCTAGAAAAATATAGCCTACCTGTGTTACCTAAGGGCATGTCGCCCTGTAAAGGATGTACTGGCCACCTTCAAAAAATTGCAATACTGGAAACTACCATCTTTTGTTTGAAAGACACTGGGATTATCTCTACACAGCCTCAGAGCTCCCTTTCCAATGGATTCACAGAAGCTACGATGCCGAATGCTAACTTAGCGTTAGCTGCTCCCTCATCGGGTAATGTACATGCATCTTCCATCACAGATACCACGAATGCTAACAGTCTGCTAGCCCCCCCATCCTTGGGTAAGCCGCCCACGCATGTTCCCGAAAACATTGCCTCCCAAGCCTGTGCTATCTCGGGGAAACAAACTGATACTGTCCTCTGGAATGTCCAGGGAGCGAAGCCGAAAAGATTAGTGATCCCTGGACCCTCAGAGACTGCCTCTTATCACCCGGAAATTAGCTCAGCCACGGGCTGGCCTGCATTAGCTAGTATACCCCCTGTTAGCACTAGCACTGATCAACCATGGATTGTTGTGAGAGGTGGAAAGAAGAGTTTTGCTCCTCCACTACTGATGTCCCTACAGCTGGTAAACAGATTTCAACCGCTATTGGGTAGCCCTGTATCGACTGCCGATATGGATACTGGACCGGCCCATCGGCTATCCGACAACCTAGGTAGCCCCAAAGCTAGGAGGCTATCAAGAGCTAGCAGGCCACAGCCTCAAAGGCTATCAAGAGCTAGCAGGCCGCAGCCCCCTATAACATCCTTGCTCATCGGAGACTCGGATATTAAACACATTGGGATTAAAAACAATACCGCTACACTGTTTCCCTGATGAGATGATCTGTGACATAACAGAGAAAATTCCTGAAATCCTGTCTACTCACAGCTCCCTAAACAAGATTACCCTACATATAGGAGCCAACGACATTCTGAAACAGCAATCAGAAACACTAAAACGTGACTTCCTGGACCTACTGAAGGTCCTAGCCTCACTTGATATTGAGGCATTTATCAGTGGCCCCCTGCCCCCCAATGCATACAAAGTCAATAAGTTCACCAGGTCCCTAAGCTTAAGCACGTGGCTTTCAACTGTCTGCCCTCAGTATAATGTGAATTATATTGACAACTTCAATCTCTTCTGGGATCGAAGCCATCTCTACAGTCGTAATGGTCGACTCAACAGAGATGGCACAAGGCTGTTTACTGCCAACCTTATCTACAACATCAATCACCCAACATCTGATAACTCCACGGCCTGGAATGAGCCCCCCCCCCCCCCCTCTCCACTATCTCCAACCCTCACCGCGAGGTCACACTGCCAGTCGACACGTCTCATCAACAACAATCCCTGTTGCCACAACTCGAGGCCAGCCGACTAGACGAAATATCATCTGCCGGAGGTACGGTGGTGCAGTGGTAACCACTATCGCCTCACAGCTCGAAGGTCGTGGGTTCGATTCCCACCTGGGGACGAGGTGAACGCTGAAGGAATGCGTGCCCGTCCGCATGTCCTCGAGTGCCCACCGCCCGGGTGGGGTCGGCAAAAGGGCCTTTCTGTGTGGAGTTTGCATGTTCTCCCCGTGCCTCCCGGGGGTTTCCTTCATATAGGAACCCCCTTCACAAAAAAACATGCAATATCCTGGTTGCTAGTGTGGTTCCTCCTCTGGGCGTTAAGGGTGCCTGTTCAGAGGGAGGGGAACTGGTTGGAATAGCGTGAACCTCCCACGTGCTATGTCCTACCGGTGAAGCTTCCTCTGTCAGGTGAAAAGAAGCGGCTGACTGACTGCCCATGTCTCGGAGGAAGCATGGAATCAGTCTCGGCTCTCCCCAGATCGGCAGAGGATGGAGTAGCAACCATGATTGAGAAATCAAATGAGCACTAACGGGGGATAAAAATGGGATAAAAAATCGGGGGGAAAAAAAAAAAAAAAAAAAAACTCTGCCATGCAGGCGATATCACACCCCCCCCCCCCCCCCCCCTTCGGAGCCTCTACTCCCCCCCGCCAACTCCCAGCTCATCAACAACCAACCATGACGTCTTCCTTCCGGGATGAAGTGGAGGACGCTGCCCCCCCCTCCTCCTCTCCTGCCCTCTGCTCTATCTTATCCCCCCCTCCCCCCCCCCCCCCTTCGCGGCCCCTACACCCCTCCGCGATCTCCCAGTTCATCACCTACCAACCATGACGTCTTCCCTCCAGGATGAAGCGGAGGACGCTGCCCCTTCCTCTACCTCTTTGCTCCTCCACCTCTCCCCACCCCCCTCCCCCATTCCATTCTCCAGCAGGATGAACGAACTGATAAGCGTTGGACTGTCTATGATCCCCCAGTCCCCCTGTCCATCTAAGTCCCCTCGTTCTACCCTCCCGACCCCGAACCTGGCCCCTCGACCGTCCCCTCCCTCACATGCCCTCCAGCCCTCTCCCATACTGACATGTTCCTCACCGAAACCTGGCTCGATATGAACAACAGAGTGGCTATTCTGTCCGAATCAGCACAGCCTAATTATAGCTTCATTGACACTCCCAGAGCTGATAAGACGGGGGGGGGGGGAGTAGCGATTGTCTTTTCTGATATGTTTCAATGTAAGCAGGTAACATTTGGAGACTTCCCATCGTTTGAATACCTTGCTGCTATTCTGAAATGCTCAACCACTGTGTTACTGCTGAATATCTATAGACCACCAAAATACTCAGCCAGCTTTCTCATTGAATTTGCTGATCTACTCTCCTTAATTTTCATGGAACATGACTGTATATCTATTGCTGGGGATTTCAATATTCATATTGATAACCCGATGGATAATTTTGCCAAAGAACTGAATATCTTACTTGATACTTTTGATCTGTCTCAACATGTTTCAGGGCCTACTCACAACCGAGGCCATACCCTGGATTTAGTTATTACTAGGGGCTTCAAGTCCTCTTCTGTGTCGACTATTGCTGTTGCGTTGTCTGAACATCTTTGCATCTTTTTTGAAATGGAAATCTTCCCTGAGATCATTAATAGGTCACAAACCGTTAAAAGACGAGACATTAATGCAGGCACCAGCGCGCTGTTTATGGAGACATTTTCTTTATCTCCTCCCACATCAGCTTCTGTCAATGAGATTCTTGATAACTTCAATTCAACAATTCTGAATACTATTGATAGTGTGGCGCCTGTTAGGTTAAAATTGCTGTCTGGCAAGATTAAAGCACCCTGGTGAAATTCTGCATCTGTTAGATGCAAAAAGAAAGATTGCAGGAAAGCTGAGCGTAAATGGCGGAAAACTAATCTTCACATTCACTCTGATATTTACAAAGAAAGCCTTCACTCCTACAACCTCGAACTGAAAAGGTCGAGACAATCGTTCTTTTCCGAGATAATTAACAAAAATGTGAACAATGCACGCATATTTGCCACAGTTGATAGACTGACTAATCTGCCTCTCTGTGTAGCACCTGAATTCCTCTCTACCGTCAAATGTAATGAGTTTGCTGCCTTTTTTACGAATAAAATTATTAATATCAGGCAGGCTATTAGTGGCTCCACCCCAAGAAATGCTGTGACATCATCCTACCCGCAGATCCCTAGTTCGATAAATTTGTCCCAGTTCAGCGTTATCGACCACGACATCTTAGAGGAAACTGTGCAAGGCCTTAAATCATCTTCGTGCTGTCTCGATACCCTTCCAACAAGCTTTTTTAAAAGTGTTTATAACTGTCCTTGGAGTTATTATTGATTCCGATCTCAACTTTAACTCCCACATTAAGTCAATTAGAAAATCAGCTTTTTATCATCTTAAAAATATAGCAAGAATTAGGGGATACATGTCCAGACAGGATCTAGAAAAACTAATTCACGCCTTCATTTATAGTAGGTTAGACTACTGCAATAGCCTTTTTTTCTGGTCTCTCCAAAAAAGAACTTAGGCAACTTCAACTCATTCAGAATGCTGCTGCTAGAGTTCTAACGAAGACTAAGAAAGCTGATCATATCACTCCAGTTCTTAAGTCCTTACACTGGTTGCCAGTGTGTCATAGAATAGATTTTAAAATACTGTTATTAGTCTATAAATCACTTAATGGCCTAGGCCCAAAATACATAGCTGAATTGCTCCCACGCTACGAACCGTCTAGAACTCTTAGGTCAACAAGGTCCAGCTTATTAACTGTCCCTAGGATCAAATAAAATCATGGGAAGGCTGCATTTACCCACTATGCTTCTGCTAGGTGGAACAAATTGCCTGAAGACCTCAGATCTTTCTGAAGTTTTAGCTCTTTCTGCAACTGCTGCGCCTGTTGCTTATTGCACTTTTTATACTTTTTTTTTTAAAGTTTTGTTGTGATGCTTTTAAATGTCCATTTTATTTCTTCTTTTCTTTTATTTTCCTGTCAACCATTTTATGTGCTTAACTCATTGAGTGCCAATGACGACAATCATCGTCAATTCGAATAGTAACGTTGAGTGCCAATGACGACGATTGTCGTCAATTGCGCTTTTTTGACGGTGGGACGTGGATCAAAGCCTGATCCATCTCCTGTGAAAGTATGGTGGATGTTGAATGTGTAAAAGCTATTTTACGGACCCATTAGGTGGCGACAGTGCTCTCCAGATTAGAGAAAGGCGAGGAAAAAAGAGAGAAGAAGTCACGGGGAAACGGAAATCGCATCGGTATGCATCGATATGCATGAAGCATAACATTAGCTGTGCCTGCAGCAGCCAATCTGCTGCCACAATTGAGCCCCTCCGTGTCCGCTACGATAGCCCATCCGCATGATTAGTTGTGGAGTTGTTATTATTCTCAACTGGGCGATGGGAGCCGGTGACAAATACACGCGGAACGCTGTAAAAAAGCTGGATGTAGCGCACTTTTCAGTGCAGAGCAAACTCAGCAGAGAGCCACCAGAGCCACCAGAGACACACCCACGGAGGAGGGGTTTGCAGTTGGGGGGGGGGGGGGGGGCACGCAGGGCAGCATACAACACCGACCCAGACAGACCCAGACAGCAGGACAGGATTGGCAAACACAAGCTAGAATATCTGATGCCCACCAGCAGTAAATCAAGACCAGCAAGAAGCTGCAACCAGCAGCGCACGCAGGGGCCAGCGCTGCTGGGTGCAGCTAAAAAATATTATTTTGCCAAACAAAATTCCTTTGTTTTCACTGTTTTATTGAAGGAAATTATTTTTGAGGTGTCACATCAGAAAATATTAGCTTCAGAGTCAGTCATGTGCTTGAAATGCTTCATTTCACAAAAGGCTAATTATCTCAGCTTCTAATTTGAAACGTCTCTTTTTGGTGAAATCAACCTATCTTCTCCGGCTCATAACTAAAGAACGGAAAATGATATCAATAAACTTTTTTTTGCTGATGATAGAAGAGAGTCTCATCGTTCTTTGGGCGTGTTCGGTGTTTACATAGTAATATCCCACAATATTCTGTGGGCCTCGAGAAATCACTGAAAACGCTCTGAAACTCTGGCACTGGGAGCATCCGTTTTCCAAAAGTGGCTGGCACTCAATGAGTTAATGAAGTTGCTTAATGCACTTTTTATACTCTTTTTTTTTTAAGTTTTGTTGTGATGCTTTTAAATGTCAATTTTATTCTCTTCTTTTTTTTATTTTCCTGTCAACCATTTATGTGAAGCACTTTGAATTGCCTCTGTGTATGAAATGTGCTATACAAATAAACTTGACTTGACTTGACTTGACTTATCATGATGAGATTAATTAGATTGGTGAAAGTTTGTCCAGAATTATATGTTTTCTTCTGCCCTGCTGCACAGGTAGGATGATGCACATAAATATAGCCTACATTATGTAAAGTCATTGCATAAATGTGTTTTTATTGTAAAACTAAAATGTGAAGTAGAGCCAATTTATTGGAGCGGACATCACAGTAGGACATGACAGTAGCACCGCGTTACACTGTCACTCATCTAAATCACGTTAAATCTACAAGGGATATATATAGCCCCAATATGACAGGGTGGTGTTTTCATTTCGATGTTTTATTTGGTCCAATATTGAATTGCAGGTTGTGTTACCATTACACATTATTTAGATCTACCTTTATATCTATTTCGGCTCATTTGGTTGCTATTTAGTAGCGAAATGGATTAGCCCAATGCATGCTGGGAGATTTCACATGCCAGGCAGTAAACTTACAACTTATTTTTTCTATGGGACGTGTGTTGTGTCTGTCTGAGCGAGGGAGTCAGAGAGAGAGAGTCGTATTGTGCCTGTCAGACTGATGAGCAAGAGAGAGAGAGTGACACAGAGAAGGGTGACAGAGGAGAGCCAGAGGAGCGCTCCGCGCAACTGGCGCACTGAATAGGCCTGGTTTTCAGTGCAAAGCGCTAAATTAACGCCAGGTCGGAAGAGGGGTCATCCCTATGTTCCCCGGGTCCTATGTTCCCCCGGTCCTATGTTCCCCGTTTTTGTGGGACCGGGGAACATATAACCCTTTCTATGAAAAAGGGTCCTATGTTCCCCGCTTTTCCCAAATAGGGTCCTATGTTCCCCGCTATGTTCCCTGGTCCGATGTGTCTTCCGAAATGCCAAAAACAGCCTACGTCATATGATTGCGTGATTCAATCAAAAGACAACACTCTCCGTAACATTTGGTCATTTGGTCATTTTTTTTCCCACCATCATTTTTTAGTTCTGTCTCGGGGATTACCAGGCCTTTTTTAAATATTATGTGAGTGTTGTCTGCGCCTTCATCCCTATTACGACATGCCTCTATGGGGCGGAGCACATGAGCAGGCCTTTAAACCCAATAAAGCTTGACATTGTATGCTTTAACATAGCCTACATGCCCGCAACAGCGGGGCTTACAAGCATTAACACATGTAGGCTAAGAGGAGAAAAATAGAGAAAAAATGCTTGCGCATCCATTCGACCACTGCTTCAGCCTGATGCGCTGAAAATAAGTCTGAAGTTTATTGCACAGGCCATGAGAACTGATTTGAAAAATACTCTTTCCATAAGGACACTGTGAAACGCGCCTTGCAGACAGCGGGAGCAGACTCGTTCCCTTATTTAGGCTACTAGGACTAGTTGAGTGAATGCTACGGGGAGTGTTGTCTGCGCCCATATGCATTGATTGAATCACGCGATCATATGTGACACCATACGTCATTTTGACCCTCAACTAGGCCGAGGGCATTTTTCTGATTTTTACAGATTCTGAAATGGCAGACTGTAAGCTTTCAAATGATGTGTCACACATTGTAATCTGAAAAAAATTGAAGGAGATATGCTTATTTGATTGTTCACACTCTGGGAAGCAGGAACTGAGAAATCGGCTCTCAAAGTTTGAGAAGTTTTTCACACCTGGGACAGCCAGGCAAGGGGGAGTGAACAATGGCTCCTCATTTACATTAACCACTCCCCACAGCTGATCACTGTCACTCTGACACACTGGGACACAGGCCACAAGTAAGACAATGATAGAATGTAATAGCCTACTGTTTAGGTGATGGGTTTCATAAACTTTCTGTAATAAAACATCTGAAAGCAAAAAATCTTATCAAATGGGGTACGCGCGGTCTAATTTTGAGGTATCCATGCTTTTATCACTTCTCATCTGGATTATTGTAATTATTATTACATGTGTGCCTATTATGTTCTTTTTGGGCTCCTTGTGCAGAGAAAATTCCCTGAGGGGCAATAAAGGTTTAATTTATATAATAATAATAATAGGATATAATATGAATAAATATTTGATAAGAGACAGGAGCTGCTGAACAAAAATAAAACACACACACACACACACACACACCGTGGCTAGCAGGCCTCGCTAGCACGCTAAAGTTTTCCTTTGTTCTCAACAAGAGATGTGTGTGTTTCCCGTGTTTCCCCTCATTGATTGTTACAGTTGATCTGAAAATAGGCGAGTAATCCATGGTTTATGTCCCGCCAAAGAACTTATTGATAAGAAGCGCTGGAGAGGGACAATCGCACACAAGAGACCCGCCATTTTGGAGACACCCATGACGATGACACCACGCAAAAGGAGACGATTTTCGGCCCAAAATGGCGGCAGCGCTGACCTAACACTCGCTTCTTTCTTTGTTTCTTTGTGTACTCTTCGACTACTCCACACGTCAAAACGTGCTAAAACATTTATATTATACAGTCTATGGCTAAAACACACATCTATCCATAACTATATGTTCGCACAGTCCTAAAACAGAAACAAAACGTAACTTTAGGGCTCATGATTAAATACAAACTCACCGAGGAGGAAAGGAGATCCCACACTGCTGCAGCCATTAGGCTAAGTAAGTCCCATAATGTTGTGTGTTGTGCTGCGTTCTGCGCCGGACCGCACTCGCAGATAACGTTTAAAGAATCCTCTTATAATCTAATCCATCAACACGCACACGCACACGGTGTTAGTGTAACTGGAGCATTCCATGTGAATTCACTGCCAGGAATGTAAACAAAAGGGCTTATTGGCGGATACCAAACAAAGGCCGGCCGACACCACACGAGCAGCCAATCAACATTGATATGCAAATCCTTTTGTTTCGCAATCTCCGCAGATGAAACTAGTCGACTTTTATTTAACAAGATTAACGCATTTAACGATCCCAAAACATCTTCATTTTATATGGAATGGATATTTCAAATAATATATTTTGTACTATTGTAAAAAAAGCAAAACCACATTTTTTCAAGAATTTACTTTTGACGCTCTGCTGTACAGAACTGCCACGGCCGAATTACGGTACCTCCCGACCGCAGGCGTCACATATGAGGTAGGCTGTTTGGCATTTCGGGAGAAACAGACCAGGGAACATAGCGGGGAACATAGGACCCTATTTGGGAAAAGCGGGGAACATAGGACCCTTTTTCATAGAAAGGGTTCTATGTTCCCCGGTCCCACAAAAACGGGGAACATAGGACCCGGGGAATATAGGACCCGGGGAACATAGGTACGCTCCCTCGGAAGATATCATTAGGCCGGTATTTAAAGCCGAAACGCCCATTCTCGCCCATTCAGGGAGTGCGCCACGCCCATTTCGCCTAAAGCGCATTTGGCGGCCTAAAGCCATGTTGATATCTTCCCGAGGCGCGCGCAAGGCACATTTTTTTTGCGTGTACGGCCAGTTTTTGCACCGAAGGCCTGTGGGAGAATAGGGCCCATAGACTATATTTCACCAGGATCTTAAATAAAAAATGCAACGATTTGAACCACTAATCTCCCACATTCAGGCCACGGTGCTCTACCAACTGAGCTATTCATTTACTGAAAACATATATACATATATATGTATACATGATGATGTACATATATAATCTATCACTATATCGTACACAACTTGAGTTGCTTGAGTTACCACAGGCTGAACGATCATGGAACAGGTATTTTATGTCATGTGTACCAGACTATTATATTATGTAACAGACTACATTACATTACATTACATTACATTACATTACATTACATCATTTAGCAGACGCTTTTGTCCAAAGCGACTTACAATATCACAATTTGTCAACAGTACAGAAAACAACTATGCAACACCATCAATGACAGCTCAGATATTTTGATAGACTAGCACCATGTAGGAAATAGTTTGAGAAGGAATAGGTAACATGTTACCCTCAGGCTCTTCTAAATTTCGTGTTAACACTACAGTTGTAAGAGCCCTCTCATGGAACATACGATTTTCGTTAGACAATCTGTATTGGGCCTTAAACTCACCTCATTTCTGCACTTTGAAGTCACAGGTAGGGTCGGGTGGGACAAACTAATTATATCGGAAGCCTAGTTGCAGGGAAAAGTGAGCGGTTCTTCTTTTTCTAAAGACAAAGTTTGACGAGAATCACCGAGTTGCCTGGAAACAGAGTCCAGACGCATGCGCACTGGCATCATTTTGCCTTCTACATACATTCTGCAATGCATTTTAGACAGACCACCACTGTTCACTTTTAAGGCCCAACACAGATTGTCTAACGAAAATCGTATGGTCCACGAGAGGGCTCTTACTACCGTGAAGTCCTGAGACGAACATAGAAAGAGCCTGAGGGTAAGGTAACATGTAGCATTAGTAGGTGTGACGAAGACATCTCACTGGAAGCGGACAGCACATGGTAAAACTCAATAACAAACAACACATAATTCCCCTCTGTCACGCACCACAATAAATCACATCTCCAGTTAAAAGTACATACATCCTCTGCAGTAATATAACATTGTAGAAAAGGGTCCATAATGGCCCACCATCAGGCCTGTTCTTGGGGCAACTGACACCCACGAACCAAGGCTCCAACGACGTAATGATGATGACACCGCCGTGACATCATCAATGATGATGTCAGAGTTCACCTGTGAGGTCATCAGCGATGTCAGACGGTCTAGGCTGACTGTGATGGCAGACGGGACTTTATGAGGTCACCGATGATGTCATACCTCCCCGGACGTTGTGACATCACCAACGATGTCATACACCAAATGTGGGGGGTTATATAACAAGGTGTTGTTCTGTTATGATATCCATTCTCTCCTGTATTCTTGGTCATATGTCTTCCTTTCTGTATTCTTGGTAGGTATTCTTGGTCCTGGTCTCTGGCTGCCTTGCGGCCAGCCAGGTCCTGGTCACTGGCTGCCTTGCGGCCAGCCAGGTCCTGGACTCTGGCTGCCTTGCGGCCAGCCAGGTCCTGGTCACTGGCCAGGTCCTGGTCTCTGGCTGCCTTGCGGCCAGCCAGGTCCTGGTCACTGGCTGTCTTGCGGCGAGCCAGGTCCTGGTCTCTGGCTGCCCTGCGGCCAGCCAGGTCCTGGTCTCTGGCTGCCTTGCGGCCAGCCAGGTCTCGGTCACTGGCTGCCTTACAACCAGCCAGGTCATGAGATGCATTCTCTCCATGTATTGTTGGTCCTGTTTCCCTTTCTCTATACGACGTATACTGCTTCTGCCTGATACTCAATAAAGATAGCCTGAAATCTCTGTGGTTCTAACCGATCACTGCCCGTGAGCCCTCACATACGATCCAGCACACTTCACACTTCACCCAAGGCAAGCACACAAGCTTCCTTCCTTAAACTGTGTGTGGAAAAACCACACACAGTTTAGTTAATTGAGTTGTTTATTCTATGGAATGTATTTCTTATAATCTAACAAAATCATTGCCATGTGCCATGGTGCCATGTTAATTAATGTTCCTCTCGTCCATACTCACAGGGGCTGAACCAGAGCAATGGGCCAAGCTGGGCTTTATAAGGCTAGAGTGATTACATGTTTCAAATATACATACTACAGCATGCGCTGGGACGCGTCATCAGTGATGTTAACTCATTCATGGCCAAAGACGTCTTTGACGTGTTATCAGGAATAGCCCTCAGGGCCAATGACGTGTTTGACGTGTTTTTGTTTTTATTAGTCCAGCGCGTAGTTCAAAGACTTCCCCAGCCTGTGACATGGTATCAGGTCCCTGCACTCAAAGACAAAGCCGACAACACGTGAACAAACACATACCGCAGCTGTTGTTTTGAAATGAGCAGGAGGAAAAACAGAAAACAGAGAAACGCGCTTCCTTGTGCAGAGAGGAGAAACGCCATTGAAACGCCCCTCGGCGCGCTGCACGAGCTGGTCGGCTTGCTGCAGGGCAGTGGACATCGATCAGTTGTTCGCGGTAGTCAAACCCGTGACCAACATGATCGATCCTGGTCCCTGGACCCCATTCCTGTGTCCCAGCCCGAAAGAGACGAGACGGAGTCACAACTTTGTGAGCAGGAGAACAGCAGCCTCGCCACAGAAATGGCTTTCACACAGAGCCAAGCAGCACGGCCACTTTCCTGTCGAGGGCGAGGAAGACTGGACTCCAATGCGACAGGACCCGGATGATCTCGCGGTAAGGAGTGTGTGTGTGTGTGTGTGTGTGTGTGTGTGTGTGAGAGAGACTACACTGATCTCTGCATTCTATTCTATGATCACACTCACTCACACTGAGTAAACTGTATTGTTGAATGTAAAAAAAGCACTTCATGTATATATATATATATATATATATATATATATATATATATTTTTTTTTTGTCATTTGTGTCATAACAAATAATATTTACATGTCTGATGTCAATACAGTTCAAAATAAAAGAATTGAGAGCGAGTTCTGCCTGAGATTGTGTGCTTTACAAAAATGCCATTTTCTGCAATTTCTCTTCTCAGAGAGACCTTTTTGGTGAAAACAGGGTGTATATAAATGGCTATAAGTAGAGTACAGAACATGCTAAAAGCTCACTTTTTTTCCCCTGGTGAACCCAGAGACGTACATATTCATTTTGAGGTATTGCAAATCACTTTGGTGCTAATAGATAATTTACTGTGGGTCTTGAAAGATGCCCAACAATTATGAAAATCTTTGGCCTGTGCTAAATATTGGCAGTCCTAAACTGGCCATGAAAGAGTTAACTGGGGTCGTGGGGTGTTTCGGGTCTGTCAACATCATACACCAGCGATCCTCAAAGTCCGGACTCCGGTCCGCATCCGGACCCAGACGCCGTCCTATCCGGACCGAGCCCTATAACCTACAAATCACTGAATAGTTACATTTTCACGGAGCATTTCTATTTTAACCGGCACATTTTCTAGGCTTTACGGTACTGGTTTATCTGTCAGGAAGCTCACAGACCAATGCATGCGCTGTAAATCATCACACGTGATGCTACTCAGCCAATCAACAAGCGAATCGATTCTGCCTGCTGCTGCTGCGGGAGAGTTGACACACGGACGGAGGCGAGACTCGGAGAAATGCGAGAGAAGTATTTCACATCGCGTGCTCAAAAGAAAGAGTAGCCCGTGAAAACAAAGCTTTAGTTTTAATCCAGAGCAGGCAGACTCATGTTCATTCATTGGTCTGACGAGCAGTTCAAAACCAGTATGTCTCGTGAAGTGTGATGCGATCCTGACCAGCTGTCTATGGAAGTGCCACACATGAGCACACACACTCAAATCCAGGGCGCACACACATTCACTGCCCAACGGCATGCAAAGTTTGCATTGCGAGCGACCGATAGATAGAAAGACAGACAGACAGACAGACAGGCAGGCAGGCAGGCACAGACAAACAGAGTGGGAGCTCACTTCTATCAAGAGAAAAGGAGGTTTGTTGGCTGAGAGCCTGACTGATAAAATGTGAAATGGAGTTAAGAAAAGGAAGAAAAGGGGGAACTTATTTTTCTAAAATGAAAGCACTTTATTTAAAGATGCAAATTTTTCCAAAGCCCTCTGTTGTGTTATTTCTAAATGCAGCCATTATTTTACTTGAAATGAGAAAAGAACATGTATTTATTATTAGTGTAGGCTAGTTATTTATAATTAATCCAGTTAAATATGAAAACTGTAAATAAACATTATTGGTGTTTATTTTGATTTAACAGTCAGTCATTGACTACATACAGACGTTGTACCATTAGGCTACTGCAATCATTGAAGTAGCCTAAGTTCAATGGCACTGAATCATAACGCAAGCTCAATGTTCCGGACCTTCGCTTGAGGACATTTTCTCTATCTGGACCTCTTAGAATTTTAATTGAGTGCCCCTGTCATACACCCTCGGCCAGTAGACCCAGCCGAGGCCGATTACGACCCCGACCCGCGTCCCAGAAGCAGCCGCTCATGGATCAGCCTTCCTACTCTGTCTGCAACGTTGCCCGCGGAAGGGTTGATCACGCCCAATCCGCTGCAATAGAGTTAGTGCTACACCGCAGTATTGAAAGACCCTTCGGTGCATGGAGGTCTAAGGCCCTGTGGGGTGATTCCAGGCCGGGCACCTCCTTCGTCTCACCAGAACCTCCCGTGGAAGAAGGCAATCCTACCATGCCATACCATGGGCAGGGAGGATGCGTCAAGAAGGCCTGTGCGCTGCACGTCATTCGCCTGCGCCGAGCACGTCGCTCTAGCCAGAAGGACCCCAGGCCCCGCGGATGTTTACGCAGATTTTCAGGAGGCTGATCCGTAGCGTTTGTGGATTTCTCCCTCACGAGAGAGCCAGGCTGGGGTGCTAAAACCCATCCCGTACCGGATGCCGTCTCTCCGACCGTCAACTGTCTCTCCAGCTTGTCACCAAACTATACTTGGTTGTCACCTAGTCTATTCCTAAGTGTCACTGGCCAGGGGGAGCCAGGATTTTAGTTTCAAATATACATACTACAGCATGCGCTGGGACGCGTCATCAGTGATGTTATGCATGCATCTGTGTTGATTGAGGGAGGTACCATTTTGAACTGGTGAAAGGGCATGTTACTGCTTTTGAGTTTGAGTTTGTGTTACGTTTGTGGACTTAATGTAAAATGTTTGACTGGGATTGGTGGTTCGTTTAAACATGTTTGGTTTATGTATGAGTGCACAGTAAAAGTAACCTTGCTTGCAAGATGGATAACCTCGCGAGATCAAAAGAGATTCTCTCAACGTAATCCATCTTGTCATACACAGGCAGTTAAGATGATTGGCCGAACCATGCAGGCTCGACGAATCAGCGGCAGCCTTAAGGCCGTTTCACACCGGTGCGGTGCGGAATGCGTTGCGAAATGCGATGCGAAATTTCGTGCAGATTTTCCGCATTGCAAACTATACACACAGGTCCGGTTCGAATTATTCGCATTCCCACATTCATTTTCCCGCCGCGGGAAAACAGTGGCTCGAGACCACAATGGAGTCAAGCAGTAGTAGCAGTGATGAAGACCTGCTCCTCATATTGCTGAGAAAACAAACGAGAAAGAGGAAAAGAAGGTTCTGGGTTCACCCAATTTTAGAGAGGCGCAGAGAACATGGCGAGTTTCATCAGCTGGTCCAGGAGCTGCGCCGGTATCACAGTCGCTTCAGGCAGTATTTCAGAATGGGAGTTGAGCAATTTGAGGCTCTGTTGCGGATGATAGCCCCGCACATAATGAGGAAACACACAAACTACCGCAAACCTATAGACCCTGAACAACGACTGGCAGTGTGTTTGAGGTGAGCATTTTCTTGTGATTTATTTTGTTTACCGTCTTGTACTTAAAAAATAATCACGCTAGAGGGATCAGTGTTTGTAAACAAACGACGAAACTGGGTGGGACGTTCACGCTAGGAAGGCTATAGCCTGTAACGTTACAGTAGGCTATGAACACAAATTGAATCATCACCATGCCAAACAGCAGCGCAGCGCCATACTGTGTAATTATATAGCCAATGTTTCTGATTCACACCATCACACCATAATGCACACTATTGTCAAAGTACTGTGTTAACAGGTGGTAGCCTATAAGCTGTATTAATGCACCCATAGCACACCACCTGGGTGCATGTAACAAACCATTACTATAGGGCAGGCCACCACAGTGCTGCTTATGGTGTGATGGTGTGAATCAGAAAATACTTAAACATAGGCAATATAATTAATTACAGGGTATGGAGTTGTGCTGCTGTTTGTCATAATACCCTCAATTTGGCAGGTGATGATTAAATTTGTTTTTATACTGTAACATTATATCTATAGCCTGACCAATGAATGAACCTGAATCGGAGCATGATCTCCATCTCCACACATTATTTCAGCCAAGCATAGGCCAAGATTTCAGCCTGGGACAACATTTGAAATGTGACATGATAGAAAGCAAAGTATTTCATGGCCATAGGCCTATGATACGTGTAGTTTAATAGGCCTATGATAAGTGTAGTTTATTCCTATAGACCTAGGCCTATAGGAATAAACTTCATTTATCATACACTTGACCATTGAAATACTTTGCTTCCTATCATGTCACATTTCAAATGTTGTCCAAGGCTGAAATATAGGCCTATATGCTTGGCTGAAATAAATGTGTGACTTCTGATCACTAAAATGGTTTGGTCATGCACCTTACACACTGGAGATCACGCTCTGATCCACGTTCCTTCTAGGAAGGCTATAGATATAATGTTACAGTATAAAAAGAAATTGAATCATCACCTGCCAAATTGAGAGTATTGTGACAAACAGCAGCTGGCCCTTCCAAAGAAGAGGTCTGTCTGAAATATGAATGAAAAAACAACAACCATTGATTGTGTTATCTTTTATGTCTACTGTAGGTTCCTCAGCACTGGGGACTAATTTGTCACCATTGCATCGAGTTTTCGTTTGTCCACCATGGCCACTATTGTCAAAGACACCTGTGACAACATCTGGGAGCAGCTAAAAGCTGAATACATGCCGGTGCCCACGGAGGAAGTTTGGAACACCACCATCCACAAGTTCCAGGTGAAGTGGAACTTTCCAAATTGTCTGGGTGCGCTGGATGGCAAGCATGTGGTAATTCAGAAGCCAGCACACTCAGGCTCAGCATTCCGGAATTACAAGAGCACCTTCTCTGTTGTGTTGCTTGCACTTGTCGATGCAGATTACAAGTTCATAGCTGTCGACGTGGGCGCATACGGCAGCAACAGCGATGGGGGGATTCTCTCCAAATCTGCTCTCGGGTGGGCCCTGGAAGCGGACACCCTCAACGTGCCACCACCAGCTGCCCTACCATCTGCACCAGAGTTGGGAGAGTTGCCACATACTATTGTAGGTGATGAGGCGTTTCCCCTGAAAACCTACCTCCTCAAGCCATACTCTGGCCGACACCTCCCAGAAGACAAACGCATCTTCAACTACCGTCTGTCCAGAGCACGGCGCATCGTGGAAAATGCCTTTGGGATCCTGAGCCAGCGCTGGAGACTGTATCACCGCAAGATACAACTCAAGCCAAGCACAGTTGATAGCGTAATAAAAGCCACTTGCATCCTATGCAATTATCTGTCTGCGTGCTGGTGATGACACTGACAGGGACCTAGAAGATGCAGAGTTCGATGTGGAAGAGGAGGAGGTCGTCCTTCACAGGCCTGCACTCCAAAATCTCAGGCCCCTGCGAGGTAACCGTGGGTCTCTCGAGGCCATGCGCATATGAGACACGCTCCGCCAATACTTCGTGTCACCTGCGGGTATGGTTCCCTGGCAGTATCCGCATGTGCGCCGTGGTCTCGTTGCTGAAAATGAATGAACTGATTATCTATAATTAACACATTCACTGCCAGCCGTTTTTTTTTTTACTGTAGGTAGGTTCTGCCAGAGGGTTTTTTTGAGGATTCTGGCTCATCTTTCAAGACCCGAGGATTCTTTTCTGCTAAGATTTTGTGAACACACAATATCTCAAAAGAACTAATAGAATGTGTGCTTTCTCTGTCTAAAATAGTTAGTTTGTAGAGTTAGTAGTTATGTAAGCATTAGCAGTTGAATACAGCATGGTTTCAGCGTCTGAAAAATTATTTTGAGATAAACGGCTTTTTGTGAAATTCGATAGAACAGTCACTTTAACCATTCATTTTTGGCATCAGTAAGACGTCAGACATCTAAACAATAGTTTTGAACAGTAATTTCCTCCATAACAGCAGGAAACACCCCTCTCATTCAAACTCCTCCCTCCGTGTGTGTTCTTCTTGGCTGCAGCGGGCATGTCACAAGCTCGTTTCTGTTGCTGCTGTAACCTCGCGTCACCAGGCTCACTGCTTCTGCTGCTGCTGCCTGTCTGCTGGCGGCCGCTGTGCAAGTCTGGATCGGCTCGCTCGTTTCTTGTGGTTTGTGTTGAGAGCTTTGATGAAGCTTTTGCGATTCTGGTCTTATTTATGCTGCGTGTTTCAAAGTGTGTTCCACCCGTAATCTATTATGCAAATTTGCAATCCCGCACCGCCAGCAATCAGCGCGAAAACGAAAGCGTTTTCGCCCATCCATTTTCATGAGAATGGCTTCCTCACACATGCTTTTTGCTTGCCTTCCTCTAGTCTGGGAGAGCACTGTCGCCACTTAGTGGGTCGGTGGAATGGGTTGTACATGTTCGTTCGGTGGCTCCAATAATTATATAAGAGATGTAAAAGGGTTAGATGCACATCCCACGGTCAAAATTTTTTTTAATTTTCTTGACGTAAAAACACGTCATTGGCAGTCAAGCGTTGGATTTAGTTTGACGTAAAAACACGTCATTGGCAGTGAACGTGTTAATTATAGACGGTTTTAACTTGACAACAAAAACATTCTAAATTGAACCCCCGCTCACTTCCTGTTGCAGTGTTTGCTATGGACATAAAAGAAAAAAAAACATTCAAGTGCAGGACTGACCATTCCGTGAAAACCGTCTATACAGCTGAGCAGCGAAAACAAAAGTAACGATGTCGAGTGAATATTTCTGCAGTTTGCCGAATGCTGAGAAAAAAGAAGTGCTGTGGGGTTGCGCTCTGGTGAAAACCGTCTATAGCCTATGTTTTTTCTTGTTTATTTATTGGTTGGTTGAATGCTTGTGATTCACTGTTCCATTGAATACTTTTTGAAGTCTCAAACTTTTCTGCCTCAGTAAAAGAGCCCCAAACCAAATAATGTCTCCTGGTCATTTACAAAGTCTGCAGTTGACAGGTAATAATGATGAAGATGAACTTAAACAACCTTAAAAGCAGTTATCAGATTTGATTGTTATGACACATGTTTGGATAAACATAAACATCTTCAGCAACCTTTTTCAGCTGAAATTTCCTGTTCTCACATACCTCAACATAGTACATCACATTAGATTAATGGTCAAGAAAATTCCAGACTGGTGGCTATCACGGACCTTTTCATTGAATGTTGTTCTTATACCAAACACACAACTGAAATAATATATCAATACAGTAATAACTAACAAAGACAATGGATTCACACTGAATTCAAATGGTTTATTTGAGCAACACTCAAGCAACACAAGTGACAAGTGCAGTGCACTAATAAAAGGCTCACTCAAACGTGTGCAACGTGTCCTCTCTCCAGAATCAAGAGGGTAAATAACCTTGAAAACAAACAAGGTAATAAATAAATAATTTATAATAAACATTTGTAAAAAGTAGAAAAAGGAAAAAGGATAGGGGATTGAGGGATGAGATATACAAGGGAGGGAGGGTGGGTTGAGAGATCGAGACAAACAGGGTGAGGCAGGTTAACCAGGTGTAGTAATATTGCCACGTAATTAGAGGAGTGGTTTAGAGGGGTGGTTAGGAAGTTGGGGGAGTGTTTGAGGCGTGGCCCAGCTCCTGAACTTAAGTTAAGCGTTAACTTTCATTTCACTAGCAAGGACCACGCCACAACAATAGTATCGTTAAGGTTCTTTACTGAAGAGAATGAGTTGTGTATGGTGTAGTGTGGGTGCGAGATGAGCCGTCTGTTCCAGGAGGTCACGTGTTCCGGGGGAACGTCCTGATGACCGGGGCAGAGGGAGACTCAGGGTGGGGGTTCCGTCTCAGACATGGTCTGCCCGAGTGGGTCTGGCGTGAGGCGTGTTTCAGCCCGAGCAGATTTCAGGCCCCCAAAATAAGTCGGATTAAGTTGAGCTGAGTTGCACGTGAGCTTGACAGATCCTTGAGATCGTTAAGATCATTGAGATCGTTAATATCATTGAGATCGTTAAGATCATTGAGGATGCAGAAGCGACATGCGAGAGATTACGAAGGGTCGAGGGCTCGATGGTTTGGTTCGATGTGCTCAGTCTGACGTCTATGGAGGAGTGGCTTGAATAGTGTTCTGGAGATAAGCCTGGAGCTGAGGCTCGGTGTAGGTACTTCTGGAACCAGAATAGTGTGGCAATTCTTCCTGTTTCCATGAAGAGAGTGGATGTTGAGGTGATGCCTGTGGCATGCCTGAAACTGTTGTATTTAGTCGCTGGCTTGTATAACTAAGATAGGAGTTGAGGTGGAAGTAGGTCGGGAGACCGATTCTCTGCTAATCTATTGCTCCGCTGGAGTGGCAAGTGCGGGTAGTTATGACCAATAGACTGGGATGAGGAGAAGACCATAGGCAGGTGAGGTCAGTAATTCGGGGGACCTCCGCAGCCTGAATCCGGCGTAAGCATGGATTTATGAGTAGCTTAACCATTGAAGATATGTTGACCGAATGTAGAGAACTGATACAGAGGCTGAGTGGAGAGAGAATGGCGAGTAAGAGGCCTTTTAAGATGGCTTCTAGGAGCTAGTAGAATGATGTGGCTGTTCCTGAGATGAAGTGTCTGTATTCCTGTTAGGAGGAGTGAGGGTGGATGAGTTGGAACTTCCCAGACCCTACGTGCCCCCCCAAAAAATGGCCTATGCTGATCGCTGATGTGGCGAACTGCCTCTGCGGCAGCTGATGGGTCTGTAGCAGCTGATGAATTGAACTGCGTTCTGTGCAGTGACTGAAGGAGTGAACTGCGTCTGCAGCGGCTGATGAATTGAACTGCGTTCTGTGCAGTGACTGAAGGAGTAAACTGCGTCTGCAGCAACTGATGAATTGAACTGCGTTCTGTGCAGTGACTGAAGGAGTGAACTGCATCTGCAGCGACTGATGAATTTAACTGCGTTCTGTGCAGTGACTGAAGGAGTGAACTACATCTGCAGCGACTGATGAATTGAACTGCGTTCTGTGCAGTGACTGAAGGAGTTAACTGCATCTGCAGCAACTGATGAATTGAACTGCGTTCTGTGCAGTGACTGAAGGAGTAAACTGCGTCTGCAGCGACTGATGAATTGAACTGCGTTCTGTGCAGTGACTGAGGAGTGAATTGCGTCTGCAGCAGCTGATGAATTGAACTGCGTTCTGTGCAGTGACTGAAGGAGTGAACTGCGTCTGCAGCGACTGATGAATTTAACTGCGTTCTGTGCAGTGACTGAAGGAGTGAACTGCATCTGCAGCGACTGATGAATTGAACTGCGTTCTGTGCAGTGACTGAAGGAGTTAACTGCATCTGCAGCAACTGATGAATTGAACTGCGTTCTGTGCAGTGACTGAAGGAGTAAACTGCGTCTGCAGCGACTGATGAATTGAACTGCGTTCTGTGCAGTGACTGAGGAGTGAACTGCGTCTGCAGCAGCTGATGAATTGAACTGCGTTCTGTGCAGTGACTGAAGGAGTGAACTGCGTCTGCAGCGACTGATGAATTGCACTGCGTTTTGTGCAGTGACTGAAGGAGTGAACTGCGTCTGCAGCGGCTGATGAATTGAACTGCGTTCTGTGCAGTGACTGAAGGAGTGAACTGCGTCTGCAGCGGCTGATGAATGGAACTGCACTCTGCGGTGGCAGATGGAGCTAACTGCATCTCGACAGCTGACGGCGTAACTGCTCTGCTCTGTGCCGTAACTGATGGGGCAGACTATCTGCAATAGCTGATGGAGTGAACACTACTCTGTGCGGTAGATGAGGCTAGTCTGTGCATTAGATGAGGCTGACTGCGTCTGCAGTAGCTGATGGAGTGAACTCTACTCTGTGCATTAGATGAGGCTGACTGCGTCTGCAGTAGCTGATGAAGTGAACTCTACTCTAGTCTGTGCATTAGATGAGGCTGACTGCGTCTGCAGTAGCTGATGGAGTGAACTCTACTCTACTCTGTGCAGTGGATGAGGCAGACTGCGTCTGCAGTAGCTGATGGAGTGAACACTACTCTGCGCGGTAGATGAGGCTGACTGCGTCTGCAGTGGCTGATGGTTTGAACTCTACTCTGTGCAGTAGATGAGGCTGACTGCATCTGCAGTAGCTGATGGATTGAACTCTACTCTGTGCAGTAGATGAGGCTGACTGCATCTGCAGTAGCTGATGGAGTGAACTCTACTCTACTCTGCGCAGTGGATGAGGCAGACTGCGTCTGCAGTAGCTGATGGAATGAACACTACTCTACTCTGCGCGGTAGATGAGGCTGACTGCGTCTGCAGTGGCTGATGGTTTGAACTCTACTCTGTGCAGTAGATGAGGCTGACTGCATCTGCAGTGGCTGATGGTTTGAACTCTACTCTGTGCAATAGATGAGGCTGACTGCATCTGCAGTAGCTGATGGATTGAACTCTACTCTGTGCAGTAGATGAGGCTGACTGCGTCTGCAGTAGCTGATGGAGTGAACTCTACTCTACTCTGTGCAGTGGATGAGGCAGACTGCGTCTGCAGTAGCTGATGGAATGAACACTACTCTACTCTGTGCAGTAGATGAGGCTGACTGCGTCTGCAGTAGCTGATGGATTGAACTCTACTCTGTGCAGTAGATGAGGCTGACTGTGTCTGCAGTAGCTGATGGATTGAACTCTACTCTGTGCAGTAGATGAGGCTGACTGCATCTGCATTAGCTGATGGATTGAACTCTACTCTGTGCAGTAGATGAGGCTGACTGCATCTGCAGTAGCTGATGGATTGAACTCTACTCTGTGCAGTAGATGAGGCTGACTGCGTCTGCAGTAGCTGATGGATTGAACTCTACTCTGTGCAGTAGATGAGGCTGACTGCGTCTGCAGTAGCTGATGGATTGAACTCTACTCTGTGCAGTAGATGAGGCTGACTGCGTCTGCATTAGCTGATGGATTGAACTCTACTCTGTGCAGTAGATGAGGCTGACTGCATCTGCAGTAGCTGATGGAGTGAACTCTACTCTGTTCAGTAGATGAGGCTGACTGCGTCTGCAGTAGCTGTTGGAGAAAACTGCGTCTGTAGCAGCTGACAGATAAACTGGTGAGGATAGACAATGTGGACCAGGCTGAAGCCATGTGGGCCGGGCTGAAGCCATGTGGGCCGGGCTGTTGCCATGTGAGGAGAGATGAAGGGGTCGAGGGGATGAAGGGATGAGGGATGAAGGAGTCCAGCGATTGCTGGATGTAGGTTGCGGGGGGGGGGTGGCCTCCTGTAGCCAGGTGCTCCTGCCTAGATTGGCTGCTGCCAATGCTGGAACTGGATGGCGGGGCTCTGTGTCATTCCCTGAGTGAAGCGGGCTGACCACGACGACCGTCCTGTGGTATGTCGTCGTGTCTTGTTGTGTTCTGTGATTGAGCTCACTAAATTGAATTCCTGTCAACGATGATGAAAGGCAATGAAGTATTGGAACTTGAAACTTGAAACTCGTGGTAGCGGCAATATCGGTTCTGATGGGGACTGACTGTAGGTGGCGCTGTAGTAATAACTGAAGCACCGGCCATAGGTGGTGCTGTGGTGAAGGCTGGAGAACCTGCTGTAGACAGCGCTATGCTGAAGCTGGATGACCGAAGGCAGGAGCGCTGAGGTAAGGCTAGGGATCAGCTGTGGAGGTGTTATGGTTAGAGAGACAGCCAGGTGAGTTATACATTTGGGTGATGGGGAAGGGAGGGGGGGTTGAGGGGGGGGGGGGGGGGGAGGGCGACAAGGAAAGACCAGTTGGGAAAAGAGGAGGGTTGGGCTGATTAGCCGAAGCCGTGTTGGCTGAGACAGAGAAAGTGGGGGCAGAGGCCATGTTGCTGTTCTTGGCTGAATGAAAGTTAGAGGAATTGAGGGATGTAGGGATGAAAGGATGCATGTGTACAGGGTTTTTGTGCAGCCTGCGGGACTGGGATGAGAGGGAAGCTGAGATCAGCTGAGAGAGATGGGAGACATAGGGAGCAGGCACAGGATATGACTTGAATATCATGTTTTGAATGAATGTAAACAATAATACATGAAGAGATGAGATCAGCTGTGAATGTCTGGCAGAGGGAGCCAGGGAATATACGACCTGGCTGCAGCCGTCTGCAGCTTCAGTGGCACTGTGACATCAAACCGGACAGCGCTGACGGTGATTGGCTCATGGCTCTCGCAGGTTTGGCTCTGGATTGGCTCTGCCAAGCAGGACCCGGAAGCGCTGTCTGCTCGGAAAGTTTGTTGTGATGGACGGGATATGACTTGAATATCATGTTTTGAATGAATGTAAACAATAATACATGAAGAGATGAGATCAGCTGTGAATGTCTGGCAGAGGGAGCCAGGGAATATACGACCTGGCTGCAGCCGTCTGCAGCTTCAGTGGCACTGTGACATCAAACCGGACAGCGCTGACGGTGATTGGCTCATGGCTCTCGCAGGTTTGGCTCTGGATTGGCTCTGCCAAGCAGGACCCGGAAGCGCTGTCTGCTCGGAAAGTTTGTTGTGATGGTTGCTGAATGGCATGAATTACTATCGCTTTTCCTCTCTCTCTTATGTTGAAAGGGGATGCATTTCCTTCTCTGAAACGTTGGGTGCAGGTGACGGTAAAGTCTGTATTCGGCTCCGTTGTGTGAACGTGGAGTTTGGCACGTGAAGACCGGGGTGCGCCGTGTTGAAGGGGATTCGGCATGACACCGGGAAACATAGTTGAAGAAGATGCGCTGCCTCGCTGGAATGGATCACCTTCCGCGTTTGTCGAGTCGATTTGGCCCAGGAATATTGACTGATGATGCCATCTGGCTGGCCGTGGAGACTCTGCTTTGGCACGGAGGCTGTGATGTGACGATAGCATGTCTGGTGGATGCTGCTAATCGGTAGCAAATAACGCAGTCGCCTTCTGAATCGGGTGGATTGCAGATCTGGATTGCGGTGAGTTTGGCTGTTTGAAATGGTAATTCCAGCGTTTGGCAAAGTTTACTGATGTGTAAAGTGTGTGATGTATGTGTGCTGCCTGCACAGGCTGTCTGTCGAGAGATCGAGACAAACAGGGTGAGGCAGGTTAACCAGGTGTAGTAATATTGCCACGTAATTAGAGGAGTGGTTTAGAGGGGTGGTTAGGAAGTTGGGGGAGTGGTTGAGGCGTGGCCCAGCATCTGAACTTAAGTTAAACGTTAACTTTCATAAAGTGTGATACCACTAAAGCCAAGTAATTTTGTCTAAAAAGTTTCTGTTTTCTACAACTATAACGTTAACAACTTTTCTATGTTTTCTATGTTCTATATTTACAACCACCAACCTACCTCCTGTGAGCAAGGCTGGAATCAAGGAATGTCATGGAATTGAAGAATTTTCTTCCTCTTGCTAGCTTGCCCACTGCGTGTGTCCTGCTCGCCCTTCTTACATTTTAGGTGTCATTTTAGGTGTCACAGAGGTTTTTCCACAGCTTCTTCACCTCTTCAGCTGGGAATATAAACAAACGTGTTATATAACATTGTGTATGATACTGCCCATGTCCACTCCACACAACAAAAGCCTATCCAGACCAGACAGATAATGTAAACGGGACTAACGTTAATTATACAATACATAAACTAATCGAACCACACATTTGATGCTAAACTGCTAGTTAGCACTAGGACACCAGAGGCTAACGTTAGCTAGCTCTATCCGTTTACAACATTAGCAAGTCAATTACGTTACATAACAGCTACATACCATCTTCAGCGAATCCCAGCTGCTGGGCGATCTGAAGCCATATGTTGTTCTTGATTTCGTTGTTGAGATAGTCGTCGCGGTGTTTGTCATATAATATTGGGTGTTGAGAAACCAAATTTATGAGTCGCTCTCCCATAGCTAGTCTGCAGTACTGGGGATGTGAGTGACGTCAGTTGTTGGAGAAAAATATAAGTTCCATTGCCATTTCCTAATCAATAAGTTATAAATGCATACACATAATTATGCTATAAGTTAACATGACATCTGACACATTAATCAATAAGCTATATTTGCATACACATAATTATTCTTCTCTTTGCTCCGGCCCATGACATCTCACCCTGACATCTCACCCATAGCCCCATAGCAGAGGACTGCTGCTTTTGCTGAGACCTTGTCCAGTGCATCGTGTACCAATAACAACTGATACAGACAGGCAGCCCTGTAGGCTCCAAGTCAAGTCATCACCCCCTCCTCTCTGCCTTTCCTCCTCTCTGCTCTCTCCTTAGAGTATAAAGCATATGTTGACTGTCGGCCATTGGCTGAATATTTGACTCTGTACATTGATCAGACATGTGTACATTGAGATTCAAGCCCTCTGACAATATACATATATTGCAGAGAATGTATGGTAATAAATATACTTTTATGAGACTTCTTCCTAGACTCATGGCTTCAATTTATTTGGTTTAAGATAAGCTGTGATATATACATTTAGCGGAGATGTAGAATTTTATTCTCTATCAGTTGTAAATAAAGGATTTCCTTGGTCAAACGTATCTTGCCGCATCCGAAAATCCGCCGAAGTCAAAGTCCGTCCGGAAAAATAAACCCCCGCACGAATCTTCCGCCTCGGTGTGCAAGGTTCAATTGCAACTCATTAAAACATTTTGTTGCAAATCTCCGTGCCGAATATTCGCGCGAAAATCCGCACCGGTGTGAAACGGCCTTTAGGCGGGCTCAGGCTCGTCTGGGCAAGTAGTGGGTACATGGTCTTTGTAGTTCTTTTCACTCGTCAACATGGCTGCCGCCGCGGAAGTGACAGGCAGTCTGAATGAAATTGAATGTAACATTCCCAATTCTATGTATTAAATTCTAAAAAACGACCCTCAACATTTGGGAAGGCTAAGCCACACAACTAGTTTGTTATAATCTAACTTCATGCTTCGAAGGTGACTTTACGACGGTGAGGACTCAATCAATGAATACCACGGACAGGGACGTGCACAGAACATTAGAGGGGCAGGGGCTCAAATTCATAAAAGGGCACTACAGCCGCCGTCCGGAGGGCGGCGGCGAAAATTTGAGGCAATTTGAAGGCCAATTTAGGGGTATAACTCATTTTAAATATTCCAATTTTAACCAGATTTAGAGGAATATCTAATTTTAGGATGAGACTTAGGATGAGAAAATAACTCACAAACTGAATAATATTAGTATATAAAAGTTGCATGCTGTTGCAATACTGTTGTGAAATCATTTAAGCATCAATATTTATTTGCTCCTTTTCTCCCTTTAGGAGATAGCAACACAGGCAGAAACATTGAACGATACTGAGTGAGGCTTGTAATATACCATGCATTTTAACCATAATTCTAAAAAGCAAGACAGAAGATTTAGATAAGGTGTATTAGAAAATTGTTTATTTTTTGCTGATTCAACAACACAACATCCCTTTCCAATAGTGAAGGAGGAGATCAGAAAACCCGTCTGGAATAAGGTGCTTGAATTAAAAATAATATTAAAATAAATAAAAGAAAAGCTGGTTACTTTGTGTGGAAGGGGTCTGCAGTATTCTGTCACTGATGAAGCTCTAGAAGCAATTCAGCATTATTGTTACTCTACACAGCCTTGCCCTTATCAGGAGACACATTGACAAACAAATATTTTCAAGAGCAACAATTCTGCATTTGTTCCCTATATTTTGGTTATTTATTTATTGGGTGGTTTATTTATTTATTAATTCATTCATTAATTCATTCAAGTCGAACAAGAGCCACAACTACCCAGGCCAGTAGCCATAAATGAGGCTCACTCAGTCGTCACTGGCTAGTGGCTACGGAATACATATCGATATCAGACAAAGCCGAATTACAGTTGCAGTCATTTAACTCCGTTTTTGCTACATAGACCACCATAAGATGTGATTTGCATCCCCTCCAGACCAGAGGCCTGCCCTCAGTGCCCTGGCACCTAGACACACACTTTAAAAGCATAAAAAAGCATCGAGGTGACTTCCATGTTTTGGGGGCTCATTCCTAGCACATGAAGGCTGTGTTTGGTGCTCTGGCGGGGTGTAAAACGGCAGTACAGGCTGCTCGCCTCGCTGCTGCATGCCTGTCTGTACCGCCGAAATTTCAACATGAAACAAATGGGTGGCTCTCTGTGTAATTCTTTGTTTTGACAAACATACATACCTGATTCACGTTGACTGACTGACTGATATTATATATCTGTGTCAGACTGTGTGCGCCAGTGCTGCTGCATGTCGTGGTTGCTGCTCTGTCTGGCTGAGTTCAGTGCGTCTCGCGGAGTTCAGTGCGCACTGCTGCTGGAGTGGGCGGGGACGGGCCACATGTGTTTTTGGGCTGCTGCCTGCTGCCTTCAGGGGCGGTTTAAAAAAACACTGCTCCATGCAGAAGCCTATTATAAATGGTGCATTCAAGGCCAAGAGAGTTCGGAAAAGGCATTTCTCTTTGAATGCTGCCTTCAGTGACGGCATGGAAAGGGCCAACTCCATACGAAGCACCATTAGAAATGCATTCATGGTCAGAAAAGGGCACTTTTTACAGACTGAAAAAAAGGCAGGGGCTCAAGCCCCCTTTGATGTCTATGTGTGCACGTGCCTGACCACGGAGATCAGGCACAGGCAACTTCGGCGATCTGATTGGTTGAAGTTAACACGCACCAGCGGTGATAGACAGATGGGTCATCCAATCACCTGCCAAGTAGCTTGGAAAAAGTGCCCGCCTCTGTCAGCGGGTCAGGTTACTGCATTCCCAGATCGACTGGTTTAGTGAAACGTATGTGGAGCTAAACCGTCCATCTGGCAGCGTCAGGTTACAGTAAAAGTGTATATGGTGAAAATTAGGGTTAATTGATTTGCTCAGGAGTTGGTTGGGCTGGGGGATATGGCAGGCCATTAGGGTCAAATATCATCATGGTTTCCATGGTAACGCCGCTCTTTACGCCGTTAAAAACGTTAGAAACGCCGTAAAATACGCCGTGCAAAAAATACGCCGTATTTTACGGCGTTAAAAACGTAAAAAACGCCGTAAAATACGGCGTGCAAAAAAATACGCCGTATTTTACGGCGTAAAATGCCGAAAAAAACTGTGTTTTTTACGGCTTTCAATTGTGTCATTAGAACGCCGTTTTTTACGGCGTAAAATACCCATCTAAAACGCCGCTTTCTACGGCGCTTCTCAGTAGGGTAATGAGTCCCTCTGTGGTCCCTCCCTCTGTTTTGCATAGCCAGACCAATCCAGACCAAAGCAATGGATGAATAGGCTAATGGATGAAAGGTGGCTGAACATTGATCCATGTCAGGCTGCGCTAAACTAACCTTAATCGACATTGTCTCATCAATTATGAGAGTATGAGTAGTGTTAAATTTATAGTATTGGTATAACTTTATAGTAGTAGGCTAGTAGAGTTGTTTAGCCTATTTTTCAAAAGGGGGATGTGCTGTTTAGCCTATAACAGACTGTTTTGACAGTTACACTAACATTTAATCTCTATTCACAAGAGTGTCAGGCAGCAGAGCTGTCATCTCAGGTTACTGCTTATCAGTTCTGTTAACAATTCCCCTGGTCACTTTAAAAAAATAAACATACAATCAATCTGATTGATACATACATACATGGGGAACATAGCCATTTACGCACAATTCAAGGTAACAGTTTGCGAACCAAATAATACCTGAAAGAAAGAATTAATATAAACAATATAAACTCAATAAAGTCAGTAGGCTACACCTTATTTGGGGACTAGCTGCAGAAAAGAATTTTGCATAATAAGTGTGCCTTCACTATTTCATAAGGGTAAGGATAAGGGTATCCATGTACATATTGAATGAAACCCAAAAATTATTATGGTTTCTGAAGAGCTTAGAGAACCTTGCTTTATGTAGGCTATGTGAAATTTACCAAGTAAAAGTATAAGATTTGTTATGTAAGATGTATTGTTACATTCAAATGTACCAATAGGCTATCTTAGGCATAGTTGTAAGTGGCCTTTTTTTGCTATTAACATTGACCAAATAAATGCATATCTAATTGTCTCAGCTATACAGAATGTGCTCGGCTGGACCTTAATCACCAGGGTAATATTAACCACTAGCGTAGCACCATTTGAGTTGTCCACATTTTAAATTCGTTACATGATGTATTCTATGAATTGTGCTTAAACATGATTGCTTCAGGGATGCAAACTAGTCACCTTTAGGTGATAGTCACCATTTTTATCCCAAAATAGGATTTCTGAGTTTGATGTCTGCCCTGGTCTGTCACATTTTTTACTTACCATTGTGGCTACTGGCCTCCATATCCAGGAAACCCAGTGCAATCATGTGTGGTGATGTCTCCAGCGAACCTGATGTCGTCATTTAACCTCTGAGCCATCCAATGAAAGCTGGTCCCGAGTGCAGCGGACACAGGAAGGTGTAATAAAAATGCTTTATTGTGGATTGAATGTGTCCCGTTATTGCTATGTATACTAGGCCTACAATGCATTTACCTGGCATAACCGTACAAGGACAAGCAAAATAAGACACTGGTTGTGGACAAACACGACTATTTACAATGATATTTACAAAAATTGCACAATACATGAAAACATCTGGCTCACGTTTCACTAGTCACTCAAGTGTGCAAAATGTATCTTGAATACTCCAAACAAGGCCTTTTAATTTGATACAAAAACTCAGAGCATGACATGCCATGGAATCTCATTCAATCCTTTGGAGAATGTTTGCAAAGTATTTATCCATTAAACATCTCTTCTATTAAGAATTTCATCAATAGGTCCACCTCTCCATGGCAGAGTCACTTTCTCAATGCCCTGGAACCTGAATGATGAGATGTAATGTTTCAAGTCATTGAAATGTAGGCTACTGCTATTGAGGAATCTGTCATTTCTCTTTCTGGAGTCTTGTGTTCAATTGTTAAAATTGACAATGTTTTACCCACATATGCTTGCCAAGATTTGATCAAAGAAAAACCATTTAGATATTTGATCAATAAATGGATTCTCTGTACGATTGTAGATGGACTTTTCTTCAAAAAGAAACCTATACCACTCACATGAAGGTAATAGTCCTCTGCCAATTCAAAGTGGTTACATCTTAGTCCAAACTGCCAATTTTAGAATAAAAGTACAATATTAGATGGACTGTCATTATACCCCGCCCCACATTTTGTTTACTAATGACAATAGCGCCCCCCCCCTCCACTCCCCTCCTGAGGAATGCTTCTGCAAAGACCTGTACCACTTCAAGTTTCACGAAAATGCAGTTATCACTTATATTTATCTCTGAGTGAGAGTGTATTGAGCAAGTCTATGGAACCACCCCGTTTCTCATGAAACTAGTGATGTCACACCAAGCCTAAAAGCACCTTTAGTCCTATATTGAATAATTCCTCCATAAACACATAGTCATTAGTCCACACGTACACCCTCAAAGGACCACACAACACCCAGAGTATGAAAACAATATATGGTGGCACACACAACACCCTCCAACACTGGACCCTTGCAGACACCAATACTGTCCAGTTGCAGATTCTCCCCTAAGTTTGGAGGACTCGGTGGGCCAGCAGTTCCGGTGATGTGGGAGTGTGTGTCAGAGAGCTGCCAGGGCGTTGTGAGGCTCCACCAGGCTCTGGAACAACTTTTGGCTAAATGACTGGCTGGAGGGAGGAGAAACCACCAGCATTCACCCTGTGGGTGGAAGAGAGAGGAAAACAGAGGCAGACAGGCAGAGAGGCCAGAAAAAGGGAGAGGTTTTCAAATGCTCGTTATCTCAGGCTCCATTCTGTGTCAAAGTAGACACTTCATCAAGATGATTGACAAGTGCTGTGGAGTAGGGCGGGACTAACCATACACTTTTCAAAATGCTGCATAAAATAGTTACCCTCTACTTCATTCAAATATTTTTCAAAGCTTCTATTCATTTTACCTAGGCCACGGAACGCAGGCAGGCAGGCACAGGTCATCTCACAGACTGAGTAGAGCAGAGGAGAGGTCACATCACAGGCTGAGCAGAGGAGAGGTCACCTCAAAGGCTGTGATGAGCAGACGTCACCTCAAAGGCTGTGATGAGCAGACGTCATCTCAAAGGTGGTCTCCAACAGACAAGCCAGTACAGCTCTGAAAAGAAGTGAAAGATAAAAGGCATGCTCTTATATTAAAAATATTTACCCTCTAATTTCATTAAAATATTTTTCACAACTACACACACTTCTATTCATTTTACCTAGGCCACAGACCGCAGGCAGGCAGGCACAGGTCATCTCACAGACTGAGTAGAGCAGAGGTCACATCACAGGCTGAGCAGAGGAGAGGTCATCTCACAGACTGAGTAGACGAGAGGTCATCTCACTGACTGAGTATAGAGCAGAGGTCACATCACAGGCTGAGCAGAGCAGAGGAGAGGTCATCTCACAGGCTGAGTAGACGAGAGGTCATCTCACTGACTGCGTAGAGCAGAGGTCACATCACAGGCTGAGCAGAGCAGAGGAGAGGTCATCTCACTGACTGAGTATAGAGCAGAGGTCACAGCACAGGCTGAGCAGAGCAGAGGTCATCTCACTGACTGAGTATAGAGCAGAGGTCACATCACAGGCTGAGCAGAGCAGAGGAGAGGTCATCTCACAGGCTGAGTATAGAGGAGAGGTCACATCACAGGCTGAGCAGAGCAGAGGAGAGGTCATCTCACTGACTGAGTATAGAGCAGAGGTCACAGCACAGGCTGAGCAGAGAGGTCATCTCAAAGGCTGCGACGATGAGCAGATGTAATCTCATTCATTTGACCTAGGCCACGGAACGCAGGCAGGGAGGGAGGCACAGGTCATCTCACAGACTGAGTCGAGCACAGGAGAGGTCATCTCACAGACTGAGTTGAGCAGAGGAGAGTTCACTTTTATGACATCACTGATGATGTCATCAGTGGGTCTGGGATGTCACTTTTGAATAAATGACAGCACTGATATGGGACAGACAGAGCAACCAACAAACAAACCAACAGACAGACAGAAGATGTAGGATGGTATCAATGAGTTGCAGAGTCCAAAAAGGAGACAACATCACGGATTAGCTGCAATCCATGACTGCTTCTGGGGCCACTCAGTGGGTCGAAGCGTGCTTGAATTTGTTCAATCACAGGGCCTTCCACAGTGTACCCCATGTCAGGGACATTGACCCTTTCTGGCCAGTCTACGAGCAATCCCAGCTCTTCTCTCCCAGGAGCAGCAGCACCTCCCCCACCGGCAACACCAACTGCTTCCCCACCACCTAAAGTAGTGGCATTTGTTAGCCCAGCTCTGGGCCCAAAGATGTCCTGCATGGCAGTTGATGGGCGACCCTGTTGCTGGAGACTGCCTCTAACAAAGAGCTGCAGTGGGCTCATGTATCTCTCCGTCCTTAAACCATGGTTGTTCCATTGGTCAGCAAAGTCTTTCAAATCATTGTTGATCCGTGGGAGGTAGACGTAATGCAGGGCCCAGAGGTGCATTTCGTTGTCTCTGTCGATGATGCCCTCATCCTCAAGATGGCGGAATAACTGATAGTAGACATTTGTGAATCCACGCCATAGATCTCCCCAGAGCCTTTCAATTCTCTGGTTGTGAACACTCCTGCCTCTGAGAGCACTGCCGCGATGAAAGCCTCTGAAAATGTTCATCATCAGCCAGACTGCAGTGTTCTCACCTCCGCAGTCCGTCCTGACCCTAGAGGGTACGCCATAGCGGACCACAGCACTGATGAATTGGTCCAATACAGTGGTGCTGCGGTTGTTGTTAGCAGCACGCAGGAAGACCACAAGGCGGCTGTACCCGTCTATAGCTCCATGGATTACTATCCTCCACCTAAAACCAAATAGAAAATAGAAAAGCTCCACATTGACATAGCACAAACGGCAAGATTGATATATGATCAAAAGTAAGTCAATAAGTGCTTCATAAAGCTGTTGCTGTAGCTACCTTATCAGCTTATGGTTTCCATCAATGTGCCACAATGAGTTTGGCCCTGCCACCTGGTAAGACCGTCGTTCTGGTCTACGCAACACTGCTCGAAGCGCAGCAGCTCCAGGATTAGTTCGGTGCATGCTTGCTCGCACCCTTCTTCTCTGTACATGGAGTCCACGTGCACGCAGGGATGCTCTGACAGCCTCTGGCCCGACGAGGTCATTGCCAGCCACGATGTCTTGGACATGTCCATCCAAGGCTGAATTGGTCAAGTCAGCATACCGTGAAGCATGGGTGTAGTTGAATTGCCTGAACGGTAGAAAAGTTGTGCAGGCATCAGGACCACTACCAAATGTGATTGACAAACAATATTCACACACAGTACATGTACAAGTGTGTGTGTGTGTGTGTGTGTGTGTGTGTGTGTGTGTGTGTGTGTGTGTGTGTGTGTGTGTGTGCACACACGGCACGTGCACGCACATGTGTTTGAAAGGTCAAATGTTGCTGCAATGTAGCATGCTTGTAGGATCACTAGTGCAGTGTCCGTTCCCCCATGCCCAACCCCGTGGGCGCCCCCCCCCCCCCCACCACCCCCCCCCCCCCACCCCACACACACATCAATCCGTCAGGTCCCCCTAAGCGCAATCCCCAAGTTTGAAAGTAAACCCTGCCAATGGTCCACGAGATAAACCCCCCCCCCCTCCAAAGTTTTGAAGTTGATCGGACGAATGGTTCTTGATATTAAAGGAACACTCCGCCCATTTTCAACCAGCTTTGTATCATTAGAACATCAGTAGTACGTATATCAGAAAACTGTAAACTGTTTTGAAGTCTGTCATTTAATTTGACAGTTATTGAGTGTTAAAGTGTGGACCAGTGACATCACTGGTCCACACTAACTCAAATTAATAACTTATTAACTCAAATCAACTCTCAATAACTGTCAAACTAGATGAATGATGAATAGTTTGACAGTTATTGAGAGTTGATTTGAGTTATTAATTTGAGTTAGTGTGGACCAGTGATGTCACTGGTCCACACTTTAACACTCAATAACTGTCAAATTAAATGACAGACTTCAAAACAGTTTACAGTTGTCTGATATACTACTGATGTTCTAATGATACAAAGCTGGTTGAAAATGGGCGGAGTGTTCCTTTAACTGCTTTTTGTGTTGCCAGTACATCTAGGTGACGCTATGTCAAATTGCACGCAATTTGGCAATGCACGACATTGGTTTCCCAACAGCACACTGCCTAAGTTTGAAGTCGATCGGACCAACATTTCTCCAGCTACGCAAAGGACAGAGACACGGACACAGATACGGACAAAGACACGCGCTTATAGTGTACATGACACAATACATGCAGTGTTTCCCCTACCATTCTACAGGCCAGGCGGGCACGGATAGCATGTGAAAGTGCAATCACTTATTTCCAACATGGTCCCCGTTATTAAGAACAGGACATACAATATACACCCAACATATAATGTACATTACAGGTTAAATAAACAATACAAAGCAAAACAATAGATATACCATAAGTGCAATATTTGCTGGACAGAAGAGCCTTGTCAACTATTCTAGATTACTCTGCAAGTATTTCTTCAGGTTTTTAAAAGCACTCACAGAACTCCCTGTCTTAATTTAGTTGGGGAGCTTGTTCCATTCCTCTCCCCCTGTGTAGAGGAATGTGCTTCTCCCCACCTTACTATTTAGGTTAGGTAGTTTCAAATCAGTTACACTGGCTGTCGTATTCCGGGCATGAGCATCCCGTACACATTGGAAATACTTTGTAAAGTAGCTTGGACAATGGTCATGTCGAATTTGGTGGACCATGATGAGTTTTAGCTGTTGAACTCTATTTTCCACTGGGCGCCAATTCAACTCTTCTAAATGTGCGGGGCTGATATGAGTTCTTGGACTGAGGCCAAGGACAATCCTCATTCATTTGTTTTGGGCTATTTGAAGCCTGTCTTTTGATCTTTTAGTTCTACCACTGTACCAGGATATACAGGTATAGTCATAGTGACATTGAATTAAGGATGTAGTCAACAGCTTCATGGTCCTCATGTCCAAGAATTTAGCTATTCTAGCTAAATACTTTGTCCTTGAGTGGATCTTCACCGTAACTGAGAGGGCCGTATATTCACTGGTCCAATTTACAACCCAGATATGTTACACAACTTTTTTCCTGTAGCTTGGTCCCATTACATTCCACCGAGAAACTGGGATGGTCCCTTAATTTCTATTTATAACTAAAAACAATACATTCAGATTTTCCAAGGTGCAGGGATAGTTTGTTTTTGCATAGCCATGAGCTTATGTTGTGAAGCTCTTTGCTAAGGGATGATCTGACAGATTCCAGGCTCTCTCCAGATACCAACAAGGCAGAATCATCTGCATCTAAAAACAAAGCACATGAGCAGGCTGATTCCATGTCATTAATATAAAATAAAAATAATAAAGGCCCAATTCTGCTTCCTTGTGGGACCCAGCAGGTGAGGTCTCTGGGTTCAGAGAGCACTCCTCCTACTTCGACTCTCTGGACTCTGTCGGTGACGTAAGACTGTATCCAGCTCTGTGCCTCCCCTTTGAAACCTCTAGCCTTTAATTTGCATAATAAAATTTGGTGGTTGACAGTGTCGAAAGCTTTTTGTAAATGGGAGCATTGCCATTCCGCAGTACATGCCGCTGTTGATTTGCTTGTTAATGAAATCGGTTAAGAAGCTTAGACATGTATCTGTTGGATAAGACTAAATCCTGATTGAAAATTAAATAAATTATAGAACTGGTTAACATAATCTAACATAATACAACTGTTCGCATCGCATCCCATAATACTATGATGATACTTAGGATGCCATTGCAAACATAGATGCGAACAGGTTAGCTAAAAGTTTAGCGTCGCCAGTGTGGGCCCCCACCGTTGCATTCGGGGCACGTTTCAAAATCCCTCCAGGCCTGAAAATCTTTCTAGGGGAAACACTGACATGACACATCACCCTGAATTAATCACTAAAATCACTTACCTCAAACGTCGTTTAACTGTACTCAGAGACACGTCCAGCATCTGTGCTATCTGGGGTGCAGTGAAGCCACATGTTCTTAGGAACGACAGCTGTTCCTCAGTGATGGAGAAATGTGACCGACCTCTACCTCCACTCAAAACCAGTGGTGCCCTGTACCCGAAATCATCTGAAACAACAATAACATGTAATATGACACGTAACATCCAGAATCAGAGTTAGAGTCCAAACATGTTTAGCCAGTTAAGACCATCATGATAAGGGAAACTACCATGCCTGGAGTGAGAGGGGTCTGGCTTCCATCAAAGACCTATATATAGATGGTCATTTTGCATCCTTTGATTTACTGAAAGGGAAGTTTGGGTTGCCCGGCACGGACTGGCTCAGATTCCTACAAATCAGAAACTATCTTCGATCCAAGATTCAGGCCTTTGAAGCGCTCCCAAATGAACATGTTATTTTTGATGTTTTGCTGAGCCCTCCTCACTCCAGGCACCTCATCTCCAGATTTGGGTGTCTGTTTGATGACTGTACCATGGCCTCTACTGAGAGGATTAGAGAGGCATGGCAGGAAGAACTTGGTACAGAATTATCTGACATTATATGGGAAAAGAGCCTGTCGGTTGTACAACTCTGCTCAGTTAATAGCAGACATCAGCTGATTAATTTAAAGTCGCTCACCGTCTCCACTACTCTAAGCAGAAATTACACAAGATCTATCCTACTATCTCACCACTGTGTGAAAGATGTCAAGTGTCGGAGGGCACACTGTCTCATGCCTTCTGGTTCTGCCCTTCACTGACGGGATTCTGGGCCTTCCGCATCTACTGATATAGGCCACGCCCATTTCCGTCTGATGAGATTTTCCGCCATTTAGAATTTTGTCCAAAACAGTTTTTTTGTGATTTCTCCTTTAAATGTTCTCCAATCTTCACCAAACCAAAGCAGACATCATGTGGGGACTGTTCTGCACAACACTGATTTTGAAGTTTTTGAAAATACCTCACTGTTGCGATATAATCGACTTCCAAAGTTCTGTGGGTGTGGCCTATTTCACACAAATCTGCATAACTCTGGGAGACAACGTCCGATCCTAACCAAACTTGGTGCAGGTGTGGACGTATGTACTCTGAGCTGATTCCAAAAAGATTGTGTCATTTCGCCTATAGGGGGTGCTGTAGCAACATCAAGGATGTGTAGCTCACAAGCCATAAGAGCCACTGTTCCCAAATTGGGTCTATATGTTCATAGAGTACTCTTCTACTCTGGCCTAAAAAATTACACCGATTGACCCGACGGTGGCGCTGTAACAGCCATCTTTACATTTTGGTCCATAACTTTAGAACGGTAGCTTCTACAATCAAAATTATTTTTTCACAGGTTTCCTTGGCTCGCCCCATGTTTACTCATTGCTCTGATCTAAAACAATACTCCTATTGACCTGGTGGTGGCACTATAACAGCCCTCTTCACGTTTTGGTCCAAAACTTTTGAACTGTAGCATCTCGAAATTATTCTGCCCCTGGATTCCTTGGCTCCTCCCGCTTCTACTCACATAGGCCTGCCCATAACTACTTAGTCCCCCTAATTTCATGGGCAGGGACCTTGCAAGGCAGGCGGTGCATGGCGAGGACAGCAAGCACAATTACATTTTCGGTAGGAAATGTAGACATTCTAGTTTGTTTTATGATTCTCTATGTTAAATAGGCATTTCATGCGGTGTCTTGTCAATGATAGACCCGTGGTCAGGGGGTCAGCATGGGGTAAATCCCCCCGTCTCCATTCATCAGAGTTAGCATTTGGCTGCAAGCCCCGCCCAGGCAGACACAATCGGGGATTTAACCCCCGCATGTAACGCACATCTGAACAGATTTTTATGTACCCATTTTTTCCTCCTTTGGTGTCTTTAGTATTGTCTGCTCCTAGGCATTTTGTTAACAAAAGAAAATAAATAATACATATGTATATATCTCTCTCTATATATATATATATATACACATCCCAAATACAGACTGCATGAAAGACAAAATCTGTAGACGATTGGACGGACATCCTATCCCCTTTGTTAGCAAAATGACCATAATTCATCCCCTTTAACCTGTGATTCCCCCTCTCACCGTCCACTAGTAACAGAGTGCAGGGAAGAAGGGATGTTTAGTTCGGTGGATTTCAGTCTCACCTCCCAGAAAATTGAAGAGCGGCTCCAAAACAGTGCCATATCTACAAGCGGATTGAGACTGAGAAATGAGTCCAAGTCCAACTGGTTCTCAACATCTGGTCAGGGGACCACCGTGGTCCCCAGCAATCAGATTAATTGGAAGCTTGGACTATTCAGATTTCAATTCCAGGAAGTTAACAGTTACAGAGTGTAGAATAATGTTTAGTTTGGCCACTGTTTAGGCATTGTTTTCTCTCTATCCATTTCGGAATTAACTATTTTCATGTTTTCGCCTGGGAAAGAAAATGTCTATAAATGGGGGTCTGTGGCCCTGGTGTGGACTACATAAGGGTCCTTGATATGGATGTGTGTGTGTGTGTGTGTGTGTGTGTGTGTGTGTGTGTGTATGTGGAGGGTGGGTTAATTAAACAAAATATCCCCACTAAAAAGGTGACAGCCAAGTTTGCAAGTATTACGTACATGAAAGCAGGCTGACAATAGCATATCAAAATTCAATCAGGCAATACAGAAGCGGAAATTGGCGTTGCACTTTGAGCGTTGCACTTTGATTGAAACACAGTGGTGTGCTGACCTTGTTGTCCAGGCTGAAATGACATTTGGACCTCTCGAATCATTTCAGCCAAATCGCTGAGAAGTACATCTGTAGCTGTAACTTCTAGGAATCTGCCCCTTGCCCACTGGAGGCTTCTCTGCAGCGTCTCAAGCCTGAGATGGAAAATTATATATATACCAAATGGTTTCTATTATTCAAAATATGGTTAGGCCACGTTGGAATTACCAGGCTCCATATGTACATTTTCAAGAATGCTTTTCATATCGTAACATACCTCCGTAATGTTGACCGTTGCACATCTGGTCCAACATCATCCATCAGCATTCGCCGTGTGCAATCATTAACAACGTGCTTGCACTGAGCGAGGAAAGTCCTGCGATCCATGGTTCACCTTTATATGCCTGGAGAGTGTAAAATATCAGAATTTAGAAAATTTGGAAATAGGAAATCTGGCAAATTAATAAACAAGATTTACTATTCTCATAATGCAGTGGTTATAAGCAACATTTTCGCAGACCGCGCACTGCCTTGTTCTTTCAATCCTTCAACCACTTTCTCGAAAACGAAGGTGTTGCTAGATATGTTGTGATATAAAAAATATAGAGATATGATATCAAAGTAATTACAAACACTTAAAAATATAGATGTTTATTTAAGTCTGAAAGTTCCAGAGTTGGAAAATGTCCCTCTAGGCTACACCCAATTAGCATAATTCATATCCCAACCACATCCAAGATATTGTTTTTTTTAAGGCAGGATGAAGACCAAGGTAGAAGCTAAGCACCAATTTTATTTAAATATTCCACTTATTTCTCGATAGTTTTAATTTTGACTTGTTTAGACACTGACAACTGTCTCTCCAGCTTGTCACCAAACTATACTTGGTTGTCACCTAGTCTATTCCGAACTGCCCTGGCCAGTGACACCTAGGAATAGACTAGGTGACTACCAAGTATAGTTTGGTGACAAGCTGGAGAGACAGTTGACGGTCGGAGAGACAGCATCCGTTACGTGATGGGTTTTAGCACCCCAGCCTGGCTCTCTCGGGAGGGAGAATTCCACAAACGCTACGGATCAGCCTCCTGAAAATCGGCGCAAAGATTTGTGCGGCCTGGGGTCCTTCAAGGTAGAGCGAGGTACTCGGTGCAGGCAAATGACGTGCAGTGCACAGGCCTTCTTGAGGCGTCCTCTCTGCCCATGGTACGGCATGGTAGGATTGCCTTCTTCCACGAGAGGTTCTGGTGAGACGAAGGAGGTGCCCGGCCTGGAATCACCCCACAGGGCCTTAGACCTCCATGCACCGAAGGTCTTTCAATACTGTGGTGTAGCACTAACTCTATTGCAGCGGATTGGGCGTGATCAACCCTTCCGCGGGCAACGTTGCAGACAGAGTAGGAAGGCTGACCCGTGAGCGGCTGCTTCTGGAACGCGGGTGGGGGTCGTAATCGGCTGGGTCTACTGGGCGTATGATGTTGACAGACCCGAAACACCTCACGACCCCAGTTAACATCACTGATGACGCGTTCCCAGCGCATGCTGTAGTATGTATCTTTGAAACTAGACAGGACCTTATAATTTTTTTAAACAACATACAGTAGACATTTTCTAATGTACATAACCATATTCAGTAAGGAAAGAAACATTAATTCATATCTCCCATAAATGTCTCTTCACCAGTTAAATGTCTATAATTATTCTAAACAAACTCAAAACTGTATTACTTATTCAACTATATAAACAGGACACGCTGCTACTTTATGCCCTGCAACCTCCTAAAAATGCTGCCTGGGATATTAAGCTCTTCCTAGCCACTCCAACGAAAAGTTAAACACAGTTTTCCAGAAAGCATTACAGGTCTTATTCATGGCTTAAACACTACACACAGATAGTGTTACTCAACAGATACAGTAATACTACTATCAAAAACACATTCATTACCAATACTCTGAAGGGTTGCTTGATTAATCTGAATACCTCTTACTGTTAAATTTCCATGGATAACCAATCATATTTCTAGCGTTAGTTTAGAGTTCGCCATGCTAGTAGTAACTAACTCAAAGTCCACCATATCCATTTTTAGAAGCATTAATTTTAAGCTGTGTGAAGTCTGTGAACTGGATTTAGCGATAGCTCTTATGTGAAGTGGCACAGCACTTATTGGCATCAGTCTGTGTCTGGCTTAAGGTCTCATAGTCGAGCGAGGCTCTGCAAGGCAGACCTCTGCAGATGACGTGCGCACTCTGCGCTTGGGCCGATGCTTTTAGAGTCAGAACGGCAGCCAAGTGATCAGCATCAGCACAGCCCGTGAAAAGTCACAATGAAACACTATTATGTGTATTACTGAGTGCAGTGTCACTCTCAAACACCCGTATATCAGCACATGAATATAATGGCCAAACTAGTTTTTACTGAACTTGATCGACATTTCAGTTCTCAGTCCTGATATAGCGTACTCGTGCTGCTTCTCTCTCAACAGTCAACACAACACATCATTTAGTTGTTGAAATGACTAAAAACGAACAGTTACAAATCAAAGTTTACTACATGGGTCAAGAAATGAGGTGAAAACACAGGCGAACCGTCCCTCGGAAGCGTCCATGTGTTGAGAAAAGCCTTGCGGAGTGCCGTGCTGCTACAAAATTATTCAGGTACGCGCTGTGCGGCTGCAAACACACAACAAATTGACTCATTTTTGGCTCACGGCCCTTGCTCCACCCCCGCGCGGCGACCATCAAACAAGCTTTAACTAGGCTTGCCAGGTCTTGTTTTTTGGCTGTGGAGTGAAGCTAATCTACCTGCCACTCATTTGACCAGTGGCGGTGTTTGACCACCACAACTACGGTACTAAAGTTTTCCATGACTTTTCAAGGTTCCATTAGATAATTTCTATTTCATCTGAGGCGGGGACTCAGAATCAATACCACAGATTCCACACGTGTGTTTTGGGGGGGATTTGAGTGATTTAGAGTCAGTGTATCTGATCTGATTCCTCACCGAAGACCGTTGAGCAGGATTCGAAACGGTAGCCGTCGAGCAGCAAGGGAGGTCAGCACACTGGCACAAGAGGTCGGTGGGCAAAGAGAATGAGGCAGCGGGCGGGAGGAACTCTGCAGTGTGGGTGGCCCCCCGAGTCTGGAATTTGTGGAAGATTGTCTGTACAAAACACACAGGAAGAGGATTACAATCATGCAGAATATTGTCAGTGACATGTAGAAGAGGCCGTCTGAGAGAGCCTAGTCATCAATCCAAAATTCAAAATAAAAATGTGTGTGTGTGTGTGGGGGGGGGGGGGGGGGGGGGGGACAAAACGGCTTAATCTCATCCACCACTCTGACCAAAAAATAAACTAATAATCGGTGACTGGCGAGATACTGGCTATAGGCTACCGTAAAAAGAATTGAGATGATCAATTTGAACACATGCACCTTATTGATGGAGCGTCACCGACACCAAACCCAACCACTTTTTTTACAATATTCTATCTTAATTACGTTTCAACTGCTGCTACAAATGATCAAGTGCTGTTTCCGCTCGGTTTAATGGCTGAAACCACTAGTCCAATTTATCATCTTTGTGGAGACATCTTGTTTTAATCATTCACTATAGCCGTTTCCTTACCAGAGTCTGGGAAGTGACGTTATTGCTGGTGAAAAAGCTGTGAGCTAAAATACCCAAACACGGCCAGTCCTATCTGAACATTTCGCCTGCGCTAGTTTTACAGGGGCCTTTCTTCTTCATGGTATATTCTTATTACGTGGTACCGGCGTCGCCCAAGCGGCTCACTGCTACTTTCTCTTATCAAAGGCACTTTCATAAGGTATTTGGACCTTTTATCATGCACATTTTAATATGAAACTTTACACATAGACTGTCAGATATCTGCAAATAAAAGGGACTTGCGACAGCGTCCAATTAACCTCTTGAGTAGAACGCAAAGAAGGAGGAAGTATGTCACTCGTGTCCCCAAACAAGGTGGCCGGGTTTGGGTAATGCCTACCCCACACTACAGGATAATTTGCAAGATTATGGCCAAGATTCCCCCCTCCCGATTTTCTCGGGGGTGCTCCCGATTTGAAGCGCGTCGGGCAGATAATCTTCCCAAATGATCCTGTAGTGTGTGGGGTTCAAAGATTCCCAATCGGGAAGACTGCCTCTTCCCGATTGTGAATCGGCCATATCTAACATGTTAGATATTTACAACCCGACAGGCGATTGCATCTTGAGCAGAGAGCCAGTAGTAGCTGCGTTTCCATTAGTTTTTCGCAAAATAATCTGGTCCGCGTCCACCCGCAGCCCCGCACAGAAACAAAGAACGAGGAAATTGTCATCGAGGTGAAATACCCGTGCGTCTTTGAACGGGACGGAAAACTAATGCTATACTGCAAAGCATGTAGCCTACAACAAGCGCTTAGGTCTCATTATGCTTCCCGCATTGGCGAGTGTCCGCACGGAAAAGTGAGTCAAAATTAATCAGCAGACGCGCCCCTCCACAAGGCACCTACAGACGGTTTTCGCCTGGCCGTGCACAGTAGGCCTACACCCCGAATGGACGCGGCTGTCCGCGCAAATATTAGTTAAACAAATCCTTTCAGTGCAAATGCATTATAAAAACAAAAAATAAGATTTGTTTAGAAAACGAAATGACACAAATGTATTATTATTATTATTATTATCATTATTATCATTATTACTACTACTACACCCGGTGCGCACACTGAATAGGCATTTTAAAAGTTAACGTCGAGCCCTGCTTCCAATGTGAATCTTCGGCATAATCTTCTAGTGTGTGGGGTTGCGTTTGAACAGACGCGATTGTGTGTGTGTCCCAAGATTGAAATGTTAAAAAATCGGCTCTCTCTGTCCTGTAGTGTGTGGGCTCTCAAGATTTTTATAATCTTCAAGGATTTGAAAATCCTGTAGTGTGGGGTAGGCATAAAAGTGTCCCTGCATGCATGCGCGATTATACGTTGGTGCACTGGCTGCACGTGCAACCCCTAGTGGCCAGAAGATTTTTTTTTTTACTTATTTTTTCCTTTTTTACCTTTTATTTATACTGGGGAAGTCTCACAGAGCAATGCTCTCTTTTTCAGGAGTGCCCTGTTCAGAATGTGTTGTCATATCCTACTATAGCATTCAGTGTCTCCTATACAGTTATCTATTTGTGGAGGTACACCACAATAGATTTGGAGCACCACAAATAGATTTTTACTGCCACATAATTTCAAGTAGTTGACTGCAAACACCTAACCTGACGCTGCCAGATTGATGAGTTTGCTTCACATTCTGTTTCACAAACGACATCCATCTGGATTTGGTCAAGCTACCCTGCTGAAGAGGGCGGTCACTTTTTTCAAGCTACTTGGCAGGTGATTGGATGGACCGTCTGTCTGTCACCGTCTGGGCGTGCCAACGCCAACCAATCAGATCGACTTGCCTTCATGACGTAGCCTCGCCTGGTAAACACGAACGGCTAGGACTACAATTGCTAATTAGTTAGCATGGAGGTCGCAGATTTTTTGCTGTTTTTGTAAGGTGAATATTGGGTGCAACCATTGACTATTCAATTTGCCAAAAGAAAGAAGAATTACTGCAGATGTCTGACTGAGGATGAAGTGCAGGTAGGCCATTTTGCACATTAAATGTAACTGATTGGATTAACTGATGTTACGCTAACGTTAGCAACATTTGGAGGTTGGGGTGCTACGTCTGATGATTATTGATTTGATGTTAACGTTAACAGCGATTCATGACTAACACATATCGTTGTTCGTTTCTTCAGGGAACTGATGACACGATATGACCATTGGATATGACACCGAGTGGCACGCACCCTGGACGGCTAACGTCATGGAGACGCAACGCTCTCTAGCCTTTATGATCATGGCAATCAGAATCAGAATCAGAAAGACTTTAATGATCCCCGGGGGTAAATTGGGACAAGTTACAGTAGCTCGCTCAATAACAACCAAAACAATCAATAACAACCAACTACTTTGATACAATATAATGATTTAACGCTACTATTTAGCATTAAGGACTGGTGAATTTTAGCATATCTGTCAGTGGAATGGTAGATGTTTACGCATGACTGGAGAATGTTATTTGCTTACTTTGTGATAATACTGTGATAATAAACTAAACGGAGAAAAGACGGCCGTGTGGTGTTGTTGTTACATAATCTGCTGGTCTTGAGGCACGATTGGGTAAAATGAGAAGATGATGTCAATTCATAAAGATGTTTATGTCAGAGATGAATCTGCTCTATCTATCTGCACTATTCTATCTGCACTATCATGCAGATAGAATAGATAGATAGAATAGGCTATATAAGGAGACAATTATTTTTTCATCACTGGAAAGCCACAGCATAGTGAAGAGGATATTAATGTGATGTGTGTAGTTCTTCATATCTACTAGCCTCTTTATTTTGCTCTCAGAGTGCCCCAGATTAATGCATTTTATTTTAAAATTGGCAAAATGTCTTTATCCGGGGGGGGGGGGCACCCCCCTGGAGACCCCCCTACCGGAGTAATATTGACTTCTGGGTTGTGCAACCCCTGTTTGGAAGGTCTAGAATCGCCTATGCCTGCATTACACATGACGTTGGTTCCGTTACATTTTATAAAGTGAATTAAGGACAGGTTTACGAGGGATCAGCCGAGCAGTATTTTGGTCAACAAACTGCGTCACTGGGTGGCAACGGCAATGGAACCCTATGTTGCCCAAGTGGCGCGAGGCTTGAGTGGCTGACTCTAGCCAGTTAAGTTTACTTTTTTGAGATATTAACGTTTGTTTGCCACAACTCATACTATTAGCTGCAAATTTAACGCTGGCCAATATGAACATTTGGGGGTTAGAATTAACAGGGATTCGTGAAAAAATGTGTTGCTAGCTTTCGCCTCGTCCAAGCTAATTAGCGTAGCTAGGCCGATATCGCTATCACCGCCAGTTAGGCTAAAGCTGCTGGTTAAATCATCATGACGAAAACTTAAATTTATCACAAATCTGATTTTTTGAATTACAATTGTCTTTCAGAGGTTGTACCCACCTTCTGCTTCATCAATTAGCGAATAAATCCGTGTCGCAGGGGCATTGAAGAGTTGAAAAAAAGTATCTGCTTTGAGCTCATGAGCCAACTTCCGGGTATGATTCTTCTTCTATCCCATTTCCGGCAGTGTAGACACTACTGGGCATATTACTGCCCTCCGCAGGACAAGGAATAGACTAACTATAGTCTCACTAATACTGCCCTACAAAGGAGAAAGGCAGTAACTCATTTTTTGTCAAAAATGAGTTATTATCATTTTTGTGACATTAAAGACATCCTTTGTCATGTGGAAAAATATCTTGTCTCAAATGTGTTGTGTTTTTGAGAAAATAGGGGGTCGTATTTGCAGTAACTCAAAAAAGCCCTAGTGAAACCAAGGCCAATCACTGTAACTCGAGTTACTGTACTCCTCTTTTGTTTAGCTGTGCTGAAATTGAGTTACTGTCCCGTGCCCTTTGTTTTGCATCACTCTATTTTTCGCGCCTCAAAGTTACTGTGATTGTCATTGGTGGCAAAGGTGACAAACATTTCAAATGTTACTCATTTGAAATGTATTTGTCTTTTACTCATATCATATCAATCAATCGTATCAATGTCACTTATCTGAATTTAACTGTTTAACTATATTGAAGCATTAAAATTAAGCAATCAGTGTGATATTATTTTATTAGAATATAATTATTAGTTGCTTCAAATGTTCAAAAATATCCAAAAACAATTGAAATAATTTGATTTGAAAAGATACTTGGAATATCACAAACATACTTGCATACAAATATGATAACAAATGTTATTATATAATAATATTAATGTAATGAATAACAGTAAAAAGTGCAATTTCATCTTATATCATCATTAGACTAAGGATGTTATTATATTTGTCATTGTACTGCTTTTTAAAACTAAAAAGATGAGATAAAATTTGACTTACTGCCCTTCACTTTGGCATAACCCCATGCTTTTTCGTAAGGCATGCAAAGGAGGAATACAGTAACTCCCAAATGAAGGTCAAAGGTCAAGAGTTAGCTAAATATTTTTATATGGATAAATAACTTGACTAAAAAAACAAAGAATTGCCACATATTTAATGATCTGCCTGCAACTATTTTGTCTGGACGACAAGAAAACTTTAAAGTCATTTTTCTCAGCTCTGCACTCTGGTGAGTTACTGGCTTTCTCCTTTGTAGGGCAGAATACTTCATATTATCGGGTACAGCTTTGAATGTTCCCAAAACTGCAACACTGCTTTTGTGATCAGCTGGTAGTTCTTATTATTGCTCAAAAAAACTTTAAGAGAAATCTATCTTCTTCCTCTGTGGAGTTTTATGGTGGTTGGCATCCTTAAAGTTACATCACCGCCGACTACTGGATTTAAACGGAACTGAAGTTAAATATAATTACACCCATTTCACATTACACAAATAAAAGGCCTACTCCAGAGGTTAGATAGACTAGTAACAGCCTCTCTCAGCAACCTCTGCAGACCATATCCAGGATTCCCCTTGCTGCATCCACCGTTAGGTCAACATTATATATTCCACTACATCAGTACAATTAATTCACATAGACAAATTCAACAGCGTCACCGCCTTCTGCTGCCCATTCAATGACCTAGCAGCACAGACAGTACAGGCCCTACTAACGGCATACATAAGAAGTCCTGAAGTGGGGACAACAGCTTTACCCATTATGTTTTTGTTGTTCAAATAGGCTTCTGGGGTAGATTCTCTATTTTAACCTTGTCCCCAATTTACCAAACAATAAAAAAAAGAATTTTTTGAAGCAGATTGAGAAAATCTTTAAGTGATAGTTCAATTGTTTTAAAGTGTACCTCTAATTTGCTACTTACCTATGTTGATTGGATAGTTTCTCATCACAATCCATCTTTGTCCTCATATAAGCTCGGGCAAATTCAGCCAAAGCACATGCAAGGTTAATGGGGTCACGCCTGTCGGTCTGCTCATGAAAATGCCCTCAACAGCACACCTACATTTCACTTCAGTGAGGCTCACTCAGCTTGATCCCATAGACCTAGCATTTAATTTCTCCCAATTTAGCAGAAGTATTGCGTTACGGAGAACGGCATGGAGTAGTGCTGAGAATAAACTTTATCAATCACATTATCACAAATAGTGCTACACTTTAACACAGGGGCACATACTATTTTATTTGGATACATCTACCTCCTCCCTGGCAAACCTCTTTTAGTTGTAGGTGGATTACAATCACTTTGAAGGTGCACAGGGATGAAAAGTTATTGAAATAGGGGACTTAACAGGGAAGGGAAGACTCGAACCCACCCGGAAACCTTTTAGCTATGTGCACTATTTTAGGATGTAAATGTTGACTGTCAACCACATAATCTTGCATCCCTGTTCCAAATACCACCACTCTGCTGTAAACCAAGAAAAATAGCATAGCTTTTTATGTAGGTCCATGCTGTTTTTTGAAGCATGGCACAGTTCTCTGATCACTCTAAATCCCCCGTGAACAAGGCAGCCCAATGCCATACTGGCTCCAATTAATTAAGAACTACAGCAGCTTGGAGTTTAACTTTGTTTATTACCAACGAATGAGTATAAAAATAAAAAACATCTCCAACAAAATTCGAAAACACAAATTGAAGCCACAGAAGAAAAAAAAAAATCAGAAATCTACGACGCACCAATGCGTGCTATCGGTGCGAAATATTTACATTTGAACTAAAACGCAATGTCTCTTTCCAGAAATGATGAAATATGAAATTCATATGATATATATGAATGCATATATATATATATGCATTAATATGCATTAATGGCATTAAGGCAATATGCATTAATGGAAATATGCATTATATATGGCATATAATGCATACATATATATCATATATATATATATATGATATGATATTCATATCATGAAATGATGAAATATCCCAAATTACGCTGGCATCACTCGCTCGCTGTCTAACGCTGATTGGCTGCTGTGTGAGAGTGAGTCCAGGATCACACTGGCTTGGAACAAACCGCTGGTTTATTGTGTGTCAACAAACCGCATTGACAGGCTGACATAAAGTGAAGTCTGTACTACCGGTATGGAGCTCGCATTAGGAGCACGCTGATAGGCTTAGCTTGCAAACTATGACGGTGGCTCGTAGTGGACAAATATCATGACATTGCGTAACGTTATAGCCCCCACATGTCCGTCAATTCGTGTGCCTGTTGATGAGCGATTTAAACAGAGCGACAGAGCGATTCCAAAGGGTTGAATCAAGCAACAGAGCGAAAAATAAATATCTCTGTGTGAACACAGCTTAACTGTCAAGGACGTCCGTATCTACGGTATATGATCTGTGTGCAACACACGACCATGCACGCGACGCATGGGGTTGTTTTCCCCCTTTTTGTAACAAAGTAGCGATTTTTTTTTTGTTTTAAACTAATGTCACCTACTTTCTGAGGCATACAATTAAAGGTTTTTGTGGATATTTTTTTCCAGGGACTTAAAGGAACACTCCGCCCATTTTCAACCAGCTTTGTATCATTAGAACATCAGTAGTATATCAGAAAACTGTAAACGGTTTTGAAGTCTGTCATTTAATTTGACAGTTATTGAGTGTTAAAGTGTGGACCAGTGACATCACTGGTCCACATTAACTCAAATCAACTCTCAATAACTGTCAAACGAGATGAATGACAGAATATTTGACAGTTATTGAGTTGATTTGAGTTGAGTTATTAATTTGAGTTAGTGTGGACCAGTGATGTCACTGGTCCACACTTTAACACTCAATTACTGTCAAATTAAATGACAGACTTCAAAACCGTTTAGTTTTCTGATATACTACTGATGTTCTAATGATACAAAGCTGGTTGAAAATGGGCGGAGTGTTCCTTTAAAGGAAATGTAAAAGGGGCGGCAACTGAGGACGAGAAGCACAGTCTGGAAATCAAGAGTTGGACCACCTGCAAGATTTCTCTAGCCGTGACGTGCACAGACTGACTTCATGGTTCTCCAAAGGAGGCAGAGGACAAAATCCCCATCTCCATTTTGTCCTTGAACTCCTCATAATCATAGAGGACAGGGATGGACAACTGAAAGCCGCAGGTGTTGGCCTTTGGGTAATTGGACATTTCACCTCCTGGGTGAGTGAACTTGAGTTTTGGCTCGATGTGGAAACCCATAGCTGGGATTTTGGAGAGGCCAGTGGCGAAAGACAGGACGCGCCCCAATGTTAGTGGCCCCTCCTCATCCACCAGGGCACGCTGCTCATCATTGAGCTGAGGGGCGGGAAGTCCACCTGTATACACAAAGAAAACATTGTTTAGAAATCTCCCAGTTAGCAGCCATACTCCTCCCCCTTTCTGCTTACTTGTTGTGCCAGTGAATGCATGTCAGAAGAATGTTTTTTTATGAATTGACCGAATGGCTTGCATCAAAAGGACAAAAACATTAAGAGGACTCCAACACCATGGGATTACTCTCAAAATTATGAATGATTTAAGTATCCAGAAATACCCCCAGGCTAGTAGTTTTCTTTACTAATTGCCGGTGCTAGACAGCTACATTCCACTGTATTGCTAGGAACAAGCAGAGTGGCATATCTTCCTGCTAGTCCATTCTTCTATACCTTCCACCTCGTTCAGCCAATCCTTCCAGTATGCAAAGGTTGTCAGCTCCTGTGCAAGCCTGTTGGACCCTGCAACCCGGGAGGAGAAGATGGGAACGAACAATTCCTGTAGAGTTGTGGCCTGGAGGGGGCGATGGTCTTCCAGGAAGATCTCCTGGAAGATGTCTGGGTGTGATGTCACCTCCGCCAATAAGCCAATGGCACACAGGCCTTCCTTGAACCTTAAATTAATCGAAAAAAGAAATGTATGTTGTGTGGTTTTGGACCACTAATGACATCAACATGTTTAAGTCAAAGATAAAAGTTTATATGTTTCGATTATGTCTGCTTAGGTGCGGTTAATAACTGTTCTGCTTGTGGTGCCATCAACAACTTACTGGTCAAGGCAGGACTTTGTCCGTCCCTCCAGGTGGTACTCCATGACCGCCTGCAGGACTACATCCCTGTCCACCAGGGAGCGTATAGGCCGGCAGACACCCACGGACACCAGCTCTTCACTAGCCTCCGCCACTGCATCCTGAGCTTCCGGCAGTGTCTGTGCAGCCTTGATCTATAAATAGAAATATCAGTGTGACACACACAGACACAGCAGTCCATACATAGGAAACACAGCAGTCCATACATAGGAAATTACCAACTACACCGATTTTAATCTCTAAAGAAACTGTTTTTTTATTTTGTGGTCCTGATGTCTGTGGAACTTTAGCTAAAGTTTAAAGAGTAACAATTCTTTTGTGGATTCTTTCCTATGGGTAAGGGTTATTTGTTGTAGGGCTTGAGTTCCTTTGGTTTAAGTGACCCCAATGTGTGATTCACATAGGTTGAGATGTAGGTATTTTCCTACAACACAGATGCGCTCCGATTTGAATGAAAAATGAATGTCTTCCTCTAGTTAAACTCTGACTCCAGCTGACAGGGGAGAGCGCCTGTTGTAGAATGGATTTCAGATCAATAACAACATTCTTCATCCGCATTAACCGGATAGTATCTCAAGCCAAATGATGACACCGGTGACCAGACTTAAAATCATGAATCCAGGAATCTGGAGGAAAGTTGTCTCACAGAATTGTATTCAGCAAAACGCATCTTTTCAAGTAGAATAACTCTATTTGCAGAGAGACTGGCTCCGTGGAGAAGCTTGCTTGTTTCCAGATCAGGAGCTCAGTGTATAATGACAGGTTTTATACTGTATTCTCACATATCTCAAATAGTATTCTCACATATCTTACATCTCTTCACAAGCTATGTTTTGACCAGCTCACAGAAGCAAGGACAGGAGTTGAGAGAAGGGGAAGCTGTACCCAAGACAGAAGTCCAGCAAGGCCACATCTAGAGTGCGCTTGTCACTGTGCTCCGCTCACGGCCAAACTGACATAAGCTGTCTGTCTATGTGGACTGGAATTTAAGAATGAAATATATAACTGAACCTGCGTCTGTCTTGGCGCGGGTTTTGAAGGCAACTCTGAGCCCTGCAAGGGCACCATGACTGTGCACACTGAGATAGAAAGAGCTGCTAATGTGCCTTATAGGTTATCAGAGTATAGCGTCTGTCTTATGTGACATGCATTTACAACTCAGAACAATAGCTACTGACATGCATTTACTGCTTATCGATTATCAAATGGCCAATGGTACTTAAATTTGCTACAACAGAGCACTAACAAACTCTCCAAGTTTAGACATGTGCGTTTGCGGTCTGTCCCTGAATGTACACTGATGCTGCCTTTGATTGAATAAACAGTTAATTTAACATAATTTATTAAGTAGCTGTGCAAGCAGGAGTCTAAACGGGCCAGGTCCAACAGTCGTTAGGCAGCATGGTGAAAAGTGCCCGAAATCTTGAACTACGGTTGTTAGCTGTTCCCACGGGAGTGTACACCCACAGGTGCGCGTATGTGCGCTCATGTATGCATTTAGGGATGGGGATTTCTGCAAAAGCGGTGACAATTGCTAGCACTAACAATCTAAAGATTGTGGAAAAGTTTAGGCTGTTTGATTGGCATCTCTTTTTTTAATAAATTGGGTTGTCAGGATCTGAGATCAGATATAACATCAACGCACACCACCTTGCATGTTGAGAAGTTCGGCAGTCCTACTTGTAGTCTAAGTTAAAGTTAATTTTTTATCTTGCCTTTTCCAGCTTTGCCCTGAAGGCCAGGTCTGCCACCTCCTCAATGGTGGCTGGACCTGGTGGAATCCCGGCCACCTGGCAGAAAAGCCTTGGTGAGAAGAAATGGGGCGAGACCCCCCCCTGCACCAGGCACACCGCGACCATTTGGCCCATGAGCCGATAGGTCTGCTTGTGGAGTGCTAAGGAAAAGAGAATAGACGAGCGAATAATGAAACAACAAAAAAGATTACAATTTGTCAATTTGTAGATGGTATATGAAAACAAAGTGGTGTTAGGTTGCTTTCGCATATAAGCCGTTTGGGCCGCTTTAAACACGCCAGAGTTTGTTTCCTCGGATAGTCCGCTTTGCTTGGGGTGGTGTGAAAGTGCCAACTAACTCTGGGCTGGAACAAACAAGCTAACTCTGGTCCGCTTGAAAATGTAGGTCTCCAGTGGGGGCATGGTGGCTCAGTCGTAAGCGCAGTGGCCTCACAGCTAGAAGGTGGGCTGGGTTCGATTCACACCTGAGCGCTGAAGGAGTGCGTGCCCCTCCGTGAGTGCCCGTCAAAAGGGCCTTTCTGTGTGGAGTTTGCATGTTCTCCCCGTGCCCCCTGGGGGTTCCCTTCATATAGGAACCCCACCCCAAAACATGCTATATCCTGGTCACTGAAGTGGTGCCTCCTCTGGTCATTCGGGGGGCCTGTTCGGAGGGAGGGGAACTCGTTGGAATAGCGTGATCCTCCCACGTCCTATGTCCTACCGCTGGAGCTTCCCCTGTCAGGTGAAAAGAGGCGACTGGCTAACTGCCCATGTCTCGGAGGAAGCATGGAGCCAGTTTCGGCTCTCCTTAGATCGGCAGAGGCGTGAAGCAGCAACCAGGATATATAAAATTAAAATTAGCACTAATGTGGAATAAAAATGGGCGATTTCTTTTTTGTAAAAACCAAAGAAAATGAAATTTAGGTATCAGTTTGCTTCCAAGTGAACCCTGGCTGGTTTGTTTGTTGTGTTAAAGCAAACTGGACTACACACAAGAGCAAATAGGGCCTGGGTGTATCTGATGCATCTGATGCACTCATGAGTAGAAGATGGTAGAAGGGAGCAAAACAAACACTGCAGCTTTTTTGGTTTGGTGCGCTTGACAAATTGGATGTGTGACAGCGAACCGTAAGAAATGAAAATTGCAACAATATTGCTACTTCACCCCCGCGAATAGCCCCGAGCCCACCAGCTTATATGTGAAAGCGACCTTGGAGAACCAATAGACAAAAAAACGTTGTACAGATACACATACCGACACTGTCAAGAGCCAGCATTCTGGCGGACTCGGGCCCTTCAAAAAGGTGTCCCGGCAGGTTCCTCAATAGGAGCCGGCAGAACTCCCTCGTGGGCCCGCCCTCATCAATTGCCCCCTCGCCGACACTCTCCAGGTCCATGAAAGTCACATCGATGCGACACTGGGGATCAAATAGGCGGCGCTGGAACGCTCGCTGAGCACAGGAGAATACAGCGTTGCGGATCACGTTGATCTGATTGGCTGCGATCTTTGGCTTCAGCTGTGTGGACAGCGTCTTGAGCAGATCACTCAGGTTGGTGTGGCTGTTTGATAGATTAGAAAACTAGTAAGAACCTCACAACAATACCCACAAGTAAAACAATCTAGATCAAATATATGCTTGTTGATTTCACAACACTTCACACAATAAAGAAAAATCTTTTTCGTATTTCGAATCAAAACGCCATATTTGGACAGGAACAGCAATAAAGTAATCTGTAAGAGTTTCACATAGTATCACTAGTCTCGCTGGCCAGCCTCCTCTCCCTTCCGTCCAAGGAGTCTGGAGCCGCAGGCCTCCATAGTGGGATTGCGATGGCGGGCGCTTAGCAGCAGTGCCCTTGGAAAATACTTTCCAACAATCCAATTTTCCGTTTGCAGTGTGTAGCAACGAGCTACCGTGTAGTTTTCTGCCATTAGCTTGCTATCTAGTTCGCATTGTTTTCACTGGGGCGGCAGGGCACTATTTACAGTGAAACACAGGAAGGAGTGAGCGGAAGCCGCTCTGATTGACATGGTCGGGGCCAATGACAGAGCTTGTAATAAGCCAGGAGCGGACATCCGGCAATGACTGAAACAGTCGTTTCAATGGGAGAGCAGAGTAGAGCAGGGGAGGGTTTATCCCAGTTCTGGAGACCTGCGGCGCCAGACTCCTCTCACGGTAGGGAGGGGAGGCTGGCCAGCGAGACTACATAGTTACATACATACCTACACACACACATACAAATATATATGTCTGTAGATATAGGTCACAAATGAGCAGGATTTTAAATTTGCTTTGAATGGCGCTAGATAGCTGTGATCATTCTAAAATGCTTTTTCTACCCCAAATCAGTTGGTTATATTAAAGTCAATACATCTCGAGTACCAGCCAGGTCTCAGTTACCTGAGACCGAGATTCACTGAACATGAGCGCCCTGAATATACTTGTAGGTGGAAACCATGTGCCTTCCATCGCACAATTTTTAATAATGTGACAGGTAATAGAGCCATCAATGTTTTCCTGTTCCTTGTTGATATGTGTATGCATTTGCTCTCTTTTCCTTTCCTGTGACAGCTTATTTGTCTTAGTTTTTTGTCCTTGCGTGTCTTTGTTGGATATAAAAAAATGGGAAAAAATGATTGCCTACTACACAGCTTACAAAATCTAAACTAAACAGTCTGTATCAATTAACAAGTCTGAGTCTCCAAAATCAGAGTCTGATAGCTGGCAAACTCGAGTCCAACTAGTCTTCAGTGCTCAAGTCCTATTCGAATAAAGGTTTTAAAATGAGTCCAGGAATTGGACGTGTGTCCGGGTTCTAACTCAGGACTGGTGTACCTTTACTAAATTATTGCTTTGGTTTACTTTATCCATCACTGATGAACATTTGAAGAAACTACAGAAAGGAGACGTAATGGCTTATTCAGATTAGAGAGATAGCTAGAGGAGAAATATTGTCCTGTGAAATGGGTGCAGAAACGTACTCATGGGGTCGAGAAGCAGCCGGGCTTGGGGGGCTTGAGTCACTTGAGATATTGTAGTAGTCCGATGCTCCTGGGGACTGAGGGACGGGCTCCACTCCATCCACATGGGTCGAAGACTGTAACATAATACTCTTAATGATGACACCACAGACTTTGAATCGATAATTATGTTCATACATCACTGTGATGGCAATGTCTATTTCTGCCACATAGAATCAACACCTGCCCCTCTAAACACCTCCACCTGATTTCCTGAGTCAGAGCTATCCTTCTATGTACTGCACACATTAGGGTTTAATTCCGGGAAAAGGGATTGCCGGGAAATGCCAGCCAACACGGACAATTAATGACGGGAAACCGGGGAGAAAATGTAGCAGGACATATTGGAATAGGCCTATATTTATAAATATGCTGACAGTTTAGTTTCTTAAATGATGTCGTCTATATTTTAAAACAATATGGAATATATTAGGCTACTGTAAGCATTGTAAAGTCATTAAATGATCACGATGTGGGCCTGTATGCATTTCGGAGACATCAAAGTGAATCAATCAACCAACAATCAATCAATTTTCTATTTATCTAGCGCCGAAAAACGAGGTCTTGCAGGCAGATTTTAATACTAGCTTCTCTGGCAATAATGCTATAGCCAGTAATTTCAAATTGGATATCCTTTGCAGAGTGGAATTAATTTCAGATTTTATTTCTGCGTGTTTTGGCCATGCGCCTTTGTGCGCTGTGCGCCGGTGGAACACACACGGAAAGCCTATTGCACATAGCCTAATAAACACAAACATAGCCTAATAAACACAAAGCCCACGATGTTTATTTTCTCTACACTTCTGACTTGCTTGAGGGGATTGTGCCATGACCGTTAATGCAGTTGCCGACGAGACGGCGAGTGAGCACCATGCAAACTTCACCAGCGGTGAAAACTACAATCAGCCCAGCCGTGCTTACTCTGTTCGTGTGCCCCAGGTTGGGCAATGGGCATGATGGTCTGGTTGTAGGCGATGTCCGTGCACAGAGGGGTGGAGATAGTCTGATCCAGCCATGCTCCGGTATGGAGATGTCTGGGCACGGCTGGAAGACGAGCGGTGCAGCCACCAGAGCGTAGTGCAGCACCCCATATAAAAGCACACGGTGCCAGGTTATCAGACAGCATTGATCTTGTGTGTAAAAGCGCGCGAAAACGGGTTTACGTCTACGGCTCCATTCCTTCCACGGCATTTTCCACAACTCTAAGAAAATCTTTAGCCCAGGGTACTACAGGATGTATTCATACGCCAATCCAGGCGATTGGTGAATTACATAAACCCTAACGGCGCCATATAGCCTAATACATTTCGGTACAGCCTACATCCAGCCCAAAAACTTGTTGAATTGAGATGTTTTGGACTAATATTAAACCCTACTGCACATGTACATTTACCTGTGAAGTCACTGGTTGGCTTTCGGCCAGAGTCCCTGCTCCACCCACAGCTTCTGCAATCTGTAACACAAGACTCTGTAATGACACAGCTGAGATGAAATGAACAAAAACACTAATTTGAGTGTACAGCCTACAAACTTTGTGAAATTGCGATGTTTTGCCTTAATTAATAAATATGAAGGCACCAAATAATAAATTCCTCATGTTGGGAACTAATATTTCTCCTTGAAGCCGAAAAAAAATATATATATATACGGTATATAAACAATTTCCCGGGAGTTCTTGGAAAGAGGGCATAATGTCCCGTTTTCCGGTATGCGTCATTTGGAGGACTAATATTAAACCCTACTGCACATGTACATTTACCTTTGAAGTTGATGGTCGGTTTAGGACCAGAGTCCCTGCTCCAACCACAGCTTGTGGAATCTGTAACACAAGACTCTGTAATGACACAGCTGAGATGAAATTAACAAAAACACTAATTTGACCCATTCCATGAATATAGGTACAGCCTACATACAGCCTAAAAACTTTGTTAAATTGCGATGTTTTGCCTTAATTAATAAATATGAAGGCACCAAATTATAAATTCCTCATGTTGGGAACTAATATTTCTCCTTGAAGCAGAAAAAATAAAAATATATATATAAACTATTTCCCGGGAGTTCTTGGAAAGAGGGCATAACGTCCCGTTTTCCGGTATGCGTCATTTGGAGGACTAATATTAAACCCTACTGCACATGTACATTTACCTGTGAAGTTGATGGTCGGTTTAGGACCAGAGTCCCTGCTCCACCCACAGCTTCTGCAATCTGTAACACAAGACTCTGTAATGACACAGCTGAGATGAAATGAACAAAAACACTAATTTGACCCATTCCATGCATATAGGTACAGCCTACAAACTTTGTTAAATTGCGATGTTTTGCCTTAATTAATAAATATTAAGGCACCAAATAATAAATTCCTCATGTTGGGAACTAATATTTCTCCTTTAAGCAGAAAAAAAAATATATATATATATATATATAAACAATTTCCCGGGAGTTCTTGGAAAGAGGGCATAATGTCCCGTTTTCCGGTATGCGTCATTTGGAGGACTAATATTAAACCCTACTGCACATGTACATTTACCTGTGAAGTTGATGGTCGGTTTAGGACCAGAGTCCCTGCTCCAACCACAGCTTCTGGAATCTGTAACACAAGACTCTGTAATGACACAGCTGAGATGAAATCAACAAAAACACTAATTTGACCCATTCCATGCATATAGGTACAGCCTACATACAGCCTAAAAACTTTGTTAAATTGCGATGTTTTGCCTTAATTAATAAATATGAAGGCACCAAATAATAAATTCCTCATGTTGGGAACTAATATTTCTCCTTGAAGCAGAAAAAAATAAAAAAATATATATAAACAATTTCCCGGGAGTTCTAGGAAAGAGGGCATAATGTCCCGTTTTCCAGGATGCGTCATTTTGAGGACTAATATTAAACCCTACTGCACATGTACATTTACCTGTGAAGTTGATGGTCGGTTTAGGACCAGAGTCCCTGCTCCACCCACAGCTTCTGCAATCTGTAACACAAGACTCTGTAATGACACAGCTGAGATGAAATGAACCAAAACACTAATTTGACCCATTCCATGCATATAGGTACAGCCTACAAACTTTGTTAAATTGCGATGTTTTGCCTTAATTAATAAATCTGAAGGCACCAAATAATAAATTCCTCATGTTGGGAACTAATATTTCTCCTTGAAGCAGAAAATAAAAATATATATATATAAACAATTTCCCGGGAGTTCTTGGAAAGAGGGCATAATGTCCCGTTTTCCGGTATGCGTCATTTGGAGGACTAATATTAAACCCTACTGCACATGTACCTGTGAAGTTACTGGTCGCCTTAGGACCAGAGTCCCTGCTCCAACCACAGCTTCTGGAATCTGTAACACAAGACTCTGTAATGACACAGCTGAGATGAAATGAACAAAAACACTAATTTGACCCATTCCATGCATATAGGTACAGCCTACCAACTTTGTTAAATTGCGATGTTTTGCCTTAATTAATAAATATGAAGGCACCAAATAATAAATTCCTCATGCTGGGAACTAATATTTATCCTTGAAGCATAAAAAAAAAAAAACAATTTCCCAGGAGTTCTTGGAAAGAGGGCATAATGTCTCGTTTCCCGGTATGCGTCATTTTGAGGACAAATATTAACCCCTACTGCACATGTACATTTACCTGTGAAGTTACTGGTCGCGTTTCGGCCGGAGTCCTTGCTCCACCCATAGCTTCAGAAGGCTGTAACACAAGACTATTTAATGACACAGCTGAGATGAAATAAACAAAAACACTTATTTGACCCATCCCATGCATCTAAGTACAGCCTACATACAGCCTAAAAACTTTGTTAAATTAAGGCAGAACTCGCCATCTTTGGGTGTTGGGCGTCCTCTATCTGTATTTCCCTCCAGCTGTGCAGCTCTATCTAACACTGGGGCAAACTGTCGCCAATACTAATTCAGAAGGAATGAAATCCTCATCTTCACCTTTTTTAAGGTGTGGCTGATGGGGATGTGAGACACAGGGTCCTGAGAACAGACTAGCTTAAAAGGTTTTCTAATATCAGGGACCCATTTTTGGACTACTTTGGATAAGGGTTAAGAATGACAAGTGACTGAGGTTAGGGGTGACTGATGGCTCGCCCGGGTACTCACAGGCCCCTTGTGTGTTGCCCCATGCACACAGTATCTAGCAAGTACTTATGCACCTTATGCGGCTGTTGCTAACATTTTATTTTGGAATGTCGATGTCTTGTTTCTCGCTTTCTTCCATTATTTTCGATTCTGAGCTTGTTTGTGTTATTGGTTTGTTCTACGAAATACTATCTACTATGAACATGGCTCCCCATGCATCTGAAAATATATATATATATATATATATATATATATATATATATATATAGGATTTCTGAGGACAAAATCATAGAGAAAAGTGGTGTCATTTGTCTGTGTGATCCCAAGTAGGGCTGCACGATATTGGAAAAAACTGACATTGCGATATTCCCCACCCCTGCGATATATATTGCGATATGAAAAAATAGAGATTTTCACCAGATTACCAGAATAGCTCTATTTTAAAGAAAATAATACTTCTAGATTGATTTGGGTGATTTTGTAGAGGAGTCCATCTGATATTGGAGGGGAAATTATGTATTTTAATGTTTCTCAACCACTGGGCTGTGGCCTACTGGTAGGCCTCAGAGCACCATCTATCAGGGTTCATACACATTTTGACCAATAGATTTCCATGACTTACATACATGAAAAAGTGAGTGAGTTATGACATTCTACTTTAAAAATGTCACTAGCCTACATTTCACTTAGTGTACTGCAGCTTTTAAAGCCAGGGAAAGACAACATGTATGCCGTATCATCACCATATTTTACCATATCCAACATCTAAGACCATATAGTCTCATATCACAATATTGATATACAATTGATATATTGCCCACCCCTAATATTGAGTGCCAGAATCTACCGTTTCAATAAATCAACAATGAAACACCCCTGCCACTTTACACACTTTGTCTGACCCCCCCGGAAACCCCCTCCAGAAACTACCAAGTGGTACACTCCGCATCTGTGGAGTTCCGGTTTTGGAGCGCACCGCAGTACAGACAGAGACGACGATTCACATGTAGCAGCACTGGTGACAAACAATTCATTCGTGAAAAGTAATAAATATACATTTAATTGCCAAGATATGTCTCTTGTCTTTTTATTTTCACTGAAATGTTTGTGTAAATGAGTCGCTATGTATGATTAACTCAACCCAGGTCCTTACACATCAAGAGCGAATATATGGCACGAAATTGCGATGCGAGTTTTGACCCACCTGTCAATCACAGCCACAGATGTGTACACGTCGGAAGCGAACTACTGAAAAATCGACCGTGGTTCGAAAAAATAAACACCGCAATAACACTCGGCGAAACTTCGCCGTTGGTATGCACGGTTGCATTGACTGATATAGGTTCGGATAATATTATTGACGTGCGAATTAATCGCACGAAAAAAACGCTCCCGATGTGTAGGACCTGGCATCAGAGCCTGAGGGGGAGAGAGAGCTGCGGTGATACACGGACAACTTCTCAGTAATAATCACTTTAGCCTTCTTGTCATTATGTTGCTGTCTTGCTTGTTGGTGTTTCAAGAGTAAATATCTCCACTCCACAGACATGTTTGAGTTACAGCAGCCAGCCTGCTAGTGCACTGCAACCTGTGGACACATCCGCCTACGCAATCACATCGTTTACATCCGACGGGCTACTGTCAGCAACGCAACATAAGCAAAAATAATTCAATTTAGCTCTCTGTCCATTTTGTTGTGTTGAAGCTAAGCACTAAATGAGTGAGTACAGTAGTAGGGCATCTCTCACCTTTGAGAGAGACTGCATTTCACTCAGTAGGCTACCCCTAAAGTGAGAGTTTATCAAGCAAAATGACGAGTTAATTTACTTTTAACATCGCACGCCCTGCGATGTGACTATTGCGCATGCGCACATCGCGATGACGATGTGTAAACGATATATCGTGCAGCCCTAATCCCAAGTTCAAAAGTCATGACCCTTATCCATTTTTGTCCGACATTGCAATATGCCTGCATAGATGTCTGCCAAACGGAACCATGGAACACTATTTCAACGGGCTTACATTTGTTTATTGGACACCTTGAGTACAAACATCTGTAAGCCCCGTTCATAGACTAAAAGTGAAAATGGAATATTAAAAAAAAGAAAATAGTCCGTGGTACCTTCGGCAAGATATAGAGGTTGGAGCGACCCAACACACCCTCCCTGATCGCCCTCGGGGTCAGGTCATCCAGTCTGTATAAGCGCCGCCCCTCACCACCGCTGAGCCTGTACAGTTCAAACTCCTCCGGGAGATCTGGGAGCTTTTCCCGGAGGGCCGCCTTTAACTCCAAAGCCTGCAGGGCCCTGTCCACCACGACCCTGCAGGTGGAATTAATGTCTGACAACACATAAAGACATGCTTACTAATTACGTGGATATATCCTCTGTAGAAAATGCAAATAATCATCATGCATGTAGTGGCAATGTAAAAAATAAAGCAGGGACTGGTGAATCTGCAGTGATTTCAGAATGCGGCTGTTACAGGTACAGAGTGGAACGAGGAGTCCAAACTGGTGCAACACATTTAATTTATTTTTGTGATCCAAGATCTGTATAAACATAAAAGCATCCGTCAGTTATCAGTTAGCTTTTGTCACTCATTTTCCATACAGTGTAAGCACTTTGACTTCCGGTGTCTTACTTCCGGTCTGGTTCTAATCAGAAACTCACAATCCTATTCCGTTCAGGTATTTCAATCAGTCATTATATTTCCTTGTTTAACCTGCACCTTGTATTCTTCTTTAAAACTACATATTCTATAACATTTTCTATTGGCCATAAACATTCAGTAATAAACAAATATCCATTTTCTTATCTCCCATAAACATATCTTATTTAGTTAAATCCAATTATTCAAACCCATATTATCCACTCTTATATCTTAAACTATATTTTCCAGCTAAACCACTTCCTTAACTCATTGAGTGCCAATGACGACTTTAGTCGTCAATTGCTTTAGTAACGTTGAGTGCCAAAGACGACTAAAGTCGTCAATTGCGTTTTTTGACGGTGGGACGTGGATCAAAGCCAGATCCATCTCCTGTAAAATTTTGGGGCATGTTGAATGTGTAAAAGCTATTTTACCGACACATTAGGTGGCGACAGTGCTCTCCAGATTAGAGGAAGGTCCGGAAAACTGCAGGAAAAACCCCCGTGATCTAAGAGAAACCGCTCATGCTGCAGCCAGAGACATAGATGGCTCTGACTGCACTCTGACTGCAGCTGATGTTGGCTGCCAACAGCAGTCAATCCGCGCACACAACTGAGCTCCTCTGCCTCTGTATGCATAGTTTCTTCACACGATTAGCCGCCAGAAAGGCAGCACCCGACCCTAACGGAAAATGGGATCAATAAACTATTTTTTGCAGATGATAGAAGAGAGTCTCATCGTTCTTTGTGCATGTTCGGTGTTTACATAGTAATATCACACAATATTCTGTGGGCCTCGAGAAATCACTGAAAACGCTCTGAAACTCTGGCACTGGGAGCGTCCGTTCTCCAAAAGTGGCTGGCACTCAATGAGTTAAATAAAGCTGTGTTGTCTACTATACTTGCTGTCTGGGATATAACCCACTTCCTCGACATTTCCACCTGCAGGCTAAACCCAGTGTTATCCATAACCGTTCAGTTAGCATTATGGCTTTTACTTAAAGCTTTAACACAAATAGCATTACTCAACAGACACAGTAACATAATCATGAAGAAACACATTAATATCACAGACTCAAAACAATTGTGAAACTAATATTCATAGCTCCTACACTACATTTACCTTGGCTAACCAGTCGTTATGCTAACGTTAGCTTCCCGGCTCGTCATGCTAATGGCTAGCGCGCTAGCAAGAAATTGTAATAATACTACCATCAACTCATTCTTTCACACTCTCGGATATCCTGGTTCCAAATTCACACTAACACTGTATAATTCTATGTTCTGGTTAATCCTAACAGCTTTCCTTACCTGTATAAACATAGAAGCATTCGTCAGATCTCAGTTAGCTTCTGTCACTCGAGCCAGTAAGCACTTTGACTTCCGGGATGACGTGAAAAGGATGTAGAAACTGCTAAACCCAAGAGCGCCAGCACCCTCTACTGGCCGTTTGCTAACCTAGCAGACGTTATTATTTCTGGAAACCTAAATTCTAGACGTATTCTCCCTGTCTCTTCTGGCTGTGGGTTGAGTGAATCGGGCTACAGTTACTGATAAGTATCAAATTAAAGTGCATTAATAATTTCTAGACCTAAAATGGTACAAAATAAATTAAACACAATAACATAGATTACATTGCCATAGATTTGATAGGCTGCTGCAGGCACAATTAACAACAAATCTGTACAGTTTCTAAATTTAGAACTGGGGGGTTAATTATTATGCTTGTATTATTATAGTTAAATTTAAATGGGGGGGTATCATCATTAGCTTAGCGTTGTGGGTCTATCAGTATACACCTTTTGACCATGTAACCCCTTAAGGGCCACATGTATAAGATGAACACATAACTGAAGACACATAATTACCTCTGTGAGACCTGTACTCTGTTGTGCCCACATTGAGGACGGAGACAGAGATTGTAAGGAGGTTCCTCCTGCCCACTAAGGCCCGGCGCCGGGGTCCTTGGCCCCCTCTCGTCTGCTGGAAAAGATTGAACCTATGGAAAGACTTTGTATGTTAAGGAATGCACAATGGGGGCAAGCTAAGCAATGTCTCAACAACTTTTGGTGAGGTGTTGCTCAAGGACCCTGAATAAACTGGATGAGGAGATGGCTGTATCAAAAATATAGGTTTTTATTAACCATATCGGAGATTTGAAAAAAATATCCAACTGAAAGGAATTCAATTAGGCCCACAAGAAGGCAATGATATAGACAATTCCAATATTTATTGACTGTAAACTGTAAATACAAAACGACAAGCAAACAAGCAATGTGGGGCAAGGCTGCACTATCTGGGTGATTGGAAGCAAGCATGAAGTATCTCGGTATCAAAAATAGAATTCTGTAGGAGAGTTCCAGCTAAACCACTACACACAGCTCGAACCAATTCAAAACTGTTATGCAGCACTCAACCTACTCACAGCAAACTAAGGCGATTAAAACCTAATCTTAAAGCACCTGTAGAAAATGGCCGCTCTACCACCCAACCACCCCTCTAACTGCTGAAAGGGCCCCATGGAAAAACCATTAAATGGCTCAGTCACTGAATTTGTTAAAAGCACAATAAAAACTATGGAGTGTGATAGAAAAGTGTGGTAGCCCCTTGGTTGTGTCTTTGTTTGACGCTTGTTACAACTGAAACAAAGTTCCCTCCACCAGTCAGGTACATGCAGGTGACTAGAATCTAGATAAAACTGCAACAACGTTCAGTCCAGCAGTCTGGAACACGCAGGTGACTGGAGTCTTGGTTTCTTGCCTGATGGTTGTGCTCACTGCAATTTATAGTCCCTTACCAAACATGAATGATGACTCAAATGTACCTCCAAACAAATGATGGCCTCAGATGCTCTCACCTGGTTGTCAGTGCAGAGTGAAAGACACAGGTAAGCGTTACACCCCTATTTATAGACTCCACCCTCCAGTGTCCTGGTGCTATGTGTGATGTTACCCTCCCTTACATTTTCGACATTGGACCTTTTGATATAGCAGCTGGTAGGAGTTAACACAATATTGTAGATAGGTGACGTTTCACTAGATTTTAGAGCTTCAATATATATTGCGATACGAAATAGTACATGGACTTTACACCAAATGTCTTGGATAGCTCTTCATGCCTTGCCCCTTTAAGAAGGTTGTGGCTAACCTGCATGGGTGACAGCAGCAGGTGCATGTAGCTTCAGCCTGTGATTTCTAGTGTGCAGCTTTGTATCAATCAGCAAATTAAGTTACAACATGATGTGTTTGAGTTAATTCGTGCCATTACTTGTCATTGCACGTCCCGCAATGTGACCAGTGCTTGCGCACATTGAGATGGCGATGCAGAAACAATATTTTGTTAAGACATAGCAAGTTGGGTCATTTTCCAAAATTTAAAAGGCTGCATATCAAAATTGCGATGTAATATAAACATAAAGTATTTTTATAGCCATTTCATGATTTGCCTTTCCAGATAGACCTGTCTAATTTTCGATATGTAGTCTTTATTAATGCACAAAGTAATCCATAGAAATAACGCCTTTTTAGTTAATTTATGCTTTGAATAAACACCTATTACCTGCCTTTACGGGACATCTGATGTTAAAAATGAAACCACGAGGAGATGAACTGGACATTTTCTTTCAAAATAACAACTTACATGCACACTAACACACCGATCATTGTCCGTTTTCTGTAGTTAATGTTAATAATGAGGCATGTTGTAAAATTCACCTATCGCTAATGTCAAAGAACTAGTTGGCACAGCCTCAGTAAAGCATTTTATAAATCAGTTCACTGGCTTTTTGATAGTCACAGCAGACAGCCAATCAACTTACAGACTGAAATCCTATAAAGCAAATGCATCACGATTGTAAATCCACTGTGTGGAGAGCAGCAAATACGGCTGTATGGATAAATGTGGACTATACTGTAGGTAGGCAACATTTAATATTGTTCATTAATGATGGGGAGTTAGGAAGAATGGATCTCCACATTGCCTCTGCTGATGCGTCGTTATGTGGGTTGCTTCGGTTCGACGATTCTGCCATTCACTAACTAGTATTCATTATGTGTCGAAAAGGCAGGAAGTAACAGAGGAGCAAGCAAAGGCTACATTAACTAGCGTTTCCAAATTATAATCCATTTAGGTGCTGTTGTGCTATGGCCCTATTTGAGGTTTCACCTGTGTTCCTTCATGCTAGGCGGAAAAAATGCTGAGGTGAAAAAGGCGAAAAGAACTGTATATGTAACTGACCTCCTGCCTCGTATTGTTGTTTGATTTTGTTTACTTTTGGTGATTTGTAGATTCCCTTTCTAAACAGTGATTTTGTCACTTAAGTGGTTTTATTTGGACCAATGGTTGAACTATGAACAACTCTTCTGCATATTTATCTGTGGTTTCCCCAAGATGGCCGACATTGTGTGTCTATTGTCCATGCAGAGAGGACAAGGAAACCCCATTTTCTATAGGCCTACATCACCACCTGTTTTGGGTGGCCTCATTAGCGTGGTGATGGCAAAGAGAGCACATTAGTTTGAGAGACCAATGGACTAGATTTTATCCATTTAGGAAATTTGATAATGGTGTAGTTGGGCTAACTTTGTAGATAATTTATGGAATTATGTCAATATGTAAACCTAGCTATGCACAATTGGATGCTTGCACTTTAAATTGGATAAAGTATCTTATTTGTTAATTTGTTAAAATTTTTTGTGTATTTTGATAGTTATTTTAACTAGTTTAATAAATTGTTGGACAGTTTTAATTCGATGTGGAAACTATGTATAGATTTTTGTATTATGTTTTAGAGTTTTCACTGTCTACTACTTTTTTCTGTAAATACGATATTCCTGGAATGCCCATTTGAACGAGCCAGTTACATTTCTTTGCATTCTTCGAGATTATATTTTTGTTTTTTAGTTCACGTTTCATACAATTGGCCAAGTTAGTAGTTACTTTATGGGATAGGAATTCTGTCAGATGACAGGCACTAGGCGCCATTTTCTACTTCATTTGGAAGAGAAAATTATCCTGAAATGAAGATTAGATTGACAGCTGCCATGTCGTGATATGATTGGTTGAAATGGGGTAGAAATTTGGCAGTACTAGGTGACGTCAGCAAACGGTAGACTACTGTTATCAATGAAATCTTGTGTGAAAAAGTGTGAAAACGAAAGTAATTAGATTGTTGTGATTTTTTTTGCCGAGATTATTAAAGTCCCTGGAAACAGAAATATTTTTTTTATTATTTAGCATTTTGAGTTCATCACAGGAACCTATGTTAATAGAAATTTGAATGACGATGAACGTCGCAAAGTACATAAATTTTGGTTTGACAGTCATGAAAAAAGTCAGGAGAATCAATTAGATTTTAGAGTTGATTTTCTCCCGGACTGTGGGCGTGTCCCGTCTGCAGCAGGTCTCCTCTCTCTCTCTCGGAGGAGACCTGCTGGAGGAAACCTGCTCGGAGGAGACCTCTCTCTCCGTTAACGGAGAGAAGGAGAGAGAGAGCGAAGTAAAGACAGATGGAGTGTGTGTGTGTGTGTGTGTCAGTGTGTGTGTGCGCGCGTGCGTGCATGCGAGTGTGTGATTCGATTAAATCTTATGACGTGATAAGATCATGCATTTTAGCACCGCGCGCACCACTCTCTTCAATGGGGAGATGGAAATCCTGACCTAGTTGAAAAGTGTCGATTTTTTGGGTCAGGGTTGAAAGTAATGTCAACTACTTTCTGAGGCACACAATTACTCACATAAGACCCTCAATTTAATAGTTAGAAGTTTTTTGTGGGTTTTGGTTTCCAGGGACTTTAAATGGGTGCAGTGCATACCCAGGTAGGCTATTTGAACTAAAAGAAAAAAGTCATTTTTTGGTTCTGCTCGACTTTAAGGGTCATTAAGAACCTACCCATTAACTACTCATGAACTAGCGAAATAGAGAAAAGAGAAAATATTTTGAAGGAAGTAATCATTAGCCTACTTACTGGTTCGTTAACATGGTAACTAATGATCAGTTCTTAAGTAACTCCCATAAAGGAACTACCTAATTATTAACTAATGGTTAGTTGCTGACTCGTTCGTCAGTAACTACCCAATGTTTGTGTTCCAGTGTTACCCTATCTTGTAGTTCCACTTTTAGCCAGAGGGTGGTGGCGTGATGTCCAATATCCCAAATTAGTTTCTATTCCGCGTAAATCGAAACCATCCCACACACAATCTTTCCAGCTACTCAGTGGAACAAAAAGCGTGTTTTTCAATGGATACACCCCAGCGACCTGAGCCAACTATAGGGCTTACCTTGGAGAGTAAACTTATTTACAGAGCTTTGCTGGTTGTTGCAGAATAACCGTGACATTTACAGACATCCCCAACGAAAATACTCGTTGAAGGCCCTGCTCTAGTTGGATATATCTTGCAGTTTAGCTAATACTTCGCTACTTAAAAGAGGAAGTTAGTAGCCTAGTCATTGGTGATCACCACCCCTACTTTCATTCAAGGCATTAACTTATATGACAGAAGGTCAGTGAAACGATGTAGGCCTATCAGAATTATAACAATAGCCTACCTTTCCACGACATTCGCTGGGTCAGCCTCTTCTTCTTCCATAGCTGCAAAACGGTCGATATTCGTAGTGATTCGCTCCCGCAGCTCAGACAGTCTCCTTCGCCTGCTCATGGTTGTGTCTATGGCTATGCTATGTGAAAAGTCGCACATGCGAGGTGCGTCAGGGAGGATTGTGTTGTGGGTTGGGTTTGGACATGGAGAATGTTGATTGGTTGGCGGGCATCAAAGGACTGGGATCAAAGCTTCCGACTAGTGAAGTTTAGGCATGAGAAGTGATGATTGGTCACCGCTCACCAAAGGGACTGTCCCCTTCTCCCTGAATTTCGTCAAAGATAGTATATGAGGACAAGCTTACTCCGTCCCCCTGGTTAATTCGTCCAGGACCTCCCCTAGGCTACAATTTTCACAGCTAAGATCGATCAGGCAGCCCTCGTCGGTGCCACATGAGCCTGATGGAGGCCACAGCCTGGTATATGAAGTGATCTTACAAATTGGCATTTACAGCCCCGCGGTCAAACGGCGTAGGCCTAATAGAACACATGACCAACACCCAAACAGGTGCATCAAAATCATAAAATAACAAATGTGAGAACAATTAATGTTAAACAATATCACTTCCATTCAATGTTCCTCACATGGAATTATTTTGAGTCCAGTTGGGGAGGCCCTTCTCCCAATTTAAACACCTCTGATCTAGGGCTTGCCTATCTTTATGACAGCGCAACCCACATGGAGAACTCTATAGCAATGTATTTAACTTGGAAATATGGTTTAATGGATCTTTATTGCAATATTCACACTTTATAAGTCATTCAGTGGTCCAGAGTGACCCTTTGAGGGGCAGTTTCTGGACCATGGGCCGTATGTTTAACCCCACTGTCCTATAACAACCTATAGCCTCCATTAAATTTGAACGTGTCACTGTGGCACTGTCATAGGTTCAGTTTAGATATAACATATCAGAAAATAACTGAATTTTCACTGCTACATGGAAAACAGTTTAGTTTGGAGCATTGAGAAAAATCTGTTTATAAGTCAAATTCTAATATGTTCAGTTTGCAACTTGTAGGCTACCTCCTTTCCTGTGCCCTTGCGTCCTTTATCCCTAATATGCATGGGAATTGCGACCTTGGGAAATGCCTTCACTTAATCGGCTGACATATTTATCTCATCGATGTCCCTGTTCCAGTCTGTATCATTTGTGTTCCCCTCTAGTAGGCCTAGTTGTCAGATCGTCCAGTGTTGATGTCTTGATTGTTGTTCCACCCCAGATTCCTGAGTCTCTATTCTCTTCACATGCCATTTAGATTATCAGCTTGTTGACTTAACCTACATTTTGTCAAGTCTATAACGGCCGCAACACTGCTAAAAGTTTTTATTTATTTTTTATTTATTTTTTTGCTTCAGCCCACTCTTTCTGCTGGTGTTTGCTTTTGGCTCCATATTCTCTCCTATTTTTTGAAGTTGGACATTGTATTGTAAACCTGTGCAGGTTACCTGTGTACCAACACTTCTGCATTAAATTGTTCTCTAAAAAGAAAGACGCTCCTTTTTCCACTATTGGCTCCATATTGGCTCCAGTTTCTCTCTGTGAGCTACTTGTTTTGATAAAAGCTCTGTCCTCCTGCTGAATGATGGATGCTAGTTGGATCATTGAATAAATATGTTTTTCATGGCATAATTTGGCTAGCTAATAGTGTTGTCATACATATTCCTACATTGCATAATTGGAAGGCGACCAATATCTTGTTGACGATTGAGAGAAAAGAGGATTATCTTGGATGTCAGTGTCCTCCGGCTCAGATATTGATTCAGGCTCAGTTGGCTCTAACATGGAGACCTATGGCTGCACAACTCCAAATGAGATAGTGTGACCCACAAGAAATATATGGCCACATTGTATCCAGATCAAAGGGGTAGTGCACCTGTTTTAAAGTGTACCAATATTTGCTACTTATAAATAATCTTGATATGCTCAGTACTAATCTATGCTGTTCCTCAAAGCAAAATTACTTAGTAAGTTACAAAAAAAAAACAATTGGGTCAAGCTGACTGAGGCTCACTGAAATGTCATTCAGGTGTGCTGTGGAGGACATTTTCATGAACCTCATTCAGACAAGACGTGACCCCATGGACCTTGCATGTGCTTCGACTGAATTAACCGGACCTATAAGGATAATTATGGATTCTGCTGAGAAATAACGCCATCCAACCACCATCACCATTGGTAAGTATACTTACCAATGGTGAATAGAGTTTGGTTATTTGTTGTCTCACTTTGAGCAACAATTTTGAACAGTTTAACTATCGCTGGAAGGTTTTATCGAAATGCTTTAAATGTAGGCTATTTTTATTGTTGTTGAAATAGATAATTCATGAGTATGGTCCTTAAGGGGTTAAAACAGAGAATATACCCAAGCAGAAAGCTATTCAAACCTAAATAGCATAATGGGTTAAGCTGTTGCCCCCATTTAAGAACTTATTTTGACAAGTTAGCAGCGTCTGTGTCTGTGCTGCTAGGTCGGTTAATGGGCAGCAGAGGGCGGTGACGCTCTTGATTTTGGCTAACTACTGATAGATTGGCAAACATTGAAACGTAACGGTGGAGGAAGCAAGGGGATTCCTGAGTGTTGTTGGGTGTGCTGTGTTGTGTGTGTTGTTGTTTTTAGATGGTGTGCAGAGGTTGTTGAGAGAAGCTCTTAGGCTCTGTAAACCGTCAGATCATGGAGTTGCTTTGGAAAATGGGAAATGTTTGATTATATTTAACTGCACTTCAGTTTGAATCCGGTAGTTGGCGGTAATGCAACATTGAGTATGCCAAACGTCATAAAACACCAAAGAAGAAGAAGAAGAAGAAGAGGACGATGAACTACACCCCGGAAGAAAAAAATGAACAGGAACTCAAACAGCCGAAATTTGGTCACGTTATGTTGCTAGCTGAGTGATGAATGTTTTGCACAGGTAAGAACTGCTATTGCCACATAAGTAAATTCTAGACGATATGAACATGACAAAATTAAGATGTGATTGGTAGTCCCGGGATATGAAAATGTGCTGAAAGTATAAGTAAATGGTGTAAGTGTTACCATCTCTTGCTAGCGCGATAGCAGCTAGCATATATATATATAGCTTATATATGTTTTAGCATAACAAAATTACGCTTTTAGTAACTAACAGTGCAACGCTGAGCCTGGACAAATCGCAAACGGGGTATTGACAGGTATCTTATCTGCCATTTGTGAAACTGTGAAATGAATGCGTTTTGTTAATGCTACGTTATTCAGAGCTGCTCAAAAGTCTATTTTTGCCAGTCTCAAGTCTTTGAGCTAAAGTCTTTGAGCTAGAGTCCAAGTCAAGTCTCAACTCTTTGGTCACAAGTCCAAGTCAAGTCTCAAGTCAAGTCTCTTATGGATGAGGGTTCTATCATTGCTGCATGCCATCCTGTCTGCTTAGAACACTGCAGAGCTCAAACTAAGGGATTCAAAGCATGTAGGCCAGTGGTTCTCAATTGGGGATCCGCGGACCCCCAGACATGTTCAAGTAGAAATGCATCAATGCTAGATTATCCATAAATTAAAATTAGGCCAATTATGAGTAATTTTGCAGGGGAAAAAAGTGATCTGTTGTCTCCACATCTGTATTGCAAAATTCATACAGATTCACATTCTCCTCCTAAAAGGATTTTTTCCCCTTTGTGTACACACACACACACACACACACACACACACACATATATACAGATCCTTTAAAAAAATTGAATATCATGGAAATAACATGGATAACCGTGGACTTCAGCGGATTGTCAAGCAAAGACGATTCAAAAAATTTGGCAGAGATTCAGAGGGAGTGGACTGAGGCTGGAGTCAGTCATAACTGAGAAGTAACTGCTGATTTTCTTCACACTATAATACTTTCTTGAAATACTGTATTGGGGGTCTTCTGGAGCTGTAGGCCAAAATTATGAAAAATGAAACAAATAAAGGCTAGAAATATTTCACTTTGTGTGTAATGAATCTATAATCTATGAAAGTTTCACTTTTTGAAAGGAATTATGGAAGAAAACTTTCCATGATATTCAAATTTTTGGGAAAGGATCTGTGTGTGTGTGTGTATATATATATATATTTATAAAACGGCTCTCTCAAATCAAGCAATCTGATTGGTTCACAGCCATTGTATAATTCCAGTAACCGAGTTCAATAACCCATGGCCATGGGTTATTGGTTGCCATGGCAACTCTCTTACTAAGAGAGTAATAAAAGGCTTACCTCAAATGACAACGTAGAAAAAAAAAATGGCGGAGACAGCTGTCAGATCCTTGTGAATCGATCTTCGCTTATAACTTTACTAATACTTCGCAGAAAATGATGTTTTGTACAAGAATAGATGCGGGCTAATGTCTTCTTTGCAAAAGAAAGGCTGTTAACCCCGCATTTAACCCCGCATTTAACCCCGTAACGTTAGTTGGTGTCGGCTTTGCAGAAAGCATTCAGCTTCTCAAGCGCTGAGAATGCAGCGCTGCGGCTGGAGCTGCCTGTCGGGGATTCCAGAAAGCTCTCAGCTACTCAGCAAGCGCCAGGATTGGCCAATGTCAACTTCAGTCTCCAGAACGATCCAATCAAATCACCCGCATGTTCTTGCGGTCCCGCCTTACAGTAGTGTTTCAACTGACTCTATCAGAATGACATGCCAGTCGGAGTCGGACTTATAGTATTATTATTATTATTATATTATCATACTTGGAAACCGTTTTATAAAAGCAATATAGCACTCGAGCTGCGTGTGTTGTGGAATATATCCCCCTGCAGTTATCCCACTCGGCCTGCGGCCTCGTGGGATAACAGCTGATCAGGGGGATATATTCTTCACAACACACTGGCTCTCATGCTATATTGCTTAAATATACATATAGTGATCAACTGCTTATATTGATCAAAAACCTTGGTCCTGAATTATTCCATGCTGTTATGAATAATTTGCTTATAGTGATCAATACTCCGCTTACAGTGATCATTTTGGGCCTTGTCCCACCTGAGAACTATGGATTTTTTTTTTTTAATTACAGTAATTTCATTTATTTATTTATTTATTTACTTACAAACTGCCAGAAATGAGCTTTTTGATTAAAAAAAATCTACAGAGGTTCTCAAATGGCCCAATCCCACCGCAGCTAGTAGCGCGGTCCCGCTCCGCTCGACTCGACTTTTGGTCTCATCCCACCGGTATAAACCGGCCCAGCTCGGTTTGATTTGGGGCTGAGTCGTGCTACTTTTAGTACCTGCCTCGTCGGGGTTCTATTCTGCCAACCCGGGTTCATACGGTGACGTGAAAACATTGTAGACGACTGATTGGTCAGGCAGAATCGTGTTTACTCTCTATCCTACTGACTGTCAATGCAGTGCTGCATACCAGTTTACTTACCTTCTCTTCTCTTATGCTTTTCCATCAGTCTTTTGTTTTGCTGTCTTCGCCTCTGGTGAAATAAAATCGGCGCGGTGGTTTCAATTGTCCAAAAGTCCGCTGCTCTGAAGCGCTTGTGTAGTTAGTGCTGCGTCGGCTCCGCTAGGCCGCAGGCGCTTGGTGAAGCCGCAGTTTTGCCTGGTGAGAGGCCGCGGGGGTAGAGGCTTCACTCTAGCGCAAACCCCGTCCCTCGCGCCCGCCCCTTTAGCAGCGCTTGTGAGTTTTGACTAACAACAAAGTGATATCCATTCTCCTGGTCGATTGTCACTTTTGCCCATGTACACTGTAACACCCGCCCAACATGCTGTGATGCTATGAGCTGGCTGCTCAGGCCAGGATCAAGGACTGTGGTCATGCCAGCACTGCTCTCTCTCTCTCTCTCTCTCTCTCTCACACACACACACACACACACACACACACTGTAGGTCATTTAAATGAAATTTAAATAGAGGCACCAGTATTTCATAAACAGTTTAAAAGTTCTGTGTATGGATTTAATTGTAACGTTATCTTATAGCCTATTTTCGGAACATGGGTGGAGGGCAGATATGCGGTCGCTATGACGACCAGGTGTGGGCGGGGGCAGATGAAGGGCGGTCGAAGCAGAACGTCCATCGGGTTGAAGCAAGTAGAGCCGAGTGGTGACGGGCTGTGCAGGGCTGTAAAATGTGGTGGAATTGAGCCAAAAGTGGGGTCCAGGTACCCCCAGGGGTCCTTGAGGGGCTTCCAGGGGGTACCCAGCCAAAAAAGTAATTCATTTTCAGAAGAATTCCAAAGATAAGTAACACAATGACAGAATGCATGAGTATTTTGGTCATGGGTTTCATACACTTTATATTATAAAACATTGTGACGACCACACATGGGAGGGTAGTCACAAAAGCTAAAAATCATCTCAGTTGGGACAAAATATTATCAAATGAGGCTCCGTTGTCTAATTTGTGTCAGTTTAAAGTTTGAGAACCACTGCACTAGACATCAAGTCAAGTGGCTAGGCCATGGATGCACTAAACTTTTAAGTCCAACATCCATCCGGTTGTATTTTAATTTGCTCTGGTTTACGACTCAGGCGTGAACTATTCAACGAGGTGAATTTATAAGCTATTGATTTTGATTTCTGGTATTCAAAGAACATTCCAACACAGGTGATTAGAAATGTTTGTGAACTTAGCCCATCGTTTCAAATTAGAGCTATAGTTTCATAATGCTTATGAATGCAGTTTAATGGATGGAGTATCTTGGCCTATCTGCCCACGGCCAGACGCCCCTCCAGCGCTGATGTGGTACTTAGAGAGGGAAAATTCTTGGCGGCTTGCCGACGGCCTGCCGCTGCTAGCCCTCCAGCGGCATTCCGCCAGAGTGAAGTGGGCCGCCGGATGGCCGCTGAAGGAATGCCACCACCGCTCGGCCGCTCAAAATGCGACCACGGGCCACCAGCGGCAGCGGCAGATTGCTAGCTGGGGGGGTCCGTGGCACTTTGCCAGGGGGTCCGCGAAAAGTTTTCAGGTAAAAAAATATGCTAAATGTTACTTATTCCTTCTCAAACTACTTCCTACATGGTGCTAGTCTATCAAAATATCTTGACTGTCATTGATTGTGTTGCATAGTGGTTTTCTGTACTGTTGACAAATTGTGATATTGTAAGTCGCTTTGGACAAAACAAAAGCGTCTGCTAAATGACGTAATGTTAATGTAATGTAATCCAAAAAAAAAATTTTTTTTTTGCAAAATCGTCATAGTTCAACGAAAATAGTTTATGCTTTAAATCTAAAATGGTTCATGGATTACATTCTAATAACAAACCTATCAAATTAAAAGTCAAGCACGTTACCGTGGAAACAATTAAGCTTAGCCCAAAATCACAAATCAGAATGGTATATTTTCTATCTTGTAAGGGGTCCTTGGCTGAAAAACATTTGAGAACCTCTGATGTAGGCCACTGTATTATCCACACTCTATCTATTAGCATACAGCATCTGCATCGTTTAGTCGACATTATTATTAGTACACTTTTCCAGAATGTTAATACACACAAAAATAAAGATTGTTCACAAGTCCCAAATCTCAAGTCCAAGTCAAGTCTCAAGTCTTTGAGGAAAAGTCTCAAGTCACTGTATGTGCGACTTAAGTGGGACTCAAGTCCAAGTCTCAAGTTCAAGTCCCCATCTCTGCGTTGTGGATGATGCTACTTGGGTTCAGTATTTAGAAGGAAGAGTGCTATTAGCATGAACCTTGAAATGAGGGCATTTGCAGTGAATACAGTGGTCATTTGGCAACATTGCAATCCTTACTCTGAGGCCTTGGACAAAACAATAGCTACCTGCAATAATCGATTCATCTTTGTTGCATCAGGAGAATTAAGTGTCAGGGTAATGTCTCTCGATTAAGAAAATGTTTGGTGAATTGTTCGCCCTTGACTTTTTTCTCCCTCTAAAACACTTTGTGTTCTTTACTCCACCAAGGTATGGGATCTCTGTCAGTCCTGCTGATCTGTCATCACTACCATCAACAAGATGGCCGCTGCCAAGCAGGAGGGAGAGCAATGCTGACAAACTACATGACAAGGTATTTCAATGCCTTAGCTTTTACACATTGAGGAATAACATAACCCAGGCCTGCTATAAAATATCCAAAAGGAGGAATTTGGTTAAAATCTCTGAAAATGCACAACCCAACAGCCCGCAGCACGCAAATGGCCAATTGAATGCAATATTTCTCTGGACTCATGATGAGCGCGGCATAGCTCTCCAAGGTGTCTAGACTCTAGCCGCTTTCACACCGGCCTTGGAAGCGGTAAATGTTACGGAACATGTGATCCACGCCTCCAATGTGAAAGCTGTGTGGTGAATAATTACGCCTTTCGTTCCACCAGTGGAGGTCATAGCGCCGAATCACCCTCCACTCCGCCTCCACCTGAAAGCTATGAGCCGCAACACGGAACAGCATACTATCAGAAGTAAGATAACCAAAGCATAGCTGCAGTCTGTCTCGCCTTTTGTGCGTTAACAGACTCCTTGGTTATAATAAAAATCTCTCTCACAATAGGTGCGCACAGAGAAATCCATCTGCAGCTGCAAAATTATCTTCAACTCCCCAGAATATATTAATGCATCCGCAGTACGTCCTCTCATAATAATGCAGGTGGAATATGAAGATTTTTCGGTAGCCTACTGTACCTTGTCTTGGAGAACACTTTCAATAATCCGTGTATCATTCATTCCTTCGTTTTTCAAAATAAAACCAAAAAGAAGAAAAAGAAAAAACTACTCTTTTTCTCAGTATCTGTTTCCAAAACCAAAATGAAAAAAACGGATAACGACTCGTTTTTTCAATTTCCGATTTTGTACTCAAATGAAAAATGGAAAAAACGGATAATGCGCGTTTCCCGTTTCATTTAATTTTAATAAAGCAAGTTGAGTGACCCGGAAGTCACCTTGCGGGAAGTGACGTGAGCTTTACTAGGAGGGCCCCAAGCTGGGCTGTGAAGCCATTTGAACATGATGGCGGAGCTCTGTATTGCAAGTCACGTGATGCCATGCAGGCCAGAAAGGAAAATTCCCATCCACTTGCATGGGGACCCCGGCAGCTGTTCAACCCAGGGGGGAATTTTCCTGGTGTCACTCAAAGTATAAAACAACTCTTTTAATTATCAAATATTTTTTTATGGGGCATTTTTTCTTCAGAAGCCACTAAGAGCCGGGTACGGGTGTATTTTCCGAGGCTTCATGAACGTGCATTTCATGACTGCTCATCGGGAAGCGATATTTTTTTGGGGATGATGGCGAAGGCTATGCAAAGGCATAACCCGCCCCTCTCTGCCTCGTATTGGCCTAGCGTCAAACTTCCATCCAAACACATTCGAAAAAATGTTTTTTAACACAACATGCATATTATATATTAAACTCTTCAGCTACATTAAGCTACATTATGTAACTTGTTACGTGAAATTTTGGTGGAAAAAAAGCCCGCTTATATCGGTATCGGTTGATATCGGTATCGGAAATTAAGAGTTGGACATTATCGGATATCGGATATCGGTAAAAAAGCCAATATCGAACATCCCTAGCCAATATGGCTGCTAGATTTTAAAGTTACCAGCCAATTAGAATTTCCACTAGCCAAAATGTTTTTCTTGAAATAAATCAGAATATGAGTGGGTTATTTAAGCATAAGTATCAGTAAGTGGCCCGGGATGTTCAAAGCCTGTGTTGAGGGTCACATGAACAAAAATGCAGTCTTGAAGCTAAATAAATCCAAACCAGTGAGTTAATTATTTAAATTTCTAATTCAATGTAGCCTTTTAGTCATAAAGATTATTGAAAGATATTCCATATTCCAGACTGAAATGCTATAACAGAAATGGAGTATTGGCCAGAATAACATGAACATTTGGACACTTATTCAGCGGGTATCTTGCATGTTGCGTTCAGATTTTTTTTTTTTTTTTTTTTTTTTTTTTCAATTCCATCGCGGGCAACACAGGTGGCGCCCGCGGGCCGGATAGTTTGCCCATGCATGATATAACATAATCATCTCAAAACATAAATGAGGACTCTGGACACCAAAGATAGCTTTGTGTCACTTTACTTTTACTGTGCACATACAGACTGGAAGCAACCACATGACAATGGGTCTTCTTCATATAGGCTTCCTGATAGGTAACACCCAACTGGAGCCTAGAGTTCCATCTACGTAAATCCGACTATTCTCAGGATAGTACACTTACCCATAGTAAATACTCCTGAAAGTAATTCTAAACTATCGCTGTAGTTCCAGATATGCCAGGACGACAAAATAAAATAACACTTAATTTTTCTACAGATTAATATCATTGTATTTGTATGTGGCAATTTCCTATGTGTTTACATTTATGTGTTTGTGTCACTAATTGTATTTTTATTTACAGATGAAGGCTGCACAGACGCTGCAGGACGCTCACGGAGCTTTTTTCTCCATGAGGTAAACAAGAGAGAGAAGGCAAAACACTGCCCATGTGCTGATATTGCAGAGATTATATATGATACAAAGTGGGTTGATGACCGGTAAAGCCATCCTTTAAACGTGTTGATGTCATTAGTGGTCCAAAAATAATAGTACATACATTTCAGATTGTAATATTGGATGGGCAAGCACTTTGCACTGCCTATGCACAAAATATAGCCTGCCTGCAAGCCAAGTCAGAGCTCTCTCCCTTTCTCACACACACCACAGTGTGCACCGTGCGTGTCTATGCATTGGGGAGAGTGGAAATTCACAAATCAAAATAGACTATACGCATACACAGAAGCAATTGACGAAAACTGAAATTATAATACAAATAAAAGGCCAAAGAATAAGAATAATTGAGAGACTGATGCACACAAAAGACGAAGTAAAGCTATTCTGCTTGCAGCTACTTCGATTGTGTTTACGTAAACCATGACAATAACAGAGTAACGCCGCTGTCTGTTTTGAGTCATGCTGTTTCTTTTTTCGATAAGTGTCATGGAAGGGCTGTGTGCCCTTGGTGTCCTGGCCCAGGTCACCACCCACCCTCAAGTCTCCCAGGAAATCTTCCTGGAAGACAGAGCTCTCCGCTGGAGGCAACGACATTGCAGGAATTATTTGAACCAATCTTCTCCAGCTTCGTTCCTGGATACAACAGGAGGCAGTTCAAAATAGAGACACACTTGGACAAGTAAATTTGTTTGCCACTGGCCTGTCGTGCATCCTGGCAATGGGGTTTGACCCTCGGCTGGAGCTCCACTTATTACAACCAGGAATAGAGCGGCGACATTCTCAAGAGCCAATTCATGTGGGATCGTGATCTACCTACCTGTGTCCACTGATTATGAGGTGTTCAAATCAAATATGGAGATGGGAATTGTGTCTTCAGCATTGTTTTGGAAGCCCTGAATTTCGGGAAGGATGACGTCACTAATGACATCCTCACTGATGATGACATTGCTCGAGTGACATCGCACCACATCATTGGGGAATTAGGACAATTCCATAATTATAAACTCTGGCTCTGTCAGGTCATATTTACACTTCCTGAAAGTTTCAAACCGATCTTCTGCTCAAAGACACTTCTCATTTTTAGAGTATAGAGCAGTGGTTCTCAAATCCTTTCACATGAAGGAGCCCTAAACTGACAAAAATGAGACCACGGACCCCAATTGATAGGATTTTGTCCCACGGCCCCCATATGATAAGATTGATGTTTTTATAGATTTTGTTACAGAAAGTGTATAAAACCCATGACGAAAATAGTCATTGTGTTACTTATGAATGGAATTATAGCGAAAATACATTGCCCCCCTTTTGGTTGGGGAACCCCTGGAACCACCTCAAGGTCCGGGGACCCCCATTTGAGAACCACTGGTATAGAGGACCCGTGGGAGTTGGAACCACCCCCACACCGGGAGTTTGACCCACCCAGTCGTCAAATCTGCATCCTCTAGGACAGAGGTTCTCAAATGTTTTTCAGCCAAGGACCCCTTACAAGATAGAAAATATACCGGGGACCCCCTCAATCTGATTTGTGATTTTGGGCTAAGCTTAATTGTTTCCACGGTAACGTGCTTGATTTTTAATTTGATAGGTTTGTTATTAGAATGTAATCCATGAACCATTTTAGATTTAAAGCATAAACTATTTTCGTTGAACTATGAAGATTTTGCAAAAAAAAATATATCTATATATTTTTTTTTATTACATTACATTTACATTACGTCATTTAGCAGACGCTTTCGTTTTGTCCAAAGCGACTTGCAATATCACAATTTGTCAACAGTACAGAAAACCACTATGCAACACAATCAATGACAGCCAAGATATTTTGATAGACTAGCACCATGTAGGAAGTAGTTTGAGAAGGAATAAGTAACATTTAGCATTTTTTTTTTTTTTTTTTTTTAACTTTTTTTTTAAATATATATTTATTTATTTTACCTGAAAACTTTTTGCGGACCCCCTGGCAAAGTGCCACGGACCCCTGGGGGTCCGCGGACCCCCATTTGAGAACCACTGCTCTAGGAAATTAGGGCAATTTTCAGGCAGATCGCACATAAAACGGCGTAGCTGTGGCCGGACAAATTTAATACTAATGACAATGATCTTACCTTAGAGCAAGAAGATGCAGCCTTTTGTAAAGTGTATGGTTAGTCCCGGCTTACTGCACAGCACTTGTCAATCATCTTGATGAAGTGTCTACTTTGACACAGAATGTAGCACGAGATAACTGGCGTTTCAAAACCTCTCTCCTTCTCTGCCTCTGTCTTCAACCCACAGGGTGAATGTTGGTGGTTTCTCCTGCCTCCAGCCAGTTCCATTTGACACAAGTTGTTCCAGAGCCTGGTGGAGCCTCACGACGCCCTGGCAGACCTCTGATACACACTCCCACACCACCAGAACTGCTGGCCCACCAAGTCCTCCAGAGCTTTGGGGAGAATCTACAGCTGGACAGTGTTGGCATCTGCAAGGGTCCAGTGTTGGAGGGTGTTGTGTGCCACCTTAAATTGCTTTCATACTCTGGGTTGTGTGCAGCCCTTGTTGAAAGGGTGTGACATTAATATTTTCATGGGAAACTGGTTGATTCCATAGACTTGATCAATAAGCTCTCACTAAGAGAAAATGTGAGTGGTAACTGCATTTTGGTGAAACTTTATGTGGGGGGGGGGGTGACAGTCCATCTTATAAATGTATTCTTAAATTGGCAGAGTTTGTACTAACTACTTTAAATTTGCTGAGGGCTATCACCTTCAGGTGAGTAGTGGTTCGATGGGCAGTACTTGTAGGTCCCAGCTCTGCCAATCTATAAGTTTGTCTTTTTGAAGAAAATAACATCTACAATCGTACAGAGAATCCATTTATAGATGAAATATCTAAGTGGTTTCGAAACATTGATGACATCTGTTTGAAGGGGACATCACATGTTCTGCTTTGTATATTTATTTCAAATTGGGGCAAGCCTACTATGTGGGTTAAACATTGTCAATTTTAACAATTGAACACAAGACTCCAGAAAGAGAAATGACAGATTCCTCAATAGCAGTAGCCTACATTTCAATGACTTGAAACATTACATCTCATCATTCAGGTTCCAGGGCATTGAGAAAGTGACTCTGCCATGGAGAGGTGGACCTATTGATGAAATTCTTAATAGAAGAGATGTTTAATGGATAAACTTTGCAAACGTTCTCTTCCAAAGGATTGAATGAGATTCCATGGCATGTCATGCTGTAAGGAGTTTTTCTATCAAATTAAAATACCTTTGGAGTATTCAAGATACATTTTGCACACTTGAGTGACTTGTGAAACGTGAGCCAGATGTTTTCATGTATTATGCAATTTCTGTAAATATCATTGTAAATAGTCGTGTTTGTCCACAACCAGTGTCTTATTTTGCTTGTCCTTGTACGGTTATGCCAGGTAAATGCATTGTAGGCCTAGTATACATAGCAATAACGGGACACATTCAATCCACAATAAAGCATTTTTATTACACCTTCCTGTGTCCGCTGCACTCGGGACCAGCTTTCATTGGATGGCTCAGAGGTGAAATGACGACATCGGGTTCGCTGGAGACATCACCACACATGATTGCACTGGGTTTCCTGGATATGGAGGCCAGTAGCCACAATGGTAAGTTAAAAATGTGACAGACCAGGGCAGACATCAAACTCAGAAATCCTATTTTGGGATAAAAATGGTGACTATCACCTAAAGGTGACTAGTTTGCATCCCTGAAGCAATCATGTTTAAGCACAATTCATAGATTACATCTCACCATGTAACAAATTTAAAATGTGGACAACTCAAATGGTGCTACGCTAGTGGTTAATATTACCCTGGTGATTAAGGTCCAGCCGAGCACATTCTGTATAGCTGAAACAATTAGATATGCATTTATTTTGTCAGTGTTAATAGCAAAAAAAGGCCACTTACAACTATGCCTAAGATAGCCTATTGGTACATTTGAATGTAACAATACATCTTACATAACAAATCTTATACTTTTACTTGGTAAATTTCACATAGCCTACATAAAGCAAGGTTCTCTAAGCTCTTCAGAAACCATAATAATTTTTGGGTTTCATTCAATATGTACATGGATACCCTTATCCTTACCCTTATGAAATAGTGAAGGCACACTTATTATGCAAAATTCTTTTCTGCAGCTAGTCCCCAAATAAGGTGTAGCCTACTGACTTTATTGAGTTTATATTGTTTATATTAATTCTTTCTTTCAGGTATTATTTGGTTCGCAAACTGTTACCTTGAATTGTGCGTAAATGGCTATGTTCCCCATGTATGTATGTATCAATCAGATTGATTGTATGTTTATTTTTTTAAAGTGACCAGGGGAATTGTTAACAGAACTGATAAGCAGTAACCTGAGATGACAGCTCTGCTGCCTGACACTCTTGTGAATAGAGATTAAATGTTAGTGTAACTGTCAAAACAGTCTGTTATAGGCTAAACAGCACATCCCCCTTTTGAAAAATAGGCTAAACAACTCTACTAGCCTACTACTATAAAGTTATACCAATACTATAAATTTAACACTACTCATACTCTCATAATTGATGAGACAATGTCGATTAAGGTTAGTTTAGCGCAGCCTGACATGGATCAATGTTCAGCCACCTTTCATCCATTAGCCTATTCATCCATTGCTTTGGTCTGGATTGGTCTGGCTATGCAAAACAGAGGGAGGGACCACAGAGGGACTCATTACCCTACTGAGAAGCGCCGTAGAAAGCGGCGTTTTAGATGGGTATTTTACGCCGTAAAAAACGGCGTTCTAATGACACAATTGAAAGCCGTAAAAAACACAGTTTTTTTCGGCATTTTACGCCGTAAAATACGGCGTATTTTTTTGCACGCCGTATTTTACGGCGTTTTTTACGTTTTTAACGCCGTAAAATACGGCATATTTTTTGCACGCCGTATTTTACGGCGTTTCTAACGTTTTTAACGGCGTAAAGAGCGGCGTTACCATGGAAACCATGACGATATTTGACCCTAATGGCCTGCCATAGGGGGAGGGGTTTAGGTTTTATAAACCTTAGGCCACCAAGGCTCCCGATTCTTAGTGTGAGGGAGGCTGTGTAAGAGACAGGTAAATGGTAAATGGCCTGCATTTATATAGCGCTTTTATCCAAAGCGCTTTACAATCAGTAGGTAGTCTACATTCACCCATTCATACACCGATGGCGGCAGGCTGCCACGGGAGCAAGGAGGGTTAAGTGTCTTGCCCAAGGACACAACGACAGCAGCTGGGAGGGAGCGGGGATCGAACCGCCAACCCTTGTGTCATTGGCCGACCCGCTCTACCTCCTGAGCTAAAGCCGCCCCTAACCAGACATTTGTCAATTTTGCACATTAGCAAGTTTTGTTTTGCTATTTTTTATGTGGACGTCCAAGTTCTGTTCGTCACTGTTTTTTGGAATAAAAGCACCTGTATTGTTTTTGCAACTCTAGCCAGCCTCGTACAGTCAATACATTACATTACAATAACATAGCGTGCCCAGAGCACCTCGCTCCGCACTTATTAGACCGGTGCAGATTTGCTTTGGTCTAGTTGTCACCTAAGGGCAACTTAGGCCCCAAACCCACAACTCCTCAAATGTCACAGCACAACACAACACACGATAACGTTTTACAAAAAATACTTTATTTAAATATATGAAAATATTAAAATGGTGGGCTGGGGGAAAAGGGAATCCTCTGGGCCCTGGGGAACCTATGGCCTCAGCTAAGCAGTGGTAGGGGGGGAGATGGCTGGACCACACAGCAGTTTAGCAAACTTAGATAAAAAGTGTCCAATTCCACACGGTGGCACACAAACCGCTATTCGCACAGCACCCAGGTTACCCACCCCTTTCAATAGGGCACACAGAGGAAGCTGTAAGCATTTGACTTCAGCTACTAAGAATATTTCCACTGCAAAGCCAAGAGGGCTGATTTAAGGCACTGCAAAACAATAAAGTCAACCCCTACCCCTCCCTTTATAGCCACAGCAGGCCAGGTGTCCCAGGTGTGACATCAGTGATTTCCCTCGCCCCTGCCCAATCCACCCACACACCAATAAAACATATTCCTATATTAAAGAGGAAAACAAAGTTTAAAGTGAATAGTCCGTTAAGTCTCGGTCGATTGCCACTCGGCCGAGACTTATAAAAAAAAAAAAAGAATGTTCCGTACCCCTGATTTGGGCTGTCCTGTCCGGTCCGCGCGCGCAGCCGTGTGTGCACCTCTGTTTGTTCTGCCCCCCGTCCGTCCTCTGGGGGGGGGGGGGGGGTCAGGCTGTACGTGTGGGGGCTATGGCGGAGTGGCAGGCACTCGGGCAGCCCCTCGGCTGTGCGTCCTGCACTGCGCGTCCTGCGCCGTGCGTATGGTGACGTTGGAGTGCCGTCTGGAGGAGTGGGATGGCGTCCGGAGAGAGGGGGCGATGGCGTGGGGTGAAGTGGCGTCTGGAGAGGGGGTGGTGACGTCGATGAGGCGGCAGTAGCAGCGGCGGGATGATCGGGACCACAGGGGCTCCGTGAGGACGGCTCGGCAGCACAGGCTGAAGGGGAAAGAGCAAGTGAGTCAGTCAGCTGGCCAGGCTAACGGATTACTCACGCAAGTTCAGGATCATAGGATACGACCGTCCCTTTTCTGACGGCTTTGTGATCCTGTTTCTGCTGCTCCGAGGTCCGTCTGCCTCTCATGTGGTCCCGTGGTCTCCTCCGCTCTGTGTGTGTCAGTCCTTCATGAACCACCCGGCTGCAGCCAATATTCCCCTCTCCAGGTCGCCTCCAGGTGGCACTCATCTGTTGATTGGGGGGGGGGGGGGGGGAGCAGAGGCGGCCAGAATACAAGAGGAAATCACAGGTGACATAGTCAGTCACAGATAGCGACTACTAAGTACTTGCGCATGCGCGTTACTGCAAGAACGCAATTCATTATTTTATAGTATTGTGCTAAAGTAATGGAGTTAGTGTACTAACTAAGGTTCAGGAACACAAGACCACACCATGTAATCACCGGCGCCTCGCTAATCCATTTCACCTGCGCTCCAATCACTTCACTGATACGTACACATGTGTTCTATCAACTCAATCACTGGTAGCATATATAAACACGACCACATTCTCTCTTCCCCCTGTTTGCCTCAGTCGTCACGACCCTCCCCCCCAACCCCAAGTTTCTTCCTCCGTTACGGGCAGCACGGGCGGAGTCCGCACGTTCTCCCCGTGCCTGCGTGGGTTTTTCCCGGGTACTCCGGTTTCCTCCCACAAACAGCAAAATACACGCTAATTACGGGCAGCACGCGCAGAGTTTGCATGTTCTCCCCGTGTCGGCGTGGGTTTTCTCCGGGTACTCCGGTTTCCTCCCACAAACAGCTAAAGACACGCTAGTCAGGGCTGCATAATCCTGCATTTCTATCCCCTGATCACAGGAACCACGGGGGGTTGGTGCATGGAGCCGGGCCTCCATCCCGTGAAGCTGAGCTGCGCTCTAGAACCGAGCTTCACCCAAAGACGCTACCCCCACTCTGAGTCTTAACCCCGGGTTCCTGTCACTGCACAATAAATTATCTTTCGTTCAAACCAGACTGCTGTCTACAAATGCTGAAGTCAGACAACATGGAGACAGGGTGGAGCCGACAGGGGTTCTACTCTCATCTGTGTATGCTCATCCAACGTTTAGTTTGCTTTGTTGTATATGTGCGGGTTAAGTTAAGGCAGGGGTGTCCACACTTTTTTGAATGGGGGCCAGATTAGATAATGTGAAAATGCTGGGGGGGGGGGCAGGTGCTTCTTGCAAAAAAAAAATCACGTATAATTGTACTTTGTTTACCATCTGAAAACATTAGTTCTGCATGTGCTGTTCCTACCTGGTGCTTCTACAAACTGTAGTGCTGTCATCGTTAGGTGAAGGGAAAAAATGCAAATTGAACTTGCTTGATTAACCAATACTGTGTGAAGGGCCACATACAGTATATTTTGAGAGATAAGCCGAGGGTCACTTAGAATCTGTCCACGGGCCGCAATTGGCCCCAGGGCCGGACTTTGGACATGCCTGAGTTAAGGTAAATGGAATGTATGTTATGTTCATGTTTATGCTATTTGTAAATGCTCACTGTTAACAAAAAGAAACAAACTTTGTATTCATGCTCTGAAATTACAAAGTAAACTATTTTTATACATTTGATCTTGGTTTCCGTTTTTATTTCATGTTATTGCCCTAAATCCTAGACTTGGGGCGTAACACCCTGACAACTTCGGTTTTATTAGCATCAGCAGAAACGATAATCAGTTCCAACTGTAACCTGAAAACGAGGAAAACGGGGCATCTGAAATTATTCTATGTATGTCTAGTCAAAAGCTTATTTTCCGACACAGCGGCTCATTGTGCTTATTATATAATAGAGAACATGAATTAGTGATGTAACGTACCTCTGTGCTGCTGACAGCCTGCTCTGTTTGCTGTCCGTCACATAGATAGCAGCACCTCCCACTTTATCTCCTGCTGCTCTTTGCAATCCATATTCAAATGAAACGTCCATAATCATGAAATCAGATCATATACTGTATAGGCTACGCTAGGCTGCTACACAACAGACTGAGTCAACTCTGACCTGCCCCGCATGTGCTTGAGAAACGCTAACCCTAACCCTAAGAAGGAAGGACAGAAGAAGAGAAGCACATTTGGGGCAGATCAGAGTTGACTCAGTCTGTTGTGTAGCTATGGTGTAAGCAGCCTAGATATTATCTGATTTCAAGATTCCCCCCTTCAACCCCCCACCGCGTACCTTGCCATACCTTGGCTTTTGCTGAAATTATGCCACTGAGTGGACGTGCCTGAGAGTGTACCGGTGTGTGTAGTAAAACTTGCCATTTTCAGCATGTAGCAAGGAGCTAGCATTGTCGGTGTTTCACAGCGACGGAGGCTTTCTTCCCCTGCCCATGGAGCGGAAATCTCTGGCGGAGGCCCTTGAGTTCCGATTATTCAGGCATTCAAATGAGCCTGCCCCCAGAGGTTAGAGATTTTTTTTTTTTTTTTTTTTTTTTTTTATTGTTGGATTCCCAGATTGCGTTTTGTGTCACTTTCATGACATCATCAGTGATGTCATTAGACATGACATCATCAATGATGTCATTAGACATGACATAATTAGTGATGTCATAAATCCCACATGTTGCGCCCATCGTCTCCAGTCTCCACCCTAGAAAGTTCCCCGAAATACCAAATAGTCTAAACATTATGGACGTTTTCCATGTCAACTCCAACATTTATAAATAGCTATCTTGTCATACATTGCTACATTCAATTCAAATTGTATCACAACCTGTCTCCAAATCAGGCCCCTGATGTATCCATTAAGGTCAAATATAGCATCAGCTTCAACACTGACTTCCTAAACCCAAACATCATGGAGAATCATGTTCACACGTCATCATTGTGGATTTATTTTAATGTCTGAATCAAGAATATCTGTGACTTGAAGTACAGGTCAAATATCTCTTGGAAGACTGAATGTTATTGAATACAGTTGTACGTTCAAATGTATTACGATGAACCCCTTGAGATGTCTCATCTCCTTTTCAATGAGGTCCTAACATAATATCACAATCACTACATAACAACAGAGGAGAGTCAAAATAAATAAATAAAACTAAATAATCTAAATACAATAATCACTACCGTAAATTCCGGACTATAAGGCGCACCGGTGTATAAGCCGCACCTTCAAAGTTGACTATTTTTTTCTTATATAAGCCGCACCGGTCTATAAGCCGCGGGTGTTTTAATGGTATTTTTTGTTTTTTTACAGTGCACACAGTGTCCGCGGTGTGGTGAAAAGAGGGCAAGAGAGGAAATTAAAACAGAAGTGGATTTATAGTTAGAAAGAGTGCTAAAGAAGAGAGAATTCCGTTTTTTATTTTTTTATTTTAGTTACTCACAGTACTATTGACCAGTCCAACTCAAAAGATATTCGGCAGTTTCACTTTGAGCTCTTGTTCCGCCGCTGTCCATCAATGGTTATGACGAGTCTCGCTGGGTACAGTACGCCAAAGCGATATCCATTGACTTTAACCTCGATGATGCTGTTGTATGTTGCGCGTTTCTGTTGCACCAACGCGGAGAGGTCCTGCCGGACGAAAAAGCGCGTACCCTCCCAGGTGAGGGGCTTCTTCCCCGCAGCCTGGAGGATGAGTTGACGGTCGGGCCAGCGGAGTAGGCAGATGAACATGGCCCTCGGTGGCAGGCCGGGGTCTGGACGTGGCCGAGGCGCCCGGTGTGCCCTGTCCACCTCTGGTGGTTTCTCGCCTTCCTTCAGGTCCAGGATGTAACACAGGATTTTGCCACGAAAGCGTCCATGTCACCAATCTCAGCTCCCTCTTTTACATTGATCAGGCGAATGTTATTTCTTTTACTCCTGCTGATTAAGTCATCAACCTGGGGTTTCGATTTGTTTTTGCATTTTATCCACTTTCGGACTCACTGTGTTGTTTTTGTCCTCCAGTGCGCTGATGCGCTTTTCCGCATTAGAAACTCTGTTCACGCCACGGTTGCCTTATTTTCTTTAGTGATTGAGTGGATGGACTTCTGCACGTTTTCAAACTTGTTTTCAAGCTGCTCAAACCTCTGAGCGATGTCGGACTTAATCGATAGTGTTTCACGGAGTAAAAGTTTAGCCCAAGCCGTGTATCTCCAGCCTCCAGCAGGTGAGTCATTTCCTCATTCATGGCGGTGATTGCTTCGTCTTTTTCTTTCTGCTTACCTGTGTTGTGTTATGTTATGTTATGTTATGTTATGTTGTTAAAAGAGGGCAAGAGAGGAAATTAAAACAGAAGTGGATTTATAGTTAGAAAGAGTGCTAAAAAAGAGAGATATATATATATATTTTTTTTTAAATCCATAGATAAGCCGCACCGTTATATAAGCCGCAGGGGCCAAAAAAGGCCAAAAAACGGGAAAAAAAGCCGCGGCTTATAGTCCGGAATTTACGGTAATTTGAATGTATAGGTAGGATTTATTTTACTGACTTCTATATATATCTACACTACAGGTAAAATATATATGAATGTTATGGAATACAGTTGTGGGGCATTTCACCGTATTTATAGCCTAATTTTCTAGGCTTTACCGCTCCTTCATCCCCCATTATTTTTCAAATTACTGCAAAATCAGACGTTCAAATATTAAATGCAAAAACTGTAGGCTATGTGACTGAATAGGCTAACATACAGCTAAAACTCATTAAGAACTTTACAGTTTTGCACCTCCCTCCTCTGTCCTGTCCTCCCTGTGGAGCCATGGAACATCACTGTTCATTACTGTTTGTCATGCTTTAATATCTATAAATACGGATGCAAGCTCTGCCCTGCTCGTGTTAGGGTGCCTCTGCTGCTGCCTTGCAGTTTGTGTCTTAAGGTCCTTACACAAGTTTTTTTCGTGCCATTAATTTGCACGTCAATATTTGTTGAACCTACATCAGTCAATGCATGTTTTACTGAGCGATATTGCGCCGTTTACAGTATTTGTTCGGACCAGGGTTGATTTTTATCAATGTGTATCTGTTGCAGTGATTGACAGGTGGGTCAAAATTTGCATCGCAATTTCATGCTGTATATTCACATCGCTCTTGTTGTGTAATGGCCTTTAGTGTGATGTCCACCCAAAGGTGGCCAGAGCAGGGTTGGGCCCTTCTGCAGCTGCTGCTGGTGGCGGCATCTCTCTCTGGGGCTGAGGAGCAGGTGTGTCAGCAGATAGGGGAACCGGAGATCCCCCAGCTGTCTAAGAATGGGGACATTATTTTGGGTGGAATCTTCCCTTTCCACAGCAGCTGGAAAGGCAGACAGGACACCTACATGTACAGACCACCGGCACTGCAGTGCACAAGGTAAATCGCAGATAGAAGATTAGAAGAACTTGGTATATACAAAATTGATTAAAAATAGCTTTTGAAATAAGTTGTAAAATAAGAAATGTTTGCTCATAAAGTTTAACTTTTAATTTAGTTTAATTTGAAAGACATACTGGCTATAACACCAACTATTTATAACTGTCTGGGTCAAGTTTGGATTTCAGTGAGTTCCAGTTTGCTCAGGCTATGCTCTTTGCCATTGAGGAGATTAACAACAGCACAGACTTGCTACCTGGCCTCTTTCTGGGCTACAAGATCTATGATTCATGTGGCTCACTTGCAAGGGCAATAAGGGTGGCACTGGTCTTGGCTAATGGGAATGAGGATATATCCACAGTCTCCAAGGCACCCTGCACCAGACCGGCCCAAGTGCAGGCCATTATAGGAGAGAGCTACTCCTCTGCTTCCACAGCCATATCCACTGTCATTGGAACTTTTCATATCCCATTGGTGGGTAGTTTTTTGTTTTGCTTTTTACATTTTATGCATAATCGTGTACTGTAATGGGCCTTGGCCACAGTTTGATCTATTTATTTTGTTTATTTTCTTGATAATAGAGTAATTATTATACTGCAATTTGTCGGACTGCTCACAGTAAAGGCAGTTTTAAGAGAATTAGTGCTAATGTGTTCTGTTTTCCTGTGTACATTGTTTTAGAATTTGCATCCTCATCTTAGGAATATTATATATAATTGCTTTCTACTCTCTAGATCAGCCACTGGGCCAGCTGCGCATGTCTCAGTGACAAAATCCGGCATCCATCCTTCCTCAGAACAATGCCCAGTGACTTCCACCAGAGCAGAGGTCTGGCCCAGTTGGTCAAGCACTTTGGCTGGACTTGGGTCGGGGCAATTAGGAGCAATGATGCTTATGGCAATAACGGCATGGCTATATTCACAGCGACGGCCCAAAAGCTGGGCATCTGTCTAGAGTACTCTGTAGCCATATTTAGAACAGATCCACCAGAAAAAATACAGGCAATAGTTGACATTATCAAAGCTTCCACCTCCAAGGTGATTTTCACTTTCCTCTCCCCCCCTGATTTGGAAGTACTATTACATGAGATGGCCCCCCACAACCTGACTGGGTACCAGTGGGTAGGCACTGAGGGCTGGATCGTTAATGCCTACATTGTAACAATGAATGGACAGCATCACATCCTGGATGGTGCTATAGGGATGACCTTGCCTGAGGTCCATGTTTCAGGCATGAGAGAGTTCATGTTGGATGTAAAGTCTCTCAGTTCAACTAGTGATGAATTGTTCACAGAATTATGGGAGACAATGTTTGATTGTAGGTTCCAGCTGACGAAGGGTTCAGGAGGGAATCAGAGATACTGTACAGGATCTGAGGATCTGTCTGGGCAGCAAAACATTGTCACTAATATAATGTCATACATGTCCTCCTTTAACAATGTCTATAAAGCAGTGTATGCTGTGGCTCACGCACTACATGGTGTTCTTGGCTGTAAAGAAATATGTGGCAATAAGGTACAGCCAGATCCATTCACGGTGAGTTGAACACTGAAGGCTGAATGATCGTTCAACATTATGTGCTTCACATGAGCAGATTTGTTACAGTATTGTTTAATACATTGTTGCATGTGCATCATTCTGCAGAGCTAATATGAGGTGGTTTACATTTAATGGAATACATAAAGTAATATCTATCTGCTTAGAATTTGCAGCACATAAAAAAGATTCAGTTCAAGACAAAGGAGGGGGAGGATGTTTACTTTGATGAGAATGGAGACCCAGCAGCCAAGTATGACATCATAAAGTGGCAGCCGAATGAAAATGGCAGTGTGGAGTTTCTCAACATTGGTTTTTACGACGCATCTTTACCTGCAGAAAAACAGCTAAATCTGCACTCTAAGTTCTTAATTTGGCCACAGTACTCAGAACAGGTTAATACTATTATGATCATTAATGGATTGTTAACTTACAGGATTATTGTATCGTACTGTCGATTTGATCAGTATTTCAAATGGTGACATGGAAAGACAAAAGCATATCAAAGTTGATCTCATACTGCTTTTTGTTCATGCAGGTGCCTGTGTCAGTGTGCAGTGAGAGCTGTCCCCCAGGAAGCCGTAAGGTCCTCCAGAAAGGAATGCCGGTCTGCTGCTATGACTGTATACCATGTGCAGAGGGAGAAATCAGCAACACCACAGGTGCTCTAGTATGATTTAATGGATCAAATATAACGCTTGTCAATTCAATATCAGCATTCAAATACATATTCAAATATAATAACAGTATTTATATGTTTATATACAGTACAATTCATAGGAAACATTTAATTCATCATCAGTGCATTTGAATATCAAATTTGGGAGTACTATGAAATCTTGTTCTGATTTATAGAAAATGGTTGAGTACCATTATGTGATTAAACTGCAAACAACATGTAAATTAGTTAGATAACAAACAACTAATTATTAATTTTACTACCTGCTCAATCCTTTCCAGGGTAACAGGGGGCTGCAACCGATCCAAGCATACATTGGGTGTAAAATTCAGAATCAATTATTATTATATAATTAATAATTATGTAAATAAGTAGCCTACATTCTTAAATATTCATTATTTCTTGCATGGCCAAGATTATCACACTTGACCTACAACCACGACTTTAAAGGAGTAAATTATCAGTCCGCTACGTGGCCTTTAATTGCGTTTGCTGGGACTCCGGCCCGGTATTATGCTATGTGTTTAAGTATCGGTTGGTGGCACTATACCGAAATTGCAAGAAATTTGGCAGTGAATTCCATCAGGTCCCCCTAAGCGCACTCCCCAAGTTGATCCATCAAATGGTTCTCAAGATTGTTTATTATTTATTATGGATCCCCATTAGTCTGACTACTCAGACTATTCTTCCTGTGGTCCCTAACAAGATAAACCACTTTTTGTGTTGCCAGTAGGTGGTGTTATGCCAAATTGTACAAAATATGGCACTGCACTCCATCAGGTCCGCCTAAGCACGCTCCCCTAGTTTGAAGTCGATCAGACAAACGGTTGTCGAAATAAACCCCTTTTTGTGTTTGCTAGGAGGTGGCGCTATGCTGAATAGCACATTTCGGCACTGCACTCTTTCGGGTTCCCAGCAGCACACTCCCCAAGTTTGAAGTCCATCGGACGAACGGTTCTTGAGATAAAGCATTTTTTGTTTTGCCAGTAGGTGGCACTATGGCGGACTACACGAAATCCGGCACTGAACTCCGTCAAGTCAAGTCAAGTCAAGTCAAGTTTATTTGTATAGCACATTTCATACACAGAGGCAATTCAAAGTGCTTCACATAAAATGGTTGACAGGAAAATAAAAGAATAAAAGAAGAGAATAACATGGACATTTAAAAGCATCACAACAAAACTTTATAAAACTTACACTGCATCCCTGCACACTTACACTGCATCCCTGCACACTTACACTGCATCCCTGCTCACTTACACTCCATCCCTGCTCACTTACACTGCATCCCTGCACACTTACACTGCATCCCTGCACACTTACACTGCATCCCTGCACACTTACACTGCATCCCTGCTGCTTACACTGCATCCCTGCACACTTACACTCCGTCCCTGCATAGTAGAATAAATCAATTTATCTATAGAATAAAATGGACATTTAAAAGCATCACAACAAAACTTTAAAAAAAGGTATAAGCAACAGGCGCAGCAGTTGCAAAAAGAGCTAAAAACTTATAGAGGACTCATTGGGTTTGCATAATAGACTATATAAGAAACATGACTACACACACATATGATAGTGATTGTCAGCAGTTAAAAGCGACGGTAAACATAAAAGTCTTTAGTCTATTTTTAAAAGTAAGTAAGGTTGGGGCAGATCTGAGGTTTTCAGGCAATTTGTTCCAGCTAGCAGAAGCATAGTGGGTAAATGCGGCCTTCCCATGATTTGATTTGATCCTAGGGACAGTTAATAAGCTGGACCCTGCTGACCTAAGAGTTCTAGACAGTTCGTAGCGTGGGAGCAATTCAGCTATGTATTTAGGGCCTAGGCCATTAAGTGATTTATAGACTAATAACAGTATTTTAAAATCGATTCTATGACACACTGGCAAGTAACCAGTGTAAGGACTTAAGAACTGGAGTGATATGATCAACTTTCTTAGTCTTCGTTAGAACTCTAGCAGCAGCATTCTGAATGAGCTGAAGTTGCCTAAGTTATTTTTTGGAGAGACCAGAGAAAAGGCTATTGCAGTAGTCTAACCTACTGTAGATGAAGGCGTGAATTAGTTTTTCTAGATCCTGTCTGGGCATGTAGCCCCTAATTCTTGCTATATTTTTAAGATGATAAAAAGCAGATTTTCTGATTGACTTAATGTGGGAGTTAAAGTTGAGATCGGAATCAATAATAACGGCAAGATTTTTGACTTGATCCTTAGGCTTCAGGGATCGAGACTCAAGGCATGCAGTGATTTTACGCCTTTGTTCTTTGGGACCAAAGACGATCACCTCTGTTTTGTCTTTGTTTAGCTGTAGGAAATTCTGGCACATCCAGTTATTTATTTGATCAATGCACTGGCACAATGATTCTATGGGAGCATAGTCAGCTGAGGAAAGAGTTATATACAACTGAGTGTCGTCTGCGTAGTTATGATAGGCTACTTTGTTTTTTTGCATAATTAGGCCTAGAGGGAGCATATAAAGGTTGAAGAGAACGGGCCCCATAATGGATCCTTGAGGCACCCCACAAGTCATCCTAGTTAGGTCAGATGTGTAATTGCCAATGGAGACGAAGTACTTCCTGTCTTGAAGATAGGACCTGAACCACTGGAGGGCCGTACCCAAAACCCCAACCCAGTTTTCCAGTCTGTCCAATAAAATTGAGTGGTCAACAGTGTCAAATGCAGCGCTAAGATCCAGTAGCACTAGAATCGAATTTTTGCCTGAGTCTGTGTTCATTCTAATGTCATTTATGACTTTAGTAAGCGCGGTTTCTGTGCTGTGATGCCTGAAAGCCTGATTGGAGTTTATCTAGGAGATCATTTGAGGTTAGGAATCTATTGAGTTGTAGGTAAACAACCTTTTCAATTATTTTGGCTATAAAGGGAAGATTAGATATTGGTCTGTAGTTACTGATTACCGATGCCTCAAAGCTACGCTTTTTTAGTAGGGGTTTAATAACTGCAGTTTTCAGGGACTCAGGGACTTTCAGTCCCGGTCAAAAGGGAGCTATTAACTATTTGCAATAGGTCCGACGACAGACAGTTATAAACGCTTTTAAAAAAGCTTGTTGGAAGGGTATCGAGACAGCACAAAGATGATTTAAGGCCTTGCACAGTTTCCTCTAAGATGTCGTGGTCGATAACGCTGAACTGGGACAAATTTATCGAACTAGGGATCTGCGGGTAGGATGATGTCACAACATTTCTTGGTGTGGAGCCACTAATAGCCTGCCTGATATTATTAATTTTGTCCGTAAAAAAGGCAGCAAACTCATTACATTTGACAGTAGAGAGAAACTCAGGTGCTACACAGAGAGGCGGGTTAGTCAGTCTATCAACTGTGGCAAATAGAGTGTGTGCATTGTTCACATTTTTGTTAATGATATCGGAAAAGAACGATTGTCTCGACCTTTTCAGTTCGAGGTTGTAGGAGTGAAGGCTTTCTTTGTAAATATCATAGTTTTTTTATTTTTTATTTAACCTTTATTTATACAGGTGAATCACCTTGAGACCTAGATCTCATTTTCAAGTGCGACCTGTTCAAGCAGCATCCAGACAGAAAGTTACAGTAACAAAAGTTGACAGACAATATGACAACAGTATACAGTACCAGTACAGACAATAAATAAAATAACCAAAAGGCTAACAGACACATTAGACAAAAAAGGGGGGATGTTAAAAAGGAGATGGTCAGTTGTTAAAACAGGAGCACAGCGAGGCAGGGATTTCAAGGTTGCGCAGCAGTAACTTAAAGCTAGGCAGTGGGATGAGGCTGGACAGCTTCAGTGTCTGTTGAAGCGTGTTCCAGGTGAAAGGGGCAGAGTAAGAGAACGCTTTTTTCCCCCTCTCAGTACGGACAGGTGGGATGGTGAAGGTGATGTAGTCCTGGGTGCGTAAACTGTAACTTGAGTGCTTGTGAGATAATTAGGAGGAAATGTAAGTGGGTAGCAGACCGGTGATGGATTTATAGATGAAAATATACCAGTGCAGGGTTCGGCGCATAGTGAGAGATGACCAGTTGACTAGCGTGTATAGATGACAGTGATGAGTGAGAGGTTTACAACCGGTTATGAATCTCAACGCGCCATGGTAGACAGCGTCCAGCAGATGGAGACAGTTTTCAGAAGCGTTCATATACAGCACATCACCGTAGTCAAGGACCGGCAAGAAGGTGGCTGCAACAATACGTTTCCTTGTGTTGAAGGAAAAACAGGATTTATTCCTGAAAAAGAAGCCCAATTTCAATTTCAGTTTTTTTAACAGGTTCTCAATATGGGGTTTAAAAGACAGACCATCATCAATTAAAATTCCTAGATATTTATAGGAGGCAACGGCCTCAATGGGAGTCCCCTGCAGTGAAGTAATGCAAGGGAGAGCAGCTGGCACCTTCCTGTTACCAGAGAAGAGCATAGTTTTAGTTTTGTCTGCATTTAACACCAGTTTGAGGCAGTACAGGTGAGATTGTAGGGCATCAAACGCAGTTTGTAGGAGACCGAAGGCAAGAACAACAGTGCTCGCACAGCAGTAGACAATTGTGTCGTCCGCATACAGATGGACAGAAGCATTAATGGTGTGCCCCAGGTCATTGATGTAAATAGTGAAGAGAGTCGGAGCAAGGACCGAACCTTGGGGCACACCATTTGAGACTGTGAGATAGTGAATATGAAGATTAGTTTTCCGCCATTTACGCTCAGCTTTCCTGAAATCTTTCTTTTTGCATCTAACGGATGCAGAGTTTCGCCAGGGTGCTTTAATCTTGCCAGACAGCATTTTTAACCTAACAGGCGCCACGCTATCAATAGCATTCAGAATTGTTGAATTGAAGTTATCGAGAATGTCATTGACAGAAGCTGATGTGGGAGGAGATAAAGAAAAGGTCTCCATAAACCGCGCGCTGGTGCCTGCATTAATGTCTCGTCTTTTAACAGTTTGTGACCTATTAATGATCTCAGGGGAGATTTCCATTTAAAAAAAGATGCAAAAATGGTCAGACAACGCAACATCAATAGTCAACACAGAAGAGGACTTAAAGCCCCTAGTAATAACTAAATCCAGGGTATGGCCTCGGTTGTGAGTAGGCCCTGAAACATGTTGAGACAGATCAAAAGTGATAAGATATATAAGTGTAAGATATTCAGTTCTTTGGCAAAATTATCATTAGGGTTATCAATATGAATATTGAAATCCCCAGCAATAGATATACAGTCTTGTTCCATGAAAATTAAGGAGAGTAGATCAGCAAATTCAACGAGAAAGCGGCCTGAGTATTTTGGTGGTCTATAGATATAGACCACCAAATATAGAATATAGACCCCCCCCCCCCCCCCCCCCCCCCCCTTATCAGCTCTGGGAGTGTCAATGAAGCTATAATTAGGCGGTGCTGATTCGGACAGAACAGCCACTCTGTTATTCATATCGAGCCAGGTTTCGGTGAGGAACATTAAATCCAGATTATAGCTGGTAATCAGATCACTGATGAGGAGAGATTTATTTGACAGCGATCTAACATTAAGGAGTGCGGCTTTAATATTTTTAGAGCCTGGAACTTGTATCGTTTGCTTTACAAGGGGAATGGAGATCAAGTTTGATTTAGAGACAGATCGTGTTGAGGGGAAAGTATTATGTCCGTATGAAATCAAGACAGGAATTGAATGGAAGTCAGTATTTATGCCGTAGACAGTTTCATTGCTAGACTGCTGTGGGACCTTGTTCCTATCGGAACAGGCCGGGATGGTGGGGCTGGTCGACGCTTGTGGATTTGGACCACAGAGGGGGGGGGGGCAGATTGGGGGGGTCTTGGACAGGCGGGGGTGGGGCGTGTCGACGCTTGGGGGACTGCCCTTGGGGGAGGGGCAGAGAGCGTGGTGGAGAGGGGGTGGGTGGGGGGGGCGGGGAGCAGGTAGGTTGAGGGGGATGTAAGGGAGGGGACAGTGGGGGGGCCAGGTTCGGGGTCGGCAGTGAGAGGGTGGGTGGGGGGGGCGGGGAGCAGGTAGGAGGCGGTAAGGGAGAGGGTTGAGGGGGATGTACGGGAGGGGACTGTGGGGGGGCCAGGTTTGGGGTCGGGAGTGGTGGGTCGGGGATGGGTAGGGGGGGCGTGGGGCATGGCAGTTTGGGAGGGGGCGGAAGGGGATATGAGGGAGGGGACTGTGGAGGGGGCAGGTTTGGGGTCGGGAGGGTAGAACGAGGGGGCTTAGGGAAAGTCAGAGGGCTGACATTCCCTCTGGATGGACAGGGGGACTGGGGGATCATTGACAGTCCAGCACTTATTAATTCGTTCAAGCTGCTAGAGAATGGAATGGGGGAGGGGGGTGGGGAGAGCAGAGAGGTGGAGGAAGGGGTATTTTCGTCCATCGTTTCATCCTGGGAGGAAGGCGTCTCCGATGGCTGTTGAAGGTGGTGGGGGATGGGTGTAGAGGCCCCGAAGACGGGGGGGGGGGAATGGGTTGAGGCAGAGATGGGTGTTGCGTCTAGTCGGTTGGCCTCGAGTTGTGGCAGCTGTTGTTGAAGAGACGTGTCGTCTGGAAGCTGTATGGCCTCGCGGCATCTCGGGTTGGAGATGGTGGAAGGGGTTGGGGGCACTTTCCTGGCCCTGGGATTATCTGGTGTTAGATGGTTGATGTTGTAGACAAGGTTGGCAGAAAACAACCTTGTGCCATCTCTGTTGAGTTGACCATTATGACTATAGAGATGGCTGCGATCCCAGAAGAGATTGAAGTTGTCAATAAACTTCAAATTATACCGAGGGCAGACAGTTGAAAGCCACGTGCTTAAGCCCAGGGACCTGGTGAACTTATTGATTTTGTATCCATTCAGGGGCAGGGGGCCACTGATAAATGCCTCAATATCCAGTGAGGCTAGGAGCTTCATTAGATCCAGGAAGTCACGTTTTAATGTTTCTGATTGCTGTTTCAGAATGTCATTGGCTCCTATATGTAGGGTAATCTTGTTTACGGAGCTGTGAGTAGACAGGATTTCAGGAATTTTCTCTGTTATGTCACAGATCATCTCATCAGGGAAACAGAGTGTAGCGGTATTGTTTTTAATCCCAATGTGTTTAACATCCGAGTCTCCAATGAGCAAGGATGTTATAGGGGGCTGCGGCCTGCTAGCTCTTGATAGCCTCTGAGGCTGTGGCCTGCTAGCTCTTGATAGCCTCCTAGCTTTGGGCCTACCTAGGTTGTCGGAAAGCCGATGGGCCGGTCCAATATCCATATCGGCAGTCGATACAGGCCCACCCAATAGCGGTTGAAATCTGTTTACCAGCTGTAGAGACATCAGTGGTTGAGGAGCAAAACTCTTGGTATCTCTCTTTCCACCTCTCACAGCAATCAATGGCTGTTCAGTGCTAGCAACAGGGGCTATACTAGCTAATGCAGGCCACCCCGTGGCTGAGCTAATTTCCGGGCGATAAGAGGCAGTCTCTGAGGCTCCAGGGATCACTAATCTATTCGGCTTCGCTCCCTGGACATTCCAATGGACAGTATCAGTTTGTTTCCCCAAGATAGCACAGGCAGCTTGGGAGGCAATGTTTTCGGGAACATGCGTGGGAGGCTTACCCAAGGATGGGAGGGCTAGCAGACTGTTAGCATTTGTAGTATCTGTGAGTCCATTGGTGATGGTGGTTGCAGGTACATTACCCGATGAGGGAGCAGCTAATGCTAAGTTAGCATTCAGCGTCGTAGCTTCTGTGAATCCATTGGAAAGAGAGCTCAAGTCAATTTGGCTCTGAGGCTGTGTAGAAATAATCCCAGTGTCTTTCAAACAAAAGATGGTAGTTTCCAGTATTGCAATTTTTTGAAGGTGGCCAGTACATCCTCTACAGGGCGACATGCCCTTAGGTCAGTAACACAGGGTCCCAAAAATGTATATGGGCCGTAATAGCACCGAAAAATCCAGAAATTGTCGTAGATCCACACCAGACAGGCTGGTAGATAGAGGCCGCAGGCAGGCAGGCAGGCAGGCAGATAGATAGCAAGCAAGCAGGCAAGGTCAAGTTGATCCTATTAATGGTTCTCGAGATAAACCACTGTTTGTGTTGCCAGTAGGTGGCAGTATGTCGAATTGCACACAATTCACCACTGCAGTCCATCAGGTCCCCTAAGCGCACTCCCCAAGTTTGAAGTTGATTGGACAAGCGGTTCTCGAGACCATTGCTCCGATTGCCCCAAACCTTGGGTAGTGCGCTTAGGGTGACCTGACGCCTGAGGGCAACACAAAAAGTGTTTTATCTTGAGAACCGTTGATCCGATTGACTTCACACTTGGGGAGCGCACTGCCGGGAACCCGATGGAGTGCGGTGCCCAATTTCAGACATGCACATATTCATAGCGCCACCTACTGGGAACACAAACAGCGGTTTATGTCGAGAACCGTTCATCCAATTGACTTCAACCTTGGGCAGTCCGCTGCCTGGGAACCCAACGCAGTGCAGTGCCCAATTTTGGACATGCGCATAGTCATAGCGACACCTACTGGCAACACAATAAACTGTTTATCTTGAGAACCGTTAATTGGGGAGTATGCTGCTGGGAACCCAAAGGAGTGTGGTGCCCAATTTTGGACACGCATAGTCATAGCGCCATGTACTGGAAACACAAAGTTTATATTGAGAATCGACTTCAAACCTCCAGAAAGCGCTGCCAGGCCCCCCATGGAGTGTGGTGCCAAATGTCGGACATGCGCCTAGCAGGTTGGGAATTTCTTAAATTTAGGGGCAAGTCCACCTGGCCATTGTCAATTGCTGTATTGACAATGTGAAGAGTGATTTTTCTGAATTGTGTGTTAAAGTTAGCCAATTACACATTATTTGCATAAGGCAGGCTACATTAAAGAGAGACCACTGACACTTTTAAAATAACTGACAGAAGCAGGCTGGTAGCAGGGCACTGGGATCTCAGGGTATCATGGCTAGAGGGAGGGGCAACATTCCCATCCTGGCACATAGTCATAGTGCCACCTACTGACAACACAAAAAGCTGTTTATCTCAAGAACTATTCATCCGATCGATTTCAAACGTGGGGAGTGCGCTGCGAGGTACTCGATGGAGTGCAGTGCCAAATACCGTGTGCTTCGGATATGTGCATAGCATAGTGCCACTACTGGCAACACAAAAAAATTGTTTATCTCGAGAACCTTTCGTCCGAACGACTTCAAACTTGGGGGGCTCTATTTTCCCCTTGGCCTTAAATTAGCGTTTAAGGCCGGGCGCAGCGCTATTAGTGGGGGTGGTCAGGCGCATTCCATAATTTTATCCTCTGCGCTAAAGCCGGCACTAACCATTTAACCACGCCTTTTTAAGCATAGAATTATTCACAACTGTGGCCATTGGTGAACTGCAGTTACGCAATGACATTCTTCCTTTCCAAGCTCCGATCCACTCGATCCATTCCAGGTTGTGGCTGTATGCTGTCTTCATGCCAATAGACCCTTCTCACGGGGGCCATTTTGTGTCGAAAAGGCAGGATAAACACAGGTGCAAGCAAAACACTAATGAGGGTTTCCATCTTCCATGATTGGAAGTTGGAAACCCTCATTAGTGTTTTGCTTGCACCTGCGTTTACCCTGCCTTTTCGACACAAAATGGCCCCCGTGAAAACGGTCTATTTGGATATCTCAGCACATCACAGATCATAGCCTGAATAAAACGATTCAACCTACAGCCAGGCAAATACAGATCTGTTCAGCAGGGCTGATGGTCTGTACAATATAGAACGTTAACTATCGGTGACATTCCTGATACCATCCATTTCCATGAACTTTATTGGCTCTATCGTTGCATCAGCCTATAAACTGTGCCCAGCGCAGCGCAGATTAGTGGGCGTGGATCGGCCCACTCGATATTTTGGTGTCGGCGCTACACACGGCCTTAAGCATTATAACCATGCCTTTATAAGCGTAAAATTATGCACTACCTGCTTATTGGAGAAGTGCAGTAAATGCATCACAAGCTTCCCTTTTAAGCTCCAATTCCACGGAGCGATCCAGTCCGGTCAGAAAAGCCGACCGAAGCGCTCTGAGCTCCCCCCCTCCCTGTTTCATTCCCGTCTGTCTCATAGCCTAGATAATATTGCATATTATTATGCTTTCAAACCAATCTAACTGCAGTTTAAATGCTGCAAGCATGTAAATACGCTACACTATAGCAAGATCAAAGTGAAAAGAATGTTCTAAACGCATTGGCTAGAAAAATATAGCCTATCCTATGTGGCCTATGTCATGATGAGATTAGATTGGTGAAAGTTTGTCCAGATTAATGATATCGTTTTCTCTCGCTACCTTTTCTTCTCTAGTGCAGATGATGCACATAAATATAGCCTACATGATGTAAAGTCATTGCATAAATGTGTTTTTATTGTAAAAGTGGATGTGAAGTAAGCCAAGTCTCGTTGGAGCGGAGTACAGCAATGTTGCACCTGTCTCTCATCTAAATCACGTTATATCTGCGTGGGATATATATACCACCTAGGTTACATATATGTTTCACATAGGGTTGTCATTGGATGTCTATGTTTTATTTTGAATTGAGAATTGCATGTTGTGTGAACAGAAACATTATTTCTATCTACCACTTTAGGCAATTTAGGGTGATTTGGTTGATATTTCTTCTCGAAATGTATTACCCTCAATGCATGCTGGGAGATTTGAGGGAGAGAGAGAGAGAGAGAGAGAGAGGGGGAGAGAACAGCTTTTTTCCATCGGTCTTTGTGCTGCACGAGAGAGGGAGTGAGAGAGAGAGAGAGGGGGAGAGAACAGCCTCTGAATGACAGGAGCTCAAAACTACGATATAACCACTTTTTTCCATTGGTCTTTGTGCCTGTCTGACGCACGAGAGAGAGGGAGTGAGAGAGAGAGGGGGAGAGAGTGTGAGATGGCAGAGTAGAGCTCCGCGCAATTACAATATAACCGGCGCACTGAATAAGGCCTGGTTTTGAAAAGCGCTAAGCGCCAAATTAACGGCAGTTGGGAAGATAGCTTTAAGCTGGTATTTAAGGCCGAAACGCCCATTCTGGCCTATTCTGGCACTGCGCCACGCCTCTTCAGCGTAAAGCGCATTTCGGGGCCTAAAAACATGATGCTATCTTCCCGAGTCACGGGTAGGCAGGCGCAAAGCGTGTGTGCTGCTGGGTACGAGCATGAGTTTGGTCACACCCCAAACAAGTGTTCCCATGGCGCATCGTCTCCAGATTCTTCGCCCTGGAAATGAGCGTGCAAAACGCTCACTAATTTCTAGACTCTGTAATAGTTGTTGTGGCTTCAGAATCAATACATAATCAAGAACCAATCAATCAGGAAAGGGGGAGGGGCTCTAATTTAAATCAACAATGTACAGGACATTTTCTTGTGAGTTCAATGACTCATCATCAAGGGGCTAGTTCGTAGCTCTGTTTGTGAAGCCAATGCGGAACTAAGTTAAACCTGGATTCTCTCGGATAGCCAGCAGGGGGCGACTCAAGTGTCGGCAAAAAGAAGTTTCTCTGGCCCCAGAAAACACTTTCCTAATGAGTGTATGGTCTCGGTTTCAAGTATTCTTCAATACATCATGATGTTCATTTTGTAAATATGGTCACTTTTCAAGTAAAATAGACAGTGATTGGGGCATGATTGACAGGTCCAGTAATCGCACAACTCACCAATCATGTACTGATCATCTCCAAATTCATGTCACTTCTGGCTCCAAATATTTTTATTTGACCTTTATTTAACCAGGTAAAAAATTGGTTGAGTTCTCATTTACTTTACTTTACTTAACTTTATTTGTTTATTCGGTCAGGACAGTACATTAATGAACAGTTACCTATACAGAGTCATCTATATGATAACAGTAAATATGTCGGATTTAGCTAAAAGCTAATTTACATCCGTAGTCCTCAGTACAACAATGACCTGGCCTTAAGAGGCCTCAGCAAGATTTGATAAAATATACACAGATTAACACATAAAATAACAGTCAACATGGAACAACACTAAGAGACGGCAAAGGCAAGGTAAATAAAATAGGTAAATAAAATAGGGCCAAGATCGATCAGCAATGTGCACAGGAAGACAACAGTTACTGGGTATGCTTTGTGGACATTATAATGGGAGCGAGAGAGGAGAGGGCAGGTCAGCAGGTACAGTTGTCAACTATGTACCATGTATTGAATCAGGCAGTTTTGTAGCATCCTGCTCACTCTTTCGGTGAGGAGGGTAGCTATACAGGTGTTGCTTTGTCGGAACCTCACCGACCTCAACACTGTGCACCCCTGAATTGGCTCTCCCCGTGTAACATCTCCACCTAATATTGGATCAGGATCAATCAGATGACCGACATCCTGCACTTATGTCAGATGAAACGGGTTTTCATCAAGCTCCATATCTGCAGGATCAAAGAGACGCTCACGATGTCAGATCTCTTATCTGGATCTTTTACAGTGTAATCCAGATGCACCTTAGCACAGTCGAGATCCCCTGGATCGAAAATGAGTGATACGCACTTTCCAGGCGTGACCTCTTCCATGCGGTCCTCAGCCACATCCAGGTTTTCTATAGCATGAGCTATGTTGTCTCTGTGAAACTGGACCCAATCTCTCCTCATAGATTAAGGGACTACTGCTTTCCTCAAGAGCCTCACTACTCCAGAGTGAGTTTAACCCCCACTGAGCGTCATGTGACTTTATCCAACCATCTTAATGGTTGTCCCTGACTTCAGCCACAGGTACCGGAAGGTTTTTTTCTTCTTCAGATCCCTTCCCCCCCCTATTTGTACCTGGCCAATTTCATCCTGCTACCCCAGTCGCAGCTCCACTCTCTGCTGTTCTGGGGATAGCTGTAGACTAGCACCATGATCCCTCCGACGCATGCACACTTCAGCCGCTTCTTTTCACCTGACAGCTTCAGCGGCAGGACGCAGCATGTGGGAGGATCACGCTATTCCCACCAGTTCCCTTCCACTCCGAACAGGCGCCCCGACCGACCAGAGACAACACAACTCTGCTTCTAGCATTAACAATAACATTCTAACCGTAACATCTATGAGGAGATCCACATTACGTCACTTCCTCAGCTACAGCCATAAAAGTACAATCGTACACAAGCAGGACCGTGACACAATGTAGCTATCATGACATGGTCATGGCTCCTTTATAGACATAGCTATCTAGTCGTCATGTAGTGTTACTGAACCGTCTATCTGCCTAGAAGAAATTAGCGCAAATACCTTGAAGCCGACCCTTATGGCCCTTTAGGCAATATTTTGGGGGTACCTCAACATCACAGGTAATCGTTTTCAAAAGGACGTACCCCTACCCTACCCTAAGCCTAACCCACCGACATCCCCACAGCTACCCCTTTCCACCCCTTGATCCCCAGCTCTCTACGACCTTCCTATCCATAGCTACGGCCCATTCCTTGACCCTCACCACCCCCTCCCACCACGCACCCCCTCGTAGCCACCCCTCATACGCCGACTGTCTACGGCCTTCCTATCTAGCCACCGTCGCTTTTCCCTAGCCCCACCCTCTTCCATCACCACACCCCCTCCCACCACCCACATCCCCCTTGCCACTTCCCCTAGCCACCCTTTGAATCCCGATTCGACGACCTACCTATCCCTCTTCATGGCCCTTATTCCCTAGCCCCGCCCCCTTCACTAAATGTCTATGAGTGACAGACTGACTGAGTGAGTGAGTGTTCTGGCCTTGGTATCTTCTGACCCTGGCCTGGCCTGCTGCCACCGCTGTGGGAAAATAAGGGAGCTACTCAGGAAATCTAATATCTGTTTTGATTTTAACTTGTAGATTCCATCACCTGTGTGCGATGCCATCCTGAATTCTGGTCAAACGAGAAAAGAGATGACTGTGAAAAGAAGGACACAGAGTTTCTATCATATGAAGAGATTATGGGGGCACTGCTCGCGGCAGCGGCCCTGTTAGGAACATGCATGACTGCTATGGTGGCTTTCATTTTCTTCAAATACAGGAACAGTCCCATAGTCAAGGCCAACAACTCTGAGCTGAGCTTCCTGCTGCTCTTCTCCCTATCCCTGTGTTTCCTGTGTTCTCTCACCTTCATCGGCCGGCCCTCTGAGTGGTCCTGCATGCTGCGACACACAGCATTTGGGATCACCTTTGTCCTCTGCATGTCTTGTGTTCTGGGGAAAACTATAGTGGTGTTACTGGCCTTCAGGGCTACACTTCCAGGGAGTAATATCATGAAATGGTTCGGCCCTGCTCAGCAGAGACTCAGCGTTCTGGCTTTCACTCTCATACAGGTCCTGATTTGCATCCTCTGGCTAACTATCTCTCCTCCTTTTCCTTTCAAGAATTTTAAACACTTTAAAGACAAAATAATCTTAGAATGTGCATTAGGCTCAGCGGTAGGCTTCTGGGCTGTGTTGGGGTATATAGGAGTCCTGGCTATGTTCTGTTTCTTTCTAGCTTTTTTGGCTCGGAACCTGCCTGATAATTTCAATGAAGCCAAATTTATCACCTTCAGCATGCTGATATTCTGTGCGGTCTGGATTACCTTTATCCCTGCGTATGTCAGCTCTCCAGGGAAGTTCAGTGTTGCTGTGGAGATATTTGCAATTCTGGGCTCCAGTTTTGCACTGCTAATCTGTATTTTTATTCCAAAATGTTACATAATCTTATTGAAGCCAGAAAAGAATACAAAAAAGAACATGATGGGTAAAATGCCACCAAAATCATCATGACAAGGGAATAGGCATAGTAGAATGACAATAACTTGTTTCAATAAAAACACATTTCATTCATGAATGCAATAGCATTCATAATTAACTGTGGTTGCTGTCATTGACATTAATCCCAATGATTGATACAGTACACTCTCTTGTTGTTGTTGATGTTGAGGAGGTTCATTTTTTCAGACTATAGCAAACATGGGCAGATTTAGAAGTGGGGGGCCAGTGGTTTAAAGAAAATCTCATGATTGTAAATCTCCATGTCTGGCTGAATATGATCATTCTGAATATGATCATTCTTGCTACAGCCGCCCCCTCCCTATGGAATGCTCTCCCCACCCCACAGTGGATGGGCAATGTATCCAATTTCGGTGGCCGTCATTTTCGCTTGTTAATTTTTGGAGATTGTTGTATCTCGGTTCATAGAATGTCAAATAAAAAAGTATATATTTTTTCTGTTTGCTTCAGTGACATTAATTGTAGGTCAAATTCAGAAATGTGTTTTGGCCTCAAATCCTGCATTTTCGCTAGTAGAGCCTTGGGGTTTCATATGGAGGACTGGAAGAGGAATGGAATGTAATAAAGTGTTTCATTAATTATTATCTAATTGTACAATTAAAAAGAGTAATTATAACAAAGATAATTCACAAATTAAGTATTAATCCATCAATTTGGCATAGCACCACCTACTGGCAAACCTACCGGTTTACCTCGAGAACCGTTTGTCCGATCAACTTCAAACTTGAGGAGTGCGCTTACAGGGGGATCTGATAGAGTGCAGTATTTTGTGCAATTCGGCGTAGTGTCACCTACTGGCAAACATAAAAAGTTGGTTATCTTGAGTAATCTCTCGAGGCAGACTTTCGACTTGCATCGAAAATCTGTTGGAACGCTTAGTGAAAAGGCATATAACAGCACTTGTAGGGGCAGGCTCGTATGGTGCGTTTTACCTGATCAAAATGAAGTGGACGTGACCGAGTGTGTAGTCAAACTTACCATTTTCAGCGTGTAGCAAGTTGCTACTTGCTACTAGCAACGAGGTAGCGATGTTGTTGTTGTTTCATAGCGACGGAGGGATTTGAGAGCGACATGCAGGGAGCAGAAAGGAAATCCATAAATGTAAGAGCCGGTCGGTTGGAGCCAATGGCAGAGGGGTTCCCAGATTGATCTCGAGAACCATTCGTCGGATCTTCTTCAACCTCGGGGAGTGCGCTTAGGGGGACCTGACGGAGTTCAGTGCCGAAATTCGTGCAATACGGCACATAGACTGTATATATATATGGAGGTAGCGAGTTCAAACGATGGGTGTTGCCATCTTGGTTTTAGCGCGACGGAGGGGGTTGAGAGGGTGGAGCTAGGGGGGCGTGAGATGAGCACCGATTAGCATAACCTATGGGGGTGATCTTACATGCTGACAAACATGCCCACCTTAGCTCGCAGTGGAAGGTCTTCAAGCTAGCTGAATCTAGGTCCTAGGTCAGACTGCTAACAAGCTAGCTAACAGGCTACGGACTACATCCAGGCCATCCATGTTCTCGTTGCTCCGGTCAGGACCGTGAGGCAGTGAAGAGTCGTCGTCCCACATTCACATTATGTTGAGGTAGGCTAAATTAACACGAAACTACAATAAAGGTTTAACCAAAGACGTATCTGTTATTGACATTATAGCTATTCTAATATTTTATTTTACTCCGACAGCAGTGTGGATCTTGGGTGACAGTGTGCCATGCTGCTGAGAAGGCCTTGGGGATCAGCTTCAGGTGGACTGCGTTGGAATGGTATTTTTCTTTTCCCACGTCCTCCAAGGAATTTCAGCAACTGCACCCGAAGTCTTTATATCCACATTATTGATGATTATTTAAAAATAAATCTCATTGTGTAAATATTTCCTTATTGGTGCTTTCACAAATATTACTTGTGTCTCTCACATGTGGCTTTAATTTACTACCATTGAAAGTGTAGCCCAATTTGTAGAAAATGCAGGGTAGGTCTATGTAATGAGTGACAACTAGGGAATATCATCCAAGGAAATACCAACAGATAAACCATACAGATTATTTGTCATTGTAAACATAAATGAGGGAACAGAGACATGGAGCCCCTATCTTCCCACTGGCCGTAGGCGCTAAACTGGCATTAAACGCAAAAAAACGCGCTTTGTGCCTGACTCGGGAAGATAGCATCATGTTTTTAGGCCCCGAAATGTGCTTTACGCCGAAGAGGCGTGGCACAGTGCCAGAATAGGCCAGAATGGGCGTTTTAAAAATATTTCTGGGACGTAATTTGGCTGTGCCGAGCTACAGCTCCTGAGCGTAGGTCGGGTTTGCCTAGCATTTGCTGAGAGAAGGCTTTCGAGTGTCCGCTAGCTGTCCAGCAAATTTGGAGGAGCTTGCTGCAATGACTGATTTTTCCCGAATACACATGATGATTTCAGCAAAGCAAGTTCCACACCCAGCCCCAGGCTGTCACTACTGGGCCTATCAGCCCCATGGCTGGCCCCAGACACCCAGGGCAGCCACCCCCACCTCCAGGCTGTCCCTACTGGGCCTATGAGCTCCATGGCTGGGCCTAGACACCCAGGACGGATACCCCCAGCCCCAGGCTGTCACTGCTGGGCCTATGAACTCAATGGCTCGGCCTAGACACCCAAAACTGACTGCTTTCTTTTCTTTTCATTCTTTTCAAACTCTCCCGCTTCATCTTCTGACTCTCACTCCATTTCCTCATTCCCTCCATCCGCCAGCTTTCGTTTCGCGTCACCAGGTAGAGGGGAGAGTCTTCGGCGCTACCTACTGTACCCGAGTGTGTAATATCAGGGCTTTACATACTTCTAAAGAAAATGCTACAAAGGAGAAATAAATATATATCTGACGATATAATCCTGTATTTTTTAAAGAAAAAATAAAGAGAGCCTGGCAAAGTGATCCTTCTTCTTTGTGGTTTAATGACAGTTTCTATGCTTAACAATGCACTACTGCCATCTGCTGGAGACACTTAACTCCTACAGTGTCAGGTTAAGATGGGAGGACGTGAATAAAGCAAGCGTGAATGAAGCTCCCAGAAACTGCATGTGCCTAGTAATTATTACATTCTAGACAGACAGTCACAACAACTATGAGGACATTTAATTTAGTAAAGCAAGAGGGATGTATGGCTATACTGCCCTGCAAAGCTAAAAGGGGGTAACTCGCCACAGTGTAGAACTGAGAAAAATGACTTTAAAGTTCTGTTGTTGTCCAGCCAAATGTATAGTAGCAAGAAAACTGGAAATGTGTTAATTATTTGTTTATTTAATGTAGTTATTTATCTACATAAATTTTTTTAGCTCAAACTTGACCTTTGACCCTTATTTGGAAGTTACCTTACTCTGGCTTTGCATTGTCTGCAAAATAATAAGGGGTGATGCCAAGCGAAAAGACAGTAACTTCAATTTGATCCTTCACTTGGTTGCTTATCACTATATAAAACCAGTATATATGATAATAATGATAACATAGACATGAAGTATCATGTTCATGGCACAATTATGCTTAATATAATATACGTATAACTAGATTATCAGGCCGCTACACATCCTTCAAGCCTAGTTTGGTGGGACTCTTGTTGGCCCGTTGTGTGTATGTGTGTTGGCTCCTCGGGGGTTGATGTCGTATGAGCTGGCACATCTGGGGTTAATTTCATATGAGCGGCACCTTGGGGGTTAATGTTGTATGAGCTGGTACCTCAGGGGTTAATGTCATATGAGCTGGCACCTCGGGGGTTAATGTCATATGAGCTGGCACCTCTGGGGTTAATTTCATATGCGCTGCGCCTCGGGAGTTAATGTTGTGTGAGCTGATACCTGGAGGGTTAATGTTGCATGAGCTGGCACCTCTGGGGTTAATTTCATATGCACGGCGCCTCAGGGGTTAATGTTGTATGAGCTGATACCTGGAGGGATAATGCCGTATAAGCTGGCACCTCTGGGGTTCATTTTATATGAGCGGCACCTCGGGGGTTAATGTTGTATGAGCTGGTACCTCAGCGGTTAATATCATATGAGCTGGCGCCTCGGGGGTTAATTTCATATGAGCGACGCCTCGGGGGTTAATGTTGTATGAGCTGGCACCTCCGGGGTTAATTTCATATGAGCGGTGCCTCTGGGGTTAATGTGGTATGAGCTGGCGCCTCTGGGGTTAATGTCGTATGAGCTGGCGCCTCTGGGGATAATGTGGTATGAGCTGGCGCCTCGGGGGTAAATGTGGTATGAGCTGGTGCCTCGGGGGTTAATGTCATATGAGGTGCCAGTAATGTAACTCATACCTCAACTCAAGCTGAGCATTCTGGTGAGTTACCCCCTTTTTGCATTGCAGGGCAGAGCATTCAGAGTGCAGTCAAACCAAACCAAACAACCGTAACTGATGTTACCTCAGTCTTGCTTGGCTTTTCTAGGGCTTTTGGAAGTTACTGTAAATATGACCCCCTATTTTCTCCAAAAAACAACACAATTGACTCAAGATATTTTTCCACATGATAAAGCAGATCTTCAATGTTCCAAAAATGACAAAAACTCATTTTTGACAAAAATTGAGTTACCCCCTTTTAGCTTTGCAGGGCAGTATAAGCGATGCATTGAGTCGGTTTTCGATTGGTAATGCCTGTAGGTAGCTGATGCAGTTTTTTTCTGGATTGAATGGGACGGGGTGGAGCAGTTGCTATCAGCGTCAAAGACGACTACCATGGGTTTACATTAGTGAAAGCCAAAGGCGAATACCTGCTTTTGCAAGTGGGGGCGACACAATAAAATGTGGAGCGCCGACCCTCTAGGGGGGTCCGGGGGCATGCCCCCCGGAAGATGGTTTTTTTTACATTTTAAAGTAAAATGCATCAATTTGGTGGACTCTGAGGGCAAAATTACCTCATTGAGTGCACGGCCACTTTTGGAGAACGGACAGTGCCAGAGTTTCAGAGCGTTTTCAGTGATTTTTCGAGGCCCACAGAATATTGTGTGATATTACTATGTAAACACTGAACACGCACAAAGAACGATGAGACTCTCTTCTATCATCTGCAAAAAAAAGTTTATTGATATCATTTTCCGTTCTTTAGTTATCAGCCGGAGAAGATAGGTTGATTTCAGCAAAAACACACGTTTCAATTTAGAAGCTGAGATATTCAGCCTTTTGTGAAAGGAAGCATTTCAAGCACATCATTGACTCTGAAGCTAATATTTTCTGATGTAATGACACCTCAAAAATAATTTCCTTCAATAAAACAAATAATTGTTTGGCCAAATAATATTTTTTAGCTGCAACCAGCAGCGCTGGCCCCTGCCTGCGCAGACCCTACACCTTCTTGCTGGTCTTGATTTACTGCTGGTGGGCATCAGATAGCCTATTCTAGCTTGTTTGCCTGTCTCTGTGCATCGAGTCTGCTGCCTGGGTCTGTGTTTACTGTCAATGGTTGTATGCTGTAGTGCCCTGCGTGCCCCACCCCCCTCCTCCTCCTCCTCCGTGGGAGTGTCTCTGGGGCTCTGCTGCGAGTGCGTTTGCTCTGCGTTTGCTCTGCACTGAAAAGTGCGCTGCACCCCGCTTTTTCACAGCCTGTCGCCGGCTCCCAGCTGAGAATAATGTAACTTTTCAGAAAGACGCTGGTGTCGGCAACTAAATCATATGGAGGGGCTATCGCAGCGGAGATGGAGGGGCTCAATTGTGGCAGCAGATTGACTGCTGTTACAGGCACAGCTAACGTTATGCTTCATGCTTCATCCGTTTCCCCATGACTTCTTCTCTCTTTTTTCCTCGCCTTTCTCTAATCTGGAGAGCACTGTCGCCACATAATGGGTCCCTAAAATAGCTTTTACACATTCAACATCCACCATACTTTCACAGGAGATGGATCTGGCTTTGATCCACGTCCCACCGTCAAAAAACGCAATTGACGAACATACTCGTCCTTGGCACTCTACGTTACTAAACGAATTGACGAACATACTCGTCCTTGGCACTCAATGAGTTAAGAGGCTAGATCTATGGAGAACTACACACATCACTCAATGCATGCATTTTAGACACCACCTCCTCCAACTCATCAGAGGTCTGATATGAAAGCAGTTGACATGAACAAGGCATAGCACAATACTGATGTGAAAGGCAGAGCCATATTGAAATCACATTGGTTGTAGTATTATTATTATTATTATTATTATTATTATTATTATTAGTGTACTTTATTTTAAATTAAACCATGTGCACTCCCTCTCATTATCAAGAAAGCAAAATCACCTAACCCTTTATACAGCTGCACCATTTATTATTATTATTATTATTATTATTATTATTATTATTATTATTATTATTATTGTGCTTGCTGACAAGCAAGGCACAATCTTGAAATCCCACATACTTATTATTTTTATTATTATTCTTCTTGCTATCCACTTTTTCTACCACTAATAACTCCCCCAATTTTTGCGCCACATAGACATGCCAGACCTCAAAATGACCGCCTCATTGAGGACATGTATGCTATGACTTTGCTAAGGGTTTGTGAAAGCGGTTTGGCCGCAATTCGCCATTAAGCGCCATTTTTTTCCCATTGACTTGCATGGGGTTTGGAAAAATCTTGCAAAATCTTGCAGTAAATTAGGTGTAATTCAGAAACCATAACAGCTAGAGCTACGAAACTTGGTAGGGAGGTGCACTGAGGGGTCTTTTACTATCCCCGACAAAATTGCACCAATTGACCATATGGTGGCGCTATAACAGCCCTCCTTACCTTTTGGTCCATAACTTTTGAACCGTAGGGTTTATCATCAAAATTCTTTTTTCCCTGGATTCCTTGGGTCCTCCCGCATCTACTCAACTAGGCCACGCCCATTTGCGTCTGACTAGATTTTCCGCCATTTTGCATTTTGTCCAAAACAGTTTTTTTGCCATTTCTCCTTGAAACTTTGTCCAATCTTCACCAAACCAACGCACACATCATGTGGGGACTGTCCTGCACAACACTGATTTGGAAGTTTTTGAAAAAAACGCACCGTTGCGATATAATCCACTTCCAATCTTCTGTGGGTGGGGCCTATTTCACAAAAATCGTCCGATGCTAACCAAACTTGGTACAGGTGTGGAGGGATGTACTCTGAGCCTATATCAGAAGTATTTTGTCATTTAGCCTTTAGGGGGCGCTATAGCAGCATTCAGTGCCTTTCCCTTCTAAATGGTTTTATTTTGAAGGGCGGCAGGAAGTGCAGATTCATTCTCATTATGGCCAGCCTTCCTTCTTGTATGACACTTGACACTTCTGAGTTGATTTCAGAAGAGATAGTGTCATTTGGCGTGTAGGGGGCGCTATTGTTTGCCTATGGGGGGCGCTACAGCAACGTATCTCCGCAACCGTAACTCGTAGAGACTCACGGATGGCGGCGTTGGAATCGCGGTGGAAAATTAAGGGGGGCAACACTAACGGATGGCGGCGTAGGACTCGGGGTGGAAAATTAAGGGGGGCAAGGCCCGGAATATATCTGCCACAAAGTTTGGCGCGTAATAACTCCCACATCTTTCACACGACATAGACATGCCATACCTCAAAATGAGCGGCTCATTGAGGACATGCTCTGACTTGGCAAAGGGTTTTGTCAAGCGGTTTGGCCGCTATTCGCGAGCTAATCTGACGCTTCGGTCATGCTGCTGCATGTGGACAGGTGAAAACTGCTCTGCTCTCCTTTCATAGATGCTCCTGTCACACTCATAGACTCCATCCATCCACCTCCAGCTCACAAGCCATCATCTCGATCTGGGGACGTTAAGTCCAAACTCCTGACCTCCACCGGCCCAGGCTCCACCAGTTTCAAAGGGTTGTGTTGAAGGTGGGGACTGGGACTTTTCCAATGGGAAACACCCACGTCCCAGGTGTCTGGAAGGCAGCATTAGTCCCCCTAATTGCATGGGCAGGGACCTTGCAAGCCAGGCGGTGCATGGCGAGGACGCAAGCACAATTACATTTTCGGTAGGAAATGTAGACATTCTAGTTATTATTATTATTCCACAGTACACAGCAGCACTTACAACCTACCTGCAAAGAGCCGCTTGGCCATATCAACCTCCCTGTCTTCAGCAGAGTTGGGGTCTGTTACTCAAAAAAGTAATGTATTACACATTACACATTACTTTCAAAAAAGTAATGCCTTACTTTACTTGATTACTCCCTGGAGAAAGTAATTTGTTACACTACTCGTTACATTACTTTTGCGTTACTCCATAACATCGCCTGAGATGCATTGTCACGTAATTTGCCAGTTAACAATACAACATTAAACCTTACATTTGCCCATATATTAGCACAAGATTTGCACATGATTAGAACTATCATAATAAGGTAGATTGCAAAACTTTTCCTGTCTGATGGTGGCTGTCATTCCCTGCCATCTGTATTTTGCTCAGTATGTTTCTGAAAAATGCCGATTCTACTGTTGAAACTGGCAACATTTCCTCTACCATGTACGAGGCAACAAGCCTGTCCATCTCTGATTTTGATGTTACCTGGTGAAAAGCCATCTTTTGCTGCTTGCTTGAGGCAGGTGACTCAGCTTGGCTCTGCGGATCTCTCGCAACCAGCTTTGTGTTAGCATGTTGCCTCTGTATATACTTTCAAAGGTTTGATGTCACGGTAGATATGTGCTTCTGTCCAGGGCAAAGTTTGCACTTTACTGTCACATTCTTGTCCTTCCGCGCAACAAATTAATCTGCACCCCTCAAAAGTTGTAGAAGATAGTCCAATTAGCCACTGCTGCTGTGCTGCCATTTTTATTTATCCCATCCAACTGTGGTCTCAAACTTCACTATAACACGTTGCATGCAAGGGGTATTTATAGCTCCCATCACTGTGTGTTTCTCTTATGGTTTACATTTCATTTTATTTTGTCCAATATTCAAATATTCCAGAATTGCATGTTGTGTTAAAAATGAATATTATTTCTATCTACAGTATATTTCACTGTTGTGCGCATTGTATGTGTATTACCTTGCTAATAGTAAGTCTCATTCTTTTTTGTATCATGTATCTTGATTGTTTAGACACTAGGATTTTCTTTTCTTTCTGTATTTGATATGTACTGTGTGCGCACAGGACTCTGTGCGCCCAGGGACTACAGATGCAAATTAGCTTTTAGCTATTTCTGGTGCAATATATTTATTGTGTACTGTCCCTGCTCAAATAAACAATAGACATAAAGATAAAGATATCTAACACTTTTTAGCTTGATTTAATTGTAAAACAGAGTGTAAAAATCTATTTTCCCTCAAAGCTTTCTGGCAAATTGAACCTGTGGAAGGGGAAAGTGGACGGAGTTCCCAGCATGCCCTGGGGTAGTGTGTTTTGGTTGTAGATTTCTTTGTCAATGTTTGTCAATTGTTTGTCAATGTGTGTTGTCAATTGTTTGTCAAATGACTTCTTGTTCTATATCCATGATGTTAGTTATCTGCAAAGTTATGTGTCGACTAATAATGCTGTTCTGCATGCTAATACAAAGTTGAATGGTTGGCACCATGGGTAAGTTCCAGTAAGTAAGTAACCAGGGGTTCCTCCATATATAACCCCCCCACTAAAAACATGCAGAAGATCAGATCGTCATCGTCATCCGACCAGTGACGACAACATCCGAAGTTGGTCCCCGGGCGCTGTACGAGAAAGCGACCACTGCTCCTGGCCTGCCCCTCGGAGGAAAGGAAAGGCCTGGATGGGTTAAATGCAGAGGACACTTTTCACCGGCCACCGTCAGCATGAGTGTGTTGTTGCCGCATGCATGTAGTGTGGTGTTCTTGTGACAATAAAAGACGGGCTTGTCCGTTACGAGAGAGTAAGTCTGGTGTGAAGTTAAGTCACCCCATCTGAGATGATGTGTGTTGGTCAGTGTGTTGAATGCAAATAAACAGCATTTTGACAGTTTTGCCACAGGATATGCTATTAGAACAGGAGTTGAGTGTTTGATTAGTAACTGTAATGTGATTACTGCACTTAGGAACAGTAGTGCCTTACACTACTAGTTACCAAAGTACAAAAGTAATGTAATTACAGTAACCCAACACTGGTCTTCAGGCACCTTCTCCACATCATCTGATCTCTGATAAAATCATATTTGTTTAAAAAGTGGGGGGACGGAGTCTAGGTTTTGTGGAAATCTAGTGGAAAATACACCCCTGGTGAAAGCCCTAATGAAAAAAAAAAATAGTGAAAGCCCAGGTCGTTATATCCGTCGCACAAGGGCAGCGTGTTGGGACGGTGGAGCAGTTGCCATGAGCGTCAAAGATTACTTCCATGGGTTTACATTGGAGTTTAGTTGGAAAGCCCAAGTTGTTTCATGGGTCGCTCAAGGGTACCATGTTAGTAACAAGCAACGCACAAGGGACGTGACAAAGCTTCAATATGCGGTTCCATGTTGCTGTTACGACCTCCCGCTGGTTCGACCTCCCTCTATTCCGACCTCCCGCTATTCCGACCTCCTGCTGTTCCGACCTCCCGCTAGTCCGACCTACCCTCGACCACCCAATATTCCACAGACATCGCATCGCATCTCTCCTCGCACTCAAGAACATCCTTTCCCAGGCAGGCTGATGTCGCTGTCCATCGGCAGGGGTGCTAAAATGTAGCCTAAACCAACTGTAAAAACGAATATTTTATTGTAGGCTACTGCTTTAACTAATTTCCTCTTCTCTCTCTCTCTCTCCACTCCACAGCTGTCCACGTAATCTAACATTATGCCTCCACTCGGGAGTACGGGCCCGGCGGGAGGATGACATGACTGAGGGTGCAGTTATAACTGGGGACGGGGGCTGATATTTGTTTGATAGTAAAACATTAGGTTATATAAACGCCGGGCTCTATTCTCCCACAGGCCTTAACCGCAAAAAAACGTGCCTTGCGCCTGTTTCGGCAAGATAGCAATAGGCTTTAGGCTGCCAAATGCGCTTTAGGCCGAATGGGCGTGGCGCAGTCCCAAAGTGGGCGTGTCGGCGCTAAATACCAGCCTAGTCATATCTTGGGAGCTGGCCTACATTTAGCGCTTTGCGCTTTTCAAAAGCAGGCCTATTCTTTGCCTTCACTGCTTCTTCTCTGTCACCCTTCTCTCTCTCTCTCTCTGAGTTCCCAGCATGCATTGTGTTTCTTCATTTCGCTACTAAATAGCCACCAAATGAGCCAAAATAGATATAAAAGGTAGTTCTAAATTAATGTGTAATGGTAACACAGCCTGCCATTGTCAACATTTCAATATTGGACCAAATAAAACCTCGAAATGAAAACACCACCCTATGTGAAACATATATGTCCTCCTGGGCATATATATACCCCTTGTCGAGTTAACGTGATTTAGAGAAGTAACAGCGGAACGCGCTTCGGAACGCGCTTCTAATGGCATCTGCTATACTGTGATGTCCGTCCAATAACTTGGCCCTATTTCACATTTAGTTTTACAATAAAAACACATTTATGCAATGACTTGACATAATGTAGGGTATATTTATGTGCATCATCCTTCCTGCAGCAGGCGAGAGAAAATGATATCTTTCTGGACAAACTTTCACCAATCTAATAGGCTATATTTTTCTAGCTGATGCATAGAACATTATTTTCACTTTGATCTTGCTATAGTGTAGCGTATTTACATGCTTGCAGTATTGAAACTGCAGTTAGATTGGTTTGAGAAGCATAATAATATGGAATAATAGCCTATAATGCAGACAGACAGGCTGGATGAAGGGAGGGGGGGGGGGGGCAGAGCGTTTGGCTTTCGTCTGGTTTTGCGGGATCACTGGAATTGGAGCTAAAAAGGCAAGCGTGCGATTCGTTTATTGCACTTATCCAATGAGCATGACGGTGCATAATTTTACGCCTAAAAGGCGTGGTTGTAATGCTTTGGGCTGCATCTAGCGCCAGCACGACGATATCAAGTGCGCCTTTCCACGCCCACTGCTTTGATCTGCGCCTGCCGCTCGGCCTAGAAACTGCGCCGATGCAACGATAGGGGCCGCCATGCCTATTTCTGCACTTTTGAACCATGCAATAGCCTCTGAAAAGCTAAATAACAACACAAGAAACTAAAGACTACTGTTTCGAAATCAAGTAAAATATGTATTTCACAGCAGTGGTGAGATGAAGGCAGTATTAAACCTGAGTGTCCTTGCACAATGCAAAATGTCGGGAACTGTCTGCACTCTGAGTCTGAACATACAGTAGGTCGATATGCACAATCACAGAATGAAAGATAGAATGTAGTTGACTACAAACATAAACAAAACCTAAACAAAATCATAGCCGTGCCATGCCAGGGTAATTAAATAGCCTAAATATATAACTAAATAATCTGATCCCTAAATAAGTGATCAGATCGCATTGTCTGCTCATGTGGGTGCAGCTCTCTCTCTATCCCCCTCTCTCTCTCGTTCTCTCATTGATGTCACTGCACATTTCACTTCTCCGTGGTTTCCATTCTGTGGATATACAATTGAGAAAAAAAATAGCCTATAGGGCCGAAAGGTCAATTCACCACGAAAAGCAGACTGAACCAAAGTGATGTGTGTCTATCTCTCCTAGCTCCATTCAATTTGAGCACCATGGACAGCAGGGATTCTGCTAGGATTTTTACTGGCCGTGGCCAATGCAACTGGTATCGTTCCAAAAGTCCGGCCTTATAGAATATTTACCAACCCAGTCAAAATGTAGCTAAAGAAAAAATATCGATTTAATAATTGTTTACATACATCACATATTTTTTGCAAACAAAATTTACATTTTAAAATCAGTTTTGTTGACATTTATTTCCAAACAATTATCTATGTCTGTGCTTGCAGTGCAAAGGAGTATGGAAGCGTATGGGCCCAACAATTATATATGAAATACCACAATGATATAAATAAATAACTCAATGATATAAATATAACATGCAATGAAATAAATCAAAAACACAATGAAATAAATAAAAACCCAATTAAATAAATAAAAACACGATGAAATAAATAGAAATCCCAATTAAATAAATAAAAACACAATTAAATAAATAAATGCATTTATTTATTTAATTGGGTTTTGTATTTCATTGCATTTTTATTTATTTCATTGCGACTTTTCATTGCCTCTTTTATTGATTTCTTGATGACTTTTCATGACCACTTTTATCTATTTCATGATGACTTTTCAAGTACATTGGTCCAAAAATGAAATCATAAATAAATAATTAAATGAATAAAAACGCCAATGAAATAAATAAAAACGCCATGAAATAAATGAAAAACACAATGAAATAAATAAAAACGGCAATTAAATAAAGAAATCTATTTATTTATTTAATTGCAGTTTTTATTTATTTCATTGTGTTTTTTATTTATTTCATGGCGTTTTTTATTTATTTAATTGCGTATTTAATTTTTGGACCAATACATCGCCATCTGTCAATCAACACGAACGGGGCGGGACCATAAGGCGGGACCTATTCGCTGATTGGGTAATCCTCTGCTCTTGGACTCTGTTACTTTGGTCTGTCTCCTGATCTGTCTGCCCAAGGCCCACTCCGCCATGTTTAAATGCCAGTGAATCGTCACAAGAGTTTTTAGTGGGTGATAAAGTCTTATCGATTATTAATTAAGTAAAAGTAGACTTGAATGAGTTTAGGGATGCAATGTTGGAAGGATCGTCAGCGGGAGTCAGCTGACATCAACAGGTAATGTTAAGTTGCTGTTTTTAACGTTACTGAGACAGTATAGCCAGCTACTTAAGGTTAGCCTTGTAAAGATTGTAAACGGCATTGACCAAGCTATGATGAGACAACACAACACAAATCTACAAGGATCTTGTCAAGAGAGAACATAATACAAGTGTCATAAAGCGATCTTGGTCTGCAGGACATGGGTGCTAGTACCGGCATCACAGTTTTAAGTGAACATTATTACTAGCTACAGTTATTGTATTGTCATAACGTTGAAGGCAGAATATGCAGCATAGTCTTAAAAACACAATAACAAAGTAGGCTATGTTGCTCATAGAAACGATAATTCTCAATAATCACATAGCCACTAGAAGTGTGTGGCAGCTTATTTAGCTACAAAGACCCTGCCTGGCTCTGCCTGTATTTTCAATTGTGTTGGTTGTCTTGATTCATGTAACTTTTCAGTTCAAAATGACTGACACATTTCTCTCCCTCTTGTTTACAGCTTAATGACACAATGATGGAGTCAGCATTTCATCAATTGTGACCACAGCCATGGAGGATGTTGCTGTCAGACCTCAATCACACAGCCAGGGAGAAGATGGACTGGACCTAGGCTGCACAGATACTGTAGGTCAGCTGTCACTTCCCTAACCTCTTAATCCTCCCATCACCTCTCATCTATGGCCACTTTGTCTACTCTAGAATAATTTCACAATAACCAGTTAGTTACCATTATATCCTGATATGATTAGGTCAGTACTCTGTTTAACTGGGATTGTGGGTACATGTGTTCATTTTCCTTCAGGTGTGGACTTCACCAAGCAGAAATGGCCCAGCAGTCCCCAGTATCTGCATGACTTGTCTTCATCGCCATGGTCTCAGCCCTGCTGCATGCAACAACTGACATGGAGCAGCTCAAACAATGGCACAGTAGCAATGTGTGCAAGAGATATTTTTTGCAGGGGGGGGGGGGGGGGGGGGTGACTTTCCCTCTCATCCACATACCAAGTCCCCTTTGTTACACATTGTCCCATTTTGACATTGGAACCCTTTGTAAATTAAGGAATGACATTGAAAACAATGTGCTGAAATGGGAACTGTGCATAAACGTTACTATGGCACACTCACACACTGATTAACCCAAACATAAAAAATGGCACATGGTATTGTGTCCTCCCGTCTTCTCCTCTCTGCCAACATAAAGCACACATGTACATCCAGTGCATTTCTAGGACTTCCCCTGTAGTTCCGTCATTCATATCTGGCACTCAAGTAGGTTAAATTAAACTGAACATTTACATCAAAATGACTGCTGAACACACTCGAGCTTGTGATGTTGTACTGGTACAGTTGAGTTTGGAAGTTACCTACCACCTAGGTTAAAAAAATGTAAACTCATTTAATAACAGTTTTAAAACTCATTTAATAAGTTTTGACAATTTTTTTTTTAACAATATAAAGTTTTAACAGGTGCTTCAAGTCAGAACCAACAAACAACAAAACAACAAGACATTTTCAAATGTAATGTTTTTGTTTGTAAAGTGCTTAAAGTAAAAATAAATAAAAGTACTAGTATAAAAATACTGTTCTGGGGCATGATTTTGTAGTTTGTTTTCCAGGCCATTTGAAGCTTGAGCGTAGACCTTCAACCTACCGGCCACAAACAACATGTCACACTCAACCTGTTAAAGTAAATATAATAAGTACTTCTGGGGCATGAAGCCCTAGCCTAGGTCAAACAAGGTCATGAACACTTGTTTCAGCTCTCAATACTTAGGAGACGATGTTGAGAATAATCAAGCATCGGCAACTGATGTTTGTGATAGTGTAAAAATGCCTTCAGAGAGGGTGGAAGAACTTTCTGCCACCTCATTAATAGATGTTCACCTGACCTTGTTTTAGTTGGTTAATGCTATTGTATTATGTGCAGGCAACAAATATGTTAAACTTTTCGATGGAGAGCCAGATCATTTGGAACCATCTACCTCTCAGATACAGGTTGAGTGTGACATGTTCTTTGTGGCCGGTAGGTTGATGATGGATTAGTTAAAGGTCTATGCTCAAGTTTCAAAAAGCCTGGAAAACAAACTACAAAATAAGCCTAGTGCAGTGGTTCTCAAACTTTGTTGGCTTCAATAACCCCTTTCCCTGATTTCCGAATCCAAGTACCCCCTTTAGCCGACTCCAACATTTTTCTTAGAAAAAAAACGATAGCATATGATGCAATGAATAACCCACCTTTTTAAGAATATAACATTACAAATTAAGAAATTGATTAAAATAGTTGCAATTAGTTCCTCCTGAGCAGATTTATTTTAATGTTTCGTTTATTTTCAGGATTTATTCTTATATTTTCAAATGTCCCCTTTCTCTTAAGTACCCCCTGCAGTACCTCCACGTACCCCTAGGGGGACGCATACCCCAGTTTGGGAACCACTGACCTAGGAAATACCAAATCCACTGTCACTAGTGTCAATGCAGGCCTGAATGTCAGTCACAAATAAGTCATAGTCTTGGTAGTGTGCTGGAAGACGGAGTGTTTCAAAGCAGGTGGAGGACCTCGGGAGAGCAGAGTGTACCACTTCCACAGTCAGTTCTCTGGGCACAAGTTCCCATCCTGTCCAGAACTTCAGGAGTGTTTTCAGTTGTTTCGAGGATGCTATAATGAAGAAAACTAGAACGACCGCAACGCGGACTTATGCCTCCGCCATTAGTTCATTCTTGAGTCCAAGTGGATGTTGGAGCCAAATAGGAAGAAATTGCATCAAGGCGTTTCTGTGCAGAATTGGATATTTGAGCCAAATGTGAAGAAATTTAGTCAATGTGTTACTGAGATATGGCGTTACCGAGCTTGAAAATGGCATTTGTTAGGTCACTGTGACCTTGACCTTTGACCTTTGATAACCAAAATGGAATCAGTTCATCCTTGAGCCTAAGTGAATGTTTAAGGCGAATCTGATGAAATTCCGTCCAGGCGTTCCTCAGATATCGCGTTAACAAGCTTGAAAATGGCGTTTGAGAGGTCACAGTGACCTTGACCTTTGACCTTTGACCACCAAAATCTAAACAGATCATCCTTGAGCCTAAGTGAATGTTTAAGGTGAATCTGATGAAATTCCGTCCAGACATTCCTCAGATATCACGTTAACAAGCTTGAAAATGGCGTTCGAGAGGGCACAGTGACCTTGACCTTTGACCTTTGACCACCAAAATCTAATCAGATCATCCTTGAGCCTAAGTGAATGTTTAAGGCGAATCTGATGAAATTCCGTCCAGGCGTTCCTCAGATATCGCGTTAACAAGCTTGAAAATGGCGTTTGAGAGGTCACAGTGACCTTGACCTTTGACCTTTGACCACCAAAATCTAATCAGATCATCCTTGAGCCTAAGTGAATGTTTAAGGCGAATCTGATGAAATTCCGTCCAGGCGTTCCTCAGATATCGCGTTAACAAGCTTGAAAATGGCGTTCGAGAGGTCACAGTGACCTTGACCTTTGACCACCAAAATCTAATCAGATCATCCTTGAGCCTAAGTGAATGTTTAAGGCGAATCTGATGAAATTCCGTCCAGGCGTTCCTCAGATATCGCGTTAACAAGCTTGAAAATGGCGTTCGAGAGGTCACAGTGACCTTGACCTTTGACCTTTGACCACCAAAATCTAATCAGATCATCCTTGAGCCTAAGTGAATGTTTAAGGGGAATCTGATGAAATTCTGTCCAGGCGTTCCTCAGATATCGCGTTAACAAGCTTGAAAATGGCGTTCGAGAGGTCATAGTGACCTTGACCTTTGACCTTTGACCACCAAAATCTAATCAGATCATCCTTGAGCCTAAGTGAATGTTTAAGGTGAATCTGATGAAATTCCGTCAAGGCGTTCCTCAGATATGGCGTTAACAAACATCCGTACGGACGGACGGACATCCGTACGGACGGCCGGCCGTACGTACGTACGTACGTACGGACGGACAACCCGGATCCATAATGCCTTCGGCCTGGCTTCGCCGGCGGAGGCATAAAAAGGGAATATGACGAATGAATACAATACATTTTGATCCATGTACCCATCTCTGTATTGGGTGGGGGTAGTGGTGTGAGTGTGTTGCCATGTGTCAATTACAAGATTCCTGTGTAATAATTATTTACTGTGGCACTGATGTCATGATGTAACAGTCCAGTTGGTGAGATATCTTGCTCCATTGATATTCCCAAAAATACTTGACTTACATAGCTTGAGGGTTTTTCTTAGATTCGGTTTTTAGCTTCCACAAGCTCAGTCACTTTTTTAGCACAAACGAAGAAAGCTGATTCTGCCAATATGTAACATCACAAAACCTGGTACAGAATTAGTTTGTATTAAAAAAAAATACAACTTCATGTTGATTTAGCTATTTCTATTAGGAAGAAGATCCAGACTGGATCCGTGGATCCAGATCTTCAAATAGTAAAATCAGCAGGAAGCTGACATTTTTTCTCAAAACAAATGCCATACTGGGTTTTGTGATGTTATATATTGGCAGAGTCAGCTTTGTTTGCGTTCATTTATGTGCTAAAAGAGTGACTTTGACAGCTGTTTCACAGTACAATGTAAGTCAATGAGGAGACTATTTTTTACAATATCTAATCAATGGACCAAGATATCTCGCCAATTAGACTAGTTACACCATGACAAGGTAACTACACAACCCAAACCCCTACCAGTGTCATTGCGTTTAAGCATTATCCATGAGTAATAGTCATAAAATCCCAACTATCCCTTTAAAAATGTAGGAATGCCTGAAGATGACAACTTTGTTAACCACTTTACAAATGCCTTCACCCATTTTCACTATAATGTAACATTCAGATTCACAGCTTCCAGTAAATGTTGCACTGATTACCATTTTCAATGAAAAGCCGAAGGTATGCTGCCACTCTGCACTTATCTTCGAGAGTACACTCATCATCGTCGTTGTCACCATCCAGGATGGGCCACACAATCCTTTCGATGATTGCCTGCAAAAGATTTAAAACCTCTATGACAGTGGTTCCCAAAGTGGGGGCCTCCAGGAGGCACTAGGGGGGGACCTCAGCAAATTAATGGAAATGCTTAAAAAACATATTTATGGGGAAGGAAATTATTGTTATATTTGTTAATACCATAAAATAATAAATAAAGAATATTTTCTTAACTCATTGAGTGCCAGCCACTTTTGGAGAACGGACGCTCCCAGTGCCAGAGTTTTCAGAGCGTTTTCAGTGATTTCTCGAGGCCCACAGAATATTGTGTGATATTAATATGTAAACACCGAACACGCACAAAGAACGAGCTGGCTCTATTGTATCATCAGCAAAAAAAAGGTTATTGATACCATTTTCCGTTCTTTAGTTATGAGCCGGAGAAGATAGGTTGTTTTGAGCAAATACAGGCGTTTCAAATTATTAGCTGAGATATTCCGCCTTTTGTGAAATGAAGCATTTCAAGCACATTCACTGACTGAAGATAATATTTTCTGATGTAGTGACGTGGTGTAGTTGTGTGATGCCCTGCGTGCCCCACCCCCCTCTCCCCCCCCTCAGCTGCAAACTCCTCCCCACACTTCACACAGCCTAACACGCACCCAATCTATTTTCGGAGTGCTCCGTTTTTTGTGCGCCGGTGTTCTGTCGATTCACGGAAGAGCCAAACCGGACTGCTGAGAATGGTTTGGCGTCGGGTGCTGCTTTTCTGGCTGCTAATCGTGTGGAGAAACTATACAGACAGACAGACAGAGACAGAGGGGCTCAGTTGTGAGCGCAGATTGACTGCTGTCCGCAGCCAACGTCAGCTCCAGACAGAGCAATCTATATGGCTCTGGCTGCAGCATGCATCGGTTTCTCTTTGATCACGGCTTTTTCCTGCTGTTTTCCGGACCTGTCTCTAATCTGGAGAGCACTGTCGCCACTTAATGAGTCCGTAAAATAGATTATACACCTTCAATAGCTCCCATATTTGTACAGGAGATGCCTGAAGCTTTGATCCACGTCCCACCGTCAAAAAACGCATTTGACGTCGATCGACGTCCTTGGCACTCTACGTCACTATTTACTTTGACGTCGATCGACGTCCTTGGCACTCAATGAGTTAATTAAAATGTATAATTAAATTTAGTGTAGTATTAAGAAATATATTCAAATCACCTGCTTCCACATAAAAATCACATTTGCCATGCCCATCTGTCTAATTGCCTGTCAGTCGTCATCACAATCATTGTCATTTCCCCCTGGTGTGGGTAATAGTCTGGAACAATGTTTATAACGGAAAACAGAAACAATGAATATGAAAAAATACTGTATGAAGAAATAAGAAAAGATTTGATACAAATGTAATTATTGCGTTATTACATTAATAAAAGTAAGGAAATATATTCTGATGTTATATGGATGTGATATTTTACATTTAATAGTATTGTCAATGGGTTTCCTTCTTCTTGCAATAGGGGGGGCCACAGCCAAAGGCTAATACTATTTGGGGGGCCTTGGAATGGAAAAGTTTGGGAACCCCTGCTCTATGATCATAGACCCATGTTGGTGTATTTTTGGTGGTTGATGGGGGATCATGAGGGGGAGATACAAGGTCAACAGTAGATGTCACAAAAGTATTACACATGATCTGAAAACCTGAAGATTATTTTGAGATGCAGCTTAGCATGTTGTGTCAACCGTTTCCCCTCTAGCCGTTTCTCCTCTCTGCAAGCTAGCATGATTCCTCAAGGTCTCCAGTTTATGATACCAGTATCTTAAAGACCCATTCCACATGTCCCATGGTTTGGTTTAAATCCTCCGAAAAATCATCTCTATTCAATAAATGTTCATGTAAAGTATTTTTCTCGCCCAAAATTTCATAGTACTTTGAAACTTGGCTCCATCTTTGCCCTCATTTAGCATTGGGTGCATGACATCAAGTGCCCTGCATCAAACCAGTTTTCTGTGAGTGCTGGTGTGAAAACTAGATTTTGGCTGTAAATCTCTATATCAATGGTAAACTTTAGAACAGTGATACTCAACTTGAGGCCCAGGGGCCAGATGCAGCCCCCGATAGGGTGCAGGGTGGCCCCCTGACCATTTTCTAACTCCAGCTAAATTGACAAATATCGCAGTCTGCTTGCCACCCAGGCACTTATGTACTTACTGTAACTAACTTAACGTAACCCAACTAATTACCCTGTGTGCACAAAGTCGACCTGTTTGATTAATTTTCTTTTTGAGAGATCCTTTATTGATTTGTTTGGGAAGAGGGTTTACTCTGAACAGATTTGATACTGTAACTGAACTGAATTGAAGAGGTGAAGAAATGGAATTTCTAACTTTGTACCTCCAATACACTGGATATTGTTTTTGCATTCTGCTTGGTGATTCAGATTTATGCCATGTGGGTTCATGGCAGAGTGTAAAAATCTTAAACATTTAAAATTGTCAGGCTAAATTCCAGCTGGCACCCCAAAAACCTACAATGAGCTACATGTACAGAAAAATGTATATGATTCATGTTTGTTTATAGACCGGCCCCTGGTCTCCTGTCATTTTGCAAAAGTGGCCCCTGGGCAAAGCAAGTTGAGTATCCCTGCTTTAGAGATATCCACAGTATAGTGCAAAAAACCACAAGGGTTTTCATGAGTAAGCTTAAAAAACACATTATCCAAACAAAATACATATATTTTTTGGGCGGAGTGGGTCTTTAACTCCCCTCAAGCTCTGTAGTCAATATGATACCAGCATCTTTACTCCAGCAAAGTCTGCTACAACCTAAAAAATAAGTGCCTCTTTTCACACGATTAAGTGTGAATGCCATTGTTACCTGAGAACTGGGTGCAGCTTCAGAGTCCCTTGGGAAGAACAACGGAACACATTCTCTTCTTTCGGTAAGAAGTGGCCACAGCATGGTCTCCTTCAACCCCTTCCTCAGCTGTCTTACTTGACGGCTAGTTCGCCTAATAACCTACATCACAAATAAATGTAAACCAACCAAAAAGAGATGAAATCATGACATAATACAATAAAAACGATTATGCATCTTTTATTCACACTTCAAATGAGTTAGTGTGAATCAGCACATAGAGGAGAAGACGGTCATATGTCCATCTTCTAGTGCGTTGGGTGAGAGGAGGCAGATCCGCGGCCTGTATTAGTTGGCTGACACGCATGGTCTCCTCCTCAGTCAACTCTGCATCGCCCTCCAGCTGTCAGACAATAGAAAGTAAAACAAAATTTAACATTCACAAAAATAACATTTAGTTCACTGTCGTCGCCAGCAAGAATTTTTAAACACCTTTTTTAGTTGTAGGTAAAATGTTGCTCAAATTGCCGCTTCACACTAGAGCCACAAAATGTCAAGTGATGTGGAAGAGGAAACGAGAGCGGAGTGTTGTCAGTGGCAGGAGGTGGTGGCTTGTTGGGCTGTGTGTACCATTGTCTGCATCATAGAATACTTTTCTAAGGTTTAAATTTTACTCCTAAAAAACTATATTGCACTTTTAAGACACATTTTTCAAAATGGCAGAACACAAACATCAATCGCCATACCAATTGGATGGTGCTGCGGATGTCCAGGTCAGGGCAGTCCTCAATTTGTATCATTGCAGTCTCTTCTGATCCCCCAAAGAGAACATGAATAATTGCAGGACTGAGGCCAGACACACAGGGTCCACCATGCAGGAATGAATGGTCCATCATCCTCGCTAAATGAAAACAAAATGTACCATTTTAATCATTCAAAAAGGTAACAAAAGTTGCTTGCCATTAAAGAATAAGACCAGTGTTCTCTTTTATTATAAACAATAGCCTACAACAACAAAAAAAAACCACAAAGCATTTCTTCTACCGTAGCTTAGTGGGTAGAGAGCCCGTCTGAAAATTAGGTCACCGGTTTGTCCCCCGCTGGAGGTATCCAAAACTTTAGTCTATCGATTCATCAATAGTAACGGAACATCCTAGTCCCTGAACACTCACTGGAGTCCAGCAAATGGTACAATGCCTGTTTATTGAAATTATGAATTATGCTGACAAAAGCAAAAGTACAGCTGTTCTTGTTTTAACCTTTCTTTTTTCAGTTGTAGAGTTTTAGTTATAGGACTTTTGGATTATGGTGTTTGCTAGTTGGACTATATTTAGGTAGTAAAGTAAAGTAGGAGAAATAAATTGTAGCTTTTGGTCTTCACAGGCTATGTTGACAATAACAAAAAAAAACACTGATCTTAACTTTTAGTTGAAAGTAGCCATTGAAACTTGAGCATAGACCTTTCAATAATACATCAACCTACCGGCCACAAAGAACATGTCACACTCAATCAGGGTCTCAGAGATAGATGGTACCAAATGATCTGGCTCGCCATCAAAAAGCCTCGTAACAGCAATGTTGCCTGCACAGAATACAATAGCATTAACCACTTAAACCCTCTATACACAGTAAAGTAATACTACAGTAGTTGACGGGGGTCTGCGCTCTACTTGGTCCGCTTTTCCCCCCCAAATCGCCAACGAAAATTGCAGATCTACAAGCCAACGTGTCACAATGCAAGGCTAGCAATTGTGAGCTAGCAGATCTGCTATTTCCGCTATTTTTTAAAGTAGATAAAAACACAATTAAATCATTATCACAACTATTTGTGTGAAAATCGTCAGCTAAAATAAAATTATCCTGACAGCCCTAATGCCCCTATGCTAGATATGAGTGATGTGTGGGACACAGATTTTCATAAATAAACAGTTATTCATTGTCAACACACCAAGATTCAGGTGAATGCCATCCTGTAACAGGGAAATTATCTTCGAGAAGAAGAACCTGGTCACTCCTTCGCCAAATGCACGATCTCCTATAGGGAAAAGAAAGCTCTCAGGCAACTTTCTTTAATAGAAAAAGTCAGAATTTCTCGAAACATTTACACTTGAGTCATACTGTACCTTCCAGTCTACAAGTCAGAGGGCGTGCCCAATTGTTCTTAGGAACCTTGTAGAAGGACAAAAGTGCTTGATCTTGCTGCTCAACATCGTCCCTCAAGTCCATTCTTAGATGTAGTCCCTTTTCGTTTTCATAGCGTGAACATAACTCTGTCTTTTCAGAGGGCGTGCCCAATTGTTCTTAGGAACCTTGTAGAAGGACAAAAGTGCTTGATCTTGCTGCTCAACATCGTCCCTCAAGTCCATTCTTAGATGTAGTCCCTTTTCGTTTTCATAGCGTGAACATAACTCTGTCTTATAGAGCCACGCAGCTTTAGGGACATCAGGTTCAACCTTCCACCCTAAAGTAAAGATGCATGATGATTGATGACAGCAAATTAAGACAAAACGTTACAATTTTTCTAAAACTCAACATTGTAAACAATAGTATTTCCGAACTTATACTATATACCTGTGGTTGGAGAGGAAGCTGAAGAAACTGAGGCTGATGACATTGAGGGTACCACATTAAGGTCATTGGCGATACTGGAGGGTTCCTCTGCCCTGGCTGATGATGTAGTTGAGGTTGAAGTTGAGGCTGAAGATGTAGTTGAGGCTGACAAAGTTGAAACGTCACTGGAGGGTTCTTCTGGCCTGGCTGGAGAAGCTGAGGCTGAGAACACTGAGGGTACGACGAAAATGACATCTAGTTCGTCTGATGAACTGTGGTCGTTGGCAGAGTCTGCTGCAACACTGGGCGACCTGTAAATGTGTGTCAACAGATTTATTTAATGTATGTCCCAAACTAACGTGAAACATCTCTGGACCAACTTTGGAATGGCATGGCTCAAAAGTGGATCTCTAACTTAATGTGGCCAGCCTGTTTTGTCAGTTATCACAGTTACACCAAATTTGGGCAAGGTTAGAGCCCCATTGACTTCCATTACAAAGTTAAATATTTAAAGTATAAAACGTGGGAGTACTGGCAGTGTGCACGAGAAATTTGGTCAGTCCAGCAGTTTGCAAGCTTAGCTGCGGACACACAAGCTGACCATCTAATAGACTGCTGGAGCCATGCCACAAAAAGTGTATTCTGGGACAGTGTGTAACAAAAAATAAATAAATTTAGAAATAGCAGAGAAAAGGGCAATATCTACCTTGTGCATTTTGTCAGGTGACTCTTCATCAGATTAAAAGGGAAATTCTGGTCACACCCCAGGCATCGCGTGAGAGGCCCAGCTTGTTGGGAAGAGGTATGGGCAGGGGTCTACATTACGGGGGGAAACATTTCACATAATAAAGACTTTTAATTGGCACAACAGATACTATAGATATACAGCACATGATGGCATTGATTAAGTATTTATCAAGCTCAATTACAAAGAAATGTCAAATATTTGGTAACATATCAATAAAACCCTATATTATTAATTACAATTAAAGCATTTAGCAGACGCCCTCATTGACACTTACTTCCAATTCAATACTCCTCTGCAATGGACGTATGTATATCGTTGCCTGTCCAATACCCGTCTGTGGATTTCGCAGATGTTGCACTGTGTATCCCTCTTCTGGGCACGGGATTAAACACAGATCTCGACTGCGTGTAGTGCCGCCAATTCGAAGCAATTCAAACCCCCCTTTGTCTCTCAGTGGCGGAAAGGCAGCTTCTACTTCCATCCTGAAGTACTCCGGATCATTAGCGGCTCCTTAAAAACAAACCAACAAACAAAAACACAGACCAAACTCACAATATGTTAAACTTAACAATTCAATGTTTGTTTTAACGGACAAACAAGAAACACCTTTTAGAGCACTGTTTCTAAACCAATGGTCTGTGGCATAATTACAGGTGGTCCATGAGAAAATGTTTTACAAGTTTATTTTATTTTTGACCTGTGTTAAATGTATAAAAAATAATTAAGCGATATTTCACAAGTTCATTAAATTTAAGAAAACTGTTTAACCAACAGTCGTAGTGTGGGAAAAAGCTTGAAATTAAATAATTTGTGTTAAGGGCTTGATATACTTAGTTGTGCGCTGTGTCGCGCCAAAAAATAGCTGATATCCATGCGCACCGCATTGTGAGCTTGTAGATCTGCTATTGTTGGTGTGTGACACCAGCACACAACCAAGCATAACTAAATATTAATATAACATTTCTAATAAAATAGAAGTGACTGTGGTATGCCTTCTTATATACTATATTGTTGTGTGGTGGGGTGGTCCTTGAGTATTGTTTGAAATATGCTAGTGGCCCAGAGCCAAAAAAAAAAGGGGGGGGGGGGGGGGGTTTAGAAGTCAATTGGCTTTAGAAGACTGCTTCTAAACGGTTGTTTCACGCAAGCAGTATCATTTTAACAGCGCCGGCTAAATTACTAGCTTCACTAGGCGGACTATCATATCTTCGGATCTTCAATCGGAGGTCGGGTAGGGGTAGGAGAGCTTTTTTAACAGCATTTTCCACCTATTGAGGATTCGAACGCTGTGTGACAATGACTGCTGTACGAGAATATTATCAGAGTACAGTAGCAGCATCATGTTATGGGGCTAGGTCGCCAGTGTTGCCAACTCTTTTCCAAGCTAAGGCGCTATTGGCGCCTAAAGGCAAAATCCGTTCAATTCAACACATTTACATACACCCTGGTCAGAAAATGGACCCAGATTTGGCGCTAGGCGCATTTTGGAAATAAAGTCGACAAATGTGCTAAGTTGGCAACACTGTAGCGTTAGTTAGCTATCCAGCCCACTAACGTTAGCTAGCCTAGGCCTGATTATAGCTACTTGTCGTGTCCGACTAGGCTAGGCTATTTAATGTTAGCTAGCTAGCAAAACAGACTGGCCGCCATTAGCTCTAGCTAGTACACTTACCTTGAGTTGGATTCATCATTGATAAGCGTGGAGAAGCATCAGCTTGAGCTTCACCAGCAATGACGGGCTGTCTGTCGGGTTGAGGAGTCGCAGGCATGGCTTCTAAAAGTTGTGCTGCCTCTCTGAGGAGCTCTGCCATTGATTTACCGCTCTCAGCCATCTTGTGTAGTGTGTGTTCTCGTTCAATTCTCTACCTCTGTCCACAATACTGCCGTGACATGAGGTTACTGCGAATCCCCTCTGCCGCCTCGATCATATCTGGCCAATCAGATGCAATCTTACTGCATCACGGCGTACCAATCACGACAAGCTTTCATGCCGGCGAATGGAAACAGACAAAGAACTTGGGTTAATAAGAACCGAAAGACTATAGACCAATTATACGCCTACGTCACAATGACAACAAAGCAAGCTGCGCGCGCAACGTGTAGGCAGAAAGTCGTTAGCCCAGCATAGACAGACAGCGAAAACTCTGTCAAAGCCCCGCTGTCAGGACTGCTCTATGCCCATCTGCAACACACAGTTATATTTTAGTTTTAAAATGCAGTTCTCGGCTTACTACCACAGCTTATCGCCTGGTGATAAGCAATGTTATGCATCGAAATTAACGTTGTTTAATGGGACATGTCTTACAGACCCATACGCACTGGCGCTGTCAATTGGCCAAGCCTAGTGGCCGGCAATACATATCGTGCATTCCTTTATAACTGGGGATAGCGTAGATAATTATTCTGTAACTTGCAAAGATATATTGTTATGTTGATAATGCACACAACTCAATGACATTATGTAACGTTACTTGGTCGTTAACTAACCGAGCGATGTGGCTGAGCAGCCTACAGCTACAGGCAGCTTACCTGATTATGAAGAGCACTACAAAGTCGGGCATTTTTAATGATGTCCTCGTTCCAATCAGTTCAACTTAATAATGACATTATTTAACGTTACTTGGTCGTTAACTAACCTAGCGATGTGGCTGAGCAGCCTTTCAGTTCAGGCAGCTTACCTGATTATGAAGAGCACTGCAAAGTCGGGCATTTTTAACGATTTCCTCTTTCGGCTTGCAACCAAAGACACCTACGGTTAGCATTAAAAGCAGTATGAGTTGACGGGATTCGGTAAAACTTTACTCCTTGCTTTGTTGATAGTGTAACAGACTGTGTTGTGTTGTGTTCTATTGCGTGTGTGCGAGGCTAACCGTAGGTGTCTTTGGTTGCAAGCCGAAAGAGGAAATCGTTAAAAATGCCCGACTTTGCAGTGCTCTTCATAATCAGGTAAGCTGCCTGAACTGAAACTAGGCTGCTCAGCCACATCGCTAGGTTAGTTAACGACCAAGTAACGTTAAATAATGTCATTATTAAGTTGAACTGATTGGAACGAGGACATCATTAAAAATGCCCGACTTTGTAGTGCTCTTCATAATCAGGTAAGCTGCCTGTAGCTGTAGGCTGCTCAGCCACATCGCTCGGTTAGTTAACGACCAAGTAATGTTACATAATGTCATTGAATTGTGTGCATTATCAACATAACAATATATCTTTGCAAGTTACAGAATAATTATCTACGCTATCCCCAGTTATAAAGGAATGCACGATATGTATTGCCGGCCACTAGGCTTGGCCAATTGACAGCGCCAGTGCGTAGGCTATGGGTCTGTAAGACATGTCCCATTAAACAACGTTAATTTCGATGCATAACATTGCTTATCACCAGGTGATAAGCTGTGGTAGTAAGCCGAGAACTGCATTTTAAAACTAAAATATAACTGTGTGTTGCAGATGGGCATAGAGCAGTCCTGACAGCGGGGCTTTGACAGAGTTTTCGCTGTCTGTCTATGCAAAGCTGACTGCTTTCTGCCTACACGTTGCGCGCGCAGCTCAATGTTGACAAGCTGTATAAGGGGTCTATAGACTACTCCATTGCAACAGCAGTGGCCAGTAATATCCGCCATTCTGGACCGTAGGTGACTGCCGTAATGAGGCCAGTAAATCGTCCCGCAGGACAAATATCTAGCAAAATAACGTCTAACCATATTCTCTTTCCTGATGTTGTGCCAAAAAGTGATTAGCTGTAGGTTGTGTCGTGGTTCTGTGCTGCTTGCCCACGGTGTAACGGTCCAAAATGGCGGCCGCGCTGTTGTAAAAAAAGCATCGTATGTCAACTCTATCAATCCAAATTCTTTGAAACAGATGACACAGCATCGACGTAACTTTCAACTCCAGTAGGTGGCGGTAATGCACAAAAAGCTGTTTGCCGCCATAAAACAATAGAAGAAGACGTAACTTCCGCCTTTACGTTCGGGACAGCATGGCGTTAGCAGAACTCGTTTCAGCTCTCAATACTTTAGCAGACGATTTAGAGAATCATCAAGCATCAGCAACTGATGTTTGTGATAGGGTGAAAACCATCTCAGAGAGGGTGGAAGAACTTTCTGCCTTCACAGGTCTGGACACCTCAGGTGTTCTAATTAAATTGACACAGGTGTTACAGGCTCTCCCAGTGGCAAGGCGAGTAGGAAGACCTACCATTGAGATACCCGCCGAGGCTATAGAGTGGTACCTTTGTCATGGTTTCAAAATTCGAGAAATCGCGGCCCTGTATGGAGTCTGCAAAAATACCATTCTCAATAAAATGCAGCAAAATGGTCTAAGGTAAGAATTCTTCTACCACTCTGTAATGTGTGCTTTGCCTTGTCTAGTGTTGAAGTGATGTAGCCTAGTCCTGAGCTGTTTCTAGGTAGTCTCTTGCCCTGTTGGGACTCTTTCTGCTAGCTATGCTAATAGCTAACAGGAAAAGTCGCAACGGGGCAAGGTGTAGAGGCCATTTACACCTGGCGTTAACATGCGTTTTCTGTCATCAGATTGCAATCATATTGTGTTTTATCACTGGACATGCCAGGTGTAAACACCCCCAAAACGCATTGAAGAAGGATTGCAATCTGATCGGCCAAACCACCTCCGGAGGTGGTCAGGGATGCATTGTGTACACATTGAACACAAGTGTAAATGCAATGTGTCCTCTCAATCTGGATACAGCAACTTTATGCGGATTGAGAGGACAACCATTTCTGCAATCTGATTGCAATCAGATTGCAGAAAATGCATGTTAACGCCATGTGTAAATGGAATCAGGCTGAAGTGATAAAATACAATCTGATTGCAATCTGATGGCAGAAACCACATGTTAACGCCAGGTGTAAATGGCCTCGTAGTCTCGTACATGAAGCCCGATTTATACTTCGTGGTGCGATGGTATTTGGGCATTCTTATACCTCTGATAGAAACCTCTGTTGTCAGCAAGTTACATAGCCTATTTCAGCAAAACCCTATTGCAACAATGATTTACCTTACCTGTTATGTCTGGGGTCATCTTAACGTCTACTCGTGCTTTTGTGTGCCACCCCAGACGGATCCGCTCGCTATGCCGACCACCCGCAGTGCAGACGGCCCACAATGCCCACAGCCCAACACATTTATCACTCTCAACTCGTCAAGCGTCCCACGTTCGGTTTAGGGTTATGTGTGGGGTGGGAGAGGTTAGGTTTAGGGTTAATGTCTGGGGTGGTTTAGGCGTGGGGGTGGGAGAGGTTAGGGTCCCGGGGAGTAAGCATGGGGGGTGGGAGAGGTTATAGGTTTAGGTGTGGGGGCTGGGAGAGGTTAGCTCCAGCCGGTCCACCGACACGCTGCACGGCGCCTCGCTCAGCTAGTTCTGCTTGTGGGCTATCGGCATTGCGGCCTGTCGTCACTTAGCGGCACCCCCCAGACAGTTTTAAGTTGGTCACCAGAACCAGTGATGTGTGTTTTCAATGAATCTAACATGGTTAACATGGAAGAATCTGGAGCACACGGGTCACTGGTGAGAAGGTTTCTTTAATAGGCTAAGTGCACCAACATTTCGACGCAACGCGTCGCCAGGATGAAGACGCGTTGCGTCGAAATGTTGGTGCACTTAGCCTATTAAAGAAACCTTCTCACTAGTGACCTGTGTGCTCCAGATTCTTCCTTTGTTGTGATATCCTCCTGTTCTGAGAAGCACCAACCTCCCTCTTTTGGGGAGCTGAAGCGCAAGAGATTTCCTTCTTCATGGTTAAAATGGAGTTTAAAGTTCAATGGGTTTATAGGAGGGGGGCGTGTCTGATGAAATAAATATCACATATCTAAATATTGAATCAAGCAACTTAAAACCTGCCAGGGGTGCACACAAAAGCCCAAGTATGTTGTTAAATTGACCCCAGAAGTGTTTTAACGTGAAATATCCCTTTAATATGGACCTTGTTTTCTCCTCTGTTAGTGTGTCAGCCATGTATTCAAATGTCACAGATGCGCAGCTGGATACTCTGGTGCTAGAGATCCACAGAGCGCACCCACAGTGTGGATACCGCATGATGAGAGCGTATCTTCGCACAAGAGGTCATCTCATGCAAAGTAGGTTACTTGTTAAAGCATCAGTCCTCCCATATAGAGACACTGCATGTAATAGGCCACGCCCATCACGGGGGAAGAGCTCCGTTCATTTCCACACACCAGCGTCATTTTCCTTGAATTAAACATAGCTAAAAGCTGTTGTGTGGTTGGCTGCGCAGAAAACAAATGTAAAAAATCGACAGTTAAAGTTTTTTTGTACTCCTGAGCAAAACAAGGAAGCCATTGAGAATTGGCGAGAAGAAAAATGTGGATCTAGCTGTCAAGAAGTAAGTTGGAGTGTTCATCTTCCGTATATACGATCTTTTGATGCAACACGCAACCATGCACGTGACATAGGAGAACGCCAGGATTGGACAGGAGTTTGTGTTTTCCCCCGTCTTGGGCGTGGTTTCTGAATGATGACGCGTTACGCAGTGTCTCTATGATTGCATCCCATTAAATATTCCACCATTTCAAGATAATTATTTAATCTAAATAATTAATAGATTAATCACAAGTGTTATTATTATTATCCATTCATAGCCTATCGCATATTCTGTCATACAATTCAATTACATCTCTTTCCCTTTACCATGTCAAGTTGCAAGAGTGCGCAAATCACTCCAAAGAGTGGACCCAGAGGGCACAGAATTTCGAGCTCTGGCCAACCGGACACTATATCGCCGGCAATATAATGTTGCAGCACCAAATTTCATGTGGCATATAGACGGAAATCACAAATTAATCCGGTAGGTAACCCCTAAACCCTTGTGTGGCCTTGCCTGCCCTGTAGGTGTGCGCACAATGTCTCCCTCTGTCTCTCTCCCGCTCCCTCTCTCTCCCTCCCTCTCCCTCAGTCTCTCTCGTGAGCCTCAGGCTGATTACATCATCACTGATGATGTGTGTGTGTGTGTGTGCATGTCTGTCTCTTGTGTCTGTGTGTGTGTGTGCGCGCACGAGTGTGTGTATATGTGCATCACTGATGATGTCACAATGCCTCTGACATCACTGATGTCATCACTGATAAACTGATGTCACCATTTATGACATCACTGATGACATCATCACTGTGAATTTATGACATCACTGATGATGTCATCAGTGGGACAGAGACACAGAGCCCCAGCTCCCACTGATGTTGCGGACTTTGTGGTCCTGTTAGCTTATGTGGACTTTTTACTGCAGAATAACTGTTACTGTTCCAGTGAACTGCACCTTATGTACATTTTTGCATAGGAAGCTATTTTTGCTTTTGCTAACCTCATGTACAGTACATACCTGCTACTATGCTATGTATATATCTCTTGATTAGCTGACCTCTCTATCTCTACCCTCCTCTTTCCTTTTCACAAAAACTACAAAATGGTGGCGCTTGCAAGAAAAAAAGATTTTCACCCACTTCTTTAAACATGTAAACCTGTGATGTGACACAATGGATGTGACAATAAAGTTGATTCTGATTAAAATTTTAACCTGAATCTTTGGTCAGTTTACTCATGCTAACCTTTTTTTTGCCTCAAAATAAGCTGGCGATTCGTCATCCACGGTGGGATTGATGGTTTCAGCCGCTGATAGGATTTTACTCCTCAAATCCCTGGATACGTGATAAGATCTCATTTTTTCTTAACCAATAAGCAAACATTTCTTCATTAAGTCCAGATTGGATTCAGCAGGAGAGGCGGATATCTCACCATGGAGGCCCAGCTGATGTGAAAATATGCAATTACAGAGATGATCTTATCATTTGTTAATTCAAATATATCTTTGATTCCTGAAGTACACTTGTAGGTCCCTGAGTGAGCTGCTGTGAGTTTGTAAAGATAAACTTTCTCCCTTTCTGACAGGAGACATGGTGGCTTTGGGGATTAACCATTAGAGGGTTCAGTGGAAATTGAACAATGTTTTGTGTGTGACAAGCTGTTATCTTAAGCTATGTTTATGGCAGGTCTGGGAAACGGATAAGCTGTGCAAGGATGTCACTCATATGACTGCAGATGGAGACTTCTTCATTCCAAGACAGAGCCTGCTTTTAGGAAATGAAACTGCAACCCCAGAATGTTACATTTTGTACAGGCTGCAGAATATATAGGTCACAGTGCAGTAAAACGTTCAGTTAACAGAATGGCAGTAGTCACATGTTTAAGCAGAAGTGGGGGGGACATTCCAGCAAATGCCCGCAGCAGGCAGAATCTATGTGAGAAGGTTTTTAACGTTTTTTTTCCCTAAAAGGTTTTACCAGACGTCATATAGGCCATGGTAGGTTAACTTTGGAGCAGAGGTCACGGAGATCTGCCGGACATGAAAGCCATTCCCCTGTAGGACAAATGGATAGGAAAACAGCACTAAATTAATGAGTGATGTTTTTACTATGCGTTGACCTTTCCCCCCAGAGAAGACAGGATCTGCTCTAAGGACACAGCCCATGTGAGGAGAGGTCCCGGGTTCGAATCTCAGACGGCCCGGCGTTGGTCTTTGGGAATATTAGATGCTCAGTAGAATATATTGGTTATCTTATGATAGAGTGTGTCTAGAACAGTAATGGAATGGTGTCAGATGTTGTATTTTGCTGTGTTTTGAATAACCTCAAACTTGCATTACTTGCTACACAATAAGGGAGCTATATAATATTTAGATAAATATCAGCCTATTATTACTACTGCAACTATAGAATGGAAAATAAATGTATAGTCAAATTAGTTAATAATTGGTAATTGATAAGAGTTTCCTCCTCCTGATTAAACAAGGTGAGGTTTTCTCTGATTTGTTGAATTTAACTGAAGGAACCAATCCTCTTCTCTTTTTACACTCAATAGAGTGGTTTTAGACTAAGAGGTAGTGGTTTGGGCTGTATGATGTTTAAATCCAGTTCAGACTGGGATTAACCCATGATTAGCTGAATTTGATCTTATCCAGGATGTAGAATTAGTTTATATAGTCTAAAGTAATCATAGATAAAGTGCTATAGGATTTCTAAATAGGTAAATAGCTAAATTAGCTGACCAAATTATAGGAGTTGAAAATAGGAATTTAAAGTAAATATATTGACAGTTGCTTTGGTAGACAGGGAAGTAAATAGGTAACTATTTCAAGTGAGGGTTAGTCTGTGACCTCCAGTGGAAGCCAGGTCACATGATGCGGACCAAGAGGAGGAGGAGAAAACATGCCTGCATAGGAGTGACAGAAGGGAGAGATCATATGACCACCAATGACAGCCCAAGCAGTGAAGGATGTCCCCAGATGGAGGAGGAACCTTCGGGGAGAGACGCCCCCAAGAAAATGCACTTTAAAAGCCCACGCAAAATATTAGAATTGGTCGGTTTACAAGGGTCTATTTTTTGACCTGCTTCATATCAGCTGTGAGGGAAAGACCACTGCAAATCCACCTCGGAGATCTCTGAATGGGGTAATATAACTTGACCTGCCTTTGTACCACTATGCAATATTCTCTATATAAAATAATGTTCTAAATATCAGAATTGCTTGTTGTATTGGTTTTTCATATATCTGGAATAATTGGACACACTGGAAAGCAGGGGCGGTTTTAGCATCAGAGCTTTGGGTGGGCTCAGCCCACCCAAAGGTCATGGACCGCTGACCCCCTAGGGGGGTCCGGGGGCATGCCCCCCCGGAAGAAAATTTTGTACAGTTTCAAGTAAAAATGGATCAAACTGGCGCACTTTGAGATCAAAATGAAGAGACTAGATCTATGAAGAACTACACACATCAATATCTTCTTTACCGTTCTGTGGTTTTACAGCGATGAAAAAATAATTGTTTCCCTATATATACTATATATATTCTGCATACAGGTTCTATATGGTAGAATTATGCTTGCATAAATAATACCAAAATCACTTCAGGGGAGTTTCAAGTAAAGTAACATTTTGCTTTGTAGGCAAAACAAAAGTAAAATTATATCAAAAGGGAACTTCCTAACTTATTGGCTGGAATAATATTCCGACAAGATAATAATATACTGTAAGCACTAAAGCAGGAGTTTGCAGTCAACTAGTTGAAATTAATATGTGGCAGTATTTGTGGGGGTCAAAATCTATGTAGGGTGTACCACCACAAATAGATCAGTGTATGGGAAACACTGACTATTAAATTGTGTGACTAGAAAGACACCAATAAATCTGAGAAAATGTACTTTAATTTTGAACAACAGCACTACAACGGTGGCATTACAAATGGTATTATGAAATTATTGTGGGAAAAAACAAGATCTGACTGGTTGGAAGTTGGTAGGCTACCACCACCACAGCGTGCAAAAATAGGGAAAGAAGGAAAGAAAAGGGAATAGCATGCCATGCACGCATGTTAAGCTATCATCATCATCACATCAGACAGGCTGTGTAAAGCAGCCACTTGCGATTCTGAAGGGCTTAATTTCATTCAGATAACAAGGGACCCGTTTGAAAATATGTTTGTCACTTATGCCCATATGTTTCTCAAAAAACATTGCATCCATTTACACCCACTTAACTGTGAGCTAGCATGACATGGCTGGCTGGTGCCATGGTAGCCTACCTACCTTCCTCCAGTCCACCTGTTTGTCTGGCAGGCACAGCCACAAGTTCTTTTGTTTAGCCTACGAAACAACGTTACGCGCTAATTTGCATATCAATATGCGCTAATTAAGTAACTACTAACGACTCTGACTGCTCAATGCTCACCTCACAGTTTCATTGATCATGAGTGGGGAGAACGATTGTGTGGACTGTGGAGGACCACTTCGCTGCTGTACTGTGTGTGACCTGTGTGAAGTGATGTGGGATTAGGCAGATAGATGGAGGAGGGAGCGCCTGCGCAGCCGCGGTTCTAGAAACTTTTCGGGTGGGCTAAACCCCCCTAAATGTTTGTCTCAGCCCACCCTAAGAACATAGAGGGGGGGGGGGGGGGGGACACGCACACAGCGCATTGAGTGTAGTCAGAAACTGCTACTAATGACCACCATGGATTTGGAGAGGGAAAAAAAAATATATATATATATATATATATTTTTTGCCTCTATTTTTTTGGGTGGGCTGAGACTATTTTTGGGTGGGCTAAAGCCCACCCAAAAACGGCCTAGAACCGCCCCTGCTGGAAAGGTATTAACATATGTCACACCTTCTGATTGGAGTGGGCTGTTTTAATTAGGTTGAACGAGCTACAGAAAAATACTTTCCATCAAATGGTGACCCCTCCGCGATGATGATCCAGAGAAAAAAAAAAGTAAGCATTCTGATCAAGCATTTCAGGAAAACAGTGGTTTAACATCCCGGGAAAATATCAATATAGGGTTTACGGATTACCTTTTTCATAAAAATATCTGCATTGGCTATTCTAAATTATTGTTACACTAACTGAATTCCACAAATGCTGTAATTTATCAATCAAATTTAGGAACCGGTACAAAGCTGGTCAGACACGTGTTTTGATATTTTGGAAAGATTTGTAAAGTGACCGAGCGCGTGTGAGAGGCGTGATTAACCTCAAGACCATTTGCCCATGACCGAGCGTATGTGAGGGGATAACAGTCATTTTCTCAAGACCATATAGCTCTCGAATGCATGTGAGGGATAATAGTAATTTTCCAAGATCATAGCAAATATATACAGAACCGGCGTGTTCTGGAGAAGTCCGCTTTGTACAGAGGGCATTAATGCTCAGGTTTTTGCATTTTATTGTAATATATCTCTGAAGGTTTTGCTATAATATGAATTGTGAAAAAATCAGCTATAGAAAAGATCATAAAAGATTATTTTTAATGGGGAAGAAATAACACAGAATTGTCTAATAATAGTAATATCAATATCCATATTTTGAGTTGAATTTTAGATTCTTCCAATTTATGTTGCTATGTAAATTAGACACAAAGGTGTATGCTATAAATTTAAACAACAAGGTGAACCTAATGCAAGATTAGGTCACGTTGGGTTAGTATTCCTTTGTATTATTGTGTTATACTGCTTTATGATCCATAACTTTGCTGTAAGTTTGAGAAGAAGAGAAAATGAATGTAAATGATCCTTAGATATAGGGGAACATTTTCTATATAATAGAAAGGGTTAAATAGGTTGTATAATTAGTCACACTCCTTGATTTGTCAAGTGAGTGCTATTTGAAACAAAGAAGTTTCAGTGTGCAGGGACGCCTGTCACAGTGAAACGGTAATATGCAAGAGTATAGTATATAAATAGAATCAACAGTAATTTGACGCTTATGAAAAACTGTTTGTGGAAGAAAATACAACATAGTTGATGCACGCAGCTTCTAACCAAGGGTCCGGGTGCAGGCAAATGGCCGCGGGTGTAATTCTGCTGGCACTTTTGCTGTCTGAGTGGGCTCTGGCGTCCATACAGGAGAAGCCTGTGAGTCTGTCTGGCAGAGTTGGGCTGCAGAGCGGAGAATTGTAGATAGCCTATGAGTTATTTTGCCGTCAAATTGGCGTAACGTCCGTGCGACACTTCAAAATAATAGCGTATGCTTTTAACGTTAGATTTATTTAGATTAAAATAGATATTTTAAGAGAGTGGTGGATTCGATAGAGGGTAAAGATATGGAATGGGATTAATGGCCTATGGCCTATAGATTATGCAAATAGATATAATAGGCGTCACATAGATAATATGTCCTCCCAACTAGTAGGCATGATGTGTGCGTGAGACGGGGTAGATTATAAGCATGACCGGCTCTTTACGCATTCAAATAAATATAGCTCAGTTGGTAGAGCGCACGGGTTTGAACCTGTGAGTGTGCGGTTCGACAGTAAATGGTACAATGTCTGTATGTCGTCAACGACTGACGGTTAAATCAAAACAAACATCGACAAACCTTTATTTAGTTTCTGTCTGTCTTTCTGTCTTTTTATCTATTGGTCGCTCGCAGTGCAAACTTCGCATGTCGTTGGGCAGAGAATGTGTATGTTTGTGTGTATGCGCGAAAGGGGAGAGCATGAGTGTGTGTGTGTGTGTGTGTGTGTGTTTGTGTGTGTGCCATGTTAGAGAAGGAAGCAGAGTTTCCGGCTGTTTCCAGCGGAGGGAGAGGATTGCTGACGCCGCGGAACCCCGAGAGAAGCGCCGCTGACGGGTCCGGCTCGAGGGGGGCTAAGCAGTTGTGGCATCAGGTGGAGGTGGTTTTCTTTCAGGGCTGGTACAGTGACAGCGAGCTGAGCACCAGACGTGACTTGCATCGGGCGGTGGCGAGCCAGCAGCTACCGGAATGGCCAGGAGGGTGTTTCACGTTACCTTTGTCTGCTAAAATGAAGTCGGTAATGTACAATTTGATGGGTAACACTTTACAATAACGTACACAAATACTATAGTAGTTACTAGTAAACTAACCATTAACTAATAGCCAGTTAATGAGTAGCTAATGAAAAATTTGGCATTAGTCAATCACTAGTTAATCATAGTTAATGAGTAGGTAGTCATTAGTTAATGATTAGTATCTAATTTCCTGAGTATAGAGTAGTTAATCATTACCCAATGATTACTAAATGTCAGCTCGTGAATAGAGTACTTAATCATTACTTAATGATTCCAAAATGTCAGTGCGTGAATGTATTAGTTAATCATTAGTTAATCTTTTTGTGTACCCTATTGTAAAGTGGTGCATCATACTCAGTAGTTTATGAATACTGAATCATTACCTGTCCATTAGTTACTCTTTTCGCAACCTAATATAAAGTGAAAGATATCCTTATCAAATAAACACTCCCTCCAGGTGAGATTCGAACCCTGAACCCCAAGATTGTTAAATTGTAAGTCTGGTTCTCTACCATCTGAGCTAACCAGCTTGTTGCTTGTTGGAGCCATACTATCGAATGTAGAGCCTGAGACCAAGTATTATAGTTTAAAGGTATATTCCACCCAAATACTACTTTCTGTCCAAGTACTTACAAGTACTTAGACATAAGTAGTATTTGGCTGAAACATACCTAAGTACTTGGACATGAAGTAGTATTTGGATGGAATATACCTTTAAAACTATAAGTATTTGGAGAGAAGGTAGTATTTGGGTGGAATATATCTTAAAAACTATAAGTACTTGAACAGAAAGTAGTATGTGGATAGGACATAATACTTAGTCTCTGACTCTACAGACCTATAGTATGGCTCTACCAAATAACAGGCTGGTTAGCTCAGATGGTAGAGAACCAGACTTACAATTTAACAATCTTGGGGTTCAGGGTTCGAATCTCACCTGGAGGGAGTGTTTATTTGATAAGGATATCTTTCACTTTATATTAGGGTGCGAAAAGAGTAACTAATGGACAGGTAATCATTCAGTATTCATAAACTACTGAGTATGATGCACCACTTTACAATAGGGTACACAAAAAGATTAACTAATGATTAACTAATACATTCACGCACTGACATTTTGGAATCATTAAGTAATGATTAACTACTCTATTCACGAGCTGACATTTAGTAATCATTAGGTAATGATTAACTACTCTACTCAGGAAATTAGATACTAATCAATAACTAATGACTACCTACTCATTAACTATGATTAACTAGTGATTGACTAATGCCAATTTTTTCATTAGCTACTCATTAACTGGCTATTAGTTAATGGTTAGTTTACTAGTAACTACTATAGTATTTGTGTACGTTATTGTAAAGTGTTACCATTTGATGCAAGGGGGAACAAACCCTTTCAGAGGAACCTATAACACAAAGCTTTGTCCAGGACATTGAGAGTAAAGGAAAAAATGGTCTATGGGAGTGAATTGAGGTGTCGGGAGCTCCGTTCTGTTCAAGGTCTATATGATAAGTGAACTGGGCATGCGCAAAGACTGGGCGTGTCTAAAAACTCAGCATGTCCAAAGAATGTTGTCCCTTGAGGAGGGTCAAAGAGGTCAGCCCTTTCCTAAGGGTGGGGCGGCACGAGTGGGGTAGGCTCTTTTAGCAAGGCATTACACCAGGACAGCGCTGCTGTAAGTGGCTGATTATGTAGGCTATAAGTTTCAGAATATTTGAGTTGATTTGAGTGTGATATTTGAGATACATAGGATTGGAGTGGGAATTGTTTTGATGGAGAATGAATGGGTTTGATTATAATATTTAGATTGGCGAAATGGTGCTGTGTTTTGTCGGTGTGGCTGTGATATGTGAAATGATGTCTGTTCATGTTTGGAACATTCTTGATGACATCATTTGTGGTTGGTGTAGCCTACTGGAGTTTCAGTGTGGATCAATTGGCGGGGAGGGTTCATTAATGATTACTCGTTTGAGGTGTCAATTGATCTGACCATATTGATAGTTGTTTGAATATATAGAATATAAAATGGACCCAGATGGAGGGTTAAATCTCAGCAAAAACACACTGACTCAGATAAAATAAGTTATGAAAAATAGAATAGATTGGACTGGGAAAGTACAGCAGTGGGGAACACTGAATACTGCACATCATTATATAGTAGTACTCACTGAATAGAAAGTTTGCAGTGACACATAAAAGAACAATAGTTATATGATGAGTTTGTTTAGTTGACAACTTTGCATAAATGGAGGGTTTGTTGATTAACTTGAAAATTCTCTCTGTCGTCCCTATAAAAGAACTAGCTCGAACCCAAGTAAGATACACCAACATTTTTCCGTTTGAGAAAAGCTACACATAGCGAAATTTACACTTAAGTACGCTGGAGATGTTTTTAAAAGTATTTATAAGTAAGACAATGCTCTCTAGGACAGACAGTCCTGAGTATGCGTTTGGAGTATTGTGAACAATGTTAGCTGTCACTGTTTTATTTAGGGGCCTAGCCAACCCCATATCCAAGTTCCTCACTAATAGACATATCACAGGTACACAAAGTCAATTCATTGTCACTCTGTAAGCTGGAAATGCCCACTCAGGAGTCATCTTGTTTATGAGGAGGCATTGCAATCAAATTATAAAGTAAACAATTGAATATGTACTCACAGAGTATCTCAAACATTATCTGCCATACGTGCGTACTTGTTGTACTAATAAAAATACAAGAAATTATTTTGTTTAAAATACAGGCACATTGTGAAATCTGATGTTTACAGTTACAGGCGGTACATCACAGGAAGACCTTCACACCGGGACAATTCCAATATCAAAGATGTGGGTTTCATTTTTGCATAGTGGGAACTAAGCAAATCCTCTCATGCACTCATTTGGGTGCAAATTGGGACAAGGGGGGAAGCAATTAATATGACAAATTGGGAAGATGATTAGATGCACCATGGGTCAGATTGTGTTGGTGCTGAGGTTTAATGTTGTCTAAGTGGGTTCCAGGAAAGATATGGGAACAGTTATGTTACTGAATGAACTGAATGTTGTTGTTAGGGGGGTTTCAAATGGGGCTTATGTTAGATTCAATAAGGAGCCAAGTTGAAGTGGGTAAGTTGAAGAATATGTTTAAAATAACTCAAATCACAGTGTTAATGTTGCAGGGAGGAATGGAACTGGAGTAATGAGACGAGATCAATAAATAGGTGGTTTTACACCTCTTTTTGGGAGGTGTAAAAAGGGGGATTGATAGGATTTTACTCCTCAAATCCCTGGATACGTGATAAGATCTCATTTTTTCTTAACCAATAACCAAACATTTCTTCATTAAGTCCAGATTGGATTCAGCAGGAGAGGCGGATATCTCACCATGGAGGCCCAGCTGATGTGAAAATATGCAATTACAGAGATGATCTTATCATTTGTTAATTCAAATATATCTTTGATTCCTGAAGTACACTTGTAGGTCCCTGAGTGAGCTGCTGTGAGTTTGTAAAGATAAACTTTCTCCCTTTCTGACAGGAGACATGGTGGCTTTGGGGATTAACCATTAGAGGGTTCAGTGGAAATTGAACAATGTTTTGTGTGTGACAAGCTGTTATCTTAAGCTATGTTTATGGCAGGTCTGGGAAACGGATAAGCTGTGCAAGGATGTCACTCATATGACTGCAGATGGAGACTTCTTCATTCCAAGACAGAGCCTGCTTTTAGGAAATGAAACTGCAACCCCAGAATGTTACATTTTGTACAGGCTGCAGAATATATAGGTCACAGTGCAGTAAAACGTTCAGTTAACAGAATGGCAGTAGTCACATGTTTAAGCAGAAGTGGGGGGGACATTCCAGCAAATGCCCGCAGCAGGCAGAATCTATGTGAGAAGGTTTTTAACGTTTTTTTTCCCTAAAAGGTTTTACCAGACGTCATATAGGCCATGGTAGGTTAACTTTGGAGCAGAGGTCACGGAGATCTGCCGGACATGAAAGCCATTCCCCTGTAGGACAAATGGATAGGAAAACAGCACTAAATTAACGAGTGATGTTTTTACTATGCGTTGACCTTTCCCCCCAGAGAAGACAGGATCTGCTCTAAGGACACAGCCCATGTGAGGAGAGGTCCCGGGTTCGAATCTCAGACGGCCCGGCATTGGTCTTTGGGAATATTAGATGCTCAGTGATAGAGTGTGTCTAGAACAGTAATGGAATGGTGTCAGATGTTGTATTTTGCTGTGTTTTGAATAACCTCAAACTTGCATTACTTGCTACACAATAAGGGAGCTATATAATATTTAGATAAATATCAGCCTATTATTACTACTGCAACTATAGAATGGAAAATAAATGTATAGTCAAATTAGTTAATAATTGGTAATTGATAAGAGTTTCCTCCTCTTGATTAAACAAGGTGAGGTTTTCTCTGATTTGTTGAATTTAACTAAAGGAACCAATCCTCTTCTCTTTTTACACTCAATAGAGTGGTTTTAGACTAAGAGGTAGTGGTTTGGGCTGTATGATGTTTAAATCCAGTTCAGACTGGGATTAACCCATGATTAGCTGAATTTGATCTTATCCAGGATGTAGAATTAGTTTATATAGTCTAAAGTAATCATAGATAAAGTGCTATAGGATTTCTAAATAGGTAAATAGCTAAATTAGCTGACCAAATTATAGGAGTTGAAAATAGGAATTTAAAGTAAATATATTGACAGTTGCTTTGGTAGACAGGGAAGTAAATAGGTAACTATTTCAAGTGAGGGTTAGTCTGTGACCTCCAGTGGAAGCCAGGTCACATGATGCGGACCAAGAGGAGGAGGAGAAAACATGCCTGCATAGGAGTGACAGAAGGGAGAGATCATATGACCACCAATGACAGCCCAAGCAGTGAAGGATGTCCCCAGATGGAGGAGGAACCTTCGGGGAGAGACGCCCCCAAGAAAATGCACTTTAAAAGCCCACGCAAAATATTAGAATTGGTCGGTTTACAAGGGTCTATTTCTTGACCTGCTTCATATCAGCTGTGAGGGAAAGACCACTGCAAATCCACCTCGGAGATCTCTGAATGGGGTAATATAACTTGACCTGCCTTTGTACCACTATGCAATATTCTCTATATAAAATAATGTTCTAAATATCAGAATTGCTTGTTGTATTGGTTTTTCATATATCTGGAATAATTGGACACACTGGAAAGGTATTAACATATGTCACACCTTCTGATTGTAGTGGGCTGTTTTAATTAGGTTGAACGAGGTACAGAAAAATACTTTCCATCACCGCCTTGTGGTGTTCCTGACGCCTGCCACCAACAACCGTGCTGAGACAGTACTTCATGCTTTCCTTGGTGCTGTCAGGCAATATGGTTTGCCATCTCGTGTGAGATCTGATAAGGGAGGTGAAAACATTGAGGTGGCCCACTTCATGGTCCAAACCCAGGGAGTAAACCGCAATTCCCATATAACTGGGAGGAGTGTGCACAACCAGAGGTAAATTAAATGATTCACTTAATTGTATACACATCAACCCAGTATAGGCCTACACATTACACATAAAAACATGGTGAAATATTTATACCATAACATTAAGTTTTTACAGTGTTCAAGAACTTGATACATGCAGGTATTTAAAAAATTTAAAGTGGGTTGGCACTGTGGAACTATACGAGGCATCAGCCAAGCAGCATTTTGGTAAACAAGCTGCGTTTCAGTTTGTAAACTTCAATGGGACCCTATGGAGTGAGCCTTGAGTGCTCACTCTAGTCTAGCCCCAGCTGTCCGGTGTAGATTTTTAAAACTGCAACAGTTTGTTTGGCACAACTCATACTAGTTAACTGCTGCGGTTCCGAGTGTTTTGCAGTGATTTGTTGTTGTGACGTCACGCTGATTCCTCGTATAGTCATTTCTGTAATGTTATACTTGTAATGTTAATGTCCATGTGTAATGATCAAAGGTATCGTTACACATGGACATGCCTTATTTTTTAAACTTTTTCTCTTTAATGTTTGTTGATGTTGCACCATGGTCATGCCTTATTTTTGCATATTTGTCTTTAATGTTCTATCAATGTTACTACTGCTGCTATAGTATAAAATACAAGGTAACCTGCTATTGCTGCTATAGTTTACTCGATTCCTAGGCTCACCGGCTGCGCGGCCTCGCCCATCCTTCAGCTCGCATTCGTAGCTCGGCTGCTGCGCGGCGGCTGTGTGGCCAATGAGACCAGCATCACTGATGATGTCAGATTTATGACATCACTGATGATGTCACAGTGGGATTTATGACATCACTGGTTTGATTTGATTTATTCTGATCCCCATTAGCCTATGCAAAGCATTAAGCTACTCTTCCTGGGGTCCACATAGAACATTAAACATACATTTACAAACAAGACAATCAAATAAGCAAAAATAATACAACACAAAATAAAATAGAGACCAACACAAAAGAGGCTACTGTTCTTACATAAGTTACATAAATTACCAGCCAGAAAGAAGCTATTGGTTTGCATTTAAGAAGTAGCATCTCAGTCTAATTTACATGAATGACCAACCTGACAAGAATACTGGGATTTATGACATGTCAGTGGAATTTATGACATCACAGTGGGAGAGACAGAGAAACGGATAGAGCCCTAGCTCCCATTTATATACTGACTGATACCCAAGGTTTCCGCACATAATGGTTATGCCCTATTTGCACATTTATATATATTTCTTTCCTCTCTCCCTTTATTGTGTTACGCTGATGTTGTTGTACAGTATTTTTTGAGAACATTACATTACATCATTTGGCAGATGCTTTTATCCAATGCGACTTACATTAACACATTTTTGTCAGCAATAGAGCAATCAACTATGCAACACAGTCTATGACACCTACAACCTCTGAAGGAACAGTGGTACAAGTTTAGTTTAGTTTATTTTTTTAAGAAAGAGAAAGAAGTTAGATCAATAAGGGCCCAGATGGAGCCTGAAAAGGTGTGTCTTTAGTCCCCACATACCCCACATTGCATTTAGCTGCTTTTACGTGTATGAGTAGTGACAAATAAACATTGATTTATTTTTATTCATTCTTAAAAGTTATTTTTCTTTTCTTCTTTTTTGTAGAATCGAGCGTCTCTGGCGAGATGTATACATACAAGTCGTGGACCTGTTCCACTCACTCTTCCATGCAATGGAAGCATCGGGGATGTTGGTGCCAGACAATGAAATCCATCTGTATGCTCTACACTGGGTGTTCCTGCCTTTGCTTCAGAGTCACCTTGGCAGGTTCCAAGAAGCCTGGAACTTCCATAGTCTGAGAACTGCAAATAAGATTCAAGATTCAAGATTCAAGATTTTTATTGTCACTCCATGGTACAAGTACCACGTGTGAAATTCTTGTGCAGTGGACTCCGTTTACGACATAGTACAAATAGGCAACAAGCAATAAGTAATAGGCAATAAGAAATAGGCATCAATAAGCAATAAGGCAATACGAAATAGGCATCTATAAGCAATAAGACAAGTCGGTGGCTTATACGACAGTGGCATATTCATTGCACATAGGTGCACATGTCATGTGCATACGTTAGACGTGTTCAGACATTCCAAATTCAACGTTTTATACATACATGTGCAAATAGCATGTACCTTATTAAACATACACTTAAATTTACAATTAAACGTTAGGCACCTTATTAAACATACACTTAAATTTACAATTAAACGTTAGGCATCCGTAATAGTAGCAGCTGCAGTACGGTACGGTACGACTACTGCACTATTTGTGCATATTAAGGAGTCTCGTGGCCTGCGGGAAGAAACTGTTCCTCAAGCGATTTGTGCGTGTTTTTGGAACCCTGTATCTCCTCCCTGAGGGTAGCAGGGAGAACAGGCTGTTGTGGGGATGGTTTGTGTCTTTGATGATCTTCAGGGACCTCCTGAGGCACCGCTGGTTGTACAGTTCGTGCAGTTCTGGCAGTTCACCTCCTGTTACGTGCTGGGCCGCGCGCCTCACCCTCCGTAGCGCTCTGCGGTCCATGGTGGTACAGTTCCCGTACCAGGCGGTGAAGCCGCCTGTCAGCAGGCTTTCAATGGTGCCTCTGTAGAAGTCCCCGAGGATTTCTTTCCTCAGCCCGAATTTCTTCAGGCGCCTGAGTCCGTGTAGTCGCTGTTGGGCCTTTTTGACAACAGTGGCGGTGTGGCCGGCCCAGGTCAGGTCCTGGTGGATGTTGACTCCCAGGTACTTGAAGCTGTCCACCCTTTCCACCACTGTGCCGTTGATGGTGATTGGGGGGTGTGCGCCCCCCCCTCTCCTGTAGTCTACAATGATCTCCTTGGTCTTGGAGACGTTCAGGGAGAGGTGGTTGTCCTGGCACCATTGTTCCAGTACCCCCACCTCCTCTCTGTAGGCCGTCTCGTCGCCCCCCGAGATCAGCCCCACGACCGCTGTGTCGTCTGCAAACTTCACAATTGTGTTTGAAGTTTGAGTCGCCACGCAGTCGTGGGTGTAGAGGTCGTACCAGAAGGGGCTGGAGACGCACCCCTGGGGCGCTCCTATGCTAATGGTCAGTGGGGAGGAGGTGAGGTTGCCCACCCTTACCATCTGGCGGCGGTCTGTCAGGAAATCCAGGATCCAGTCGCACATTGCCGTGTTTAGTCCCAGATCCCTGAGTTTGCTTACCAGCCTGGAGGGTACTATGGTGTTGAATGCTGAGCTGTAGTCCACGAACAGCATTCTTACATAGGTGTCCTTCCCCTCCAGGTGGGACAGGGCGGTGTGGAGCACGTGTGCTACTGCATCCGCTGTGCTCCTGTTGGGGCGGTATGCGAATTGTAGCGGGTCGTGGTCCGGGGGGAGTGTGGGGCGGATCTTTGATATGACCAGCTTCTCAAAGCACTTGCTGGCTATTGGCGTGAGGGCTATTGGGCGCCAGTCGTTGAGGCTGGTCACTTTTTGCTGTTTGGGAATGGGGATGATTGTTGCTGCTTTGAAGCAGGGGGGGACTCGTCGGAGGGAGAGGGACTGGTTGAAGATGTCTGTGTATACGGGTGCCAGCTGGTGAGCGCAGGCTTTGAGGACCCGCCCGGGGATGCCATCCGGGCCGGCCGCCTTGCGTGGGTTGATACGCAGGAACGACCGGCACACTTCATCCTCAGTGATGGTGAGAGGGTGGTCTGGATCTGTGGGGGTGGGTGGGGGGTGGGGGGGGTTGGTGGTTGGGTGTGAATGGGAAGGGGTGCTGAGGGGTGGGAGGGGGGGGGAGGGGAGTTGGTGGGGGGGGGAGAGGGGGGAGGGTGGTGGTCGGGGGGGGGGAGGAGGGATGGTGGTCTTTGGGGGGGGGGAGGAAGGGTGGTGGGGGGACGGAGAGGGGGGGGGGGATGGTGAGGGGGGAGGGGTGGCAGGGGGGTGAGGGGAGGAGGGGGGGGGGGGTGAGGGGAGGGAGGGAGGTGATGGGGGGGGGAGAGTGGGAGAGGGGAGGGGGGGGGGTGGATGGGAGGCGCTCTGGCAGAGGGGTCGAATCTGGCGTAGAACGCGTTGAGTTCATCCGGTAGGGTGGGTGACGTGCTGGGGTTCTGTCGTTTCACCTCTTTGAAGTCAGTAGCAGCATGGAGGCCTTTCCACAGGTGTCTGGGGTTGTTGGTGTCCAGTTTTGACTCCAGCTGCCTTCCGTAGTCTCTCTGTGCTTTTTTAATAGCGGTCCGGAGGGCATATTGTGCCTGCTTGTATTGATCTGGTGTGCCTGAACTGTAGGCGGTGGTCCTGGCGTGCAGGGCTGCCTTGACCTCGCTGTTGATCCAGGGTTTCTGGTTGGGCATTATTTTGACTTTCTTTGTCGGGACTATTTCGTCGGTACACTTCTTAATGAAGCATGACACAGTCTCTGCGTATGCGCCCAGGTCTCCTGCCACTCTGAACTCCTCCCATGCTACTTGGTCAAAACAGTCCCTCAGGATGTCGTCTGATTCGTCTGACCAGCAGTGGGCAGTTCGGAATGCTGGGGGCTGTTTTTTCAGTTTGTGTTGATACCTGGGCAACAGCAGAATGGAGGCGTGATCTGATTTGCCAAAGGGTGAACGGGGTACGGCCTTGTAGCTGTGGCGGATATTTGTATAACATTTATCCAGTGTGTTATTGCCTCGAATGGGGAAGTGAACATGCTGGTGCAGCGTTGGCATTCTTCCTTTCAGGTTTGCTTTGTTAAAATCCCCGGTCACTACCAGGGCCATTTCAGGTTGTTTTGTCTCATGTGCGCTGATCGCTCGTTGCAGCTCTTTCAGCGCAGCTGTGGTGTTTGCCTGTGGGGGGATGTATACACCCATCACGGTTACTGTACTGAATTCTCGAGGACTCCAGAACGGCACGCATTGGAGCATTACATATTCTAGGTCCTCCGAGCAGTATCTTCCTATGACTGTGTTGTTTACGCACCAGTTTTCATTAATCATAAGACATACGCCCCCTCCCTTCTTCTTACCGGATTGTTCGTTTCTGTCTCCTCTGAATACACTGAATCCTGGTAGCGCGATAGAGTGGTCAGTTGTGTCAGGAGTAAGCCAGGTTTCCGTTAGGCACAGAACATTGCATCGCGCTATGTCTTTTTGGTATTGTGCACGCGCTCTTAGTTCACAAAGTTTGTTTTCCAACGATTGAACATTTGCCAGAAGAATGCTGGGGAGAGGTGGTTTATCCGCGCGCTTCCTCAAGCGGGCGAGAAGCCCCCCTCTCTTCCCCCTCCTCCAGCGTTGTTTTTTGAGTTCAGGAAAATCCGTAAGATCTGGAGCTTGCCAGTTGCTGTTGGGATATATCCGTTCTTTCCTGATTTTGATCAGCGCGTCCCTGTTGTATTTTATTCCGACGCTGATTTCCATGTTATATCCGCTGGTGTCCGTGCCTCCGTTCTCTGCCTCCATGGCGGGGGCGCGGGGCTGTTGTTTGTTGTTGTTTTTTGCGTGCGAGCGGACAAAGCGGGTCCCCGCCGGCGCAGTTTCTTGCAAAGAAAAGTGCGAAGACGCCACTATCTACACTATTCAGTTACACTGTTATATACAATAGGTATTTACAAAGCGAGTCGAAGCAAAGAAATCAAAACAAAACGCGTTTACACTGGAATACAAGCCTATTTGTCTATGAAGTCACTAGAGCTCCCTAGCGAGTCGCCTTCTCCCGGCGCCATCTTCCTTCCTACCAGTCACCCTACCAGCTGACAGCTGTGGCTACGGAACGGAGATTCTGCTGGAGATCCCCAGGCAGTAAGTAGGATCAAACTAAAGCTAGCCCCAGATGTAGTGGTTGCCTACATTATTTTGGATGTAAACAGGCTGATGATGCTAAAGTGTGTCATGGTGGCTACATGGCTCCAGTGTGTTTGTTAACAGGAAGCAACTACATGCATTCAGGGTAATATGCAATAATTAATTCTGACATTTTGTTAGGTTGATGCACTTTATGGTGCAACCATTGATGGTCCAGAGCTGGTAGACAGGGATGATGGAGTCCAAATCCCCGAAATCCAGTTACCCCATGACCTGACCCCAGAGGAGCTTGCAAGACTGCCCACCCGAGACGTTCCCCTGAGCGAAGCAGTTACTGTTTACAGTTCAACAGTAGAGGAGCTGGAAAACATGTTTTCGTAAGATGTAATAAACACTTGAAACCAAAATAATTCTTAATCCTTTTATTGCTTAAATATAAGTTCAGCAGTCATTTTGATGTAAATGTTCAGTTTAATTTAACCTGCTTGAGTGCAAGATATGAATGACAACTACAGGGGAAGTCCTAGAAATGCACTGGATGTACATGTGTGCTTTATGTTGGCAGTGAGGAGAGGACGGGAGGACAAAATACCATGTGCCATTTTTTATGTTTGGGTTAATCAGTGTGTGAGTGTGCCATAGTAACATTTATGCACAGTTCCCATTTCAGCACATTGTTTTCAATGTCATTCCTTCATTTACAAAGGGTTCCAATGTCAAAATGGGACAATGTGTAACAAAGGGGACTCTATATGTGGATGAGAGGGAAAGTCACCCCCCCTGCAAAAAAACATCTCTTGCACACATTGCTACTGTGCCATTGTTTGAGCTGCTCCATGTCAGTTGTTGCATGCAGCAGGGCTGAGACCATGGCGATGAAGACAAGTCATGCAGATACTGGGGACTGCTGGGCCATTTCTGCTTGGTGAAGTCCACACCTGAAGGAAAATGAACACATGTACCCACAATCCCAGTTAAACAGAGTACTGACCTAATCATATCAGGATATAATGGTAACTGGTTATTGTGAAATTATTCTAGAGTAGACAAAGTGGCCATAGATGAGAGGTGATGGGAGGATTAAGAGGTTAGGGAAGTGACAGCTGACCTACAGTATCTGTGCAGCCTAGGTCCAGTCCATCTTCTCCCTGGCTGTGTGATTGAGGTCTGACAGCAACATCCTCCATGGCTGTGGTCACAATTGATGAAATGCTGACTCCATCATTGTGTCATTAAGCTGTAAATGTCACAGGCCAGTTTCTTTAAACATTTTGTACCTTTATTTTAACTCTGAATCACCTGAATGAATGTGGGGAGGAGTGACCCTGATTGAAGACAGGTGTAGGTAATTAGTGGAGGGAGCTTTGTGCAGTGGGCTGGCGTCCTTCTCTTCTCTTAACACATTGACTGCCAGCCGTTTTTTTCTTGCTGTAGGTAGCTTCTGCCAAGCCGTTTTTTGAGGATTGTGGCTCATTTTACAAGCGCCGAGGATTATTTTCTGCTTGGAGTTTGTGAACATACAATATCTCAAAAGTACTAATAGAATGTGTACTTTCTCTGTCTAAAAGAGTTAGTTTGTAGAGTTAGTAGTTATGTAAGCATTATCAGTTGAATACAGCATGGTTTTAGCATGAGAAAAAATATTCAGAGATAAACGGCTTTTTGTGAAATTCGATAGAGCTGTCACTTTAACCATTCATTTTTGGCTCTCTCTCTCTCTCTCTCCCTCCCCCTCTCGCTCTCTCTCTCTCTCTCTCTCTCTCCCTTCCCCTCGCTCTCCCTCCCTCTCTCTCTCTCTCTCTCTCTCTCTCTCTCCCTCCCTCTCGCTCTCCCTCCCTCTCTCTCTCTCTCCCTCCCTCTCGGGAGGGAGACGCACTAGGTTTAATCCTAGTGAGAGGGGGAGAGGGAGAGAGAGAGAGAGAGAGAGAGAGAGGGAGGGAGGGAGAGAGAGAGAGCGAGAGAGAGAGAGAGAGAGAGAGAGGGAGAGAGCGAGAGGCAGAGTTGCTTCAACTCCTCCCTCTTCTTGGCTGCCGCGGCCGTCACAGTCTCAGTGCTTTTGCTGCTCTCCTGTGCCTGTCTGCAGGCTGCTGTTTGAGGAAGTCGGCATGGACTCGCTCGCTTCTTGGGAGTTTTGGTTGAGAGAAGCTTTTGCGATTCTGGTCATATTTATGCTGCGTGTTTCAAAGTGTGTTCCACCTGTAATGTATTATGTAAATTTGCAATCCCGCATCGCCAGCAATCAGTGCGAAAACGAGAGCGTTTTCCCCCAACCATTTTCATGAGAATGTAATACTGTAAAATCGCCTCGCCATTTCCTTGAATGGCATGCTCCCTTTTTCTTTGATTTCGCTCGTCTGGGGGAGCACTGTCAACACTTAGTGGGTCGGTAAAATAGATTATACACATTCAATACCTCCAATAATTGTACAGGAGACGTAAAAGGGATTGATCAACGCCCCACCGTCAAAAAAAAAAAAACGTTTTTTTTTACGTATCCATACGTCGCTGGCAGTCAACGGTTGGATTCTGCTTGACGTATCAGTACGTCGTTGGCAGTTAACGTGTTAAAAGGCAGCCATAGAGGCAAGAGAGAGAGGAAGCAGAGGGAGACAATCCGACGAGTCCCGGGCAAGCCAGACACCCAGACATGGCATCCAGACCTACGGCTGTTGGAGTAACGCCGGAGGAGCGACCTGACAGAACAGACTGCGTGGCTGCAGAGGGGGAAGCGTCGCTTGAAGGCAGAGGGGGTTTATCACGATAACCCCCTCTTCAAGATAAGTAACCCCTCTAACAACGATTCCCCTTTTTACTGTTTCCACCATTGCTGATTTTTCCACTGACGTTTTATTATTGATTCGGATTGGCCAAACCGGATTGTATTACATATGACACTGTACTTTTAGCCATAGCTCTAGTGGTAATGGCCTCTGCCTAACCCAGCCACACCGGTGTCTCCAGAACCTGACTCAGTGTAATTTTCCTGCACTTTAAGCAACGGCCCAGCCAAACTCCCTTCGTTTTTTGTGCTTTTTATGAGCTGTGTTGGCCACGAACTGCCCTGGAAGTTTGTCATTTTTTCACGTGTGCAACTAATTGGAGTGTGGAGCTTTGTCCGCTCCCCTCCTCCAAACTATGGAGAGATATATGTGTCTTTATGCTGTGACTGAAAGTCTTTATTCTGTGACTGAAACTTTACATCCTGTAACCAAAGATTGTATCTGTGAGAAAATAAATCCACTTTGTAATCAAAAAATAGATCCGTAAGCAAAAACATAGATTTGAAAACAAAACTATCAACAATCCAATCAAAGAAAAATGTAAAAATAAAATAAAAAAATGTTTTTAAATTTTTCATTAATGTGAATTTAAAAAAGTTGCATGCAAACACAAACATTTTGTTCTCAACTCCAAAACATTTGTTTGCGAAACCATTACCTTTGCTTACAAAGCTCAACTTTTATTTTGCGAAACGAAAAGTTTTGTTTGCAAAACCTGAGTTTTGCAAAACTTTTTCTGTGACACTAAGGGCGGGACCTACAGCAGAAAGAAGTAATGCACGTCCCTATTGGCCAGTGTCGATCGGAGTGATAGCTTGGCAACATCCAATCCAGTACGAGACAAGGTGGAACGCGGGGAACTCATACGGAAGTTCTTTCTTTCAGACATTCTTCAACATGAGCACAAGACATGGCGGCATGATGCAACGCCTGAAATACCACAGAAGAGAGAAGCCGTGATACTGAGTATGTTCACACCAATGTTTTTATGTTTGGACCGATGCATGTAACCTGCTTTTGTTGAGCGATCTGTGATGGTGTACGTTAATGGGTTAAAAAGCACAGTATTTTGTCAGCGTGCGTTAGCTCGTCAGTAGGGCTACCAATGAATTGGCTACTGGGACACTAGCCTACACTAGGACACTAGCGACTAACGTTATTAAACTAGCGTTAGTTAACTAAGAGCTTGTTTTCTGTTATGCTGTGTTATTTAACAGCCTGTACCCAGCTTAACGTTATTCACATTCAAGTTGGCCCGTCATATTAGCAGAGTGCCAACACGTTTGGCCTTCTGGTTGGTTGGCCTGAGCTAAGCTAATCTGATTAGCCTAGCTATCAGGCAGAGCGTGACGATTATCGTTACTGATTATGGTTATATATACAGGGGGTTAGTAGTTTTTATTAGCATGTAATAGTTAACGCTGGCTGTGTGCTACGTTAGATTAAGTATGCTGTGATGCTCGCTACTGAAGTAGCAGAGTGCCAACACGTTTGGCCTTCTGGTTGGTTGGCCTGAGCTAAGATAATCTGATTAGCCTAGCTATCAGGCAGAGCGTGACGATTATCGTTACTGATTATGGTTATATATACAGGGGGTTAGTAGTTTTTATTAGCATGTAATAGTTAACGCTGGCTGTGTGCTACGTTAGATTAAGTATGCTGTGATGCTCGCTACTGAAGTGATGTGACGTTCGCGAACGATCCGAATCTATTTAACGGCTCGCTATGAACGAAGGGAACCGAGTCCTACTTGAGAGCCGTTCGTTTTAATTTTGTACCCAAATTTCACTGCCTGCCGCTCACCAGCACACACACAGGTTAGACCTCCTTAGACGTTCTGGGTAGCGAAGTGTTTCATGAATTGCATTCAAGGACAGCCAACTTTCAGCTCAAAGTCAGTAAATTCACTGACTAAATAAGCAGATGATATGGTGTCACCTTGTGTAGGCTAATGTTTACAATGCAGATCATTGACATTAGGTCTGGAAATAATTAAATGTGCGAACCGGTATCTGTTTTTTCACCATACATGAGTTTGCATCTCTGATTAATGGTATTTTCTGTTTGTTTTTCCAATCTCAGCCTGGGCGTGCAGAGGAGAGGAGAAGAGCGCAGACCGTTTAGGACACAAGGTAATGGATGCCATATATATATATATATATATAGATATATAGATATATAGATATATAGATATATATATATATTATTATTATATTTTTATTTTTTTCAAGTAGTACTGTACAGTAGTCCTGTCTTAATGGTATTTTCTGTTTGTTTTTCGAATCTCAGCCTGGGCGTGCACAGCAGAGTTTAGGACACAAGGTAATGAACTCATTTGGGAATGTATTTTCCTAAGGGAATATAGAGCTGTTTTAGACCTATTTTAACACAAAAACATCGCTGAATGTAGCTTGAATTGTAAAAGAATTATGCACTTAAAAAACTGCTGTCCCATGACTGGGGTTTGATAGTGACCTGAGCCACATTGTCTCGTGTGTTACTGAATTTTTGACAGAACACAATTGAGTCCTCAAGTGTGTATTTCTCCCCTCTCCTGTCATTATAGAGATCCTCCCCCAGCGGTGCCACCACCTTCCACGGGGCCCTTCGCCCCTGGTACGTCTATCCCCTGCAACAACAAGGTGAATGGATGCCACATATTTTTATTTAATTTTTTTAAGTAGTACAGTAGTCCAGTCTTAATGTTGTTTTTCGAATCTCATTCTGGGAGTGCAGCAGACCAGACACCAGATGCCCGGCCAGAGCAGATGAGAGGAGAGCAGCGCAGCGCTGACCATTAAAGAGGGGAGGTAAGGGGAATGCATTTGGCAAAGGCTTGAATATAACGGATGTTGATTTATAAGTAAAAAAAAAAAATACTTAAAAAGAAAGGAGTCGCGTTCTTGTCTCCGAATCGCAATCACTTTTATTGCTACAGTAGATTCCATACGATGATTTTGACACAACGTGTCAGGCTAATGTTGGCTGGGCTGTCTGGGTTTCCATCCACCTGTTTTATGAGCATTATAAATTTTAATAGGGCTGTCCCCGAATACCATTTTTGGGCTTCGAAGCATCAGTGACAAGTATTCGAATAGATTTGAAGCTTCAATGGGGGTGTGGGTCACATATTAATGAGAGGCAAGGAGAAAAATCTGACTGAAAGGATTTTCCTTTTTATTGAAATGAAAATTAATAAAAAAATGTGCAATAAGGACATCAAATAAATTACAGCCATAGCCCATAAAAACAAATTTGCTCATATGTACATGGCTGCTTGGTCAAACTGTCGCAGTCACAGTGCCAACGTAAGATGAGAGCTGTGAGGCACAATGTCCTTGTCTCAGAGAATAAGAAATAATAATTCATTGGATCCAGTGTTTAGATTGTTCTTGCTGTGACCAGCACCTCCCGCCTTGGATGTGCACGAGTGCTCTTCTATTGAAATAATAATTCATGTTGTTGGATAATGAATAATGTTGGATTACTATTTAAAAAGACATTTCTGAAAGAAAAACTAAGCTGGACCAATCTGATTTTAATGAAAGACCACTACTGCCAGGATGTTTAGATATTAGGGATGCACCGATTGCCATTTTCTTGGCCGATTCCGATTTCCGATTTTTGAATAGTCTGACTTGCCGATACCGATTTTTGCCGATTCCGATTTTTTTTTCTAAAAATAACAATAGACAGCTTACACAAACGTTTTTGTAACTTTGTTTGAAAATTAAGATTCATAGAACAATTCTTACATCTAATGGGGATCCAAATAAACAAATAAACAATTCTTATCATTTGCATGAAGTAGGACCATCTCACTCAAACACATCTCAAAATAAAAGTGTTCCAGGTTACTGGACAGAGCTTTTTTGTGCAAATACAATGAATACAAAAATTAAATTAAATCCAATAGCCTATATCCCACAGCTATCATGCATTTACTTTCCCAAAAGAAAACAGGTGCAACAGAACATCAAAATGATCCATGGACAAGGAGTTTATAGACTGGCTCCAGACCAGTCCTCTTGAGTAGAGGGGAAATGAGTTTATGAGTTACAGTAACGATCTTCAGTCTGAATATCAGGCGGAGTTTACACACAGTCCGAAGTTTGGTATGCGTATTTTTATCTGCCATCCGGAAAAATATCGTCACGCACAGAAAACGTTGCACACTTGTGAGTCCGATGCATTTTTATTATTATGTCCGTCGTTCTCATGTCGTTCTATTTGCAATACGAAACAAATAGTCTCTCCTGTATCCACGTTACAACATGACTGACAGGCTGAGGCAGCAGCGCTGATGTGGAATGGAGAAAGCAGGTCGGGGAATGGTTATACTGGACACAATGCTCGCGTTCACCTCGCCAAGCCGGCTGTGCGCGGTGGCGAAGCACCGCTTCCCGGGGAGAGAGAGCAGAGAGAGAGAGGGGCCAGTGAGGTGAAGCGAGCCGCTCAGACTGGACTCCAGCCGAGCGGGACTCGGCCGCATCTCTGTCTCCACGGCTTATTTTCGACTTGCATGTGTGACGAACTGCGAGCTTTGTCTACTTCACTGACGGTGAAAAAAATCCACAATGAGGAAGGTATGCTGGCGTGTGTGGTGTGGTGGCTGGGTGCCTGTCTCGGTGCTTTGGGGTGCGCGCACGTCATGTGAAAATCGGCTCACAGAATCGGCTATTTAGAGTGACCGGCGCAGATCACCGATCGAGGCCGATCACATGAAAATCGGCCATTTCCGGTCACGTGCCGATCGATCGGTGCATCCCTATTAGATATATGGCTTAACCCTTGTGTGGTGTTCATGTTTTTGTTACTCAGCCAATGTTTGCGGGTCTGGTGGACCCGCCGCATTATTGGGTTTTTAAATCAATACAGCCATAACAATTTATGTAAAGATACTTACCAGATGTTTAATTTATCCCAATTACTAGCAATGAAGAGAGCATATGGTTAATATTGATCATTTACCTCTGTTAGATCACATTTATCAAAGTGCTATCCGTTTTTTATGATAAAATGGGAAAAAAGGAAAAAAGCTTCTCTCTCTTCAAAAATTATCTCTAAGGCCCTCTGAGCAGAGAATCTTTCCGCCATCTTGAGATGCAGAGCCACACAAAGCAATGAAGGCAGCGCAAGAAAATACAGAATGGTTCATTCATACATATAAGATGTCCGGGTCCAGTGGACCCGGACATCTTATATGTAATAGAAATGTGTAGGGGGGGTGTATGGTGTGTGGTCATTAAATATGTATTCTGATTTATGTTCTTCACAGAAAATGAGCCAAAGTCAGTGAGTCTCAGTTTGAAAAATTAATTAATTGTATCATTTTTCTTTTAATAAAAAATGAAAACGGGTCCCACAGACCCGAACACCACACAAGGGTTAATGGTTACATGTATAGGGGAAAGTGTAGTGACATGGGATTATTGATTTAACTGTTGGTGAAAATGGCTCTGATACCTAGCTAATGTGAAGTATTGTGGCATTTTCCGCTCAAGGATAATACTTTCCCTTCATGTCTTCATGGCAGAATGGAAAACCAATTACCTCAACCTGGCAGAGCACAGGTCCAGGTAGGCTTTGTGCATTTCTTCAAATTCATACATACATTTAGCCATGGTGTTGTGTGGGAAATAAGAGACAAAATATTATTTGTTTTCCAGTATTGTACAGCTTTTGCTGACTGGAATCTAACTTTAATATTATCTCAAGTTTGTTTTCCCTTGTTGCAGGAAACCATGGTATGGCAGCTCATGCGGCGAGTGAGGGATAGACTTGCTTCTGTCATCAACAGAGAACCCATTGACTTTGAATACTTGCACTTTGTTTGCTGTCAGGAGTTGCAGTTCATTCGAGCTGGGGCAGCTTATCTTGACCTTCCTGAGGGTGTAGTAGACAGTGTACAACAGTTGTCAGAAATAGTCAGCGCTTATCTCTCTCAGAGTATTGTCCCGCCACTATTCGATGATGTAGCAGGTGTGGTTGTTAGAAGTTTATATTCTGACATAACAGATGCTGAGCTTGATCAGAAGGTTAGATCTATAAAGACAAGACTGCCTCATGCTGGCTACAGGCTAGTGAAAGGTTCTCTAGAAGCAATGGGGCATCGGATTCTGTGGAGAAGAGTAAAAATGTCATTGCAGCGTGTGGATGGTGCAGGAATAGTTGCCAGGATGGTCCAGCTGTCTTGCATTGCAAGACGGACATACTCTGTGCCCGCTCCCTTGTCTCTCGTCCACATCGACACAAACCACAAGTTAATAAGGTGTTATTTCTCATACTGAACTAATTCTAATCATTCATGATTTTATCGTAATATCAATGCTGTCTAACAATTAACTTTCTCTTAGGTACAACATTGTGATTTTTGGAGCAATAGATGGCTTTTCAAGGAAGGTAATTATTTTTCTCTTCAATTCATCATTCACTCCCCTTCCTCAGACTCCGGTCCAGTGTTCACCTGCCACTGGGCAGGTGTTGCTACTGCATTGGCGGTTGTAGGCACAGGCTTTGATCGTAATCCCTCCTACCGTGTCCTGAGTGTTCTATTGCTGCTGTCTCTCCTTTTCTAACTCCAGTGCAGTGTTCTGTCTGGCGGTGATGGGTGCTTGTGATAAAGGGCTATATGAAAAAAAGACTTGACTATTTGATCTTTTGAACTACTACACAAGTGTCCCACTTCACTTCCTTACAGATCTTTTACCTGGACACAGCAGGGAATAACAAAGCAGAGACGGCTTTTGGATTCTTCATGGATGGAGTTCAGAAACATGGATGGCCATCAAGGCAAGCGTATTACATTAGTGTTCAGAAGAAAGTTTACAATAAAATGCCAACATACAAATATAAAAACTACGTTAAATGATTCATGTAAAAACAAACAAAATACCAATTCCAGGGTTGCCACGGTTCCGGAATGTGCTTGAATTTAAAAATAAAAAAATCAAGTACTTGATAGTGATTGTCTTTATAAAGAGTGCCGCTTGAATTTAGTCTTCCAGAATCTCTTGAGTTTGAGCCTTGTGCGCTCTGTCATCTCAAATTTGCTGGTCCAAGATATTCCTATCTACAGTATCACTCTCCATGCTGCGCCGTCATTGCTGGTCGCCAAGGTCTTTAGAAAACTGAAGACATGCTGAGGATTTCAAGATTGCTTTGAGTGTTTGTTAAGTGATAATAATTCCAATCTGTATGTAGGACAAGAAACAAATTTGCATTAGAGGACGTGAGAGACTTGTGTATGTGAACATCTGTGAATTACTGACCTGTAATTTGGAAATAATTAGCAACCCTGCATTGGCCTGCAATCCATATTTCCAACATCTCAGTCTGCTTCAATTCAATGATATTTTCGGGCTTAGCTGCACTCATTTACAGTTTTTTCAGTGGCATAGTAGAGACTTATTGAAAGTTTTGCTTGTTTCTAATATATAGTTTTGTACCTCTTCTCTTTCAGAGTACGAGCTGACCAAGGGGTTGAAAATGTAGACATCGCTAGATGCATGTTTACTGTGCGAGGTACAGGTCGTGGCAGCTTCATTGCTGGAAAAAGTGTCCATAACCAGAGGTACAGTATTTGAATACCAGAGCTCAACTGTTTTAACAAAATATTTGAATGTGTCTAAGCATTCCTTGCAGCACACCTCAGAGTATAAATTATGCCTGCAGCCTCTCCACTTTGAGCTGGTGAGTGACAGGGACAAGTCCTACTTCACAGGCCTTCATATAAATGTATAACCACCCCTTTGGGTAAAAAGTATTAATGTTAATATGAAATCCTAACCTGACGTTGCCAGATGGATGGGTTAAATCCCTTCAGTTTCCAAAATCTTCTATGCCATGAAGTCATTTTAGTTATAAATTGCTCCAAAAATAGGGATGGGAAATGCTGAGTTGAGTATCAAAACAGCTTTCAGGTCTTTTGCTGCTATTAAATAGTGGATATTTTCAAGTTCAAAGTTATTGTAGTGAAAGCCTCTTATCTCATATGATGTATGTAATTTGAACAGGGCACTCCTGAAAAAGAGAACATTGTTCTGTAAGGCTCCCTTGTATAAATAAATGTTAAATAATTCATATCTGTCCCCCCCCCCCCCCCCCCCCCCCCCCCCCCCCCCTTCTTAGAGCGGAACGCCTGTGGAGAGATGTTTGGAGTGTAACGGCTCAGTACTACAATGTGCTTCACCGTTTGGAGGAAGATGGCTTCATAGACCTGTCCAATGCTGTCCACCTCTTCTGTGTGCAGTATGTGTTCATACCGCGACTACGATCCGATTTGAAGTATTTCACTGAGAGCTGGAATTGTCACCCCTTGAGGACAGAGGGAAATCTGACACCAAATCAGCTATGGATGATTGGCGTGCTGCAAGCGCCTGTGTCGGAGCCAGACCTGACAGAGGTATGTATCAAATCATGAGACTAACCAGCTAAAACGGTCAGATGGGGAAGCAAAACTTAAATGAAAACACAGCATCTTAATATAAACGGGGCATCAAGACTGTTTGTGATCTCTGATCTGATATATGGGCGTGTAGATTATGATCATTCTACTTGCCAGTAATCAATGTCTGGGTGGCTTTTATTTGTCATTCCAGATCGAGCAGGCGATTGAGCAACCCTCTCAGCAACGGCAGAGTGACAACAGTGAGCACGGAGTTATTGTGCCAGACATCCAATGTCCCCTGTCAGCTGAACGACTTGCTGTACTACAGCACCAAGTGAACCCCACCGCTGAGTCCTCATCCTTTGGCCGGGACATCTACTTCCGTGCTCTTGAAATAGCTGTCGGAAATGTAATTTCACTGTAATATTAGGAAAAACCAAACATCTTGAGATGTAGGGATGCAACGGTATGAGTTTTTGACAGTATGATAACGTTGGACAAAAATACCATGGTTTCACGGACAAAAACGTTGGACAAAAATACCATGGTTTCACGGACCTTTGTGTTGTAAAATCTGGCAGAAAATAATAATAAATATATTTGACAGTGAACAAAATGTATGTACCGGTATGCATACAGTTTTTGATCACAGACATGCTATTCCAGGTGGAACACCTGATCAGAACAAAGGAGCTATTTCTTATTTATAGAAAGAGCACTGATTGGCTCCTGCAGCACTTATTAATCATCTACAAATGTATATTAATGTTTTCTAATTAAGTTCATCAACTAATTGCTTATAAATGACTTACTACTCAACGTTATTATAAAGTGTTACTGCTGCACTCTGCAAGGGCACTGGGCACTTTCATCTTGGGGAAACTGCTGATGGCAAATCTTATGGTTTTGATAGTTACTTTTTCAAACCGCGGTATACCTTCGAACCGGAAACCGCTGCATCCCTACTGGAAACACTTCCCAACCAGCAATCATGTTACCAATTGTGGGAAATCTTGGATGCTGCAGTTGGCCCCCTTTCTCTCTCTTTCTCTGTTCCTGGACTGCTGCCTGAAGACTCCTTATCTCAAGAATCTTCAAGATGAACAAATGCCATTAAACTAGAAATGATGATGCTGCAATTTTAAGCTCTATAGTTTTTTGTTTTTGTTTGTGTATGTATGCTGTCTGGTGATCTTGAACACTAAAAACATGAATCCTTGGTTATACCCCCTTTCCAAATAAAATGAAGCATGTAGACGGTGGGGAAATGGCCTTTATTAAAAGTAATGTAAAAAAACTGACACCCCCTTATTTTTTTATTTTCTAATGAGAAAACGGTCACATGGACCGTATGGTTATTTTGGATTTCTCTCTGAGGCGATGTGTGTGTGTCTGCCAAGGTGATGCAGGGGTGGGAAGAAAGCAGTGCACAGAAATGTTTTTACTTTGTCTTGTGAATAGTGTAATAAAAAGATTGGCCTACTTAAAAGAAAGAGTGACAGTGCCTTGGAAAACACCTATGTCGTAACGTTAAACAACTAAACTGTCTTCACACAGCATTACTTACATGTTTTTCTTTAATAAAAATCATTAGGGGGAAGCAGGTATCGAAAACGGCATGTCTATGATTTATTAACGTAATTCTGGCAAACCAAACAAGTATGCAACTGGATAAACTGCAAAACATTTGCTTCAAGACCTTATTCTTAAATAAAATGTAAAATTGAACTACTGTTGCTGGCAAGTAAAAACTGGATTTTTTCAATGGAGGGAAAAGGGAATTAATGTATTATTTACAACCATGGAAAGCAAGCTACTGATTGATGTCTTTTGCTGCTTCAGTACCACGGACAGCGCACTGAGCTCACCGTAGCCTACATAAACATGTATCGGTTGTATGTCCTCAATCCATTACTTCACATATATGAATGGGGTTGAACAAGGCACAGAAATCAGCGAGGAGATGGTGAATGTGAAGAGAATACCTGTTGGCAGTTCAGATTAAATTCATCTGGGAAAACACCCTCTCACACTCTGCACTTGAGATAGGCCTATTGACCACAGTCAAGAGGTCCTTCATCTTTTAAAATGGTTAGCAAAATACTGGAATATGACAGAGGTGTAGCAAACTGGATGGATATTGAACGAAAGTTGTGCTGACCATTTCATTCTATTGACGTATTGTCTCAAACCGCTCACAATACCATTCTAAACATATGCTGTAATTTGAGTGGTAATATATGGTTGTAGCTCTAAAGTCAGGAACATAATTAACGTCTATGCTGTGCTATGCTGTGGGGATAACTCACAGTCAGACAGACTGAGGTGTGATTTGGTGGATGCTATAGTACCAGTCAGACAGACTGAGGTGGTGGTGTGTATTGATGGAGACCACACCAGGAACTTAATTGAAGAAAGATCTATTTAATTAAATAATGAACAAATAGAAACTAAGCAAAATGCATATTACATTACATTATGTCATTTAGCAGACGCTTTTATCCAAAGCGACTTACAATATCACAATTTGTCCACAGTAGAGGAGTCTGCAAGCAAAGCAATCTATGACAGCCGACCATTTGAAAGAATAGAGTAGTCCCTGTAGAAAGTAATTTGTGAAGAATAAGTAACAGTTTAGACTTTTTTTTTTTTTTTTTAATACAGAGAGGGAAAGAATTTATAGAATATAGTTGTTAGTGCAACAACTCAACTGGGAAATCACACACCCTCATCCCTATAATGTTACCCTCCTCTTGCCATACTGACATGGGGTAGAGTAGGGTCAACGCCGGCCGACCAGGTGGGTCCGGTCTCAAGGGCAGCCGCCCAAGAGACTAGGACAGGGTCAAAGGGCCTCTTGAAGATGACCAATAAACAGAGCCCTCTGACCAGAACGTTGGCAGATAGGCAACACGTACGTTGACTGAATGCAACAGGAACCTCTCACAGGTCTTGGCACGAGCCAGAGGGAAGGGAAGCGACCGGCACAGCGACCTCCCCAAAAAAGGAGCTCTGTGGCCAGAGCCACAGTTGCCCACACATAGGTGCAGATCTATCTGTTGAAGTGGGAAGGAGTGCTGTTGCCCAAGACTGTGGTGAGCCACAGTATGAGCCTCCACCGACCTGTAGCCAGCCAACGTGACCTCTGGCCTCCCCTGGCCCACCAGGGGAGTATGAAGGCGCGGGGCTAGGTGTGAGCCATCAACCGCTGCCAAAGGCTTAGTGTATCTCAAGCCAGACTATCTCTTCCAGATATGGAGACTTGAGACTTGGTGACTTGGACATAGACATACACATTTGCCATTTAAAATTTGGCCAGAGGTAGGCTACTACTGAGTAGCCTACCATTTTACGATTAAAGCAGTTTTCACAAAATATTGCTATTTATTGTTACAGTGTGCTGTTTGAATGTTGACCTCTTCTGGGCTTGCACCTGCCAAAGGTTTGTGATTGTGCGCGACTAAAAAAAATCTGATCGTAAGTAGGCTACAGTATCCCTGTCTCACTGTCTGTCTGTCTTTCAGACTGACTGCCTGTCTACCTGACTGTCTACCTGACCTACCGTCTGTCTGTCTGTCTGTCTCACTGTCTGCCTGTCTACCTGACTGTCTGTCAGTGTCTGAACTGACTGTGTGTTTCACTGTCTGTCTACCTGACTAACTGATGTCTGTCTGTCACTGACTGACTGACTCTCTGTCAGACTGACTGTCTACCTGACTGACTGACCGACCGTCTGTCTGTCTCACTGTCTGCCTGACTGTCTCACTGTCTGTCTGTCTTTCAGACTGACTGCCTGTCTACCTGACTGTCTACCTGACCTACCGTCTGTGTCTGTCTGTCTCACTGTCTGCCTGTCTACCTGACTGTCTGTCAGTGTGTGAACTGACTGTGTGTTTCACTGTCTGTCTACCTGACTAACTGATGTCTGTCTGTCACTGACTGACTGACTCTCTGTCAGACTGACTGTCTACCTGACTGACTGACCGACCGTCTGTCTGTCTCACTGTCTGCCTGTCTGTCTCACTGTCTGTCTGTCTTTCAGACTGACTGCCTGTCTACCTGACTGTCTACCTGACCTACCGTCTGTCTGTCTGTCTGTCTCACTGTCTGCCTGACTCTCACTGTTTACCTGTCTACCTGACTGACTGTCTCACTGTCTGCCTGACTGTCTGTCTGTCCCACTGTCTGTCAGTGTCTGAACTGACTGTGTGTTTCACTGTCTGCCTGTCTACCTGACTGACTGATGTCTGTCTGCCACTGACTGACTGACTGACTGACTGACTGTCACACTGGATGTTATGTAATTTAGTGTATAGCTTTGTTGCTTTGAATTTGACATTAGGCCAGGCATGACAATCAAGGCCTCTTTTAGGGCTGTGACGTCTGACCCCTTTTGTTTTCGCCCTTCCTTAGTTGCCAGCTTTCTGCACCGCCCAGCTGTCATGGTCTTCGTCACCAGTGTCCGAGCCGGCCTCCTGAAAGGTTCCGCCTGTGTCGTTGGTGTCCGGGCCATCGTCCAGGGTTGCTCCACCCTTCGGCCCTGCCTCCTGGACGCCCTCTACACCTGTTGTGCCTGTTCATCCCTGCCCAGGCCACATCACCTGCTCACTTCCTCCATGGGGCGACTACTTAATTTGAACTATACATCAACTGACACTTAACTAGACCAGCTGGTGATTTGTGTATCTGTTTCAAATAAATGTACCATATGATGATATCCCAAACAGCTTTAATGGTCAAAAGTTGACGCTACATGATGTAAAATACTTGAATAAAGATTCTGGAGTCAGAGGTTAGTCTCAGATGAATATAGCTTGCAAGCGGAGGAATACAGAGTATAGCTTAAGGCTGGTACGATATCACTCATTCTCTAGATCAGTGATACTCAACCCGAGGCTCTAGAACCACATGCGGCTACTTAAAATGAATAAATACAAATCTAATAAAATAATGGGAGGAAAGGGACTTGGATTGTGGCTCTTTCAAAGCTTTGTTTTTGTCAGTGTCTCCTGAATAGGGCAAGGGAGTACCACTGCTCTAGATTATACACAGAGGCCCCAACAAATCTGTCATCTCTCTCTCTACAATGCAGACAGTTATGGAGTTCTGGACAAAATCACATAACAATGTTCTCAGATTTGTGTGTGAGCGAGTCCCCCCCAATCACCAATCAGATGGGTCAGTGGCCCTAATTTGGGGACTAAATTATGGTATGGTTTTATTTGGTGATTAAAAAGGGCACATCTTGCCAACACACTAACATAGAAGAGAAATTTAAAATAAAAGAATCACAGAGGATGAAAACACAATAAAGCCCAAAGGCTTATTCCATTGTGGTCCTCGTGGTCCCTTAGGGGTCCTTGAAATGAAAAGGGTCAGAACCACTGGTCTATCACATAGCCACGTTTACTGTAAGAGTGTGAATTAAGCTGCAGTACTCGGCATATGTGCTTGTTGGTTGAGTAGGCTATTTACAGCACAGTACACTATTCACAGTAAGCTTCTTACTACAATACTATACTATACAATACTATACTACAAAACATTTGTAAATGACTGTGTTTATTTGAACACAAAAGCAAAACAACATTTTATTGTTAATGTAGGTGAAAATAAATCAGAATTATGTATGGCAACCTTTCAGTAAGAACATAACACATTATTATTCAATGAATCATCAATTAGTATGGCTAATAATCACCAAAACAAGTAGCCACTTGTCTATGGTCCGTGATCGGCATAGCCCTGCCTGTAGGAGTAGAACGACTTTTTGGTATAAAAAAAAGGCGAAATTACAATTTTATATGTAGACTACCAAGAAGTTGATACGCTGATAGTCCTCTCAGCTTTTATTTTGAGATATTTGCTGGTTGGTACAGTACTAGTCTAAACTTTAGACTAATAATAGATGCAATTGGATGTTAGCTGGTACAAAGATGTATTAAATATATCAGCTTAGACCCTGGTTGCAAGTATAACCATTTATAAAAGGCAGGATGAAGGTGGTAGCCTGGTTAAACCCAGCCTTCAATGTGACGTCACAGGCTATGCCTGTAGCGTCAGTTTCTTCGGTGACTGATAGTACATATAGAGGTCATGTGGAGGCTGGATTTACCCAGGTTATGAAAGTGGGGCATAGATTGAGGTGGGGTAATCAAATCCTGATTGTGGGCACTAATGAGGTGAGTAACTGGCAAAGGTGAGAGGTGATGTTGTGAAAGATTCTGGGAGATTGAGTCCAGGATGTTGATGTACAGTTCAAATTAAGTAGTCCATAGAGGAAGTGAGCAGGTGATGTGGCCTGGGCAGGGATGAACAGGCACAACAGGTGTAGAGGGCGTCCGGGAGGCAGGGCCGAAGGGTGGAGCAACCCTGGACGATGGCCCGGACACCAACGACACAGGCGGAACCTTTCAGGAGGCCGGCTCGGACACTGGTGACGAAGACCATGACGGCTGGGCGGTGCAGAAAGCTGGCAACTAAGGAAGGGCGAAAACAAAAGGGGTCAGACGTCACAGCCCTAAAAGAGGCCTTGATTGTCATGCCTGGCCTAATGTCAAATTCAAAGCAACAAAGCTATACACTAAATTACATAACATCCAGTGTGACAGTCAGTCAGTCAGTCAGTCAGTCAGTGGCAGACAGACATCAGTCAGTCAGGTAGACAGGCAGACAGTGAAACACACAGTCAGTTCAGACACTGACAGACAGTGGGACAGACAGACAGTCAGGCAGACAGTGAGACAGTCAGTCAGGTAGACAGGCAAACAGTGAGAGTCAGGCAGACAGTGAGACAGACAGACAGACAGACGGTAGGTCAGGTAGACAGTCAGGTAGACAGGCAGTCAGTCTGAAAGACAGACAGTGAGACAGTCAGGCAGACAGTGAGACAGACAGACGGTCGGTCGGTCAGTCAGTCAGTCAGGTAGACAGTCAGTCTGACAGAGAGTCAGTCAGTCAGTGACAGACAGACATCAGTCAGTCAGGTAGACAGACAGTGAAACACACAGTCAGTTCAGACACTGACAGTCAGGTAGACAGGCAGACAGTGAGACAGTCAGGCAGACAGACAGGTAGACAGGCAGTCAGTCTGACAACAGTCAGTCAGGTAGACAGGCAGACAGTGAGACAGTCGAGCAGACAGACAGAAAGTCGGAAAGTAGGATATTGACTGTCTGTCTACCTGCTGACTGCAGTCAGGTAGACAGACAGTGAGACAGATTGACAGTCAGACAGACAAGCTAGCTTGTCGCTACATTTTATACTGTAGAACACCACAACATGAGCGGCAGGTTTGCCTCAAATATAAGTTGAAAGCACATTAATGTAACATACACATCTGTTATAGCTGATATAAGTTTGCAAGCATGGCCACATGGAGAGGACAACATAAAAATGACAAACATAAAACATACCGAAATAACGTTACTCACCTTCATTCCAGAACTGATATTTCAGCCAGGTCCACTTGCTCAGCCCTGCTGCTACAGACAGCTTTGTCTGTGATCCCTGTCTGTCTGTCTGTCTGTCTGTCTGCTGCAATATAGGGCTGTTTTTGTGTTGACAATGACAGAATGTTGGCCATGGGTGCCACACACTATCTCCTAATAAAACATCTAATATCAGATGGGGGACCCTGATCAAATATGATCGAATGAGGGTCCATGTGGTCTAATTTGTTTTAGTTTAGGGGACCTTGAAGGTCCCCTAAAGATAAAGGCAGAGACTTTATTGATTTTTTTTTTAGCTATGTATTTTTATTTTTTGTAGCCTATTATTTATTTATTTTTATTTATTCATTTATTTTGTATTTATGTATGTATTTATTTTTTATTTTTATATTATTTATTTATTTATCTATCTATTTATTCATTTAGAGACTTTTAGTTTGAAAAGTACAGGTTAAACTGACAGAGCACACTAGCCAATCAGAAGCAAGGGTCGCTGAAGGCCTACCCACCAATGAAAACCACCCACCCACTATTGAAAACGAAAAAACGAAAAACGCTGTCGCTCAAGATTCAGATTTAGGAGAGCCTGGTTATAAAAGAAAAAAGGAGGCCAATCCCAAACTTCAGTGAAAAATATATTTTGTATACGTCTGCATATTATTACACTAAAAGTTATAGAACAAATTTAGGAGCATCATCAACAGGCATGAGTGAGGGGGTAGGCTACTATTGGCATGGCAAAACAGCTCAAGGGGGTACATAAGACAAAAAAGGTTGGGAACCACTGACCTAGAACACCAGAAAAAATATATTGGGGGGAGGGGGTCTGAAAGGAATGTTTAATTGAAAATGTGTATGAACCCTGTGGAATGCCTGGCCTTGCTCCATGTTGACCCCAGTCCCCTTGTCACAAGGAGTCACACAAATTGAAAAAAAATTGTGTCTAAAGCTGGTCTATCTCCATCCACCTTTTTCACCTACTACCAATTCACCCATTTTGCATCTAAAAGGCAGGAAGTAACACAGGTGCAAGCAACACGAGGGTTTCCAAATTACAATCCATTTAGGTGATCCAGTGCCAGGGGCCCTTGTTAATGTTTTTGGGTACACCCGTTTTACTTCCTGCCTTTTAGACACAAAATGGGTGAATTGGGTAGGTGAAAAAGACGAATTGACAGGCGGGAAGGGAGCCAATGCATCGTTTCAGCAGACTACAATGTAACCAAAGACCAATGTAATATGTTTATTTCAATAACCAAGGGCTGAATGAATGAATATCCATTCCTGAATGACTCACCCAAAACACCTTCTCTTGAACACGTGCTTGCAAGTGTTTGACTTTCTCAATGAAGCCCAATTTGAGCAGATTTGTAGTGTTTGGTCTAAATTTGAATTGGCAGGCAGATATATCGAACATTGTCAAATGGTGGTCTGTGGCCCCAATTGGTAGTAAATCAGGGGTCCGAGATACGAAAAGGATTGAGAATGTTGAGACGTAATTCACAAAGAGGGTGTTTGAACTGTATAAAGCGAAAATAAAAATGACCAAGATAACTTTTTAAACAGTTTTATAATCAGAACCTGAGTAACTGAGCAATTCCATTGAATTTTCTTGGACATAAAATACATAAAAAAATATAAAAGATCTTTGTTGTACATTACATGTAACATTTTCATTATACACAACAAACTTCAGTATCTTTAGAACTTTAAATGGTTTTACAAATGCCATGGTATCTCCAGGTGTGGAAAACAACATTTTTAAAGTGCACGACTTCTCCATGTTTTACATGACCGTGAGGAACCCTGAGAGTAAGCTTAAAGGAACACTCCGCCCATTTTCAACCAGCTTTGAATCACTACAACATCAGTAGTATATCAGAAAACTGTGAACGGTTTTGAAGTCTGTCATTTAATTTGACAGTTATTGAGTGTTAAAGTGTGGACCAGTGACATCACTGGTCCACACTAACTCAAATGAATAACTCATTAACTCAAATCAACTCTCAATAACTGTCAAACTATTCATCATTCATCTAGTTTGACAGTTATTGAGAGTTGATTTGAGTTAATGAGTTATTAATTTGAGTTAGTGTGGACCAGTGATGTCACTGGTCCACACTTTAACACTCAATAACTGTCAAATTAAATGACAGACTTCAAAACCGTTTACAGTTTTCTGATATACTACTGATGTTCTAATGATACAAAGCTGGTTGAAAATGGGCGGAGTGTTCCTTTAATAGTATTGCTAGTGCTGGTGGAGCCGAACGATCGAGGAACTGTTTTTAACAAGAGCTCAACTAGACAAAGAATGAAAACACAGACACACAGTCACAGTCCTGGACTGCAGTATTTACAACACAATTTCTTTTTGTTATAGCAGCATCATTCATATCCAATACAGGTGAATTCTGACAGTGCTAATCAAGGTGCTTTAGGAATAGGGAGGTAGCTGTATACATTTTCTGTAACAGAACAATGAAGCACGCAGTGTTGTAGTGAGGTCACTACTGTATATCTCGAGTCAGAGGGAGGTAGCTTGATCAATTTTCCACTATGCTTTGGCAAATCTTGAACCATATTTAATGGCAAATAGCAAGTTGGTTCTGAAGGACTGGGAATCCAGCAGATGAGCAGTTGGAAGTGTAACGGTGTTGTCGCAAGCACTAACAACAGGATAACATACAGTGTGTTGTGGCGCATTCTCGAGACAGTCGTGGTTAAACCGTATGTTAATTTTGAATGTCTCTCTCTCTGAAGCAAGCAACTGCTTGTGTGTCTGCCCAGTCAGCCATCGCATCACCTTGGCAACAGTGGTGTCCAGAGAGGGTGTGTCTTTTTCTGGCCCATCTTCTGGTCGTGTCTCATCTTCAACCCCATTCTCTGGTTCGGAGTCTTCATCCTTCTCATCTCCTACTTGTGTTTCTTCTCCAGCCTCATCTACTGGTTGGTTGTCTTTTAAAGAAAAGTGAATGTTAGAATCAATGTCGGTTTCTGAAGACTTTGAAAGTCTTCCTCCGTCTTGACAAAATCAAACGTGTTTAATATTATCAGGAGTCATTAGTCTTTGCTCATGCCAACAGTGTAATTCAATGATGTGAACATTGAACATTTGAAAGAAAAGGGAGTGTTAAAATCAGTGTAGGATATCCTAAGTTTAATCCATTTGTCTTAGGGGATCAGAACTTTTATGGGAGGTTTTACATACCCTCAAGGTCAGTTAGGAAGTCCTGGAAGTGTTCCAAGACTTGGGTCTCCGTCCTGTGTTTATTGGAACCTTCTGGGCTCCATTCTGGGGACAGGTGTTCCAACATATACTGCGCGTCCACCTAAGAACAAAAGAGAATTACAGGCCAAAAGATCAAGATTGATCCGACATCACCTGATCCGACCAGTTTAAAACCCCTAAAATGACCACTGGGTATTGATCATATCGTCGCTGTTGTGCCAGGACCTCGAATGTCCCTTTTTTCACTTTTTTTCATAAATCAGTGCCATTGGTCACCCTTCACGTCTGTGGTGTGGTTTTTAACAAATGCAACCAATGGAAAAGCATTAAAACGAGCTTGTGAGTAAATCTCGTAACGCCATTCGCCCTCAATCTGTCAGTCGAACCTCGAAATTCGTCCCCTACCTCCGTCTGTACCCCCCCACGCAGGACAATAAACCCGGGAAAGTCACACGGCAGACGTGCTGTGTAATTCTGATATCGTTTTGATTAATCCTGGCTTCCTCTGACGTTAATAGATCAATCAAATGTTTTCCAGTTATTCCTAGGCTGCAAACTTGTTTTAACATGCAAATCCGAGTGTTTTCTGACGAGAATAAAGTAACGTTAACGCTACGTTATGTCAGACTGTTCTCATCCAATACAAAAGCCCCCGCCTCGGACATGAGAGGCGAGGAGGGCTGCTGTTGCTCCTGCGCGCGCCCCCCACGGCCCGGAGCTTGGGGCTTGTGCATGAGCATACGACTCTCTCCCGCCTGACTGGCCGGGAGAGAGTGCTTCCAAGTCGGACTGATAATATAAACATCATTTGAGCTTATCCAGGTCCGATATTGGTAACCCTTCCTTTTACAGTCCAGTAATTACCAGGCATTTACCAGGAAACTACCAGGTAATTACCTGGTATTTAGAAGTATTTACCCTGTAATTACCTGGTAACTACCAGGTAGTTACCAGGTAGTCCCCGGGTAATTACCCGGTAATTACTAGATATTTTTCTGAATATTACCAGGTATTTACTTGGTGATTACCTGGTATTTACCTAGTAATTATATATTACAGATTGTAAACCTCCACTATCACCCATCATTTTGTCTAAATGTGACCGTGTTAGGGTGACAATAACTCAGATCTTTACAAGGTAATTACCAGGTATATACTCAACATTGGACAGGTATTTACCCAGTAACTACCAGGAATTTACCTGGTAATTAGAAGTATCTAGTGGGTAATTACCCGGTAATGACTAGATATTTTCTTGACTACTACCAGGTATTTACCTGGTAAGTACCTGGCATTTACCCAGTAATTATCGATTACAGAATATAAACTTTCCCCTATTACCCATCAATTTGTATAAATGTGACTGTGTTAGTGTGACAAGAATTCAGATATGTACAAGGTAAATACCAGGTATATACTCGACAATGGACTGGTATTTACCTGGTAACTACTGGTAATTACACAGCCTTTAATCAATGTTTACCCGGTATTGACCTGCCAATTACCCAGTAATTAGAAACTTGTACCACGTACTAGTTACCTGGTACTAGTTACCTGGATATTTCCCCTGTAATTACCTGGTATTTACCCAGCATTCACTTGATATTTTCCTGGTAACACCCATGTATTTACCTCGTAATTTCCCAGTAATTAGAAACTTACCACATCCATTTCCAAAACGTTATCAAGTAAAACCTCACGAGTTACCCTGTAAGTAAGGTGGAACTGTACTGTAAAAGGAAGCGTGGTTTGTTTCCCTGGTATTACCTTGTACTTTCCTGGTAATTGTAGATTTCAATCCTCTACTATTACTCATCAAGTTGTGTAATTTTGACCGTGTTACCTGGCAATAACTCAGATATTTCCCATGTAATTACCAGGTATTTACCCAGAATTTACTAGGTACTTACCAGATCACTCCCAGGTATTTACCTGGTATTTATCCAGCATTTACTCAATATTTTCCCAGTAACTCCCATGTATTTACCTGGTAATTACCCAGTAATTAGAAACTTGTACCACATACATTTCCAAAACGTTATCAAGTAAAACCTCACAAATTACGCTGTAAGTAAGGTGGAACTGTACTGTAAAAGGAAGCGTGGTTTGTTTCCCTGGTATTACCATGTACTTTCCTGGTAATTGTAGATTACGATCCTCCACTATTACCCATCAGGTTGTGTAGTTTTGACCGTGTTACCTGGCAATAACTCTGATATTTCCCCTTTAATTACCAGGTATTTACCCAGCATTTACTTGATATTTTCCTGGTAACTCCCATGTATTTACCTGGTAATTACCCAGTAATTACAAACTTGTACCACATACATTTCCAAAACATTATCAAGTAAAACCTCACGAGTTACCCTGTAAGTAAGGTGGAACTGTACTGTAAAAGGAAGCGTGGTTTGTTTCCCTGGTATTACCATGTACTTTCCTGGTAATTGTAGATTACAATCCTCCACTATTACCCATCAGGTTGTGTAGTTTTGACCGTGTTACCTGGCAATAACTCTGATATTTCCCCTTTAATTACCAGGTATTTACCCAGCATTTACTCAATATTTTCCCAGTAACTCCCATGTATTTACCTGGTAATTACCCAGTAATTAGAAACTTGTACCACATACATTTCCAAAACGTTATCAAGTAAAACCTCACAAATTACCCTGTAAGTAAGGTGGAACTGTACTGTAAAAGGAAGCGTGGTTTGTTTCCCTGGTATTACCATGTACTTTCCTGGTAATTGTAGATTACAATCCTCCACTATTACCCATCAGGTTGTGTAGTTTTGACCGTGTTACCTGGCAATAACTCTGATATTTCCCCTTTAATTACCAGGTATTTACCCAGCATTTACTTGATATTTTCCTGGTAACTCCCATGTATTTACCTGGTAATTACCCAGTAATTACAAACTTGTACCACATACATTTCCAAAACATTATCAAGTAAAACCTCACGAGTTACCCTGTAAGTAAGGTGGAACTGTACTGTAAAAGGAAGCGTGGTTTGTTTCCCTGGTATTACCATGTACTTTCCTGGTAATTGTAGATTACAATCCTCCACTATTACCCATCAGGTTGTGTAGTTTTGACCGTGTTACCTGGCAATAACTCTGATATTTCCCCTTTAATTACCAGGTATTTACCCAGCATTTACTTGATATTTTCCTGGTAACTCCCATTTATTTACCTGGTAATTACAAACTTGTACCACATACATTTCCAAAACATTATCAAGTAAAACCTCACGAGTTACCCTGTAAGTTAGGTGGAACTGTACTGTAAAAGGAAGCGTGGTTTGTTTCCCTGGTATTACCTTGTACTTTCCCGGTAATTGTAGATCATTAACATCCACTATTACCCATCAGGCTGTCTAGTTTTGACCGTGTTCCCTGACAGTAACTCAGATATTTCCCCTGTAATTACCAGGTATTTACCCAGTATTTAGAAACTTGTACCATACATTTGCAAAAACATTTTCAAGTAAAACAGTCAACAAGCAGTTCCACCAGGATGTCTGTTGCTCTCCCGGCTCTTTCACTGTCTACCGACCAGGCCGGAGGCTGGCGTCCTCCATTTGTGTTCCGTGCATGCCAAAGTCTTGGCTCTCCGCTCCGACACGGTGTCCGTGAGTCGGCTTCTCCACCTACACTGCATCGGTATTTAGCTGTCGGGAGATAGGAGGAAAACACCCACAGTTCCCAGGACCTACCCAAAACAGCACCCCCATACCAGCTATCAAATACATCAAGATAAAACACATTATTATTATTATTACGTGTCCTCACACACACCCCAACCCTGTGACAAATACGCCAAAACAGGTGAGCTGTCAAAGAGAGTAACTTTATAAAACTCTTAAAGTGCATGTCAAATACCCGAACAGCATTTTTGTAAACAAACTCTTAAAGTGCATGTCAAATACCCGAACAGCATTTTGGTAAACAAAAAACGTCACTGGGAGAAAACAAGAAGACGCTATGGACCCAGCCTTGAATGGATCTCTACCTAGGTTTACATTTTTAAAACTACAACAGTTCACACAACTTTAACATGACACGCATACATTCCTTGTATCCAAAAAAAGTGCAAAACTTGTAACTGTAAACTTGTAACTGTAAATTGTTATGGTTACATATAAAAAGTGCAGTGAATTTTCATGTATAATATTTTGAATGTTTGAACAAAAATACAAAAAAGTGCAAATGTTATGTGCACTTGGAATGTTTTAGTAATTGCTAAATAATAGAAAAGAGCAGTGAACTTTCATAAAAAAATACAGATCTTTAGATAAAATAAAACCAGGGTTGAACTCCCCATTGACCACTAAAAAAAGTGTTGTATAAAATAACACTGACAAATCCCTGAAACAAGTGCAGTAAGAAATAAAAATACATAAAAATAAAATAAAATAATTTAAAGCTGCATTCAGCAATGTTGGGTGAGTGTTTGGTCAGTGACTTGAAACCCCAAACCCCTCGCTGTCCTCTATCTCTGTCCTGTAGTCCTGCATGCAGGGCGGACGTATCTCCGCAACCGTAACTCGTAGAGACTCAGGGATGGCGGCGTTGAATTTGGGGTTACTCAGCGAGTTACCGTTGCAGAGAAACATCTGCCCTGCATGCACGACTACAGGAGAGAGATAGAGGACAGCGGGGGTTTGAAGTCACTGACCAAACACTGTATTTCAGTAATTGCTGTCAGAATATAGAGCCATTTCACACTTATTTTAACAAAAAAACATTGCTGAATGTAGCTTTAAATTACTGCACTTTGAATCAAGTGTGGCTTTCAGGTACTTCCATCACTGGTTACACCTTAGATCTTCCACTACTATCTAGATGATTCACCTCAGGCTCCGCCAATTTTAACAAATGGTCGCTACAACTCTCCCAAATGGTCACGTGGTGACCTTGCTCCTGAAGTGTTGTGAGAGGACTGTTGCCTGGTGATGCTGGGTTAGTGTTGACCTAGCAAGCTAACTTGAAATAAAGATTGTGAGTTCCCAAAATCCACACAAAGCAAACATATAAACACAAAGCTGCCCGTGTTCGCTCAATATAGTTTAAACTATAGATCGATTCCATAAAAATAAAGAAAATTCTAGTCACAGATTTAGGTACTGCATCAACGAACTTCAGCTTTAGCTAATCGCTCCCTGCTAACATGAGTTCCTGTTGCCAAATCTTGTGAGAGTGTGTTGCTGACATAGAAACAGGTCTTGAACAACTTTATTTTTCTCCTGATCTGTCTGAAAAATGCCATTTTAGTGTCAGAGTATTCTGAGGATATGTGGCTTCGGAGAATGGCCCAAATATTTTCTTTAATGAATATGGGGGCAAAATAATCTGTCATAATCTGAGATCACATCGACTTTTCCCATTGACTCCAATAGACTCAGACCGGCCGAAAACCTCCAAAGTGGGCGTGTCCGTGGAAAGCCATGGTCAAAACGCGCGTGCAAAAATGACAGGAACTGAGTTGAAGTTGGGTGGTCTTGCTTGAAATCCCATCGTCTTTGGTTACACTTTGTAACATGCTCTTATGTCTTTAAATAAGCGTCCAAGAATGCCCTCCCTATGCTCTTTCCCAAGCCAGTGGTTCCACTCGATGAACCTTAAGCTCATCTTCAAGGCCTTCTCTGTCAAGTTCCCCCTGTACCTGTAGATGTTCTCTTTATAACTCCGCCATGCCCGCTCAATGTGCTGTGTGTGAGCACCAGTCCCAGGGTGGACAAAATATCTCTGGTGATTTACCTGATAGTGAATGTAGCCGTCATGGGACAATCTGTTGTAGGCACGCCAGCAATCACTAATTACTTCACTTCCATGTCTAACATATTTTCTGATGATTGGGAGCAATCTCCTCCTGGATCGAGTTTCAACCAGTTTTAACACAGGGCGTCTACGGGACCGCTTCACCTCCAACATTCCAAAGACCCACGAGCGTCGTCGCCAGGTGTTTCCACGTCGTCCACGTCCATACTGAAAATGTACAAAATGTCATGCTTAAAATGTATAATTTGAGAATGTTCGAGTCACTTTGGTGCTTGTTGATTCACCCCCAGGATCATGGTAATACTGCCTGGCATATGAACAAATCATATGGCTCCCAAATCAACACTTTTATTTGTCAGATCTTTCTATGTAGATGCCATTATGAGGCATTTGGATCAGGGTTCCCACATCCTACCTCAACATTAAATTCAAGGACCTTTCACAGACTTTAGAGGGCCTTTGCCCCAAATTCACTGACCCTGCATGGCATAGTTTGAGACATGGGTCATCAAAGTTATGATGAGAACTTGTACAATCTCACGGATAATTAACAAGGGCAAATTTGGCTGTGGACCGCGTGCGGCAACGGCGGGGGCAGGCATCGCTGGGTTGTGGCTAGATGGGGTACAGCCACGGATGGAGTGACATGGTGAAATGGTGGCAATTGTTATTCCATGTAATTAGTGTTACTTCTTGTATAGTGTCATGACGAAAGCAAAGATACAAGAGGGTGAGATAAAGGATACATTCCGCCAATATTGAAGTAGCCTCTGATACAGTGTGTGTGTGTGTAACTTCCTCTAGACCTAACCGTATTTTCAAAATGTCTGATCACCAATACCATTATTATTATTTTGTACGGCTTCATAGCATGAATGAGAGATGAATAGAGGGGGACCAGCTATTATTGTTTTTGTAAAAACAAAAAACAAAAACATATTTGAGATCCGGGGCTTTTCATAAAAGTTCCGGGGCTGTAGCCCCAAAAGGCCAGGCCTAACGATGACACTGCTTGTTGGAAGATGCTGCTTTATCCTCAAAACGGCATGATGTCAATCTAATAAAAAGAAATAAATCTCCAATAGGCTATCAAAGAACATGTCGGCGATGTCAGATGACCGAGATTCCAGAGCATTTTTAAGTAAGTGGAGAATCCTTGGTGAAAAGCAGGCCTATAATAGCTGCGTCTGTGCGCATTTGGCACAGGGGCGGCTGTAGCTCAGGAGGTAGAGCCGGTCGTCCACTAATCGCTTTGGATAAAAGAGGTTGGTGGTTCGATTCCCGGCTCCTCCAGTCTGCATGTCAAAGTGTCCTTGGGCAAGACACTGAACCCCAAATTGCTCCCGTTGGTGTGCCAGCACCCTGCGTGGTAGCTGCCGCCATCGGTGTGTGAATGGGTGAATGTAACGTTCCCAATTCTATGTATTAAATTAAAAAAAACGACCCTCAACATTTGGGAAGGCTAAGCCACACAACTAGTTCGTTATAATCTAACGTCATGCTTCGAAGCCGACTTTACGACGATGAGGACGGTAAGGACTCAATCACATCAGGTCTCCGCTGACTACCTCGGAGATCTCTGTTACAGGCCCAAGGCAACAGCCAATCACAACTCTCGTGCAGCTGACGTCACGCACGTATCGTCGCCGCTGAGTTACATTTTGGAGCAGCCCCCGTCAGCCGACGGCGCCCCCTTTACGGTAAGGGGGCTCACGCTGAGCCCTCATTCACTTTGCGATTTCACCATGGGACATCCCTAAGCCCTCACTCCCTTCACGTGAACGCGCCTCTAAGGGGGTGAGTCAGTAAGGGGGCGAATTGGAATTGGGCCAACGTCATCCAGCGTGGAAAGCGTCATTTCCGTTGCATATGACTGACTGACACTGAAATAATAGTCTGTAGGCCTGTGCTTCGCACATGGTAAAAAGACAGAGGCTTGAATGTGTGAACACTTCTCAACTGTGTTAGTGATGGCAGACTATGTGGTCTCTTGCCTTCTCGAACACAACCCAGCAAGAGAAGGGTCCATGTCTATGTTCCCCGGGTTCCATGTTCCCCAGGTTCTATGTTCCCCGCTCCTGCTAAAAAGGGTTCTAGGGAACATAGGACCCTTTTTCGGGAGCGGGGAACATAGAACCCTTTTTAGCAGGAGCGGGGAACATAGAACCCGGGGAACATAGGCATGACCTTCAAGAGAATATACTGTGGACACGTATGGGACCCTAAATTCAAGCACTTTTAAGGACCCATTTCTATTTTCACAAACTTTTAATGGCTTGGGTATCCCTCCCCCCAAATTCACAAACTTTCCAAGACCCGTGGCAGTATTACCATCACCATGGAGATTAACCTCTTATAGATTGTCGATATTTTTGTGTGAAGTATACCTTTCACTTCTTAGAAACCTATTGTCGCCGTTTTAACAGCAACGTAGTAATTCAAATGCACTTTATGACACCAAACAGAAATTTACATTTTATGACCGAAATAAAACCTTACCTTTCTTTTGTGTCTGAACTTGCTCTCGTCTATCGCTACGAAAGCTCTTCTCCCTCCAATTCGCATTTCCCGTCTTCTCTCCAGTCGTCTGACTGCTTCACAGCAAATTTCTCGTAAAAGTGTAGTCACCCTGGTCAGTGATTTGCTGCTCCCACATACTCCATCCTCTAGCATATCCACTTGTCTTTTCCTCAAACCCTGTGACAAACTGAGCCAAAAAAAGAGGACAAATCTACATATTAGCAACTGGGATGGGATAGTTTAGGAGTCGGGGAGGGGTGATTATGAGCAATGTTCTTGGATTATTTTGACAGAGTTAGGTTGGTGCCTAGGATAGCCACTGTGCATGTTGTACATGTTGCGGTGTGTGTGATTACTTGGATTTTTTTTGTGTTGATTATTTGGATTGTCTATCTATGTAATATGTGTTTATGTTTGGCTATATATGTATATATTAAGGGGACACTATCTGCATGTACTGTATCAGATCAAGATGTACCCCAGAACATAATGTGTAAAAAGAGTTGCTGTAAAATCGAAATGATGCAAGAACAAAGTCTGTCCTCCAAAGTGGGGGGCAGTGGAAGGGTTAATTATATTTATATGTATGTATGTATGTATGACATGTATGTGTGTGTATATATTAAGGATGCACGATATATCGGCAATCATATCGGTATCGGCCGATGTTGGTCATTTTTTAACATATCGGTCATATCGGTAACGGTCAGATGTTGCAATGTTAATATCGGTTATCATTATCAGCCAAATTCTTCACATTGATATGAAATAATGCAGTAAATCTATGATTTATGGGCTTTATCAAATGCTTTGCAAATAAAGAAATGCATAACTTTTCCAAATTCAGTGTTAACATGTGTTTTTCAGTATGTACAAAATGTGATGATCATAAAAATGTGGTTTTATACAGATCATATCGACATCGGTTAACTCATTGAGTGCCAATGACATCGATCGGCGTATAATCAAATAGTAACGTTGAGTGCCAATGACGTCGATCGGCGTCAAATGCGTTTTTTGACGGTGGGACGTGGATCAAAGCCTGATACATCTCCTCTAAAAGTATGGGAGCTATTGAATGTGTATAACCTATTTTACAGACCCATTAGGTGGCGACAGTGCTCTCCAGATTAGAGAAAGTTGAGTAAAAAACAGAGAAGAAGTCGTTGGGGAAACGGCATCGGTATGCATCGATATGCATGAAGCATAACGTTAGCTGTGCCTGTGAACAGCAGTCAATCTGCTGCCACAATTGAGCCCCTCCGTCTCCGCTGTGATAGCCTCTCCACATGATTTAGTTGCCGACACCAGCGTCTTTCTGAAAAGTTACATTATTCTCAGCTGGGAGCCGGCGACACGCTGTGAAAAAGCTGGATGCAGCGCACTTTTCAGTGCAGAGCAAACGTGCAGCAGAGAGCCACCAGAGACACTCCCACGGAGGAGGAGGGGGGTGGGGCACGCATGGCAGCATACAACCATTGACAGTAAACACAGACCCAGACAGCAGGCTCGATGGACAGAGACAGGCAAACAAGCTAGAATATCTGATGCCCACCAGCAGTAAATCAAGACCAGCAAGAAGGTGTAGGGTCTGCGCACGCAGGGGCCAGCGCTGCTGGTTGTAGCTAAAAAATATTATTTTGCCAAACAAAATTCCTTTGTTTTCACTGTTTTATTGAAGGAAATTATTTTTGAGGTGTCATTACATCAGAAAATATTAGCTTCAGAGTCAGTGATGTGCTTGAAATGCTTCATTTCACAAAAGGCTCATTATCTCAGCTTCTAAATAGAAACGTCTGTTTTTGCTGAAATCAACCTATCTTCTCCGGCTGATAACTAAAGAACGGAAAATGATATCAATAAACTTTTTTTTGCTGATGATAGAAGAGAGTCTCATCGTTCTTTGGACGTGTTCGCTGTTTACATAGTAATATCACACAATATTCTGTGGGCCTCGAGAAATCACAGAAAACGCTCTGAAACTCTGGCACTGCAGCGTCCGTTCTCCAAAAGTGGCTGGCACTCAATGAGTTAATATCGGTTATCGGCATCGGCCAAAATTTTCATATCGGTGCATCCCTAGTATATATATATACTGTATGTATACGCTATGAATCCAGCCTTATTGTAATAGTCTTAAAGATCTAATGAAATTAACTAACAAGCTACAAACCAGCAATTGTTGATTTAATCAGCAATCCTATTGGGCATTATTATTGCATAACAAAACACATTTATGCAGCTTGAGAGAGAAATGCTTACTTTGTCGAAATATGTAGTGTTACATCATGTCTATAAAGCCATTTGAATTGAAGTGAGAGGGAGAGAGAGAGCATCCAACCTGTGCATAATTTTCATCCATGATGCTAATGGTGTGTGTGACCTGGAGAATACTGAGCCGTCTCTGATGGACCTTGTGATAGCCCTGCCCCTGTGTGTTGACTTTCTGCAGCTCCTGTAACATATAACATACCACGTCTGTAAAATATCGTTTGAAGTAACATACGTTATGATGATCCATCAGTTTGGCAATACGGCCCTGCCCCCTTTAGGTAGAAAACACAAGCCACTTGCAATTGACTTCAATGTAAAATAGCGGTAGCGAAAAAAAGAAATGAAAAAATACAATACATTTTGTGTATCAATGACCCAAAGACACCATGACCTGACCAGACCATGTGCCGCCTACTAAATTGCGTATTGCCAATCTTATGTATAATGTTACAACAGTATAATATTTGACTGTGGCTACACTGAGTGTAGCCTGTGTGTCGCAATGATGCTCATCCTTACCACCGATAGCCATCCTTGGTCGTGTTGGTTCTTTTGAATTGCATTCTGTTGTGGCAAACAGGGCATCTTTTTTTCCTTGCCAACAGCCTCTCCCCCTGGAGCCATCCTATCAACCGTTTACCTCCTTGCGCTGTCATCTCAAGTAATCTTCTTATCAAAGTCATATTATGCAGAGTAGTGTGTCTGGATGGAATCAGTTAAGTAGTCTCTGTGCAGTCTGCGTGCACAGTCAAACAAGGAAGTTAAGTTTGTGCTCCTTCGCGGACATTTACCAAATGTTACGTTCATGAAAACTAGGAGGGAAGACAGATGTGACTAGATAAACATCAATTGAATGGGTATCATTTCAGAGCTGAGGTTTGACGGGGCATTGCGTTCAATCTAGAAAGTAGGGAATTCGAGTTCAAACTTTGGAGTTCCAAATTGTTTAGAACGCGTGAGTTGATGGCGTGTGATGTATGTGGGGATTTTGGAATGTCGGATTTTCTGCATGGGCTCTTGAATTACTCCTGAACGTAATGACGTATGCTACGTGCGCTGTCAAAATACGCCGCCAAAAAAGTTACTAGTTTCTATCGCGAGATCTGGCTACATCACTGCAAGCTGAGATAGAGCTGAACAGTCACGTGACATTTCTTGACCCGGGAGAGAGTTTACATTTCTCCATAGACCTTTTGAAAAATTCTTAGGCCTGAGCAAAAACAACAATTAAAGACACGTCACTTGACTGTACAGCTTAGATAGTTAAAAGATATTGCCATGGAAACGTTATCTTCTGAACTGACCAAGATTCAAGATTGAAGACATAAAATCTCAAATAAAAATAGACAATAAAAATAAAGACAAGACATAAAATGACACGGACATTAATAAAAATAATCTAGCCTACATCGTAGGGGGTTGGTTTCATCTAATTCAGTGGGAAAATATTTTGAAATGTCAATAGGCCTATAGCTTCTGTAGAAAAAGAGTAGTCCGCACACTGCTGAACAAGATGTTTCCCAGATGGATATACAGCTTCTGTAGCCTATATTTTTATTGCTATTATTAGGCTCTCTGGATTTTAAGTAGCTTACAATTAAAATTCATTCGGGAAAACAAACAAATTGGGGATGATTTCAGGATTCTGTTCTCATGGATAAAGAATTTACCTAGGCTATAGAAGTAGCATTACAACAGAGTTCATATTTGTTTAACAGGATGGAAGATGTCCAAATGTTAGGCTATATCGTCTCTCCAGAGATAGAGTCTGGAAACGATTAGATTTTTGGTTCTATCCATGGTGAGCCAGAATAGCCTATATGTGCACCAGATTAGGCTGCATGAGAAAAATATAGGCTATGGTCCATATAGTCTCAATATCTTTCTCACAGAGTGAACATATATTGTCATCAATATTGAGACATACCCTGAGTAATTCTTTAGAGGGTTAGATGTTATTTTGAAGTGTGTTTCTTTTATTTTAGCTGAGTCGTATGTTCCATCTCCCGGGGATGAATTCTTCTGCGGGACAGCCTTCTTCTAAAGTAGGCTAGGCTAATTGTTGGAGTAGGCCTATTTGTCCAGGAATAAAATCCCTTGAGTGGATAATGAAGCTAGTTGTGGCTTTATCGGTTGGTGTCTATTTTTTTCTTATTTTGGAGAAACACAATTTATTGGAGAAATACTTTACGTAATTTAACAGTTTGATTTAGAAGCGTTTACATATGTTTAGTAGGCTACTAAATTTATCATAATCCTGAAGATTACCATTAGCATCCATTAAATCATTTATACATAGGCTAGACCATATAGCCTATTTTTCAAAAACCTATCTTCATAAAACAGGGACTTATTCCGGTGCAATAGGCCTACATGTTTGTTGTTCCATAGTAGGGTTGTATGTGGTGAAAAGTGATGCACATATAGCCTAACGATTTCCACAATCACAGTATTTGCTTGTGGAACTCCATAATGATACATTATTGAAGTCTGCTGTAATAAGAAATGTCAGTCATCCTAGTTTATTGAACAGGTAGTTAGAAATAGAGTACCAGAAGGATTTGGAATCTTTAATCAAGATTTCAGCAAATGTATTTACAAACTTCCATTAAGGCAATCAAAATCTATAGGCTAACTTTTAGGCCTCCATCCTTTAACCATATTGCTTTTCTTCATAGAATGTTTGTTTCTAAAAAAAAAAATACATTTGGTTCGATATAGATAGGCTATTATCAATTTTGTTTGTGACAGCATTAGAGTAGGCTATGAGGGATGGATAGCCTAAATCTTGACAAACATTCCATCTTTGTTAGATAGGCTACATTTGACCGAATATCGAGAGGTCTCTTTGGAGCCAAGAGTTTAACCTTGCTTTGCATTCTTTGATTTTATTTTCCACATTCAAAGTTTGACTTAGTTTTTGGTCCTAAGGTAAACTCCCAGGTAGGCTATTTGATTTCCGACTTGACAGGAATATTATAGGCTAAATCTCTTTTAGTGTTGTGTCATGGATAGCAAATAGTTACATTTTTGTGTTTAATGTTAATCCTGATTCCTGATGCTTTTGAGATTATTTTTTTTCCTATAGTTGGAGGGATTTGATGTTTAGCTATTAATAGCTAAATGGGGTAAGGACAGTAGCCTGGGTAAACCAACGCAGCCTTCAACGTGACGCCACACAGGCTGTGCCTGTAACGTGTTTCATCGTGTCGTGGTCCTGACTGATAGCTGATAACAGTCCCGGGGAAGCTGGGTTTCCACACTCCATACCAGTTGGTGGCGGTAATGCACCAATTCGTTCTTTGCGAACCACCAATACATGTAAAAAAAGAAGAAGAAGAAGTTTGGAGCTGGATAGTGGACACATCTGCCAAAAAACGCAAAGAAGAAGAAGACCGACAGACACACACCACACACGTTTCTTCTGAACAAAATAAAACCTCCACTTTGGTAAGAAAGACATGCAACCCGTGCCTCAACTGTAAAATTAACATGGCGTCACTAGGATTAATAGTCACTAGCGTTACACTAGGGCCTGTGTCCTTAATCGCGTATGACATGAAACAAGTTACCAGCTACTAGCTAGTGTTAGCTAAACGTAGCTAGGTAATGTTAGCTAACGTTGGTTAGCATGGCATGGTTGCCAACGTGAAAACACGGCAAAAGCTAACCACGCTATCCCTTGGCTAACGTTCTTAGGCTAGCAGCTAGCTAACTAAGGCAAGCTTCTGGAACCCCCTAGAACAGCGTTTCTCAACTGGTGGGTCGCGACCCGTTTTGATCAGCATATTTAATTTTAGTTAAATTCAGACTATTGAAACTGGATTAGCATGACCAGGTTAACTTGTTTTATTATTATTATTATTATTATTATTATTATTATTATTATTATTATTATTATTATTATTATTATTATTATTAACTTGTTCAAAAACATATAGGCATGTAATTCAAGATAAGTCTGCCTTTTATTTCATATTTCATACAGTTCAAATAAGACTTTCTGAGCATGACCAGTTTGACTTGTTTAAATTTAAAAACATATAGGCCTGTAATTCAAGTCTGCCTTATTTCAATTGGTTTTTAGCCCTAGTTGCACTTCTGTTGCACTTTTTTGTTCATTTGAGGTTTATAACAGTGCATGAAGGCATTGTGTATTAAATTAATGCGCTATTTTTTCTGCAATAAATTTGAGTGGTTTAAATAAAAATCTGAAATTTGGGTCGCGACTTCATGACAAGGAAAATAGTGGGTCCTGAGGCTACACCAGTTGAGAACCACTGCCCTAGAAGTACAGAGTAAAAAGAGCCAACAGCTCAAATAAATAAACAACTAGAATGTATAGTCCATTCTCTCCCTTGGAATAATAGTGGGACACACAAATCACTGTCCATATTGGATTATACGGTGACTTGACTGACATAAATGTTGAATTTTATCTGAATTAATTTATTTTCCCCCATAGAGTCATGCCGATGACAGGCACAACCAAACGAAAGAACGCACCAGAGCAGAACTCTGCACCAGAGAACCCTGCACCAGAGAACCAGTCTGACAATGAAGGTAACATACAGGGATGCAAACTAGTCACTTTTAGGTGACAGTCACCTTTTTTATCCCAAATTAGGGCACTTAAGTTAATGAATTCTGAGTGGGTTTGTGTATCTGTCACCTTGTTCACTCTGCATGAGTTTGCATCCCTGAACATAAACCCATTTTAAATTGTCCCCAAAAGCCACTAATAACCATAAATTACCATCTTTTTCTTCAGTCTTTGTTGTACATACAGTGGGCCCTATGGTTGCAATCGGCGCAGAAACTGCGTTTAAGGCCTGGCCTAGCCCAGTTAGTGGGTGTGGACCAGCGCACTCGCTATTTTGGTATCGGTGCTACACGCAGCCTCAACCATTATAACCACGCCTTTTAAGCGTAAAATTATGCATAGTCCGCTCATTGGAGAATTGCAGTAAAGAGTCACACGCTTGCCTTTTAAGCTCCAATTCCAGGACAAATCAGGTTAAACCAGACAAAGCCAAGCGCTCTGCCCCCCCCCCCCTCCCTTCATCCCGTCTGTCTGTCTCCATATATAGGCTATAATTCCATATTATTATGCTTCTCAAACCAATCTAACTGCAGTTTAAATACTGCAAGCATGTAAATACCCTATAGCAAGATCAGCTAGAAAAATATAGCCTATCCCTATATGATGAGATTACCGTAATTAGATTGGTGAAAGTTTGTCCAGAAAGATATCATTTTCTCTCGCCTGCTGCAGGTAGGATGATGCACATAAATATACCCTACATTATGTAAAGTCATTGCATAAATGTGTTTTTATTGTAAAACTAAATGTGAAGTAGGGCCAAGTTATTGGAGCGGACATCACAGTATAGCACATGACATTAGAAGCGCTTCCCCTGTCACTTATCTAAATCATGTTAACTCGACAAGGAATATATATAGGCCCAGGAGGACATATATTATGTTTCACATAGGGTGGTGTTTTCATTTCGATGTTTTCTTTGGTCCAATATTGAAATGTTCTACAATTGCAGGTTGTGTTACCATTACACATTATTTAGATCTACCTTTTATATCTATTTCGGCTCATTTGGTTGCTATTTAGTAGCGAAATGGAGCTGCACAATGCATGCTGGGGCGGCTTTAGCTCAGGAGGTAGAGCGGGTCGGCCAATGACGCAAGGGTTGGCGGTTCGATCCCCGCTCCCTCCCAGCTGCTGTCGTTGTGTCCTTGGGCAAGACACTTAACCCTCCTTGCTCCCTATGGTGTGTAGGCACCCTGCGTGGCAGCCTGCCGCCATCGGTGTATGAATGGGTGAATGTAGACTACCTACTGATTGTAAAGCGCTTTGGATAAAAGCGCTATATAAATGCAGGCCATTTATGCTGGGACATGCCAGGCAGATCGTTACTGTAACTCATAAACTCATTTCCCCTTCTTCTCAAGGGGGCGGCTGTAGCGGCTGTAGCGGCTGTAGCTCAGGAGGTAGAGCAGGTGGTCCACCAATCGCTTTGGGTAAAAGAGGTCAGTGGTTGGATTCCCGCCTCCTCCAGTCTGCATGTCGAAGTGTCCTTGGGCAAGATACTGAACCCCAAATTGCTCCTGATGGTGTGCCAGCACCCTGTGTGGTAGCCTGCCGCCATCGGTGTATGAATGGGTGAATGTACCTACTGATTGTAAAGCGATTTGGATAAAAGCGCTATATAAATGCAGGCCATTTACCATTTACTCAAGAGGACTTGTCTGGAGCTAGGCTATAAACTCCTTGTCCATGGATCACATTTAGGTGTTCTGTTGCACCTGTTTTATTTTGGAAAAGTAAATGCATGATAGCTGTGGGATATAGGCTATTGGATTTTATGTAATTTTTTTGTTCATTGTATTTGCACAAAAAAGCTCTGTCCAGTAACCTGGAACACTTTTATTTTGAGATTTGTTTGAGTGAGATGGTCCTACTTCATGCAAATGATAAGAATTGTTATATGAATCTTAATTTTCAAACAAAGTTACATTACAAAAACGTTTGTGTAAGCTGTCAATTGTTGTTCTTAGAAAGAAAATCCGAATCGGCAAAAATCGGTATCGGCAAGTCAGACTATTCAAAAATCGGAAATTGTAACGGGCCAACAAAATTGTAATCGGTGCACCCCTAGTAAGATCGTCCAATTGCCACCCTTTGACATTGCCAATGCACGATGTCATTGCCCAAACCCCCGTTGCGTGAATTCATTAAGAATAGAGAGCCGCAGGGATGACGTATTTTTGTAGTCAGAACGCGGAAGTCCCGGACTTCCTGGTTCTTCACTGTTTCTGTCTATGGGATTTTTGAATGGGTTTTTGCCGCGATGCTTCTAATAATCTCTCTGGGCAACGCTGGCTTAATCAAACGTGAACCAGAGTTCAGCCGGATAATCTTCACACATGAGGACCACTTTCATGAGTTTTGTAGCCTAAATGCGAACCCTAGAAGTAAAAAGCTCGAGCTAAACTAATCCAGAACTACACACTGTCGCATAGGCTTCCACGTCACGTCAGCGCTCAACCTGGACTGTTGTTGGATGTGTGCACTGATTACCCCGGGCTGAACGGGATGAACCAGGTGAGGGAAAGATAATTTCCGTGTTCGTCCTTTGAAGTGGTGACGTTATTGACGTATATATATATATATATATATATATATTAGGGGTGTCACGATACGATACGTATCACGATACTGGGTTCACGATAACGATACGATACGATACGATTTTAACAATATTTTTTTAAACTTGAATAATGACAATATATGACTGGAAAAGTAGTATTTGATTTGAAATGCACAAATCCAAAACATGCTGTTGTGGGAAATTGTTATTACAATAACAACTAGAAAAAACATGAGATTGGAGATAAGGCTTATCTTGAAATAGAATGAGTTACACCGTCACTTAGATTTACTTTGAACTAAAAGGTTTCTCAGCAGTATAAATTCTCATTATGCATCTTCAGTTTTTCTTCAAACTCAAACAACAAGACTTTTCTTAGTCTATTTTTTATGCATCTTCAGTTTTTCCTGTCAAGTAAACAGTTTTGCCAGAAACTCAATTGAATGGTTTCTCTCCTGTATAACTTCTCATGTGTCTCTTCAGAGACTTGTTCAACTGAACTACTTTCCACACATTGAACTTCAACAAACAAAGACGTTTCTTAGTCTATTTAAAAAAAAAAAAAAAAAAATCGCGATATGAGATTTCATCTCAACGATACAGATCGTGACGTTTTACTATCGCGAAATTTCGTGGGACGATATATTGTGACACCATGCAGGGTTGTGTTGCTACAAAGCTTAGACGTGTAACTGAAATGGAACGGCTTATGACTGACCACGAATTTGGGAGTAAACACGGCAAAATAATAAAAATGATCTTAACATATTCAAGTATTGAATACATCTGTCTGCATCTTTTTTTGTTGAAGAGATTCAACCACACTCATCAACCATGGCCAAGTTCAAGGCTGACCTGATGAAACTAAAAGGGGAGAATCGGCTACTGAAGGAAGAAATCCGTCTTCTGAAAGAGGAGAACCGGCTCCTCAAGGAGCAGCGGGACTTCAGCAGGGAGAAGGCTCTCTACACTGGGGCCGGCCCCTCAACTTCAAAAGGTAACTAGACTGTTCCTCCCAAATCTTCCTCCCAAAACCAACATGGAAGGCTGTATCTACAGTCTAAAGGAGTCTCGATTATTTAATGGTTGCAGTCTAGGAATGCAGCCAGGGGCAAGGGTGAATCTGCCCAGCCCCCCAAAAATATCCAGGGTTAGTATAAAGCCTAGAAATTTTGTTTTCCAGGTGAGGAATATGCTTGAATTTGAATATCCTCATTGAAAAGTGCCTGCTTTTCAACTTAATCAGGTGTTTCATTTAAACAATCACTCAGGTAAAACAAAAACTGTTTAATACCCCTGAAATTAGATGATCCCGTCATCATATTTATTGTCTCCTGGCGTCTCACAAAATACACAAAGTGTACCGTGGAGTGGACCTGAGCTGGCGTCTGACACAAGACAAAGAATATCACAAGATATCGCACTGTCTGTCTTAGTTTGGATTAGCTGTTTATTTAGTCTTCTACTCTTTTACTTGTAAAGATTTTTTGAATTTTAATCATTGTGTGTCATGCATTGTATATTTGGTCTTGGACCCCGGAAGACTAGCTGTCTAGGCAGCAGCTAATGGGGATCCTTTTAGTAAACAATAAACAAGATGTGGAGCACAGCAGAGTGAGCCGGACTCGGAGCTAGATTGACTGACATTAGCCGTTTTCACTGCCCAGCCCACCCAATTCACCCATTTTGTGTCTAAAATGCAGGAAGCAACAGAGGTACTAGTAGAACAGTAACCAGGGCCCCAGCACTGGAACACCAAATAGATTGGAAGTTGGAAACCCTCATTCATATTCTGGGGTGGGAAGTGAAAAGGGCAAATGGGCTCTGAAATGAAAAGGAGTCACACCACCCCCCCCCCATTATGATGGCGACCATCTGCTCTCATCTTGCTAAACATACAAGCTAGCTACTGTACCTGCTCATCAGCTGACTGGATTTTGTCATATCATCTCACTTTCGTCATGCCTGGCTGGCATAATGACAACTGGCTGGTTAAATAAAGAGGTTAAATATAAAGAACATTAAATGAGCAAACATTAAATAATCATGATCAAAACATACAATGGAAGTTAATAAGGAACAGCTGTAAAATAAACTGACAATATACACATTGATTGCAGGGATATTGTAAACCTTCACAGTTTCATCTACATTAACAAATTAAGTAAGATGTGATGATAAAGGCTTCGAGAATCTGGGAATTTTTGGTTTAGGTACCTTTACACTGCTTGAAAAGTGTGATCCCTCAATATCTGAATGGCCGTAAAAACCGCGGTCGACGGGTGAAAACATGCCCCCCAAATTCTTTTATTTTATCATTCAGTTCATTTGATTTTCATTTCCATCTCTAACACACCGGAGAAAGACGACGAAGAACACACTCACAAAAACAAGTGCTGTTGTGCACCCTATGATTTAGCAACTTCATGCATTAAAGGAACACTCCGCCCATTTTCAACCAGCTTTGTATAATTAGAACATCTGTAGTATATCAGAAAACTGTAAACTGTTTTGAAGTCTGTCATTTAATTTGAGAGTTATTGAGTGTTAAAGTGTGGACCAGTGACATCACTGGTCCATACTAACTCAAATTAATAACTCATTAACTCAACATTAACTGTCAAACTAGATGACGGTTTTGAAGTCATTCATCTAGTTTGACAGTTATTGAGAGTTGATTTGAGTTAATGAGTTATTAACTCATTAACACTCAAATAAAAATGAAAAAGGACAATCAAAATAAACAAATCTAATATATTTACCGTACTAACTTTTATATATGGCTTTATATATGGCTTCTATAAGCCAACGCCTGACCCGCTCCTCAAACAAACTGGACCTGGTCCACTGCAGAACTGAGCGCTGTAGGAAGAGCGCTGTCCCCCATATGATCAGACTTTTAAATACCTAATGTATTGAAATTGTACGCATGTTGTCCTTGTCCTTTTATCTCCTTAGCGCCCCATGTAATGATGTACTCACAATTCAACAATTCGTTGCCACATGTACATCTTTGAGTTTAGTTTTAAATAAATAAAAACCGTTTACTACTCTGTTTAAGGGTCCCACAAAAGGAGACGGGGGGATTCTTCAGTCTCTTCTGAGTTCTCAGACGACTCTTGTGAAGGGAGGAAGAGGAAGAGTAAGAAAAAGCACAAAAGACCCGAGTATTCAGACTCCTCTGATGATGACAGAAAGAAGAAAAAGACTAGAAAACCCACATCATTTGGAAAGAGAGGTAACCCATCATCTGGAAAAAGATGGCTCACATTTCGATTGCTTCTGGAACAATGCACATACAAACACTTATGACAACACATTACACTTAACAAACATGCACTGATTTATTTTATTCTCTTAAGTGCCCCCAAAATTTGGTAAATTGCCCCCGTTTTTAGAAATTGGGGCAAAAGTTTACCTTTTTTTATTTTATTTTTAATTCCACAATTGAAGATAGATGGCCTGGTGGCTAATGGCTTTTTGCAGACTCCTGTCACATGGACCTAGCTAGCAAGGTCTATGGAACATTTTCATCTTAGTGGAAGCATTTTTATTGAGACACTGCAGTCACATGTCAATCGTAATTTCAGTGTAGCATGCTCATGTCGATTTATTTCTCAGGCATAAGGCAAAGGTAACTCACCCACACACACAATTTGATATAGACGACATTTACCATATTCAAGGTTGGCCCTATTACGAAACAGTTATGTATTTTTGAGTATCCAGGACTGTATCAATGTAACACTGGAGTGAGGAAGAGTAGTGCACTGCAGACACAAGATGACCAGTTTAACTCCTGAATGTCATGTCATGTATACTCAGGATTATCAATCTATTTGTGTAATTATGACACTGTGTTAACCTATATTTTCTTTTGATGTGTCTTGTAGTTCTGACCCCAGAGGACGTTGTCCACAGGTACCGGGCTGTCCTGAAGGTGTTCCGGCAAAACCGGAGCATCGCCAACACCTGTGAGGAACTCTGTGTTGACCGCAACACCATCGCACTGACTGCGGTCATCGCAGATGTTCTGATCGCCGCAGAGGGCGCCGACTTTGGGGAGCTGCCTGTCTTCAAAGAAAAGGATACTCTGGGGAACTACTCAAAAACATGCAAGGCATTTTTAGATGCGAACCAACCCCTGCAGGACAAGATAGCTGCAATGAAAAAGTCCACAGAGCTGCTCCCGATAAAATATAAACTACCTAAGTGAGGGGTAAAGGCCTAAAGTGCAGTAATTTAAAGCTGCATTCAGCAATGTTTTTTTGTTAAAATAAGTGTGAAATGGCTCTATATTCTGACAGCAATTACTGAAATAGAGTGTTTGGTCAGTGACTTGAAACCCCCAACCCCCCGCTGTCCTCTATCTCTCTCCTGTAGTCGTGCATGCAGGGCAGATGTTTCTCTGCAACGGTAACTCGCTGAGTAACCCCGAATTCAACGCCGCCATCCCTGAGTCTCTACGACTTACGGTTGCGGAGATACGTCCGCCCTGCATGCAGGACTACAGGACAGAGATAGAGGACAGCGAGGGGTTTGGGGTTTCAAGTCACTGACCAAACACTCACCCAACATTGCTGAATGCAGCTTTAAATTATTTTATTTTATTTTTATGTATTTTTATTTCTTACTGCACTTGTTTCAGGGATTTGTCAGTGTTATTTTATACAACACTTTTTTTAGTGGTCAATGGGGAGTTCAACCCTGGTTTTATTTGATCTAAAGATCTGTATTTTTTTATGAAAGTTCACTGCTCTTTTCTATTATTTATCAATTACTAAAACATTCCAAGTGCACATAACATTTGCACTTTTTTTGTATTTTTGTTAAAACATTCAAAATATACACGAAAATTTGCTGCACTTTTTATATGTAACCATAACAATTTACAGTTACAAGTTTACAGTTACAAGTTTTGCACTTTTTTTGGATACAAGGAATGTATGCGTGTCATGTTAAAGTTGTGTGAACTGTTGTAGTTTTAAAAATGTAAACCTAGGTAGAGATCCATTCAAGGCTGGGTCCATAGCGTCTTCTTGTTTTCTCCCAGTGACGCGGTTTGTTTACAAAAATGCTGTTCGGGTATTTGACATGCACTTTAAGAGTTTGTTTACAAAAATGCTGTTCGGGTATTTGACATGCACTTTAAGAGTTTTATAAAGTTACTCTCTTTGACAGCTCACCTGTTTTGGCGTATTTGTCACAGGGTTGGGGTGTGTGTGAGGGCATGTAATAATAATAATAATGTGTTTTATCTTGATGTATTTGATAGCTGGTATGGGGGTGCTGTTTTGGGTAGGTCCTGGGAACTGTGGGTGTTTTCCTCCTATCTCCCGACAGCTAATTACTGATGCAGTGTAGGTGGAGAAGCCGACTCACGGACACCGTGTCGGAGCGGAGAGCCAAGACTTTGGCATGCACGGAACACAAATGGAGGACGCCAGCCTCCGGCCTGGTCGGTAGACAGTGAAAGAGCCGGGAGAGCAACGGACATCCTGGTGGAACTGCTTGTTGACTGTTTTACTTGAAAACGTTTTTGCAAATGTATGGTCCAAGTTTCTAAATACTGGGTAAATACCTGGTAATTACAGGGGAAATATCTGAGTTGCTGTCAGAGAACACGGTCAAAACTAGACAGCCTGATGGGTAATAGTGGATGTTAATGATCTACAATTACCGGGAAAGTACAAGGTAATACCAGGGTAACAAACCACGCTTCCTTTTACAGTACAGTTCCACCTAACTTAAAGGGTAACTCGTGAGGTTTTCCTTGATAACGTTTTGGAAATGTATGTGGTACAAGTTTGTAATTACGGGGTAATTACCAGGTAAATACATAGGAGTTACCGGGAAAATATCAAGTAAATGCTATGTAAATATGCAAGTAAATATCAGATAATTACCGGGTAAATACCTGGGAATTATCTGGTAAGTACCTAGTAAATACTGGGTAATTAACACATTAAGTGCCATAGACGACCTAACTCGTCTTACATAATCCAGCGCTTAAGTGCCAAGGACGGACTAACTCGTCTTACATAAAGATTTTTTTTTTTTGACGGTGGGACATCAATCAACCCCTTTTACATCTTTGAGATAACTATTTGGAGCAAGAGCATGTGTGTAATCTATTTTACCGACCACTAAGTGGCGACAGAGACCGAGAGAAGCCACAGCCATGGGACCCAAAAGCCACGGGACCAAAAGCAGCCGCCTCTTCGATGGCGATTTTACAGTCAGAAGCCCGAGACACACACACAGAACGGACAGAGATCCCTTCCCCCCAGAGCCGCGCAGCAACGCGCGAACACACACACACACACACACACACACACACACACACACACACACACACACACACACACACACACACACACACACACACACACACACACCGCGGTAGCAAGCCATTCAAGGAAATGGCGACGCGATTTTACAGTAATCCGTTTCAGACTCGTCTTGCCCGACAGGCAGACAGGCAGGCAGGCAGCAGCAACGCGCTTCTGACACGCCCGCTGTTAGGAGGAAGGAGGAGAAGACACACGGAGGGAGGAGTTTGAATGAGAGGGGTGTTTCCTGTTGTTATGGAGGAAATTACTGTTCAAAACTATTGTTTAGAATGTCTGACGGTCTTACTGATGCCAAAAATGAATGGTTAAAGTGACTGTTTCACAAAAAGCCATTTATCTCTGAATAAATTTCCAGACGCTGAAACCATGCTGTACTCAACGGCTAATATCTACATAACTACTAACTCTGCAAACTAACTCTTTTAGACAGAGAAAGCACACATTCTATTAGTTATTTTTAGATGATTGCTGTTCATGAATTCTTAACAGAAAAGAATCCTCGGCTGTTCTAAAATGAGCCAGAATCGTCAAAAACACCCCTGGCACAACTTACCTACAGGAATGAAAACATGGCTGGCATTCAATGTGTTAAATAGGAAATATCTGAGTTATTGCCAGGTAACACTGTCAAAACTACACAACCTGATGGGTAATAGTGGAGGATTGTAATCTACAATTACCAGGAAAGTACAAGGTAATACCAGGGAAAGAAACCACGCTTCCTTTTACAGTACAGTTCCACCTTACTTACCGGGTAACTTGTGATGTTTTACTTGATAACTTTTTGGAAATGTATGTGGTACAAGTTTCTAATTACTGGGTAATTACATGGGCGTTACCAGGAAAATATCAAGTAAATGCTGGGTACATCCCAGGTAATTAAAGGGGAAATATCTGAGTTATTGCCAGGTAACACAGTCAAAACTACACAACCTTATGGGTAATAGTGGAGGATTGTAATCTACAATTACCGGGAAAGTACAAGGTAATACCAGGGAAACAAACCATGCTTCCTTTTACAGTACAGTTCCACCTTACTTACCGGGTAACTTGTGAGGTTTTACTTGATAGCGTTTTGGAAATGTATGTGGTACAAGTTTCTAATTACTGGGTAATTAACAGGTAAATACATGGGAGTTACCGGGTAAATATCGAGTAAATGCTGGGTAAATACCAGGTAAGTACCTAGTAAATACTGGGGAAATATCTGAGTTATTGCCAGGTAACACAGTCAAAACTACACAACACGATGGGTAATAGTGAAGGATTGTACAGTAATCTACAATTACCAGGAAAGTACATGGTAATACCAGGGAAACAAACCACGCTTCCTTTTACAGTACAGTTCCGACTTACTTACAGGGTAACTTGCAAGGTTTTACTTGATAATGTTTTGGAGTGTACGTGGTACAAGTTTCTAATTACTGGGTAATTACCAGCTCAATACCGAGTTACCGGTAAACATCGATTAAAGGCTGTGTAAATACCAGGTAACTACCAGGTAAATATCCAGTAAATACTTCTAATTACCAGGTAAATACCAGTCCATACCTGGTAATACCTTGTACATATCAGAGTTATTGTCACACTAACATGCTCACATTTAGACGAATTGATAGGTAACAGTGGAAGGTTTATATTCTGTAATCTATAATTACTGGTTAAATGCCAGATAATTCCCAGGTAAATACCTGGTAGTTGTCAAGAAAATATCTAGTCATTATCGAGTATTTACCTGGTAATTACCAGATTATTACCCAGGAGATACTACTAATTACCAGGTAAATTCCTGGTAGTTACTGGGTAAATACCTGTCCAATGTTGAGTATATACCTGGTAATTACCTTATAAAGATCTGAGTTATTGTCACACTAACACGGTCACATTTAGACTAATTGATGGGTGATAGTGGAGGTTTACAATCTGTAATATATAATTACTGGGTAAATACCAGGTAATCACCAAGTAAATAACAGGTAATATTCAGAAAAATATATAGTAATTACCGGGTAATTACCCGGGAACTACCCAGTATAACTACCTGGTACTACCTGGTAGTTACTGGGTAATAACCCAGTAAATACTTCTAATTACCAGGTTATTACCTGGTAGTTACCGGGTAAATGCCTGGTAATTACCGGACTGTAAAAGGAAGGGTTACCAAGATATTAATAAAGTAATGACACATTCAGCGGGAAACTAACTATAATTAAGACGTGCCAACTTTGACAACGTTTGGTTCAGTATTTTAAGAGCAAACAGGTTTTTTTAACTTCCTGAAAAGCTGCTGTTTTGGAGATTCGAGGTCAACATTCAAGAAAATAAGATGAATTACAACATACCTTGTCAGAAGAATCCCCTTTGACAAAGAGATTGCGACACTCATTCGGCTTTGCCTGCATCACCTTTATCAGGTTGTACACCTCAAGGCCTTCACGCATCTGTCGCAGCATAGCTGTGCGTTTGTCGGCCGCACACAGTACAACAGCCCTTAGAAAAGAAAAAGTGTAGAAGACATTTCATTTTCTGACAGCCATTTCATAGTATTATGAAAACTGATACATTTGCATTTGCCCTAACATTGAGTTGGTTTGAATTAAAGAGCGTGGTGCAATTTGGAGAGTTGTGGGGGGGGGGGGGATTACCCCCCCAATGCGAGTACCACATTACTCGTCCATAGTAGAACAAGAGTGGGTATTTTCATAGGAATCTTGATCACAAAATGTAAATTCGTAATATTTTTTAACCTGCTCCACACTCTTCCTAAGTTGTGGATCAGTGATTTCTATCTGCATGAATGACATCACTGGTATCAACTTTTTTTTTTTTTACCTTTATTTATACAGGGGGAGTCTCACTGAGAGCAATGCTCTCTTTTTCAGGAGTGCCCTGTTCACATTCACACACACACATTCATACCTGGAAGCTGCCCAGTACAACCACAGTCTCATCTGCCACTGAGCAGCTCCACTGGAGCGGTTGGGGGTTAAGGGCCTTGCTCAAGGGCACCTCAGTGGTGGTAATGAGGGAGGGGCAAGCGCTGCCTTTTCACTTTCCCCACCCAGATTTATCCTGCCGGTCCCGGGGATTGAACAGACGACCTTGCGGTCACAAGCTCGCTTCTCTAACCATTGGGCCACCACTGCCCAACTTCAAATCAACTCTCAATAACTGTCAAACTAAATGAATGACTGCAAATTTGTCAACAGTTTTCGGATGTGTGACATCATGTTCAAAATAAATCAGCATTGCTTTTCGGTGAAGTTCTCCTTTAATTAATGAGCATTATTGTATGGCTTAAGTAAAAATACTATTGACCTCTATATAATTCATCGATAATGTGATATTACTCCTTACTTAGGACATCAAAAAGCAAAACAAACCTCAATATCCTTTCCTTGTTGCGAAGGTTGATTTGACCGGTGTAGCCATATTCCACAATAGCCGCAATGTGGGGGGACAGGTCAGATTCAGAAGATGCAGATTCAATCTAAAACAAGCAACAACAATTCCTTCCATTGGTTATGTATTCACAACTGTTATTTTATACCTACAAAGTCATACATATTCACACATCTCTCATCCATTTACCATTATTGGTTTCCAGCTACATTTGTGGGCAAGGAAATCTGTCAGTCGCATGAAGGGAATAACTGGTGGATTCCAACGTACACGATGAGGACACGGTTCAGATCCGTTTTTTTACAACCCCATCCGGGAGCATCAAAGATTTGTGTGGGTGTGTTTTAATGGTTAAATAAAAACACATTCATCCTCAATTATTTCTGCCAGTGGCAGAACAATTCATTTGATCTCCTACTTAGGGCTGGGCAATATAACCGATACGGCAATATATCGCGATATTTTATTTCCCGATACTGTATCGATACTTGGACGCCAAGTATCGCAATATTTAAAAAATAAATAATTTTTTTTTTTTTTTGCAGGCCATGCCATGCATCTGGTGATTCCCACCCCTAATCGATACTGTATCGATATTTCCCATATCGATGCGTTCAGTAACTCAACACTCGATAGTTTTGACTAAATTTCTCAGTAAAAAGTGATGTACATATTATTACACTACCTGGGTGGTACACAGTGTGTTGTATCTTTAGCTCTATTATTTAATTTTGAGTAAATTCTGTAGAATATCGCAATATATCGTGATACAATCGTATCGTGACCCAGGTATCGTGATACGTATCGTATCGTTAGATCCTTGCCAATACCCAGCCCTACTCTTACTTGTGATATACAATCGCGAGTCTACTTTTGAAAATAGACAGGATCATTTATTTTGTTCCTCGGTCCTGAATTCCTGCCCAACTCAATCGGATCTGTGCTGCTTGACGCAACTCAAAGGGTCTAAAACTTGACTGGGAGTGTATTTTTTTTAGCTGAGCAGAGTTGCTTCTGGGACACTTCAGGGCCGCGGCGCATCTGGTTGACACAGGCTTTCACTAGACAGGCTGTGACCTGGTCTCGTCACAGCCATAACACAACCCTGATATTCCCAGTGGAACTTGGATCAGTTTACTTTGCACTTGTTCGACGCACCATACACATCAAAAGAGTGCAAACATTGTGGACAAATATTGGTGTAATTAAGTGATTAACCCAACCTACCATTCTGATTAGTGTTGAGACTTCTTCTAGATCATGCACATCATCAATTTTAAGCTTCCCAGTGACGAGGTAGTGGTAACACCACTCCTGCAGAAACCGTGGTGCTGGTCCTCCCTGGGCAATGCTCACAGCAAATATTTATCCCGCAACTCTGGATGAAAGACAACAAAGACATTGGCAATTGTAAGTACTGATCTGGTAAGGGAACCTGGTCGCCTCCCTAGGGAGGTGTTCCAGGCACGTCCAGCTGGGAGGAGAGCAGGGGGCAGACCGAGGCCTAGGTGGAGATTATATCTGCACGCTGGCCTGGGAACGCCTCGGGATCCCCCAGTCAGAGCTGTCTAATAATGTTGCCAGGGAATTTTGCAGTCCCCTGATGGAACGGCTACCTAATAGGAAACACCTTCTTAGCTTAGGGTCATTGCATCCCATTACACGGAAGCTTCTGTAATAATTATAATAATAAGTAATTCCAAGTGCAAGTAATAAGAAAAACTTACTTGAAGAGTTGACGGTCATAATCGCTGAACGAAGACTTGGGCACCTTGCCCTTCTTACTTTCACCTTCGAATAGTCGCTTCTCGATGCCAGCAACCATTACTACAGCCAAAAATAAAACAGGTTAAAACAAGCAGCATAAAACTAGCTAGATGGGGGCAAACATATACAAATCAATCATTTACCCCAATCTTCTCTGGCTAGACTCAGTTCAGTCTCTATCTGCGTCCTTCAACTAGAGACTGAGAATTTTCTACCAGCTTTCGTTGTTAAAACTGAGTGGCAACAATTTAAGTTGAAAAAATAAAATAAAAAAATAACTAAAAACAACCTGCATCGCAGAACCAATCCAGAGTCTTTAGGGTGGCCCTTCATGCAGAAGGGGTGGTGACATGCAGAACTTGTGTGCTTGTAAACAGATACATCCACAACCAGGGATAAGCATTTGAAGATGGATGGATGGATCCGTTTACGAGAACACAACTTCTGCATGTCACCACCACCCCTACTGCATGAAGGGCTGCAATAAATACTGTTTTTTTGGTTTGTTTTTGGCAGATACAATGGAATCCAATAATCAAAGGTTTCTACTGACATCCATTTTCAATGTTTTAAAAAGCTGCGTGGTCCAAAGTGATTCTCTGTATGTCCAGTTTGTTTCACTACAGACAGAGGATAAGGGGAGGAGAGCGCCATTTCCAGTAACTTGACAAAGGGGCGTAGGTTTGTTCTGTCGTTTGTTCAAGAAATTGTTTTTGACAATAAATTCCCAGACGATATAGGCAGAGATCTCAACTTATCTGGGAGTGAGTGAGACTATGCACACAGGCAGTTATATTTTTGGGGAAACTAGGAATCAAGCGCTCATAGGGTGGAGACTCTGGAGATGATGCGTCATGGCTGCAGTTGTGGAAATCACCCACTCCATGGGCTCACAAAATCGTGAGTGACTGACAGACACTCCACACCCACCTAGGCATCGCTGATGAAATCAGAGTTTCTCAAGTGACATCACTGATGACATCACTTCCGTCACAAATCGTGACTGAGCAACAGACACAGAGCCCACTTGGCTAGTTTTAACTAAGAAGAAAGAGATGGATGGATGTAGCAGAAATACACCTAACATTTCAAAAAGTATTTTCATAATTTATGAAAGCATAATACTCACTGGAGAGGAACTCTTTTTTCGGTGCTCCGGTGTCAATTCCTACTTCTCCCAGGTAGGAGACTTTCAAAGGGTTCACTGGGCTTCCACGCTTTTGATAACTCCAGAGTTTAAGACCTCTTTCAACAATATTGACTCTGGACACACAGATTTTGAAGAAGTTGCTATGGTCTATCTGTGCCGTTAGCCATTGTAGAACGTCATCCTCACTGTTGAAAGGTTCAAATTATTCAAATAAACTACACAAAGCACTGCATTTTAACAAACGAATGAAATGGTATACAGCCAGATTGGTTACCAGGATATGTGATCCAGGTCGGAGCATGTCTGGTCTTTGTCAAGCTGGCAAAGATTGTTTCCCATACTAATGTAAAAACAAAGGGAATACATTTGTACAAAAGGAGTCTCTTGCGCGTCAGCCCCTCCGCAAAAGGAGGTCGGTGCTCTCAGGACAGGACAGTATTATGACAAAAGTTCAATGGACAAACCAAAGAGGATCCTGGAGCACACGATTCACTGGAAAATTGCTTTATTCAATGACTAACGTTTCAACGCCTACTGCGTCTTCATCAGAGTCAAACAGGGTGACAAGGAAAACAACTTGCTTTAAAAAGCCTCCCCAATACACATCGCAGTCCGTCATTGGCTGCTAAGGATGGGAGGTGCCCAAACCCAGTGGGCCAATAGCACTCAAACCGCACAGTGAAGTAGGCTATAATGGCCAGCCACATTTATAAATAACAATATAATATAAGCCATAGAATAGAAATACATAGGCACAAATAACAATTTCTCCAAAGGAAAGGTACAGGTTATAAATAACAAGAGAGGCTTAGTTCCTCGTTTAGACCATTTGGTTCAACAGTATTTAGGCTGTGAATCCAAAATGCTTCTCTTCTTAACAGTTTATTGACAGTGTCGCCTCCTCTCTGTGAGGGAGACACATGCTCAATACCCCAGAATTTCAGTGTGGCAGCAGAGCCATGCTGGGCCTGAGCATAGTGTCTCGCTATTGCATAATCCATGTTGTGGTTGCGGATTGCAGCCTTGTGTTCAGCAATACGGACTTTTAATGCCCGTTTGGTCTGTCCGACATACACCATCCCGCACGGACACTTCAGAATATAAACCACATGTGTGGTGCTGCAGTTTATGAATGAGTTAATTTTATACTTTTTACCAGTCCGTGGGTGAGAAAATTGTTTGGTGTCGGCGGAGTTGGAACAGTGGGTACAGTGACCACATCTGTAAAAACCAGAGGGAGGGGCGGGTAACCACGTAGGCTTAGGGGGGGGTGTCATGGTACTGTGAACCAGTCTGTCTCTTATTGACCGAGATCTCCTGAAAGAAATTAACGGAGGCTCTAAACACAGTGACTTGAGTGCAGGGTCACTCTGTAGAACGTGCCAGTGTTTGTTGATGGTGTGTTTGATCTCTCCACCGGTTGGAGAGAACTCCGTGGAGAAACAGAGGCGTGGTGCGGAAGAGCCAGAGCGCCTGGATTTCTCAAGGAGGCGGGCTCTCGGGGTGCGCACTGCCCTTTGATAGGCTGCCTCGATAACTGTCTCCGCGTAGCCCCTGTCCAGGAAGCGTTTCCTCATCTCAACTGTTTTGTCCATGAATTCTTGGTCTGTGCTGCAGTTTCTCTTCAGTCTGAGAAACTGGCCAGTGGGAATGTTGTTGATGAGTCGCCTGGGATGATGGCTGTCAGCTCTCAGTAGAGTGTTCCTACTAAGAGGTTTCCTGTAGATGGTAGTGTCTACACCCCCGTGTCCGTTTTTGTAAATGGTTAGATCCAGGAAATTTATATTTTTATTGGAGTGTTCCATTGTAAAACGAAAGTGTTGTGTGGTGGAGTTAATGTATTCCATGAAATCATTGAGTTCGCCAGTGGTACCAGTCCAAATAAACAAAATGTCATCAATGTACCTTTTCCAGAGTTTAATTTTAGGGAGAAATTGGTTATTGGCTGAATTGTGGATGAATATCTCCTCCCAGAACCCCAAAGTCAGACAGGCATATGACGGTGCAAAAGAACTTCCCATACTAACCCCTCTTTTTTGCAGAAAATAGGAACCTGCATATAGAAAATAGTTTTTTGACAGGACTATTTCTGTGAGTGTTAGTAAAAAACCAATGGGGGGTAGCATCTCGGTAGGGCGAGTTTCAAAAGAGTGTACCAGGGCTTCGATGCCTACATTGTGAGGGATGCAGGTGTACAAGCTTTGAACATCACATGTTGCCAACAAAAAATCTTCATCACTATTGAATGTATCCAATAGTTTTAAAACATCCGTCGTGTCTCCTAAATAAGAGGGAAGATTAGGGACAAATTTCTTTAAGAAGAAATCCAAATACTGTGAAAGGGGTTCCGTGAGGCAGCCGATGCTAGAAACAATAGGTCGAAGGGGCGGATTATCAAGAGATTTGTGGATTTTTGGGAGCCCGTAGAACACAGGACATATGGGGTGTTGTACACACAAAAACTCTTTTTCTTTTTCTGTAATCCAGCCCCTGGAGAAAGCTGACTCGAGGACCTGATCTATTTCGGCTTTATATTCATTCACAGGGTTAAAAGAAAGGGGGGTGTAGCAGTCTTGATCTCTGAGCTGGGACTTGATGCTCTCATTATACTGTTCAAAGCTCATAATGACTATGGAGCCCCCCTTATCAGCAGAGCGAATCACAATATCCTTTCTTTTTTCCAGTGCATTAAGACATTTTGATTCATCACATGAAAGGTTTGATTTCTTCTGATTTACCTTTTTACAGATTTTTGCCAAATCATCTTCTACCAGATGGCTGTATGTAATGATAGAGGGATTTAAATTGGCAAAGGGAACAAAACGTGACTTTTTTCTGAATGGTGTGGCTTCTCTTGTGTCATCAGTGTTGGAGTTTCTAAGGATGACATCACCATTAGATAATACATTGCCTCTGGGGGAGAAGAAATGTTTTAATTGAAGAGACCGGAAAAATTTGAACGTGTCCACTTTTAATTTAAATGGATCAACGGTATTAGTAGGGCAGAAAGAGAGATACCCAGACAACCCAGACAAATACATTTGTACTTTGCCTTTACATACAGTTCTAGATTACTCTTACTTCACATCAGACCTGTGAGATAAATATGATTTTATGTTTATGTAAAAAAAAAAACAATAACCAGAACAAACAAAGAGCAAACTTGTAAGTTGGAACTGTCTAAGAATTCAAGCAACTCTATAAACAAAGATACATAAGGTAAGTTGACACACAATCACCTTTCACCGCAGAGGCTTGCATGTAGTTCTATGTCTGACCTAGGAAATGTTCTTTGACATAATGGACATTGGACCTCAGGTTCCTATATGCAGGCACATGGAAAATAACAGAATTGTTAAACCTGCAGTGTGGAAGATTATCAGAGTCGCTATGAGAAGCAAATCATCAAAAGGAAGTTCAAAACAAAACTGTCCCGACCCACTCTCTTTTGCAACAAAGACTGACAACTTATGTTTATGACAGTTTTTTGGGCTGCTGCCCCCATTACACCCTCATTGTTTTTTTTTTACTCACGTGCTGTACCTGCTGAGAGCATTGTTGCTCTATTGACCATCGTGTGTCTGTACAAGGTCTTGCGGCTGGGTTAGGAGAGGTTCTTCCCTCTTCATTGGACCGTCGCGTGCATGTACGTGGAAAGGGGTTAGATGGTCCCTCTTCATTGGACCGTCGCGTGTATGTACGTGGTAATGGGTTAGATGGTCCCTCTTCGTTGGAACGTCGCATGTATGTATGGGGTTGTGGGACTGAGTCAGGAGATCTCGCCTCTGCCAGGAAATCCATATCTGCAGATTGTGCCTCTTCCACAAACACCACATCTCCCTCCTGAGCGCAGAAGTAACAAGTTATGCCATTGTACTGATATGATGAGGTTACCCCGCTAGCCGGGCGCTTCTCGCTCATACTGAGCACATTAGCGCCCGGCGAACGTCACGCATTTCCCATCAAACACTGTGCCATTTTCACGTCTAGGTCTAAAAGCCGGCTCCTACCTGAGTCTTCACGTGAAGTGAAGACGCTGTCCGATGCAAAACATCCTCTTATTTTAATGACATATAGTTGTTGCATCCAAATTGTTGCATAAAATCCACTTTTCTGTCTTTCAAAAACTGAAAAGCATTTATCTGGAGCGCCGCTTCTTCTTCTCTGATCTGAAGCAACCCGGACCAACGACTCACTGTTTACTCACTAATGCCCCCCACACTTCCGCAATGGTATTGCACCTTTTTCGTTATTACTGCTTGGCACAAATGCAGAAATGGAGGTGCAATACCATTTCGGAAGTGTGGGGGGCATTGGTGAGTAAACAGTGAGTCGTTGTTCCGGGTTGCTCGAGGTGCTCCAGATAAACGCTTTTCGGTTTTTGAAAGAGAGAAAAGTGGATTTTATGCAACAATTTGGATGCAACAAATATGTCATTAAAAGAAGAGGATGTTTTGCATCGGATAGCGTCTTCACTTCACGTGAAGACTCAGGTAGGAGCCGGCTTTTAGACCTAGATGTGAAAATGGCAGTGTTTGATGGGAAATGCGTGACGTTCGCCGGGCGCTAATGTGCTCAGTATGAGCGAGAAGCGCCCGGCTAGCGGGGTAAGGGTGGAGTTAATCTCAACAGATAATGCTAAGGGATAGTTCCCATTTTTTGACAAGGGGTTGAATGAGGTACTTCCCAACAGCGTACTTTGTACATGCAGTTGAATGCAGCTGGCGTGGGCCCCGTTTGGAGAAATGGAAGACTGACCACGTCAGGTAAGTATATGAGCGCGAACAGGGTCAAGAACAAAAACAAACATATTGTTAAAAAAAAAAAAAAAAAAAAACAGCCCCCAGAGGTTTGACTTTTTTTTTTACCAATGGGTTCCCAGATTGCCGTATATTTCTCCAAACTGCGACCGCACCAGCTACATTCCACTGCATATATAGGACACTGATTGTCGGCAAATACCTCATACAACCCAACATAAAATAATCTGAACCATCCCTTCAAGTTAGAACTGGAAGCTGGATGTGTACAGCTTTGATCTCACATGCACAAGTGACATGGGAAATAGTTGTACCTCAGTTTCGGAGTGTGATGTGTTGTCGGCGTCGCAGTTGTCAATGTGCAGAGCCAGCATCTGCAATGGCATCATTCTCTTGCATTGTTTGCACGTTGCTTTTGGCATGGAAGCAAATTCCTGTGCATCTGCTGGTAGTGGGGTAAGATCTAGCTCATCTTGGAGGGGCACTATATATAGCATGTGTTTTCCTCCACACGAGGCTCGTTTGATGACAGAACCAGTGTATCCCTCTGCCTCCAATGAGATTGCAGACAGTTTCCTCCTTCCATTTCCGCCTTTAAAAGCAATTTACAAATACAATGCATAAGCCTAAAGCATAGTGCATTGACATTTTTCTAAATTTGTATGAATAATTTAATGTTGGGAAATGAATAGTGATAATTTGAAGTGTACCTGCTGCTTTGTAAAGAAGCCATCTGTCTTCAAGATCATTCATCTTCGAGTATGTTGTCCTTAGTAAATTTGATAACTAATCATTAAAAGAAAAAAGAAAGTCAATAGCTTGCATTAGCTTGGTAGCTCTATTGCTAAATATAGTATGTGTGCATAAGTTCATGTTCATCAGACATCCCACCTCTGTATGCGTCAAGTCTGATGTGATAGACACTGTCCTCTTTCCCAGCCCTGCTTGCACAAGCTCCAGCTCAGTACATATGGATGGGGTTGTGTCAGTTTTTGCATCAAGTAAAAAAAAAGTTACATCAAGTGGCTTCCACGCCACCTTGACAACTTTAGCTGGTCTGTGGCTTCTGATGGGGTGACTCTGGCTTCTTCCACGTTTGAAAAATCCAGGGAAGGATCTATATGATTTTAGAACAATGTTAATGTTAGAAGTAGATCGTATTGATTTTCCTTGGCATGTTTTTAGCGAGGGTTCCTATCTTGACAAAACCTCAGGGGAGCACGAGAACATGCAAACTCCACACAGAAAGGCCCTTTTTGATGAGCCCACCTGGGCCATAGGCACTGAGGACATGGGGATGGGGACACACCCTCAGCGCCCACAGCATCCCAGGCAGGAAACGAACCCAGGACCTACTTGCTGTGTTGGTATTTATTTCAATCATATCGCCCAGCCCTACATGGAAATGTTTAGCAACAATTTACCTACAATGTGGAGTATGTGAACTGGATTTTCTACCTGGTCATCTCTGAATCAATAGTAGGTCTCTCCATACTGGTACTCTGACCATGTCTAGGACCTTCAGGAATTGCTTGGCTGAACAAAGCCAAGAAATTCTGAGCAGCTTCGGTTGCTGCACGCTGGTCAGGCTGCAATGAGAGTGAAGGTGCATAACATTGAAATGTGATCATACAGAGCAAAGCATAGAATGTTATTATTAACAATTGATTCCAGTCAGGCACAAGCTGTACAATACTGGAAAACAAGTAATCTTCTATTTCCCACACAACACCCTGGCCAAATGTATGTATGAATTTGAAGAAATGCACAAACAGCCTACCTGGAATGGTGCTCTGCCAGGTTGAGGTAATTGGTTTTCCATTCTGCCATGAAGACATGAAGGGAAAGTATTATCCTTGAGCGGAAAATGCCACAATACTTCACATTAGCTAGGTATCAGAGCCATTTTCACCAACAGTTAAATCAATAATCCCATGTCACTACACTTTCCCCTATACATGTAACCATTAAGCCATATATCTAAACATCCTGGCAGTAGAGGTCTTTCATTAAAATCAGATTGGTCCAGCTTAGTTTTTCTTTCAGAAATGTCTTTTTAAATAGTAATCCAACATTATTCATTATCCAACAACATGAATTATTATTTCAATAGAAGAGCACTCGTGCACATCCAAGGCGGGAGGTGCTGGTCACAGCAAGAACAATCTAAACACTGGATCCAATGAATTATTATTTCTTATTCTCTGAGACAAGGACATTGTGCCTCACAGCTCTCATCTTACGTTGGCACTGTGACTGCGACAGTTTGACCAAGCAGCCATGTACATATGAGCAAATTTGTTTTTATGGGCTATGGCTGTAATTTATTTGATGTCCTTATTGCACATTTTTTTATTAATTTTCATTTCAATAAAAAGGAAAATCCTTTCAGTCAGATTTTTCTCCTTGCCTCTCATTAATATGTGACCCACACCCCCATTGAAGCTTCAAATCTATTCGAATACTTGTCACTGATGCTTCGAAGCCCAAAAATGGTATTCGGGGACAGCCCTATTAAAATTTATAATGCTCATAAAACAGGTGGATGGAAACCCAGACAGCCCAGCCAACATTAGCCTGACACGTTGTGTCAAAATCATCGTATGGAATCTACTGTAGCAATAAAAGTGATTGCGATTCGGAGACAAGAACGCGACTCCTTTCTTTTTAAGTATTTTTTTTTTTAACTTATAAATCAACATCCGTTATATTCAAGCCTTTGCCAAATGCGTTCCCCTTACCTCCCCTCTTTAATGGTCAGCGCTGCGCTGCTCTCCTCTCATCTGCTCTGGCCGGGCATCTGGTGTCTGGTCTGCTGCACTCCCAGAATGAGATTCGAAAAACAACATTAAGACTGGACTACTGTACTACTTAAAAAAATTAAATAAAAATATGTGGCATCCATTCACCTTGTTGTTGCAGGGGATAGACGTACCAGGGGCGAAGGGCCCCGTGGAAGGTGGTGGCACCGCTGGGGGCGGATCTCTATAATGACAGGAGAGGGGAGAAATACACACTTGAGGACTCAATTGTGTTCTGTCAAAAATTCAGTAACACACGAGACAATGTGGCTCAGGTCACTATCAAACCCCAGTCATGGGACAGCAGTTTTTTAAGTGCATAATTCTTTTACAATTCAAGCTACATTCAGCGATGTTTTTGTGTTAAAATAGGTCTAAAACAGCTCTATATTCCCTTAGGAAAATACATTCCCAAATGAGTTCATTACCTTGTGTCCTAAACTCTGCTGTGCACGCCCAGGCTGAGATTCGAAAAACAAACAGAAAATACCATTAAGACAGGACTACTGTACAGTACTACTTGAAAAAAAATAAAAATAAAAATATAATAATAATATATATATAGATATATATATCTATATATATATATATATATATATGGCATCCATTACCTTGTGTCCTAAGCGGTCTGCGCTCTTCTCCTCTCCACGCCCAGGCTGAGATTGGAAAAACAAACAGAAAATACCATTAATCAGAGATGCAAACTCATGTATGGTGAAAAAACAGATACCGGTTCGCACATTTAATTATTTCCAGACCTAATGTCAATGATCTGCATTGTAAACATTAGCCTACACAAGGTGACACCATATTATCTGCTTATTTAGTCAGTGAATTTACTGACTTTGAGCTGAAAGTTGGCTGTCCTTGAATGCAATTCATGAAACACTTCGCTACCCAGAACGTCTAAGGAGGTCTAACCTGTGTGTGTGCTGGTGAGCGGCAGGCAGTGAAATTTGGGTACAAAATTAAAACGAACGGCTCTCAAGTAGGACTCGGTTCCCTTCGTTCATAGCGAGCCGTTAAATAGATTCGGATCGTTCGCGAACGTCACATCACTTCAGTAGCGAGCATCACAGCATACTTAATCTAACGTAGCACACAGCCAGCGTTAACTATTACATGCTAATAAAAACTACTAACCCCCTGTATATATAACCATAATCAGTAACGATAATCGTCACGCTCTGCCTGATAGCTAGGCTAATCAGATTAGCTTAACTCAGGCCAACCAACCAGAAGGCCAAACGTGTTGGCACTCTGCTAATATGACGGGCCAACTTGAATGTGAATAACGTTAAGCTGGGTACAGGCTGTTAAATAACACAGCATAACAGAAAACAAGCTCTTAGTTAACTAACGCTAGTTTAATAACGTTAGTCGCTAGTGTCCTAGTGTAGGCTAGTGTCCCAGTAGCCAATTCATTGGTAGCCCTACTGACGAGCTAACGCACGCTGACAAAATACTGTGCTTTTTAACCCATTAACGTACACCATCACAGATCGCTCAACAAAAGCAGGTTACATGCATCGGTCCAAACATAAAAACATTGGTGTGAACATACTTAGTATCACGTCTTCTCTCTTCTGTGGTATTTCTGGCGCTGCATCATGGTGAAGAATGTCTGAAAGAAAGAACTTCCGTATTGGTGCCCGCGTTCCGCCTTGTCTCGTACTGGATTGGATGTTGCCAAGCTATCGCTCCGATCGACACTGGCCAATAGGGACGTGCCTTACTTCTTTCTGCTGTAGGTCCCGCCCTTAGTGTCACAGAAAAAGTTTTGCAAAACTCAGGTTTTGCAAACAAAACTTTTCGTTTCGCAAAATAAAAGTTGTGCTTTGTAAGCAAAGGTAATGGTTTCGCAAACAAATGTTTTGGAGTTGAGAACAAAATGTTTGTGTTTGCATGCAACTTTTTTAAATTCACATTAATGAAAAATTTAAAAACATTTTTTTATTTTATTTTTAAATTTTTCTTTGATTGGATTGTTGATAGTTTTGTTTTCAAATCTATGTTTTTGCTTACGGATCTATTTTTTGATTACAAAGTGGATTTATTTTCTCACAGATACAGTCTTTGGTTACAGGATGTAAAGTTTCAGTCACAAAATAAAGACTTTCAGTCACAGCATAAAGACACATATATCTCTCCATACCAAACTACCCAAGAGGTTTATAATTCACGAGTGGAATTGCTTGCAGTGTCATCCGGTGTTTCGGGACTGTTGGACCAATCACTGACTTTTTATTAGGGAGCCTGGGCCTGTTGATCTGTCGAGTGACTGTCCCCCTTGCTCACCCTTTCAGTCTATCCTGGAGCTGGACGGAGGAGGATTGATCGAGTGGAGGACCTTGGAGGGACACCTATCTCTGGACTGGGGCGGGCCTAGAGTCGCACCACATGATTTTTTACTCAGATTATTATAAATAAAGATCATTGTTGTATCCTATCTCCTGTCTGTGCCTGGTGGTTTTGGGTGGCTCCCCATATATATATTTGTGGTGTTTCCAACACTGTTGGCCACCGGTTACATTTGGCGATTGTCGGCAGGATTTTTATATACTTGGGTTGAGCCCCCTAACCATCTGACATGCCAGGAGAGGGATCACAGGGTCCAGGCCAGGCAGAAATGATTTTATCATGGACTTTATTGTTTGTCATATTTGTTCCCTGCATAACAAGGTACAGGGATGTGAACCTTTGTTATGTTTGTGGCCCTGCATAACAAGGCACAGGGATGTGGACTTTGTCATGTTTTAACCCTGCATAACAAGGTACAGGGATGTGAATTTTTGTTTGTTATGTTTGTGGCCCTGCATAACAAGGCACAGGGATGTGGACTTTGTTTGTCATGTTTTAACCCTGCATAACAAGGTACAGGGATGTGAATTTTTGTTTGTCACGTTTGTGGCCCTGCATAACAAGGTACAGGGATGTGGATTTTGTTTGTCATGTTTGTGGCCCTGCATAACAAGGTACAGGGATGTGGACAGGGTTCTAAGGGACTAGAACCATTAAGTGTGGGGGGATGTCACAGGCCAGTTTCTTTAAACATTTTGTACCTTTATTTTAACTCTGAATCACCTGAATGAATGTGGGGAGGAGTGACCCTGATTGAAGACAGGTGTAGGTAATTAGTGGAGGGAGCTTTGTGCAGTGGGCTGGCGTCCTTCTCTTCTCTTAAAAGGCAGCCATAGAGGCAAGAGAGAGAGGAAGCAGAGGGAGACAATCCGACGAGTCCCGGGCAAGCCAGACACCCAGACATGGCATCCAGACCTACGGCTGTTGGAGTAACGCCGGAGGAGCGACCTGACAGAACAGACTGCGTGGCTGCAGAGGGGGAAGCGTCGCTTGAAGGCAGAGGGGGTTTATCACGATAACCCCCTCTTCAAGATAAGTAACCCCTCTAACAACGATTCCCCTTTTTACTGTTTCCACCATTGCTGATTTTTCCACTGACGTTTTATTATTGATTCGGATTGGCCAAACCGGATTGTATTACATATGACACTGTACTTTTAGCCATAGCTCTAGTGGTAATGGCCTCTGCCTAACCCAGCCACACCGGTGTCTCCAGAACCTGACTCAGTGTAATTTTCCTGCACTTTAAGCAACGGCCCAGCCAAACTCCCTTCGTTTTTTGTGCTTTTTATGAGCTGTGTTGGCCACGAACTGCCCTGGAAGTTTGTCATTTTTTCACGTGTGCAACTAATTGGAGTGTGGAGCTTTGTCCGCTCCCCTCCTCCAAACTACCCAAGAGGTTTATAATTCACGAGTGGAATTGCTTGCAGTGTCATCCGGTGTTTCGGGACTGTTGGACCAATCACTGACTTTTTATTAGGGAGCCTGGGCCTGTTGATCTGTCGAGTGACTGTCCCCCTTGCTCACCCTTTCAGTCTATCCTGGAGCTGGACGGAGGAGGATTGATCGAGTGGAGGACCTTGGAGGGACACCTATCTCTGGACTGGGGCGGGCCTAGAGTCGCACCACATGATTTTTTACTCAGATTATTATAAATAAAGATCATTGTTGTATCCTATCTCCTGTCTGTGCCTGGTGGTTTTGGGTGGCTCCCCATATATATATTTGTGGTGTTTCCAACACGGTTGGCCACCCGTTACATAAACAAGAGGGAGAGAAATGTGTCAGTCATTTTGAACTGAAAAGTTACATGAATCAAGACAACCAACACAATTGAAAATGGCAGAGCCAGGCAGGGTCTTTGTAGATAAATAAGCTGCCACACACTTCTAGTGGCTATGTGATTATTGAGAATTATCGTTTTTATGAGCAACATAGCCTACTTTGTTATTGTGTTTTTAAGACTATGCTGCATATTCTGCCTTCAACGTTATGACAATGCATGTATTATTAGTTTTAATAAACCTTATTTAACCAGTCTTGTTGAGATGAATCGGCTATGTCTTTTTCAAGGGAGCCATGGAGGGAAATGTGTGCAACAGGGGCTTACAATAAAGTTTTTGTCAAGATACCGTGTTAGGTTTTGGTAGACTATGTTACAGAACAGTTGGTATTGATAATAATAATAATCATAATAATTATAATAATAGGCTAATAATAGTAATAACATAAAAATAATAACAATGATAATGATAATAATAACAATGATAATAATAATACTAATAATAGTAACAACAATAACATAACAATAACACTACCAATAATATAATAATAATAAACAATAATCATAGTAATGTTAGGAATGATAGGGAGGGTTATTGTCCCTCTTCTCCTTTCTTCCTTGTTTCCTTTCCTAAACACTTGTGACTGGTTTTCATTGAGAAATGAGGTGTGGTTAAGCTGTGTGTCCATGTGATGTCATTGAGGTGCGCACGCAGCCACTGAAGCAGATTTATGAATGAACACTGCCCAGGTGTGCGCGCGGCAGATTTGAATGAATGCTCGAGACGCGACACCACGCCAGAGGACCGACACACTCACACACTTCTTTTTGGACCGATACACTTATTTATTGAGAACCAGTTTTTTGCTTTACATTGAGGATCCTTCCTAAAACAACTTAAACTGAACTGAAACGACAAAGACGGAGCTCGCCGCTCTGGAGAGCCAAGACGGTGCTGGCGAGGCCTTGTCAGAGATCAGCTAACGTAGTCAGCTACTACATGACATCAATCTACTACTACGGTAAGCTGACCCACCTCTACTAGTGACTTTCTCGTTTGGAAACCAGTCCTTTGTTTTGTCCATTTCTATCCCTTCTTTTCTGCTCTTTCACATACTCCAGGTTAGGACTAGCTTCGATAGCTAAAGGCTACAAACAACTCTAGTCCCCTAGACTGCTAGTCCGTAACATAAATTGGGAGGCCCGTCCGGAATAAATCCGATTGTTTAGAGTTAGCGTTAGTTTAGTCAGTACATCCAAACATTCTGTTTTTGTGGAAAAAGCACAGTGAGTTGGATTCAGCTCGTTAAAAGCCGTATGTGTCTAGGTTTAGCGTTAGGTCTGGCATACGGGCTACGAGCAGACGTTAGCTGTTCGGTGCAAACCATTTTTCCCACAAACAGACGTTTGCGTATGTATGTGAAACTGGTTAGCTTTAGAAATTAGGTGAGTACAATAATATAACGTTAAAATAATTACTGTGTGTGTTGGGGTTAAAAACGGGGATATAGCGTTGGTTAATGGGTCCCTGGTAAGTCTAGTTTGGCTGGTTAGCTGCTAGCTATTTGGCTAAATTTTGTTAGCGTTGGTTGCTTGTCGGTTTTGTGAGTGTGTGCGGCAAGGTAAATAAACTTAACGTTGCTGGCAGTGGTCCGTCTGGTAAGTAGCATTATTAATAAGCGCTCTAGTATGGCTTTGGTGTGTAATGATGACATGTAATGATTTGTAGGAATAGTGACTTGTTGCAAGCTACCGCTTGTCTTGTTTGAGTGCCGGACGTGACGTTTTTGTAGGTAAGGCTATTCGTATTTACCTTTTTGTAAGGTGATTTTGTTAGGGTACTGTCCCTTTGTGTTGGCCTACTTTTGTGAGCAGTGGCTAATGTCACGTTTAGGTAAGTACGGTTATTTGTAATCCCTTGTTAAGGTGATTCTGTCAGGGTAGTCCCCCTTTAGCCTACTTTAGTGAGCAGTTAAACTGTAACGCACGTAAGTAACCATGTCAGAGTTCAATGTTGATGAGTTTTGTGGCACTGATTTTGGGCGCAATGATTTGCGCAAGCTTAAAAAGGAAGAGTTGCTTGCTGTGGCTGCTTTTTGTGAATTGAAGATTTCTCCAGAAATGAAAAAGCTACAAATTGTGGAGACTCTCATGTTAGAGCTGCAGGTGGAGGATCCTGTACAGAAGGAGAAGGAGAGAGCAGAGGAGAGAAAGAGAGCGGAGAAAGAGGATCGTTTGTTTCAGCTCGAGTTAGCACAAGTGGCAGCAAGAGAACAAGAAAGAAAAATTGAGCTTGCAAAATTAGCGTATGAACAAGAAAAGCTTAAAGCGAATAGCCATGCTTTGCAACGCAAACATGAAGTGCGCTTTGATGTGTCCAGTTGTTTAAGACTCATGCCAAAGTTTAACCGTGACGATGTGGGATCTTTCTTTGAAGCATTTGAGAAAATTGCCAGGGAGCTAGAATGGCCTGAAGACAAGTGGGCTCTGCTCATTCAGACCGTACTTGAGGGTAAAGCCCAGGAAGCTTACGCTGCACTTGACACGAACGAAAGCAGGGAGTATGATGCCGTAAGAAAGGTGGTTTTGGCAGCCTATGAGGTGGTGCCAGAAGCCTACAGGCAGAAGTTTAGGTCCTTGCAGCGTAAACCTGGTGATACTTTTTTGGATCTCGCTAGGCAACAGGAGGCTGTGTTTGACAGGTGGTTAGCAGGCATGCACACCTACACCTTTCAAGACCTGCGGCAGCTTATGCTGGTGGAGCAATTTAAAACTAGTTTACCCCGGCATATTGAAATACATCTAAATGAGACATCCGCCGATAACTTAAAGAAAGCCGCCATTGCAGCTGATTCATATGAGTTAACTCATAGAGAAGTGCCTGGGAGAGGTAAGTTTGGCAGACATGATGGGAGGCCGGCTGTAACAACTGGCAGTGCCAGGCCTGTGGAGGCTATCCCAGGAAAGTTTAGTCCCACCTTTGCTCAGTCTCAAGGGTCAGGGAAACGATTTGAGAAACCATATGAGAAGTCACATGAGAGGTCATATTTTCCTAGAAATGACATCATTTGTAATTACTGTAAGAAGCCAGGCCATATGAAGTCCAATTGTCTAAGTCTCAAGAGGAAAAATGGAGAGGGGAAAGCTGTAGGGTTGGTCACCACCTATGCTCAGATCGGTCCCTGTGAGGCGGATGGGTTGAACCTGCCGTCCTGCCCAATAGTTAAAGGATTTGAAGGCTTTGTGTCAAAAGGAGCAGTTTCTGGTGCACCTGGTGGTAAGATGGTCCCGATCTCCATCTTGAGGGACACAGGTGCCACACAGTCCTTACTACTCCAGGGTGTCATAGACCTACCTCCGGACACCTATCTACACACTTCTACCCCGGTGCAGGGTGTGGGAGGTGGTTTTGTCAGTGCTCCTCTGCACACCGTTTTTCTTGAGTCTAATGTTGTAAATGGACCAGTGGTAGTGGCCATTATTCCTTCCTTGCCAATTAAGGGAGTCGCTCTTTTGTTAGGCAATGATTTGGCTGGCACTAAAGTTTGCGTGACGCCTGTCATGAGTGAGACACCTTGTGAGGTCCCCGAGACCATGAACTTGGAGAGAGAATACCCAGAGGTGTTTACGGCCTGCGTTGTGACGCGTGCTCAGGCTCGTGTTGCTAAAACGGGAGATTCCAGTGGGCAGGGTGAACCGCTTGATGGCTTGGCCGACACCTTTTTCACCAGGTTAGCTGAGGTGTCCCCGTGCTCCCAGTTTTCTCGGGAAACCCTTATTAAAGATCAGGAAAGTGATCCCTCTGTCGCTCCGTTGCGCCAGTCTGCTGGTAGTGTTGAGGATATTAAACATGAAGCTGAAGGTTTTTTCCTCCAAGATGGAGTCCTGTTGAGGAAATGGCGACCTCGTGACCGTCCTGCGGATGAGCTGTGGTCCGCTGTCACTCAAATTGTGCTGCCTGAGAGTTTCAGGAAGGAAGTCCTCCGTTTAGCTCATGAAGTATCTATGGCTGGTCATCTAGGCATCCGTAAAACACAAGAGAAAATTTGTAGACATTTTTACTGGCCGAAAATGCATCAGGATGTTGTGTCATACTGTCGTAGTTGTCATGCTTGTCAGGTTGTGGGAAAGCCCAACCAGACCATTCCAGTGGCTCCCCTCTGTCCTTTACCTGTCATGGAGGAACCTTTCTCGAGGGTGCTGATTGACTGTGTTGGCCCTCTGCCAAAAACTAAGAAAGGGAATGAGTATCTCCTGACTATCATGGATGTCTCCACTAGATTTCCAGAGGCGGTGCCATTGAGATCAATTAAGACCAAGGTCATAGTGGAGGCTCTGCTCCATTTCTTTTCTAGGGTAGGTTTACCACTAGAAGTCCAACACGATCGGGGGTCCAACTTTACTTCTGGTATATTCCAGGAAGTGATGCATGAGCTAGGTGTAAAACAAATCATGTCATCTGCTTATCACCCTCAATCTCAGGGCGCCATCGAGAGGTACCATCAGACTTTAAAGTCTATGATTAAAACATACTGTGTTGGTTACTCAAATGACTGGGATGTAGCTATGCCATTTTTATTGTTTGCCATTAGAGATTCTGTGAATGAAGCTACAGGCTTTAGTCCTTTTGAGCTTGTTTATGGACATCAAGTGAGAGGCCCGCTGAAGATGGCAAAAGAACAACTCCTGCAGTCAGCTGTACAGACCAAAGCTGCGGGTGGGGTTTTGCAGTACGTAGCTACCTTTAAAGACCGGCTGCATACAGCTTGTGATGTGGCCAGAAGTAACTTGCAGGTTGCTAAGGGAAAGATGAAAGCCCAGTATGACAAAAAGGCAGTGCAGCGTACCTTTAAAGCTGGTGAACCGGTCCTGGTGTTGTTGCCCATGGGTGGAGATAAGTTTGGGGTAAAATTCTATGGTCCATATAAAGTTATCAAGAAGGTGAGTGAGTGTAATTATGTGGTTGAGACGCCTGACCGCAGGCAGAAATCACGACTGTGTCACATCAATCTTTTGAAGCCGTATTATAGTCGTGACACTCCATCCATTGTGTGTGTAACCTCTCAGTCAGCGGTGGAAGAGGAGAGTGAGGATGATGGGGTTGGGTCAATTGGGCCAGTTACAGCTAGGCTTAAGAACTCCAGCGCCTTGGCCAATCTCAGAGAGTCCCTGAGTCACCTCACCACAGAACAGAGGGAGGAGGTAGTCCATCTAGTCGACCAGTATAGGTCGCTGTTTAGCGATACCCCTGGCTTAACTAAATTGATAACTCATGATGTAGACACCGGTGGGGCCACTCCCATTAAACAACATCCATACCGGATTAACCCCCAAAAATGGGCTCAGGTGAAACCAGAACTACAGTACATGTTAGACATTGGTGTGATTGAGCAAGGCGTGAGTGAATGGAGCTCTCCATTAGTTCCTGTTCCAAAGCCTGATTTAACTGTGCGCCCTTGTATTGATTACCGAAAGGTAAATGCCGTGACCAAAACAGATGCATATCCTATACCCAGGCTTGAGGACTGTATTGACAAGATTGGCCATGCCCAGTATGTGTCCAAATTTGATTTATTAAAGGGCTATTGGCAAGTGCCTTTGACAGAAAGGGCCAAAGAAGTTTCTGCTTTTGTGACGCCGGAGTGTTTATATCGGTGTCAGGTTTTGCCGTTCGGCATGAAAAATGCACCAGCGACCTTTCAGAGGTTAATGAATTTGGTAACCGCCGGATTGCAGAACACTGTGACCTATTTAGATGATGTTGTGTGCTACAGTTCTTCATGGTCTGACCATATGGAACATGTGAGACAGCTCTTTGACCGTCTTGACCAAGCAGGGTTGGTAATCAACTTGCCGAAATCTGAGTTTGGAAAGGGGCAGGTCACGTACTTGGGGCACCAGGTCGGTCAAGGTTCAGTGAGCCCAAGGACTGCCAAGGTGCAGGCCATTTTAGACCTGCCAGTGCCAAAAACAAAACGCCAGCTAATGCGCCTTTTGGGCATGTGTGGGTTTTACAGGCGTTTTGTTGCCAACTTTGCAGCTGTGACATCACCACTCACAGACCTGTTGAAACAGGGAGTCAAGTATCGCTGGTCAGCGGATTGTCAGAAAGCTCAGGGAATGGTTAAATCTATCCTTGCTAGTGAACCGGTGCTGGCTGCTCCGGACTTTGATTTCCCATTTAAACTTGCAGTAGATGCATGTGACGTTGGAGTGGGGGCTGTGCTACTGCAGACTGATGCGTCAGGAATAGATAGGCCCATTGCATACTTCTCTAAGAAGTTGAATCGTCATCAGAAGCGATATTCCACCATTGAGAAGGAGGCACTAGCTCTTGTCCTGGCAGTCCAACACTTTGAGGTGTATGTCTCCAGTGCTGGAGGTGACCTAGTGGTTCTCACTGACCACAACCCACTTACTTTTCTGGCAAAGTTTAAAACATCTAGTCAGAGAGTTTTCCGCTGGAGCCTGATTTTGCAACCATATAACCTGACCGTAGTGCATCTGCCAGGGAAAGACAATGTCATTGCAGACACCCTGTCAAGGGGCGGATGAGCCTATTGAGGGGGGTGTAGAGAGAAAAAAAAATACTTTTGGAGTGCATTCTTGATTAGGCACGTGAATCAATGGAGTTAGAAGACTGATTAGATTATCATACCTATTTTGGATAATCTTTGAAATTCTGGTAGTCAGTCACTACTTCAGGATAGGTAGACATACAGTACTACTGAGGAGTCTACTGTTATACTATTATACTGTTTATGCATTTTGTAAATTTTGAATGTGAAATTGTAGAAAATTTTTGAAAATCATAAGATAAAAATGATATAAAAAAAAACATACAAAAACACAGGTTGGATTCCAATGTTTTTTTTTGTTGTAGGGAGGGAGGAATGTTAGGAATGATAGGGAGGGTTATTGTCCCTCTTCTCCTTTCTTCCTTGTTTCCTTTCCTAAACACTTGTGACTGGTTTTCATTGAGAAATGAGGTGTGGTTAAGCTGTGTGTCCATGTGATGTCATTGAGGTGCGCACGCAGCCACTGAAGCAGATTTATGAATGAACACTGCCCAGGTGTGCGCGCGGCAGATTTGAATGAATGCTCGAGACGCGACACCACGCCAGAGGACCGACACACTCACACACTTCTTTTTGGACCGATACACTTATTTATTGAGAACCAGTTTTTTGCTTTACATTGAGGATCCTTCCTAAAACAACTTAAACTGAACTGAAACGACAAAGACGGAGCTCGCCGCTCTGGAGAGCCAAGACGGTGCTGGCGAGGCCTTGTCAGAGATCAGCTAACGTAGTCAGCTACTACATGACATCAATCTACTACTACGGTAAGCTGACCCACCTCTACTAGTGACTTTCTCGTTTGGAAACCAGTCCTTTGTTTTGTCCATTTCTATCCCTTCTTTTCTGCTCTTTCACATACTCCAGGTTAGGACTAGCTTCGATAGCTAAAGGCTACAAACAACTCTAGTCCCCTAGACTGCTAGTCCGTAACAGTAATAATAATAATAATAACAACTTACAATAACAACTATAATAATAGCCTAATAATAGCCTAATAATAATAACAGCTTTCTTTTATTTATTTTTTATTTTTAGGGACAGAGTTCACTCAAAAGGTACATGTCAGCTGGGCTGAGTTGGGCTGGGCTGTGTGTGTGTGTGTGTGTGTGTGTGCATGTTCGTGCGTGCGTATGTGCGTGCGTACCTGCGTGTGTGTGTGTGTACAGGTACGTGTGTGTGCATGCGTGTGTGTGTTGTGCGAAACAGCGCCTAAACAGAATTGTCTGCGGCTGTTTCTGTGCGCTTCATGGCATTCATTTACATGTGATTAAAGCTTGGTTGACACAGCCGAATTTATGGCAGTGTAGGTCGGACTAGTGGGAGGTCGGACTAGCGGGAGGTCATGGCAGGGTCTGACTAGCGGGAGGTCGGACTAGCGGGAAGTCGGACTAGCGCCCGGACCCCTCAATATGCTGCGCGATCGGAGTGAGAACGGGTTGAGTATTTATACTCAGTGACCTGGTCTAGAACAGCCCCCTCAAGGGTTAAGTTAAGTTATGGTGATGGGTGGTGATGTCAAAGCCAGTGGGGGGTGCAGCAGAGCCCCTCCGCCCAAACCACATGACCTCGTTCTTGCTGGTGTTTAGCAGGAGGTTGAGGGAGGAAAAGGCCTCCTGCTAAACAACATAGAGGCCATTTACACCTGGCGTTAACATGCGATAAACATACTGGGTTGGGCGGGTACGGTCCTCCAGTGGTTCAGGTCCTATCTTCAAAACAGGAAGTACTTCGTTTCCATTGGCAATTACACATCTGACCTAACTAGTATGACTTGTGGGGTGCCTCAAGGATCCATTATGGGGCCTGTTCTTTTCAACCTTTATATGCTCCCTCTAGGCCTAATTATGCAAAAAAACAAAATAGCTTATCATAACTACGCAGACGTCACTCAGCTGTCTATAACTCTTTCCTCAGCTGACTATGCTCCCAGAGAATCATTGTGCCAGTGCATTGACCAAATAAATAACTGGATGCGCCAGAATTTCCTACAGCTAAACAAAGACAAAACAGAGGTGATCGTCTTTGGTCCCAAAGAACAAAGGCTTAAAATCACTGCACGCCTTGAGTCTCGATCTCTGAAGCCTAAGGATCAAGTCAAAAATCTTGGTGTTTATTGATTCCGATCTCAACTTTAACTCCCACATTAAGACAATCAGAAAATTAGCTTTTTATCATCTTAAAAATATAGCTTCTTAAAAATAAGAATTAGGGGCTACATGTCCAGACAGGATCTAGAAAAACTAATTCACGCCTTTATCTATAGTAGGTTAGACTACTGCAATAGCCTTTTCTCTGGTCTCTCCAAAAAATAACTTAGGCAACTTCAGCTCATTCAGAATGCTGCTGCTAGAGTTCTAACGAAGACTAAGAAAGCTGATCACATCACTCCAGTTCTTAAGTCTTTACACTGTTTGCCAGTGTGTCATAGCATAGATTTTAAAATACTGTTACCTACAAATCACTTAATGGCCTAGGCCCAAAATACATCGCTGAATTGCTCCCATGCTACGAACCATCTAGACCTCTCAGGTCAGCAGGGTCCGGCTTACTAACTGTCCCTAGGATAAAATCAAATCATGGGAAGGCCGCATTTACCCACTATGCTTCCGCTAGCTGGAACAAAACTGCCTGAAGACCTCAGATCTGCCTCAACTTTACTTACTTTTAAAAATAGACTAAAGATGTTTATGTTTACGGTCGCTTTTAACTGCTGACAGCTGTTTTTTAGGAGATATGTGTGGCCTGTAAAGGTTCGAGTCCAACTGTTATAAAGGTATGGACATTTTTCCAATCATGCTTGTGTAGTCATGTTTCTTATATAGTCATGATGTCGGGGGATTCAATATAGAAAAAAATATTTATTTTATTCTATTATGCAAACCCAATGAGTCCTCTATTAGTTTTTGGCTCTTTTTGTAACTGCTGCGCCTGTTGCTTAATGCACTTTTTATGCTCTTTCTTAAAGTTTTGTTGTCATGCTTTTAAATGTCAATTTCATTCTCTTCTTTTATTCTTTTGTTTTCTTGTCAACCATTTTATGTGAAGCACTTTGAATTGCCTCTGTGTATGAAATGTGCTATACAAATAAACTTGACTTGACTTGACTTGACTGATTCGCTCTGCAGTTATAGTGCAAAACGAACACTTCCGAGGACAGCTTCAGGGGAGATGGACTGCCGTGAAGCTAGCTGCTGCTATGATCGGCCAGAGAGAGAGAGGTGACATAGAACCCTTGCTATATATACTAGAATGAACTGATGTCATTGCGGACGTCATACTTGGACTTGACTGACCACAACATAGCTGACGTCATACTAGAACTTGACTGATCAGGTTATGCATGTGTGGCCTTCTGCTTGAAATTTGGTCTGGAAACCTCACATGTATTGGGGAATTAAAAAAAACAGTGGGCTACTTGCAACTAGTTGTCTGCTGGACATTAATACCTTTCTATAAATGGCTACAGTTAGTTGTTGCTGAGGCTATAAAGTTACTGTGGATCATCTAAGAATTTGTTCATAACCATGATGTCAGCAAATGGCAGCATAATCAGAGGTTATGAGATCATATTCATATAGCCTAGTTGAACTTGCAATTGCAGGAAAGCAAAGCGTTTTCCACACATGTATTTTAATTCCCAATTTGCATTTACAAGTAAATCAAAGTAAATTGGATAATGGATAACGGATAATGGATCACGAGTCGTTTCCCGTTTTTTATTATCAAAGAAAAAATGGGAAACGACTTGTTTTTCGTTTCCTCTTTTCCAAACGAAAAAATGGATGGCCGCCAAATACACGGACTGACAACACCTCCGGTCGGGATTTTCAAAATAAAAACCCACCATTGCTAAGCGCTGTTGGTAATGGGAGACATTCAACATTGAGTAGGTATTGTATAGCAGGCTAAAAAGGCTTTGAAAGTTATTTATCAAACAAGAATCTTTGTCACGTGGAACAATTTTATATTAAAGGTTGTTTGTTTCATAATTAAATTTGTATGATGGCATTTATGTTTGTCCAAAGATAGTGTGAAGGGTTGAAATATTTTAAGATAGTTCAGTTATTTGTTTATGATGAAGATTTTTTTGTTTCCCTGTCACAAAAAGAGGAATAGCCTAAGGGAACAACAACAACAAATTGGTATCGACCCAAAATTGTGCAATCAGTGCATCCCTAATTTAAATTTAGTCATATTTGTCTACTAACTAGACCAGTAGTTCTCAACCTTTTGGCTCGTGAGCCCTTACAAACTCTTGATGCCTACTGTGGTGACCCCTGTTACAGGAGCACAGAGTCTATGTCCTCCTATAACGGAAAGAGTAGAGAAATAAGGATATAGGCCTATAAGTTTTATCTTTTTTCAGCTTGTTTCAATGAAAGCCGTCTAGTACTTTTGCTTACTTTTAGAAATAAAATAAGATACAAGTTTGGATACAAGTTATTGAATATAGGTATGTCATGCAACATAGAAGAACTATGGCAAGGTATTTCCCAACATTTGATTAAAAAAAATGCCCTGGAATTTATCAAAAATGCCCCCGAAACATATTTCACAGGGGTAAAAAAAAAATCAGCATCACATTAATGATCGATGGAAAAGTCTCACATCATCCTTAGTTTAGTTGTATATTCATCATTTTATTCTCTGTGTGATTGATTATGAAGCTCTGAGGTCCATAATGTATTTACAGCCCATTATACAGCACACATCATTCCATATCTTTACATTCACCTCTGTGATCACACAACATGGAAACCTCTGAAACACTTTAAATTGTCTTTATGAGGATCAATCCTGTCACAATATTGGAGCTTGCAGCTGATTGGTTGAACAATTAATGTTTAGTTTGTTATTACAAATATTCATTCAGGCTTTCTATCATTGCTATGGTGCTTGTGCAGGGCCGGATTAATAGTACCATGGACCCCGGGGCTATTCACTTTCTATTGTGACAATATTGTAGGGATGACTAGTGCTTTCACAAAATAGAAACTGACATTTTTATGAATAATAATCATCAGTAATGTGGAAATAATAGCTAAGTGGGTAAAGGCAAATAATATAACAGCTAGAAAAGTCTGATAAGAAATTACATCACTTTACTGTAATGCAGCCTTTAAAACCAGGAATACTAGACCATATCCAACATCTAAGACCATTTCTAGTCTCATATCACCATTATGCATCCAGTCCTACTTCAGCATTCAGTATGCCAGGGGTCCGTCCCCAATTACTTTTCACCAAGGGCCGAGGGCTGCCGCCGACGCGGAAAGATTTGGGGCATTTGAAACTAGATTTAGAGGAATAACTCATTTTAAGTTAACAGTTGTGATGTCAACTTTACCTTACCGATAATCAACTATCCTTCTCCCCTTTCATTGCTGCCACCGCACGTTCCTGCCGGTTTGCCCTCTACAATATCTGAAAAATCCTTCCATTTCTCAAGCAACTCCTGGTTCAATCCCTTGTCATTTCCCGCCTTGACTACTGTAACGTTCTGCTTGCCGGTCTTCCTGCCTCTGCTATCCAACCACTTCAACTCATTCAAAATGCTGCAGCCCCTCTGGTTTTCAATCAAAATACATTTTCACATGTCACCCCCCTCCTACGCGATCTACATTGGCTTCCCATTTTGGCTCGCATCAAATTCAATACCCTGGTTTTAGCCTAGCAGTCCATCAAACAGCCTCCCCATATTTACAGCCACTGGTCAGTTTCCAAACCTCCCAGCGCTCCCTCCGCCCCTCCACTAGTGCAGGACGTCTCGCCCCTCCCTCCCTGCGCGGGCCTACAGGTCGCTCTCGACCAAGACTTTTTTCAGATCTCGCCCCGACTTGGTGGAATGAGCTCCCCTCCGCGGCTAGAACGGCCACATCTCTGCCCATATTTAAAAGAAAACTAAAAACACATCTATTTACTATCCACTTTCCTACCTCTCCCTCTACTGCATCTCTTGGACTCCTGAATTGTTTTATACACTGTAATAATCTGCACTCTTGATCATCTTTTATCTATGCATATTTTTATCATGATCACATATTGTCTGTTTTAATCTATTTTAATTGTTCTGCTATGTTTTATTGTGTGATGTATTTTATCTGTTGTACGTCGCTTTGGATAATAGCATCTGCTAAATGACAATAAAGTAAAAGTAAAGTGGAACAAATACTGCACTTGGTCTGTTGTCTTTCCGGTCTGCCGCAGCCAATGACTGGAACAATCTGCAAAAAACACTGAAACTGGACAAATTGATTCCCAAATTAGCTTTTAAGCAATTGATTGTGGACATTCTTGATGATACATGCAGCTGTTTCCCGACCCACTAATATCCCAGATCCCTGGTTGTAGTTTGTTTGCATTTTTGTTCTTGCCTTGCTTTGCTGTGGCTGTTTTGCTTTTGCCTGTTTGTCTTGCTGCTTGCTGCGACTCTGTTGCCCGATGTTGGTCTGTTAGCTAGTTTTCTGTTGCGTGTGTGCTAGATTGTATAATGTTTCTTATGTAATGTCTCCTGTCACTAATACCTGTAAACGAATGGATGTGTTGGATATGTGCTGTTGTCCTTTTAAATGTTTTTTTTTGTTTCTTTTAGTCCCTACCCCTCTCCCTCAAGAGGCTTGCCTTTTGTCAGGTCGCCATTGTAAATAAGAATTTGTTCTTAATGACTTGCCTGGTTAAATAAAGGTTAAAAAAAAAAAAAAAAAAAAAAAAAAAAAAAAATCATTGTTCAGTCTTAACTCATTGAGTGCCAGCCACTTTTGGAGAACGGATGCTCCCAGTGCCAGAGTTTTCAAAGCGTTTTCAGTGATTTCTCGAGGCCCACAGAATATTGTGTGATATTACTATGTAAACACCGAACACGCACAAGAACGAGCTGGCTCTATTGTATCATCAGCAAAAAAAAGTTTATTGATACCATTTTCCGTTCTTTAGTTATGAGCCGGAGAAGATAGGTTGTTTTCAGCGTTTTCAGGCTTTTCAAATTATTAGCTGAGATAATCCGCCTTTTGTGAAATGCAGCATTTCAAGCACATTCACTGAGTCTGAAGATAATATTTTCTGATGTAGTGACGTAGTTGTTGTGTGATGCCCTGCGTGCACCACCCCCCTCCCCCCCTCCCCCCGTAAACTCCTCCCCACACTGCACACAGCCTCACGCAACCATTATATTTTCGGAGTGCTGCGTTTGTGTGCTGCTGTCGGCTCTCAGCGCCACAGCAGGGAAGAGCCAACCCGGATTGCTGAATGGTTTGGCGTCAGGGGCTGCTTTCCTGGCTGCTAATCGGGTGGAGAAACTATACAGACAGACAGACAGACAGGGACAGAGGGGCTCAGTTGTGAGCGCGGATTGACTCCTGTTCGGAGCCAATGTCAGCTCCCGCGACAGAGCAAATGGCTCTGGGAGCATGCATCGGTTTGTCTTTGATCCACGGCTTTTAGGCTGTTTCTCGGACCTGTCTCTAATCTGGACTGCACCGAGCAAGCACTGTCGCCACCTAATGAGTCCGTAAAATAGGTTATACACCTCCAATAGCTACTATAGTTGTACAGGAGCTGCGGAAGGCTTTGATCGACGTCCCACCGTCAAAAAACGCATTGGACGTCGAAGGACGTCCGTGGCATTCTACGTCACTATTTAATTGGACGTCGAAGGACGTCCATGGCATTCAATGAGTTAACCACCAATATTTGATCCTTTTCTCACTGGGTGGGTTAATTTAAGCATAAGTATTTAAGCATATATCAGGGTATATGATATTGTAGCATTGTCAGGAACCAAGCGAGAGTCAGTATCTAGTCACCGCACTTTATTGGGTATCACACGGTCCGAGGGCCACTGTCAGCCGTAGCCCACGCCAAAACTAACCCCTCAACACACACCCAAAACCACGCTAGGTTCAGGTGTGTTCAGGTCAGTGGGAATAACACAACCGGCTGTGATCACCACCTCGGCTTCCTGCACAGCAACCGTGGGGGGTGTAGGGCAGCTCGGCTGTGCCGGTCCCTCCGGCGTTAGTAGCGACACCCACTCACCTGCTAATATGAGCGTCGCTCTCCCGATCCTAACGACGTTCTCTTCCCCCCGGCTTTCCACACTCTCCCCAACCCGTGTCTCTTCCCTGACCTCCACTGTCTCAGTGCAGTCTCTGGCCAAATGTCCAGGCCTCTTACACGACCAGCAGAGTCTCACCTGCCAGCCGCCTGCACGTCTCTCCTCTACCGCCGTCCTCTGCTCCCCGACAGCCTCCGGACACCCCCTGGCGAGATGCCCGAAGGCTCCGCACGACCAGCAGACACCCGGCCGTCCCCAGTATCGTTGCTCCGCGTACCCCGTCTGTCCCCCGGAACCACTGCGACACCACCTCGCCAGGTACCCATTTCCCCCACAAGTCCAACACTCTCTTTGCGGCTCCTCCGTCCGCTTCTCTCCGCGCTGCGCGACCTCCCGTAGCAGCTCCATAAGCGTCGCCTCCAACAGCCGTCTGATCTCCTGCATCAAGCGGGCCAACACGCCGGCAAGTACCGCGCTGAGCTCGCTTCAGGCGGCCCTCCATGCTAGCAAGCACCGAGCTAAACTCCGGGGTCGGTAGCTCCTTTTCCCCCCCGTCCACCGACAGGCGTTCTTCTATGTGCACCATTCCACGTGGTCCTTGTAGCAGCTAGCACACAAACAGCTAACCGCTAACGCCAGGTCGCGCTCGAGTCTTCCAGTCATTAGTTTTTCTTCTGACGCCAGTGTAGCATTGTCAGGAACCAAGCGAGAGTCAGGATCTAGTCACCGCACTTTATTGGGTATCACACGGTCCGAGGGCCACTGTCAGCCGTAGCCCACACCAAAACAAACCCCACAACACACACCCAAAACCCCGCTAACTCTCCTAGCTTCTCCACTCTCCCCAAACACAGCCGTCTCCCTCAGGCTCACGCTCCAACTCTCCGAGCTGTCCCCCGCTCTCACAGCTCCCCTCCCCCCAGCCAATCACAGGTGAACCCCTCTCTCACCCCCCCCCCCTGGCTAAATGTCGCCTTCACAGACCCCCCGTAAATCCCCACAGACATGTCAATCCCAGTGTTAACCCCCATGCACAGAACAGTATAACACACAACAGTAGCACACAAACCCAACCCGCTACAATATATACAGTATATAGAAGGGTCACACAAGACCAAAAATGCACTCTTGAAGCTAAATAAATCCAAAACCAAAGAAGTTAATTATTTACATGTTTACTTAGCTTCCTCAATGTAGAACAGTCAGATTACATTTAGCCTTTTAGTCATCAAGATTATTTAAAGATATTCCATATTCCAGACTGAAATGTTATAACAGAAGTGGAGTATTGGCCAGAATTACATGAACATTTGGACACTTAGGGCCCTTTCACACCTAAAAGTCCGTACCAAGGTCCGAACCAAACTCATGTTGTTGTTACATTGTATACATTTGGTCCAGTAAGGTTTGCTTTCACATTGCAATGATCCCAGCGGACCAGCGGACTTTAACATGACAGACCTACGTCCTGTCGTCATCACCTGCGTGGGCTGCGTCTCCACTGATTAACTTGTGGATGAGCGTGCGTCTGACGTCAGCGTCCCGGAAGCGTCTGCTCCAAGGAATTTGCTCCTTGTTTACACCTATTTATTTATGTCGATGGTTTACACACCACAATGAATGAACAGATCAAACTGCTGTTCTTAAAATTGTGCCGTTTCAATAATAAACTAGAACGACCGCAACACGGACTTATGCCTCCGCCATTAGTTCATTCTTGAGTCCAAGTGGATGTTGGAGCCAAATAGGAAGAAATTGCATCAAGGCGTTTCTGTGCAGAATTGGATATTTGAGCCAAATGTGAAGAAATTTAGTCAATGTGTTACTGAGATATGGCGTTACCGAGCTTGAAAATGGCATTTGTTAGGTCACTGTGACCTTGACCTTTGACCTTTGATAACCAAAATGGAATCAGTTCATCCTTGAGCCTAAGTGAATGTTTAAGGCGAATCTGATGAAATTCCGTCCAGGCGTTCCTCAGATATCGCGTTAACAAGCTTGAAAATGGCGTTTGAGAGGTCACAGTGACCTTGACCTTTGACCACCAAAATCTAAACAGATCATCCTTGAGCCTAAGTGAATGTTTAAGGTGAATCTGATGAAATTCCGTCCAGGCATTCCTCAGATATCGCGTTAACAAGCTTGAAAATGGCGTTCGAGAGGTCACAGTGACCTTGACCTTTGACCACCAAAATCTAATCAGATCATCCTTGAGCCTAAGTGAATGTTTAAGGCGAATCTGATTAAATTCCATCCAGGCGTTCCTCAGATATCGCGTTAACAAGCTTGAAAATGGCGTTGGAGAGGTCACAGTGACCTTGACCTTTGACCTTTGACCACCAAAATCAAATCAGATCATCCTTGAGCCTAAGTGAATGTTTAAGGCGAATCTGATTAAATTCCATCCAGGCGTTCCTCAGATATCGCGTTAACAAGCTTGAAAATGGCGTTCGAGAGGTCACAGTGACCTTGACCTTTGACCTTTGACCTTTGACCACCAAAATCTAATCAGATCATCCTTGAGCCTAAGTGAATGTTTAAGGCGAATCTGATGAAATTCCGTCCAGGCGTTCCTCAGATATCGCGTTAACAAGCTTGAAAATGGCGTTCGAGAGGTCACAGTGACCTTGACCTTTGACCTTTGACCACCAATATCTAATCAGATCATCCTTGAGCCTAAGTGAATGTTTAAGGCGAATCTGATGAAATTCCGTCCAGGCGTTCCTCAGATATCGCGTTAACAAGCTTGAAAATGGCGTTCGAGAGGTCACAGTGACCTTGACCTTTGACCACCAAAATCTAATCAGATCATCCTTGAGCCTAAGTGAATGTTTAAGGCGAATGTGATGAAATTCCGTCCAGGCGTTCCTCAGATATCGCGTTAACAAGCTTGAAAATGGCGTTCGAGAGGTCACAGTGACCTTGACCTTTGACCTTTGACCACCAAAATCTAATCAGATCATCCTTGAGCCTAAGTGAATGTTTAAGGCGAATCTGATGAAATTCCGTCCATGCGTTCCTCAGATATCGCGTTAACAAGCTTGAAAATGGCGTTCGAGAGGTCACAGTGACCTTGACCTTTGACCTTTGACCACCAAAATCTAATCAGATCATCCTTGAGCCTAAGTGAATGTTTAAGGCGAATCTGATGAAATTCCGTCCAGGCGTTCCTCAGATATCGCGTTAACAAGCTTGAAAATGGCGTTCGAGAGGTCACAGTGACCTTGACCTTTGACCACCAAAATCTAATCAGATCATCCTTGAGCCTAAGTGAATGTTTAAGGCGAATCTGATTAAATTCCGTGCAGGCGTTCCTCAGATATCGCGTTAACAAGCTTGAAAATGGCGTTCGAGAGGTCACAGTGACCTTGACCTTTGACCTTTGACCACCAAAATCTAATCAGATCATCCTTGAGCCTAAGTGAATGTTTAAGGCGAATCTGATGAAATTCCGTACAGGCGTTCCTCAGATATCGCGTTAACAAGCTTGAAAATGGCGTTCGAGAGGTCATAGTGACCTTGACCTTTGACCTTTGACCACCAAAATCTAATCAGATCATCCTTGAGCCTAAGTGAATGTTTAAGGCGAATCTGATGAAATTCCGTCAAGGCGTTCCTCAGATATGGCGTTAACAAACATCCGTACGGACGGACATCCGTACGGACGGCCGTACGTACGGACGGACAACCCGGATCCATAATGCCTTTGGCCTGGCTTTGCCGGCGGAGGCATAAAAATACCAAGTCCACTTAACGTGATGCGTGGGGGATGCGCCGGCGGCATTAAACGAGCGCACCCGGATGGCGTTAATCACAATGTTTGACTGTGAAACAATCACGATGGGTATTTCGGGTATATCGCACAAGCCTACTCGCAATACTCGAGATTAGTTTGAATTAGCCAAATGAACACCCTTGTTGTGCGCAAATTGTACCAACGCAGACAGGCAAGGAGGCGAAGACTGCGAGCCATCGTTTTTCCCACTGTTTTCCTGTTCTGGCAACGTGACGAGTGACGAGTCAGCTGTAGCTTCCTGTAATTTGTCCAATAGTGCGAACCTTCCAATAAAATGCTTTCACACTGCACATAAGCGAACCTTGGTCCGGACCGAGACCACCTCTTTTGGTCGGATCAAATACTCAGTCTTTGGTCCGCACCATGCGGACAGGTTTCACACCTGTCATTTGGTTCGGATCAAACTGGAAAGTCCGAAAGTCCGGACCTACCAAACGAGGTAGGTGTGAAAGCGCCCTTATGCAGCGGTAAGTTTTTTGCCCCGGTAAGCCCGTGCATTAAACCAGGACTGTGCTTGTGTTGGCAATATGCATTCAGCACATCAGCCAACTGCATTACTTTTAAAACATCAATTTTAATAGGCTTGTTGTCTTTCAAAAAATGTGGTGGCCTGTGCTGGAATTGCAAAAAGAAAAGAAAATACACTGTACGTGAACGCAACATGCAAGATACCCGCTGAATAAGTGTCCAAATGTTCATGTCATTCTGGCCAATACTCCACTTCTGTTGTAACATTTCAGTCTGGAATATAGAATATCTTTCAATAATCTTTATGATTAAAAGGCTAAAAGTAATTGCATGTGTAAGGAATGACTGTTCTACATTGAGGAAGATTGAAGTAAAACATATAAGTAATTAACTTGTTGTTTTTGGATATATTTAGCTTCAAGAGCGCAGTTTTGTTTCTTTGAGAATCCCGGGCCACTTACTGATACTTATGCTTAAATACTTGTGCTTAAATTAAGCCACCCAGTGAGAAAAGGATCAAATATTGGTGGTTAAGACTGAATAATGACATCACAACTGTTAATTTAAAATTAGTTATTCCTCTAAATCTGGCTTCAAGTGCCCCAAGTTTTAGCCCTTGCCAAACTGTGGCCCTTGGTGAAAAGGAATTGGGGACCCCTGCCATATACCATCCCATAAACTAGTATGTTCTCTCTAACATTTCTCTAAACAAAGTCAAAGTAAACAGCACTGTGTTAGTTTTAGCATTTAAGCTGACACAAAACAGGATGCATGGTTTTAAAGTTTAAAACCAGGCGTGACTGTCTACATCAGGGATACTCAATACAAATTCATAGAGGTCCAGTTAGAGAAAATGTCCTCAAGCAAAGGTCCGGAACATTGTAACGTAGCTTGCGTTATGATTCAGTGCCATTGAACTTAGGCTACTTCAATGATTGCAGTAGCCTAATGGTACAATGTCTGTATGTAGTAAACGACTCACTGTTAAATCAAAATAAACATCAACAATGTTTTTTTACAGTTTTCATATTTAAAGCGGCTACGAGCAAGACCAAAGCCGTGTGAGTCGGAGATTGCTCTCGATGATTATAGAGTCTGTGTCTGTCTACTAACCTCGCGTCACCAGGGGGCTCTCTCTCTCTATCTGTCTACCGGCAGGCCGGATAAACCCGGAAGTGAAACGAAACAGTTTACGGCAGCTGCCTGCCTTCCGCCGTTTCGCTCTGCCTAGCAACAGACCATAAACAAGGAGAACGCCATGCAGGGGCTTGCTACTCTTGCGAACATCTCTTGTTATATTCTAACAGTTTTTTTTAAAGTCATTTTGTTATTTTGTGGTTATGGCGGAAGTGGCTGCTGCAAACCGTTTCATTTCACTTCCTGATCTGCCCTGGCCGCAGACAGAGACCACACTCGCCGATTCACTCGGGGTTCAAGCGAGACTACTCTGCGTTGGTCTCATCTACTATTAGAGGTAAGATGTGATGCATCGATATTAAATTTAGACTGTTTAATAACAATCGAAAATCTTGCTCGTAGCTGCTTTAACTGGATTAATTATAAATAACTAGCCTACACTAATAATACATACATGTTATTTTCTAATTTCAAGTAAAATAATGGCTGCATTTAAAAATAACATACAACAGAGTGCTTTTGAAAATTGTGCAATTTAAAAGTGCTTTAATTTTAGAAAAATAAGTTTCCCCTTTTCTTCCTTTTGTTAACTTCATTTCACATTTTAACAGTCCCTCCACCTTTTCTCTTGAGAGAAGTGAGCTCCCTATCTATCTATCTATCTATCTATCTGTCTGTCTGTCTGTCTGTCTGTCTGTCTGTCTGTCTGTATCTATCTATCTATCTATCTACATGTATCTATCTATCAGTCTGTCTGTCTGTCTGTCTGTCTGTCTATCGATCGTTCGCAATGCAAACTTCACATGCTGTTGGGCAGTGATGTGTGTGTGCCCTCAGTTTGGATTTGAGTGTGTTTGCTGGTGTGGCGCTTTCATAGACAGGTCAGAATCGCATTGCACTTCACATGAGACATACTGCCTCGTTTTGAACTGAGAACAATGAATGAACAGAGACTGCCTACTCTGGATTAAAACTAAATCTTTGTATTTGCGGTCTACTAATTTCTTTTGAGCATGCCATGGGAAATTACTTCTATCTCTCGCATTTCTCAGAATCTCTCGCCTCTCCTCCGCCCGTGTCTCAGTCTCGCCTGCAGCACTGGGAAGCAACAGGTAGAATCGATTAGGATATTTGATTGGCTGAGTAGCATCACGTGTGATGATTTACAGCGCATGCATTGGTCTGTGAGCTTCCTGGCAGATAAAACAGTACCGTAAAGGCTAGAAAAGCATGTGCCGGTTAAAATAGAAAAGCTCAGTGAAAATGTAACAATTCTCAATGATTTGTAGGTTACAGGGCTCAGTCCGGATAGGACGGCGTCTGGGTCCGGATGCGGACCGGAGTCTGGACATTGAGTATCGCTGGTCTACATGTTTTCTCAGGGGGGTGGGCTCACTCTGCCACACTTTGAAAAGCGCTGTTTAAAACCATCAGTTGCAACCTCAGCAATTGTCCACAAGATGTCAGTGTTGGATCATGCCTGTCTTTCCTGCAGCCTCGCTGCACTGCACCTAAAATAATGGGATCACCATGAGATGAGCTAAAACACTTCAAAATGGTCCTTCTCACTCTAATTATTGCCTCATTACATTTATGAAAAGGATGATCTCATCAAGACATTTTGTACTTTAAACATCCACCCCCCCCCCACCCCCCCCCCCCCCCCCCCACACACACACACACACACACACACACACACATACACACACACATTTTAGAATAGAAAGATTTGCACAAGCATGTCACAAGGCGTCTTCCATATTGAGACATATAGATTATGTACCATTAATATATTCTTCTGTCGTTTACAGATTGTCACTACATCTCTGACTAATGGCAATTTTATAGGGCTGGTCAGGCCGTGTTCTCCTCATATTAGTTCAGGGTATGTTCAGGCTCATTCACTGTTACTTACACCTATGAAAAGTGATGCAATGGAATTCATATAAACCCGCATAACCATGAGCCAGGAGGCTGTGATCACGTCACATATATCGTCGCTGTCGTTCCAGGACCTCAAATTTCCAAAACAGAAACTTTTCAGGAAGTTAAAAAAACATGTTTGCTCTTAACACATTGACTGCCAGCCGTTTTTTTCTTGCTGTAGGTAGCTTCTGCCAAGCCGTTTTTTGAGGATTGTGGCTCATTTTACAAGAGCCGAGGATTATTTTCTGCTTGGAGTTTGTGAACATACAATATCTCAAAAGTACTAATAGAATGTGTACTTTCTCTGTCTAAAAGAGTTAGTTTGTAGAGTTAGTAGTTATGTAAGCATTAGCAGTTGAATACAGCATGGTTTTAGCATCAGAAAAAATATTCAGAGATAAACGGCTTTTTGTGAAATTCGATAGAACTGTCACTTTAACCATTCATTTTTGGCTCTCTCTCTCTCTCTCCCTCCCCCTCTCGCTCTCTCTCTCTCTCTCTCTCTCTCCCTTCCCCTCGCTCTCCCTCCCTCTCTCTCTCTCTCTCTCTCTTGGTGGGTGCGTGTGAGTGTGCGGAGTTTCTTTCTCGGCTTCTGGCCTTTTTCCTCACTTTTCCCTTTCTCATTTGTTTCCCCCTTTTTTCTTTTCGGTGCTGGGGTCTTTAGTGTTTTAAGTGGTCTAAACGGTCTCGTTCGGGGGTTTTCTCAACCCTGGTCTGGGGGACCCGGTGTGTGGCGCTTTGCCCGCCGGGCAGCATGGCCTCTCAGTCGGGTGGGGCGGAGGAAGAGGTCTCGCTGCGTCACGGGATACGGTGTGTGCCTGACAGCGGGATCACGGTGGAGGACGTTTTGCAAGCCGTCAGTCAACAGGTAGGGAGCGAACAGCTCGGATACGCTTCCCGAATGAACAAGGCAGTGGTGGTGTTTTTGAAGAAAGAAAGTTTGGTAAACAAAGTGATGATTAGTGGCATTTGGGTGAAGGGTGTGCTGGTACCGGTAGCTCCGCTGTCTGCGCCAGCTACACGTGTAGTAGTGTCAAACGTGCCTCCGTTTATCAAAAATGATGTGTTAGTGAAAGAGCTGTCTCGTTTTGGGAAGTTTGCTAGTGGGTTCAGGATGATTTCACTCGGGTGTAAGGAGCCAGGTTTGAAACATGTCCTGTCCTTTCGCAGACAGGTGTTTATGTACTTGAAAAGCACCGACCAGGCTTTGAATGTGAATTTCAGCGTTAAGCACGGGGAGGGCTCGTATAGTGTTTATGCGAGTACGGATACTTTGCGTTGTTTTGAGTGCGGGGACATTGGGCATAAGAGGTTTGCATGCCCACATAAACAGGCAGAGAGGGAGGCCACTAGGCCAAGAGAGCAGCCTGTAGCGGAGGCTAGCGAGGGGAGTGCTGTTTTGGTAACGTTACAGAGTGGGGCTGGAGAGGAGCTACCCAGCGGGTCGGGTGTGGGGGGGGGATGGGGGAGAGGGGGGCCAGGAGAGCCAGGTGGATGCTCCTATAGAGAAGGAGGGCACAGATTTGGTGGGGTTTGTGGGTCCTAGAGAGAGGGATGAGGGGACTGCTGTGGTGGCAGGGCCGGAGTTAGGGGGGGAAGGCCGGGGCCCAGTCCCCGGGCCCTCTGGGGCCGTGATGGAGGTTAATGGGATAATTGGAGGGGGGAAGGAGGTGGCTGGTGGTAAGGAGGGCGGCCCAGGGCTAAATGTAAGGAGCAGCTCTGGGGGTGGTAAAAAGAACCAGAAAGGAGATAAGCAGCCAGAAACTCAGAAGGGTGCGAGCCAGGTGAGTGTGGTGAGTGTGGGTGGACAGGAGGGGGAAGAGCATATGGAGATGGAGAAGGGTGGGGAGGAGGAGGGGGAGGTGAGTGAACAGGAATCATCTGACACTGGGGGTGAGGAGGAGGTTGGGGGGGGGGATAGGAGTTTGTATACAGTTGGGGAAATTGAGAATTTCCTGAGCCGTACAAAGTACAAAAAAAATGTTAAATTGTCAAAATTTTTCCCAGACGCTGGAAAGTTTCTGAAGTCAGCTGGTCACGTGACCAAGACATGTACTTTGGCAGTCCTGACACCTAAGAAGAGGGCCAGGCTTAACAAATGGGTTACTGCAGTGAATAATGGTTCCGATCTTTTACAGATTTAAATGGACAGAGTTTACAGCACACCTTTTGGGTTCTTTCCTGGCTGGTTTCTTCTCTGTTGTCTCTTTCTCTTTTCCTTTATGGAGGTGCTGCGGGTTGGCTCACTTAACATCAACGGTGCCAGAGGCGGGGTTAAGAGGGGCCTGCTTGTTGATTACATTAAACACAAACATTTAGATGTCATCTTCTTACAGGAGACACACAGCGATGTGAATAATGAAAGGGATTGGGAGCTTTGGTGGCGAGGGGGTTTGGTGTTGAGCCATGGGACAAATTTTAGTGCTGGAGTGGCTGTGCTTTTTGCTCCAGGCTTGGGGGTTAATATTCTTTCCAAGAAGGAGGTCCATAATGGTAGGCTACTGCTGGTGAGGGCGAGTATTAATAACAAGGAGTTTGTTTTTATCAACATGTATGCTCCCAACTTGGACAGGGAGAGAATAGCCATTTTCTCTCAGCTAGGGCAGGAGCTCGCAGGCCTTAATCCTGAGGCAGTGCTAGTTTTAGGAGGGGATTGGAATTGCACACTGGATTTCACCATAGATAGGAGTGGGGTGGAGCCCCATTTCCCTTCTGCTAACAAGCTGAGAGAGATAGTGCAATCCAGTGATTTGGTTGACACCTGGAGGATCAAGCATCCTGGGAGGAAGCAGTTCACATGGGTTAAAGCTGGGAGAGACAGAGTTAGTGCAGCTCGACTTGACCGACTTTATATTTTACGCCACCAAAGTAATGGGCTATGTAAAGCAGAGATCTGCCCCGTTAGTTTTTCAGATCACCATCTAATTACTGCGCATCTGGCTATTTCGGCCGGGTCGCGCAGGTCTGCCTATTGGAAGTTTAATGTAAAGCTATTGAAAGATACAGCTTTTTGTTCTAGCTTCCAGGAGTTTTGGAGCAGGTGGAGGCAGGAGAAAGGGGGGTTTGAGTCTCTGAGTCAGTGGTGGGATGCTGGTAAGGCTCACGTAAGGAACTTTTGCCAGCAGTATACTGCTATGTCCTCGGCAGAGTCCAGGAGGGCGCTCGTAAGACTAGAGCACAGTATCAGAGAGGTGGAGGTTGAGTTAGTGGGCAGTAATGCTGGCGAGCTACAGGAGAATTTGTCGGAGCTGCGCAGAGATTTGGGTGTCTTCCTCCTTGACAGGGCCAAAGGTGCGCTCGTGAGAGCTAGGGTCACCATGTTGCGGGAGATGGACGCCCCTAGCTCCTTTTTCTTTGGGCTGGAGAAAAAGATAAGCGAGGAGAAGCAAATGCGCTGTCTGCGCCTGCCTAATGGTCATGTGACATGTGTGGTTGGGGAAATGCGAGATGAGGCTGTGCGTTTCTATTCTGAGTTGTATGGTGCTGATATATGTGACTCTGTATGTACTGATGTGTTGTTGGAGGACCTCCCTCAATTCTCACCTTCAGAAAGGACTGATTTAGATGCTCCGCTCAGCTTTTCTGAACTGACTAAGGCAGTTGCCCAAATGGCTCCGGGCCGCGCCCCGGGTGCTGATGGCTTGCCTGTGGATTTCTATAAGGCCTTCTGGGACATTATCGGCCAGGACTTTTACAGCGCGGTGTGTGAATGCGTTCGGGCTGGGGAGCTGCCGCTGAGCTGCCGACGTGCAGTTCTGGCTCTCCTGCCCAAGAAGGGGGACTTGTGCACGCTAAAAAACTGGAGGCCCGTGGCACTGCTCACTGCGGACTATAAGGTGGTTGCCAAATGCCTCGCGAACAGACTGAACTTGTGCATTGCGTCTGTGGTACACCAGGACCAATCGTACGGTGTCCCTGGGCGCTCGATGTCGGACAACCTGTGCTTAATAAGGGACATGCTGGATCTATCTCATCATTGCAACCTGGACTTTGGGCTCATCTCCCTAGACCAGGAGAAAGCCTTTGACAGAGTTGACCATGGGTATCTGTTTAAAGTGCTGCAGAGTTTTGGTTTTGGGCCACATTTTTGTGCAATGGTAAAAATGTTGTATAATAATGTTTCATGTCTTGTCAAGGTGGGTGGGGGCCTCAGCAGGCCGGTGCAGGTAGGTAGGGGTATTCGCCAGGGCTGCCCACTTTCAGGCCAGCTCTATACTTTGGCCATAGAGCCTCTGCTCTGTCTGTTAAGGAGAAGGCTGCAGGGAGTCTGTGCACCTCAGCTAGGGTTAAGCCTACCGGTCTGTCTCTCAGCCTATGCTGATGACCTGACCGTGCTGGTCAGGGATGGGCGGGACACCAGCGCAGTGGAGGACTGTCTCAGTATTTATCAGAGGGCTTCTTCTGCCAGGGTTAACTGGGGTAAGAGTGAGGCTCTGCAGTGTGGGCGGTGGGAGGGGGGGGTGCCTCCACCACTAACTGGGGGCCTGCAGTGGAGTCACACAGGTGTGAAACTGTTGGGGGTGTACCTGGGCTCGGAGGGGTATGTAGCACAGAACTGGGAGGGGAGGCTACAGGCTATCGATGCCAGACTTTCTAAGTGGAAGTGGCTATTGCCTTTTATGTCCTACAGGGGTAGGGTGCTGGTTATTAATAACTTGGTAGCGTCCTCCCTGTGGCATAAGCTGGCTGTGCTCAATCCCCCTGGAGGCCTACTGGCCGAAATCCAGAGGAAGCTTGTGGATTTTTTCTGGTCGGGCCATCACTGGTTGAGGGCCGCTGTTCTCTACCTGCCTGTCCAGGAGGGGGGACAAGGGCTGATACATCTGGAGAGCAGAGTGGCAGCCTTTCGGCTCCAGGCGGCACAAAGACTGCTGTACCATGCTGGTGTCTGTTGGGGAGAACCGGCGCGTGCGCTGCTGCGGAAGGCTGGTGGTCTAGGTCTGGACCGCCAGTTATTCCTGATGGAGCATGACGGTCTGGACACAGCGGGGCTCTCAGGATTCTACACTTCTGTTCTGAGAGCCTGGAGACTGCTGAGGCCTACACGAGGGGGAGGTGTAGTGCCGGGGCCATGGCTGTGGGAGGAGCCCATCTTCCACAACCCGTTGCTGCCACTGGGGTCTACATGTTCTGCCACGCTGAGACACCGCTTTACGGCCGGGGGAATCACCAAGCTGGGCCACCTGTGGTCTCCGGGGGGAGGGGGGTGGAAATCCCCCCATGAGCTGGCACAGCAGGCAGGGGTGACCTCCCTGAGACTGGTAGAGGGCGTCTTGAGGGAGGTCCTGAGGAACTTGCCGGACAATGTGCGGGACTGCCTCAATGTGCCACAGGGGGACGGGACTCCAGCGTTTCCGGAACTGGAAATAGCTGCTGAGGATGGGGGTTGGCAGGATGCGGCTGGGAGGCTGCTGTGCTTCTCCACTCCGAGCCTGGGGAGGTTCAGACAGGCAGGCAGCAAGGCTCTGTATGCAGCCTGTGTTAAGGTGAAGAACCTGGGGGCCTTACAGGATGTCAGGGAGCATCAGTGGGAGGAGGTGATAGAGGACCAGAGCCCTGTAAAGTTTAGGTGGAGAGTGCTCTACAAGCTTCCTCTCCCTAAAAGGTCTGGCGATTTACAGTGGAGGGTGCTTCATGGCGCCCTGGCGACCAATAGGTTTCTAGCCCGGTTTACTCCAGGGGTCGGCAGTGAATGTCCTTTCTGTAATGACAATGAGACTGTAGTACATGTTTTTCATGAATGCCGCCGTTTGGTACATGTTTTTACTGTTTTGAATGGTTTGTGTGTGAAGCTGGGTGAGGTTTTCAGTGTCGAAGTTTTCATTTTGGGGCCTGTGTATTCACTCAGAAGGAAACAGGTGTGCACTTTGATGAACTTCCTGTTTGGGCAGGCTAAGCTAGCCATTTGGCTAACACGTAGGAACAAGGTGAGAGGTGCTGGGCCCACTGATCCTGTGGCTATGGTCAGGGGGATGATCACAGCTCGCCTCAGGATTGAGTACATGTACTATGAAATGAATAATGATGTGGAGGCTTTCATCAGTGTTTGGGGGCTGAGGGGGGCAGTCTGCACTGTGGGGGAGGAGGGGCTAGTCATTTGTATTTGAGTGTGAGTAGCCGGTGTGGTTTTGTTAACCTGGCTTTTCTGTGCATATGTGGGGTTTTGTTGGCATGGTTTTTTAATCCCTGCTCTGTGTGTGTGTGTGTGTGTGTGTGTGTGTGTGTGTGTGTGTGTGTGTGTGTGTGTGTGTGTGTGTGTGTGTGCGTGCGTGTGTGTGTGTGTTTGTGGGTGGCGAGGCATGTTTTTGAGTTTGTTTAGGTTTTGGCTTTGTTAGGTCGCTCTGTTTTTTTTAAAGATAAGTTGACTGTTCATTAAAGGAACATCAAAAGTCTCTCTCTCTCCCTCCCTCTCGCTCTCCCTCCCTCTCTCTCTCTCTCCCTCCCTCTCGGGAGGGAGACGCACTAGGTTTAATCCTAGTGAGAGGGGGAGAGGGAGAGAGAGAGAGAGAGGGAGGGAGGGAGAGAGAGAGAGCGAGAGAGAGAGAGAGAGAGAGAGAGGGAGAGAGCGAGATGGAGAGTTGCTTCAACTCCTCCCTCTTCTTGGCTGCAGCGGCCGTCACAGTCTAAGTGCTTTGCTGCTGCCTGTGCCTGTCTGCACGGCCGCTGTTTGAGGAAGTCGGCATGGACTTGCTCGCTTCTTGGAGTTTTGGTTGAGAGAAGCTTTTGCGATTCTGGTCATATTTATGCTGCGTGTTTCAAAGTGTGTTCCAACTGTAATCTATTATGTAAATTTGCAATCCCGCATCGCCAGCAATCAGCGCGAAAAAGAAAGCGTTTTCCCCCATCAATTTTCATGAGAATGGCTGGGGTGAGAATGGCGTGACAAGTTAAAAAAAATGCTTTCCTTCCTCTAGCCAGGAGAGCACTGTTGCCACTTAGTGGGTCGGTGGAATGGGTTGTAAACGTTCGGTGGCTCCAATAATTATATAAGAGATGTAAAAGGGTTAGATGCACAACCCACCGTCAAAAAAAAAAAATCGATGCCAAAAACGTGTAAACACGTTGTTGGCAGTCAACAGCTGGATTCTGAAAACGTGTTTACACGTTGTTGGCAGTGAATGTGTTAAAATACTGAACCAAACGTCGTCAAAGTTGGCACATGTCTTAATTATAGTTAGTTTCCCGCTGAATGTGTCATTACTTTATTAATCTCTTACCTGGATAAGCTCAAATGATGTTGTTTATATTATCAGTCCGACTTGGAAGCACTTTCTCCCGGCCAGTCAAGCGGGAGAGAGTCGCATGCTCATGCACGAGCCCCCAAGCTCCAGGGGCTCGCGCAGGAGCAACAGCATTGCCCCTCGCCTCTCATGTCCGAGGCGGGGGCTTTCGCATGGGGTGAGAAATAGTCTGACATAACGTAGCGTTAACGTTACTTTATTCTCGTCAGAAAACACTCCGATTTGCATGTTAAAACAAGTTTGCAGCCTAGGAATAACTGGAAAACATTTGATTGATATATTAACGTCAGAGGAAGCCAGGATTAGTCAAAACGATATGAGAAATACACAGCACATCTGCCGTGTGACTTTTCCGGGTTTATTGTCCTGCGTGGGGGGGTACACACGGAGGTAGGGGACAAATTTCGAGGTTTGACTGACAGATTGAGGGCGAATGGCGTTACGAGATTTACTCACAAGCTCGTTTTAATGCTTTTCCATTGGTTGCATTTGTTAAAAACCACACAGAGACGTGAAGGGTGACCAATGGCACTGATTTATGACAAAAAGTTAAAAAGTTAAAAAAGCCACATTCGAGGTCCTGGCACAACAGCGACGATATGGGAAAAAACACACAACAACAACAAATGGACATTCCCTTTATTCCCAGTGGAAAATGCAATACTATATTTGCAGATTTTCTCATTTCATGGGCACAAGCCATCCCAGTAAAGTTCACTATGACCTGCACTCAAGATTTTTATGCCTCCGCCGGCGATAGCCAGGCCGGAGGCATTATGGATTTGTGTTGTCCGTCCGTCCGTCCCTCCGTCCGTCCGTCTGATGTTCGTTAACGCGATATCTGAGGAATACCTTGACGGAATTTCATCAAATTTGCCTCAAACGTCGACTTGGACTCAAGCATCAACTAATTAGATTTTGGTGGTCAAAGGACAAAGGTTAAGGTCACTGTGACCTCACAAACACCATTTTCAAGCTTGTTAAAGCGATATCTTAAGAACGCCTTCACGGTTAATAGAAACATCTACTGATGCACATCATCAGTGTTGTTTCCTGGAATCACTGGGTGTTTCGGGTCTTTCAACAGACACCCTCCTCCAGGCGACCCGACCGAGGCTGATCAGGCCCCGGCCTGTGTCCAAGAGGCATTCTGCTGACCCCACTGCACTCCCCTTTTCAACCAGAGCCATCTGGAGGCTTTCTCTGCTGCCTCCACAGTGTTGCCTATGGCTCTTCTTCGGTTGGCACCTGTTATGCCCAGTGTGCCATAGGCCTTGCTCAGGGAGTGACTGGCGAATCCCCGACAGCCCATCTCCACTGGCATGCACCTGGTCCTCCACCCGTTCCTTCGACAATCCTCCACCAGCTCTTGGTACTTCTCCCTCTTTCTTTCTTGAGCCTCCTCCATCCTCTCCTCCCAGGGAACCGTTAGCTCCAACAAGATTAGTTGTTTTGTGGCCTCTGAGACCAAGATGATGTCAGGTCTCAATCTGCACTGGGTGATGTGTGGTGGAATTTTCAGCTGCCTCTCCAGGTCAGCTGTCATCACCCAGTCTCGGGCCATGGAGAGCAAACCAGCAGAGGAGTTATTCTGTGTTTTCTCTGGCCTTTGTCCTTTCTTGACAAAGTGAATGGCCTTGGCTGTGGCTCGGGTGTATCGGCTGTCCTTGATCCCCTTGCTGATTGCCTCAGCGATGGATTTGAGGACCTGGTCGTGCCTCCATCGATACCGGCCCTCGCCCAGCACCATGGAACAGCTGCTCAGAATGTGTTCCGGTGTCCCTATTTTGGAACACAGGGGGCATGCAGGTGTTTCCATTTTGCCCCATATGCACAGGTTGGATGGGCTTGGGAGGACATCATAGACCCCCTGAATCAAGAACTTGATCCTCTGGGGGTTCTACTTCCAGATATCCTTCCAGGTGACACGCCGCTCCATCGCCTGCTCCCACTTCATCCAGGCACCCTGCTGCTGCATGGCCACTGCTCTGCTGGTTCGCTCTTCCTCGACTGAAGCTCGCACCTCATCCTGCACCAGCCTCTGTCTCTCCTTCCCGCTGGCAGAGTCGTATCGGGTCGCTGTTAGGCTCCCGAGTCCGGCTCTGCCTTGCGCCACTGTTCCGAGGATGGCCTTGTGCTTCAGTCGAGTTTCTGCTTGCTGGACTGCTTCGGCTGCCCTCAACTTCCTCCCAGTCCTCACAACAATCCCTGCCCCGGACACTTTGGCATCTCTAGATCCAGAGTACTGCAGGTGTTCCCGTGCCCGTGCCACGATGAACTCCTCCCTGACTGAGCTGAAAGGGAGCCTGAGCTTATTGGTGTTCCCATACAGCACGATGCCACTTAGGCTGCCTGGCAGTCCCAGCCAGATAGCTGCTCACCCTTTGCTCAAAGCCTTCCACCACAGTCATGGTGACCTCATAGATGAGCAGAGGCCAGAGGATTATTGGGAGGATTCCATGCTGGTAGACCCAGGCCTTGAATCTTCCAGGGAGCCCAGACTTGTCCACTGTTCTCAACCAGCCCTCCAGGTCAGCACTGGTTGCCTTGATGGAATCTCTGTCATTCAGGCTGCAGTTGAAGACCTTCCCAAGGCTCTTCACTGGCTTCTCAGTGACTGACGGGATCTGGTGTTCTCCCAGCCTGAACCGGAATCTGTCTGTTACCTTCCCCTTCTTTAGAACCAAGGACCTGGACTTTGCAGGTTTGAAACTCATGCGTGCCCACCAGGGGTGGTTTTAGCATCAGACCTTTGGGTGGGCTCAGCCCACCCAAAGGTCATGGACCACTGAACCCCTAGGGGGGTCCGGGGGCATGCCCCCCCGGACAAAAATTTTGTACAGTTTCAAGTAAAAATTGATCAAACTGGCGCACTTTGAAATCAAAATGAAGAGACTAGATCATGAAGAACTACACACATCAATATCTTCTTTACCGTTCTGTGGTTTTACAGCGATGACAAAATACTTGTTTCCCTATATATACTATATATATTCTCTATTATATATATATATATAAAAAATTGTCTCAGCCCACCCTAAGAACATAGGGGGGGGGGGGGACACGCACACAGCGCATTGAGTGTAGTCAGAAACTGCTACTAATGACCACCATGGATTTGGAGAAAAAAATAAAAAATAAATAAAGGGTTTTTTGCCTCTATTTTTTTGGGTGGGCTGAGACTATTTTTGGGTGGGCTAAAGCCCACCCAAAAAAGGCCTAGAACCGCCCCACTGCCCACGACATGAGCCTCTCCAACCCCTGGAGGATCCACCTGGCTCCTGGTACCGCTGTTGTTGTCACTGTGAGGTCATCCATGAAGGCTCTGATGGGAGGTTGCCTTACTCCAGACTTGCTGAGGGGACCTCGGCATTCTGTTTCAGCTGCCTTGACAAGTATGTTCATTGCTAGTGCGAAGAGGGTCACTGAGATGGTACAACCAGTGATTATGCCCACTTCCAGCTGGTGTCAGATGTCAACTGGCCAGAGGAGACTCAAGCTGAACTTGTTGTAATAGTCCAGGGTGAGTTCTTTCACCTTCTGGGGTACATGGTGTTTCTCCAGTGCGACCTCCACCAGCTTGTGGGGTATCGAGCCGTAGGCGTTGGTGAGATCCAGCCATAGCACAGCCAGGTCCCCTCTGCCTTCTCTTGCCTGCCTGATGAGCTGGGTTACCACGCCTGTGTGTTCCAGGCAGCCAGGGACTCCCGATATTCCTCCCTTCTGCACTGACGTGTCGATGTACTTATTGCTCAACAGGAAGTTGGAGAGTCTCTTGGCCACCATGCTGAAAAAGATTTTGCTCTCCACACTAAGCAAGGAGATGACGCGAAACTGGTCGATGTTCTCAGACTTCTCGTCTTTCGGTATGTGCACTCCCCTCAGCATACCTCCATGGCTGGGGAATCTTCCCTCTCCTCCAGATCACTTTTAGGGCCCTCCAAAGCCGATTTAGTAGCTTCGGGCAGTTCTTATACACCTTATAGGGCACTCCACTTGGGCCTGGTGCTGAGCTTGATCTTGCTCTCCTCACCACTTCCTCCACTTCACTTAGGCTGGGCTCCTTCAGGTTGAAGTTGATGTAGGCTCTGGTGGTATTGTCAGTGCATCGCATGGACCCAGTGGTTGTTCTCTGATGGGGTCACTGTCTTTCCGCCTCCTCCCGTGGAACTCTGCCCTCCGCAGGGTCAAGAGTTGTTTCCTTAGGATTGCTGAGGTCTGCTAGGCCAGCCCTCTCAACTTCCCCTGCTGTCTTGTACTGCCTCTTTACCAGCTTGAGTTCTTCCCTGATGCCCTGGATTTTCCTCGCTCTGTGGCTTGGAGCATAGGCCGATGGTGCGGGCTTGGGTGCCTCTGTTCCAAATCGCTCAGCCGCGATGTTCACTATGAGGGTGGTCATCATTTTCAACCGATGGTCCACATCCCCCTTGGCTATCACTTCCAGGACCTGATTTACATCCTCATCGAACTGCTGCCACTCGGCTCTCTTCGAGGATTGGGGCCACTGGCTGAAGGAGCACAGCCAGTTGTTATGGCTGGAGCTTGCTGACTTTGGAGGCTCTGTGGGTTGTTGGGAGATGATGCTGTCTCTTGGGGGTGTCTACTTGAACTTAAGGATGAACTGATTAGGTTTTGGTGGTCAAATATCAAGGTTACTGTGACATCATGAACGCCATTTTCAAGCTCGGTAACACCATATCTCAGTAACACCTTGACCAAATTTCTTCACATTTGGGTCAAACGTCAAAGTCTGGACAGACTTGTTGGTGGAGGCATATATCCGCGGTGCGGTCGGACATTCCAAGGATATTTTTTTTCCGTGTGGTAAACAGAGAGAGAAGATAAAACACTGCCCATGTGCTTATATTATCGAGATTATATATGATGCAAAGTGGGTTGATTGCCGGTAAAGCCATCCTTTAAATATCCAATAGAGCTTCTTTAGAGATCATTTCTGCCTTCACCAATCCCATAAATCTCAGTCTCTCCAGTTACAAATGGGCCCACCTTTGGCCCAATCTGTCTGACTGAACATCCATTTTTCTTGTTTAGTTGAATATTTTGAATAAAGTTTGTGTGTCTTGTTTGTGGGGAAAAAAGGTAAACAGTCAGTCAAACTCGGACCACGTCTGTGTGCACCCCTTTTCTGTAGAGCAGATGAGCGATGTAAGTGGACTGGTCGTGGACCTGCTTCGTTCTGGTGGCTACACCTGCAGTGAACATGCAGCCTAACGTCAGGGTCAACACAAGATGTTGGATCTTGGGTTTGGGATTGTGTCTTCAGCTTTTGGTGACCACTAATTATTAGTTATTGTATTAACAGCAGGCTTGCCCACTTGGGTAACACTTTATAAGTCAGTTGAAGTGATCATCTCAAAGATTTCCACTCACAATCTATGCTCATAGATTGTGTCGATCTTGTGCTGAAAGAAGACAACAAATCTATCGCAGAGATTTAGTTTAGTTTATTTGGCACTAATTTAAAAATACACGCTACACAAGACATGCATCTTTAAAAAAACATCAAGGATATCACAAAAACTCAAAGAATTGTTTCCAGTGGGGTCCTTGGTTTCGACAGACAATATATATATATATATAATATCAAAAATAAACACAGTATAAACATTTTAAAAATAATTTATTTTTAAAAACACTGGACTAAAAAACGGTAGAAAACGAGACATATCGGTGTTCATCCAAACACCATCAGCAGTTGTACATGCAGCAGGAAGTAACTCTGGCAAATAAATCCAAACAAGAAAAGTCACATTTATTTATTTATTTATTTATTTATTTAGCCTTTATTTAAACAGGTAAAATCACATTGAGACCGAGGTCTCATTCACAAGTGTGACCTGTTCAGACAGCAGCATACAACAGTTTACAAAAATACAATCATCAGTCAAAACAATCAATAGAATACAGTAACAAAAGACATGAACATAAAACATAAAAGTGCCAGAGGTGGAGAGATTCAACCTAGTGAGCAAGAGCAAACCAAGGAGGCACTCTGCAGTTTACTCAACGATCATTTAAAATTCGCAAGAGGGATCAAGATGGACAGCTTCAGACTCTGCTGTAGCGTGTTCCACGTGGAGGGTGCAGAGTAAGAGAACGTATTTTTAACACGCTCAGTACGGACTGAGGGGATGGAGTAAGCGATGAAGTCCTGGGTGCGTAGGCTATAGCTGGAGTAGATAGACAGATAAGTACCGGTATGTGGGCAGCAGACCTAGGATGGATTTACAAATGAAAATGTACCAGTGCAAAGTTCTACGCATGGAGAGAGATGACCAGTTGACTAAGGAATACAGACAACAGTGATGTGTAAGGGGTTTGCAGCCAGTTATAAATGGTAAATGGCCTGCATTTATATAGCGCTTTTATCCAAAGCGCTTTACAGTCAGTAGGTACATTCACCCATTCACACACCGATGGCGGCAGGCTACCACGCAGGGTGCTGGCACACCAACAGGAGCAATTTGGGGTTCAGTGTCTTGCCCAAGGACACTTCGACATGCAGACTGGAGGAGCCAGAAATCGAACCACCGACCTCTTTTATCCAAAGCGATTAGTGGACGACTCGCTCTACCTCCTGAGCTACAGCCGCCCATAAATCTCAATGATAAACAGCATCCAGCAGATTACGATTACAAAAACTTAAAAGCATAAAACATAACAAAACACATGAAACACATGAAACAATGCAATTATGACAAAAAAACCTGGCTAGACATCCACAAAATGACCACACATCCACAAAACAGTCAACACACATTCATCCACACCGATGCACAAATGTAGGCTACACCTCACAATGCAGGTCAAAATTACAAATCATAGGTCTACGACCTGTCCAATTCAAAAACAATTTAAAAAACATTCAGGAAAATACTTGCTGTAAAAAAAAACTCAGCGAAGCAACAAATTAAAATACCACCCTAAGCATCCTAGTTTTATTTATTGCCATGACAGCATCTGGGACAAAGGACTTCTTATAGATGTTTCTCTTTGCCATCGGTAGTCTGTAACGCTTCCCTGAGGGTAAAATGATGGAGACAATTTTTCAGACGCATTCATGTACAGAACATCACCATAGTCCAAAAGAGGGAGGAGTGGCAGCAACCAATCGTCTCCTTGCATTAAAAGAGAAACAAGATTTATTCCTAAAAAGAAACCAAGATGATGAAATACCAACAGCTAGAACAGACCATTTCACAGCTGGGCTACAGGTGTAAACTTCTAGTTTTCATATTTGGTAGCCTAGGTCATGTCCATAAGCTGGTTGTGAGAGGCCTTCAGTTGGCTGGTCTCCCAAAGAGAAGGGCCAAGCAGTTAGCAATATATTGTTCAATATCTACTTTTATCGGCAGCCGCTCAATATGGAGGAGGCGCTGCTTTTTGGACCCATGAAGTGGATACTGACTGCTTTCTTGCATTACAGTATAACTGTATATCAACCTGCCATGTTATCATCCTGTGTGTTTCTTATGTGTATGCATTATTGTGGTTGCCGTCTGGGCACTCATGTAACTGACTGACTCCCAGCATTTGACTGCACTATTACTGTTTATGTCCTTTGCATACTTGTATTTATGTGGACATAAATACATATTTCAAATGTGTCAGATCAGAGTGAATATCATGTCAGCAGCTGTCTTTGGTCATCAGTGAGTGTTTCTCGCTCCCTCCTCTATCTGACAAGAGACACTGAGGCACCAAGAACAGACCTGAACCAGAACCCAGGGTAGAGTGGTTCAGTGAACGTGGAGTGGAAGGTGTGGATGTGGATCAGTGTGTCACAGGAAACTCTGTAGAAGGACAGAGAGCCAGCAGGCCAGTCCAGATACATTGCTACTCTGTCAGAGTCAGAGTAGGAGATTCCTGTGGATACTGATGTGTTATTGTGCCAGGCAGAGTAACAACCACCAAGAGACCACATCAGACATTTCATTCCTTCCAAGCTCGCAGTCAGCACCATCTCCTCTCCTACTGATTCCTCTGTAAGTCACTCCTATAGCAACATGTCCTTTCCTCTCGACCTCCCAGTAACAGCGACCAGTCAGACCATTTCTACACAGCAACTGATGCTTGTAGTCAAATCTCTCTGGGTGGTCAGGATATGGCTGCTTCTCTCTCACCCTCGTCACCTTTCTGTTATCTTCAGACAGGAGGAGCTCTTGGTGTGCTGTGTTTGGGTCCAGTGAGAGTTCACAGGCATCTATCTGATGGAGAGAACAAGACACAATGTGGGGTGTGGCTGATGGAGTACAGTGCCTAATGTCATGCAATTCGGCATAGCGCCACCTACTGGCAAACACAAAAAGTGGTTTATCTCGAGAACCTTTCAAACTTGGGGAATGCGCTTAGGGGGACCTGGTGGAGTGCAGTGCCGAATTCCGTGCAATTCGTCATCGTACCACCTACTGGCAAACACAAAAAGTGGTTTATCTCGAGAACCATTTGTCGGATCGACTTCAAACACGGAGAGTGCGCTTTGGGTGACCTGATGGATTTCAGTGCTGAGTTTCATGCTATTCGGCTTATGGGGACCTGATGGAGGCGCCACCTACCGATACCTTGCACATAACACACTACCAGCAAACTAGATTTGAAGGCCGCGTAGTGTCCTGATAATCTACTATGTTATATATCCTCTATATATATAGAATTTAGTATATGGGTGATATTTATATGTTTGTTTGTATGTTTCAATTCTGTGTCCGGCCACACCCACGCCGGTTCAAGTGCGAACAGGCTGAAACTTTCAGGGGGTTTAAAGGGCACCAGTGCGGGTGACCTGACAGAGCCAGACTTTTTTAATTAGGCTAATTAGCTAATGATGTGATGTCATCAGTGATGATGTCAAAAGTGATGTCATAAGTCACACACACACACACACACACACACACAAGGAGGTATTGTGACAAGTCTAGTCAGTGATGTCACACACACACAAGGAGGCATTGTGACAAGACTGATCAGTGATGTCATAGTGACATACAAACTGACACTCGCATGTTCATAGAATGCAACTTTTACGTGGACGATGGTCTTATATTAAGTCACTCCCTACCGAAGAAGAGGAAATGTTGTTTGCTTTAGAACTTTATTTACCGTAGGGCTGTCCCAAATACAGATTTTATTTATTTTTAAGATTCATACCTGGGAAGGTTGTTTGCAGGATTGCCCCAGACTTCCCAGGTGTTCCCAGGACTGTTACAACGTCCGGGGAACATTGGGCCCTGGGAACATTGGTACGCTCCCGTATCAATGCATCTCACCATTTGTGCCAAAAAGCTTATATTGATAAGAACCGAAGCCTAATAGTTTGTTCCACTGCAACATAATGACTGGAGGCGCTGTTGTAAAAGAAGCAGAACAGTGTTGCATCTTGTCTCCAGAAAACTCTGTCTGCGATACAAGTTAATGGAAGTGAACGGCCATACTGTTTCTGGTCATATCTCCTTGAAAACAGAAGCAGCTTCTGTGTTATTTTTGGGGCTTTGAGCCAAAAGTATGTTTATTTGTCAACAAAATACACTGGAAAACACTGTGGCTAATCAGCAGAGACAGAGAGAGCGAGTAGTGAGCTGAATGCTTTAGAGCAGAGGTTCTCAAATGTTTTTCAGCCAAGGACCCATTACAAGATAGAAAATATACCGGGGACCCCCTCATTCTGATTTGTGATTTTGGGCTAAGCTTAATTGTTTCCACGGTAACGTGCTTGACTTTTAAATTGATAGGTTTGTTAGATTAGAATGTAATCCATGAACCATTCTAGATTTAAAGCATAGAATATTTTCATTGAACTGTGAAGCTTTTGCAAAACAAAATAAGTTTTCATTTTTATTTTCCTGAAAACTTTTCGCGGACACCCTGGCAAAGTGCCACAGAACCCTGGGGGTCCCCGGACCCCCATTTGAGAACCACTGCTTTAGAGCAGTAGCTCACTCCTTTTGGAGTGAGCTACGTCAGATGTTATTAGTAACCTACTGTGAAATTAGTTGTGATAATGCCGTCAAGTTCTAGTAAAACTGTAACTGCCTCATACAGTTGGCTGGTCAGCTTTGTGGGTTCATGTGTTCTAGTTTGAAAGTTCTCCACTCACTTTGTGATAGAATATTAGAAGTCCTTTCTTTTCTTTTATGTTTCAACAACTGTGGCAGCACAGAGAGGAAAGAATGAAACTTAATGTCCTCATGTAAAGTAATTCACAGAGGCTAGGAAGTGCAAAATGTTGGTATCACAACTGGTTTTAAAATTACATCTTCTTCAGGTGCCTTGCATGTTGCACGCTTGGGCGGTCATGGCTTCCCACATCGAACGATCCCTCGCAGCGTCAGTGATGTCTCGTATGTTTAAGGCTGTTAGTTCTTTCACATCGTCCATATACTTTCTTCTTTGTCTTCCTCTTCCACGTTTCCCAGGCAAACGGCCTTGTATTGTGAGGCATTCTATCTCTCACTTCCTGATGACATGGCCCAGGAATTTAAGTTTTCTCTCATTTAATGTTTTCATGAAATATCTTTCTGTGTGGGCGCGTTGGAGTACTCTCTCATTGGTTACTCTATCTTTGTATGATATCTTCAACATTCGTTGAAGAAACCACATTTCTGCTGCTTCTAAGTTTCTATGTAGTTCTGGTGTTATAGTCCATGTTTCTGAAGCATACAACAAGATTGACCAGATGTAGCATTTTAGGAACCTAAGCCTTGTTTTCATAGAGATGTGTCTGTTGGTGAGAAAGGTTTTCATTTTTTGAAATGTTGTTTTGGCAATGGCAATTCTTCTTTTTATTCCAGTTTTGCTTTTGCTTTTGCTTTTGCTGTGATATAAAGCTGCCAAGGTAATTAAAGCTGGTCTTTTGCTCAATCACTTGGTTACCAATGTACAGTTGGCAGTTGGGAGTAGATTGCTGTTTTGATACTACCATACATTTGGTTTTCTTACAGTTAATGGTTAAACCAAAATCGGCACTTGCTTGTGCTACTTTGTCGAGGAGGATTTGTAGGTCTTCTGCCGAACTTGCTGGGTGGTATCATCTGCATATCTTATGTTATTGATGTTAACACCCCCAATGTTTATCCCTTCTAAGTCTTCTATTTCTCTGAGAATCATTTCACTATATACGTATTGAACAGCTCCGGGGAGGCAACGCATCCTTGTGCCTCTTTGAATTTTTCCTCGTATTATCTGCAATTTGTACTGCCGCCATTTGGTTCCAGTATAGATTCTGAAGCAGTTGTTGATCTTTTTAGTTCCGAGCTTTGGTGAAGTCAATGAAACATAAAAAGACGTCATTCTGGTGTTCAATTGCTCTCTCCAAAAGCATTCGTAATATGAAAATTGCGTTTTGAGTTCCTCTGTCCTCAATAAACCCATATTGGAGTTTTGAGGTTTATGGCCTTAGCTTGTTCTTAATTCGGTTCAAAATTATTCTCAACAAAATTTTGATTATGTGGCTCATAAGACAGATTGTTCTATAATTTTCACAATCGATAGTTCCTGGAATTTTTGGCAGAGCTATAAATACTGATTTCAATAGATCATCAGGCAATATACCAGACTCATGCTGTTGAACAGCTCTGCAAGGATATAAATGCCCAGATCCTCTAGGGATTGTATCATTTCCACTGAGATCTCGTCAGGTCCAGTGGCTTTACCATGTTTCATGTTTTTCATTGCTTTAATGATTTCTTCTTTAGTAATAGGTGGGCCAGTGTTGGGGTGCTTAATGTTAAGGGGTTCACCTCTACTGTCCTCAAACAGCTGATCTATATACTGAATCCACCTTTCACATACTTGATTGATTGACTTTATTTCGTGAATGTCAACAAAGAACAGGGACACAAATACAGAGACAGACAAATCACAGAGGATAAAAACACAATAAAGCCATAGGCTTGTTTCCATTGCGGTCCTCATGAACATACAACATAAAAGGGACAAACACGACACACGAATGGGTATCACCTTCAATACTCAAATTAAGATTTTATCTGGTTCCGTTATTATATCTCCATCTGCTGATCTTATGCATCCTGTAGAGAACGTCTTCGCATTTCCAGTAATTTCCCTGTTTTTTTTGTGCATTTCTTTACTATTGTTATTATGGCCTTCCACTTCTTTGCATTTTTTATTCAGCCATTCTTCCTTTGCATTGTTGCACATTTGTCTTATTCGTTTGTCTAGTTCTCTGTATTGAATTCCATTATTCTTCGCTAACCTTCTTTGTTCCATCATATCTAAGATTTCTTGGGTTATCGACCCCTTGTTGGTGTGTTGTCTTTCTTGTTTTGAGATTATCTGCTCTGCTGATTGTCTTATCGCATACTTAAGCCTGTCCCAGATTGGTACAGTTTCGTCTTCTTTGAAGTATTCTTCTACCGACTTTTTAAATTGTTGCTTAAGTGAGCTGTTGTTTTTTAGCTCATCCAGTCTGTACTTTTTCCTTTTTTTCCCACTTTTCAGTTTCATTAATTTTATTTTGACGGCGGCTGTTACTGGATGGTGGTCCGAACCGCCATCCGCTCCTGGGTAGGCTTTGGAGTTTGTGATATTATTTCTGAAGCGTTCATTGATGGTTATGAAATCTATTTGATTCCTTGCTCTATCTCCTGGGCTAATCCAGGTACACAGTCTGCGTGGGTGGTTTTTATACCAAGTATTGGTGACCACTTGCTTATTTATGACACACCATTCTGTAAACCAGGGGTGGCCAAACTACGGCCCGCTGCCCGTTTTTACGTGGCCGCCATTAATGTAGCAAAAATAATAATAATAATAATAATAATAATTTAAAAAAAGTTTGTGCTAGAAACTTTTCAGTTTTTCTGTTTTAACGTTAAAACGGAAACCAAAACGAAAAAACAGATTCCCCCATTTCGTTTTTTCAATTTAAAACTATTTATTGAAAATGGGTTATACTTGAGTACCCTGACCTGGTCTATTTATTTTTAAACATTTTTAATACTGAATGAATGTTTAATACTCATGTTATGTTAAATTATCTCTGTCTTAACCTGTTGGCACAGGAAAAGAACATTTGAAAACATACAGAAATATCCATTGTAATAGGTGAGCACATCAATAAACTATGTGTCATATTTATTTAGGTAGAAATTAAATTTTTGATGGTACAAGGTTTTGCTGGTCCAATTTTTTTTTGCCGCAAAAACTGCCGCGCTTAATATTGTTTGGCCCGCGACTCCTTATATTTTTCTGTATGCGGCCCACAACCAAAACAGTTTGGCCACCCCTGCTGTAAACGTTTTCATTTTTCTCGCCTAGTCCAAGTGGTCCTAAGATCTTATTGACCCTTTCTTGTCCAACTTTGGCGTTAAAATCTCCCATAACTATTTTTATATCTTGAGATTTACATTGTTCATGAGCTCTGTCGAGATCCTCGTAAAATTGACATATGCAGAGAAAATCACCCACAGGTGTGAAATGGTCGACTGTTGAACAGCCTGGGGATACTGACCTGAGAGTCTCCAGTCTACAATGTGGACTCTCAGTCCAGCAGAGAGCAGCTTCAGTCCAGAATCATGCAGGTTGTTGTTGCTCAGGTCCGGCTCTCTCAGACTAGAGGACTGGGACCTGAGAACTGAGGCCAGAGCTTCACAGCTTCGCTCTGACAGGTTACGGCCGGTTCACACACACGCCTAGAGCGACGCCTAGAGCTACGCCTAAAATTTAGGCGTCCTTGTTAACAGACGAGAGCGTTCACACATCCCGCTGCCACGCTGCGCTGAAGCCACGCTCGACGCTGCGCCTACGCTGCGCTGCATTTATCGTTTAGGCGTCTGTTCTATTTTTCAGCATCTAGGCGCGCTGAACTGTCAAGCTATGCAGGAAGTGAGCAACAAGAATGGCAAAGAGCGTCCTGTTTATTTTCACAATTGAACCAATTTCAAATTAAAATATTATTAATCACATTGTTGGCTCTTGTTTCTGGCGGACTTGGGCCATATTTTCTACCTAGTTTGACCAAAAGGGAGGGTGGAGCACGACTTAACGAGTGCATAGTACGAGAGCTGTCCTTCATGTGTTCCTCTATTAACGTCTTTTCAGTCAAGATGTATATATACCCCCCCTGTCTCAATGCATGTTTCAGTCATGGTGTTGACTCATAGTCACTTTTGTAGGGTATTTTTTTGATATAAATATTGTAATTCTGCATGTCGAAGTCAAATAGGCTAAAGATTTTTTCCACTCAATGTTTAATTAACTTGCATTAAGCCAATTTCAATAGGATATTTGTAACAAGACTTGTACCAACAATGCATCATGGGAATATGTTTTTTTTCTCCAGTACACTGTCACATGTTGAAAGCCACACCCACCATTGGGAAATCTGGGTGGCAGAACAGCTGCCCTTGGGGCGAATGCAAATAGCAATAATAAAAAAAATGTCAAAGATTGTGATCGGATTCCTAATGTCATTATTATTATTATTATTAGTGTTATTATTATTATTTAAGTTGTTGCAGTTGTTGTAGTTGTTATTATAGTTAATATGCTAGCTATTCTCATCATTGTAATTATTATTATTATTATTAGTATTATATTTTTTATTGTTGTCAATATTTTGGCAGTTAGATGTTACTATAGCTATTGTTATTATAGCTATTCATATTGCTATTTGGGGTTGCTGTAGTAGTACTTCATGGACTTGCATAGGCAAGTCAAAAAAACACTAGAGCATGAGAGGAAGAGAGAGACCGATTGATTTACGGGTGGCAGTCATGTGGGTCTTTCTGCGACCCTATCCCCCCATCCCCCCACAAACAAACAAACTCGGGGACTTTTCCAGTCAGTCGAAGAAGAGATACCTGCAGCAGCAGCCATGGATGACGAGAAGTTAATCCACCTCGTCCAACAACACAGATTAATTTACGACCAAAGTTCTGTAGAATACAAGGACACCGACAGAAGATGCTCGGCTTGGGAATTCATTGCAAAGGCTCTGGGGACTACAGGTAACATGTCTTTACTATTGTAGAGAGAACTTGTTTTTAAATGAATCTCACGTGCCTGTGTTTACCAGGCTGGCTACATGCTCATTCTTTCTCTACCCCCCCCCCCCCCTCTCCCCTCCCTTCTATCCACGGAATGGTAAGAGAAACCAATGACTTAAAGACAATCTTTTGCAATTATTTGACATTAATTGTTGTCTTCAAAATGTCGCAAATCGTGTGTTGCCCGCTGGAGTAAAGGCAGATTTTTTCCCCATGGATTTAGTGGTGTGTAGGCTATCACTGTCTTCAAGCACAAATTGTGTGGGGGTGTGTGTGTATGTACCAGTTACAGTAGCCTAGAAAAAATTACAATATAAAAACATATAGGTTTATGATAATCCAATAAAAATATTGCATGGGAATGTGGTCATTTCCATATGTAAAGTTGAGAGAGTATTAAAGGGATGTAGTTATTTCTATTCTGCAATTCTATAAATATTATGAATTAACAACATATTAATAATCAGTAATAATAAATACCTTATTTTTGAATAAAAATAGTTAGAAGAGACTATATTATAATAATTATAATACTACTACTAATAATAAAGTATGTTGTTGTAGTTATTACATAGTTATATTGCTGCTAATTCAAGAACAACTCATCGATGGTCACTCAAGTTTATTACAAACACACAGGTTAATTTAACAACACCATTTACATATCAGTTTCTGGACATTTCACTGGGTCCTGCGGTCCTGCCAGGGCACACTTCCCTCAGGGGAGAGGAAGAAAGTGCACAGTTTCTGGCGAACCTCATAGGCCTCTCTGCGTCCTCTGTTTCCACCCATGTGGAATGGTACAATGCGTGCCGTTCTGGAGTCCGAGGGAATTCACGACAGTCACCATCATGGGTGTATACGTTCCTCCACAAGCGAACGTGACTGTCGCACTGAAAGAGCTGCAACGCGCCATCAGTGCACAGGAGACAAAACAACCCGAAATGGCCCTGGTGGTGACTGGGGATTTTAACAGGGCAAACCTGAGAGGCAGAATGCACACATTGTACCAGCACATTCACTTCCCCACGCGAGGCAGTAACACACTGGACAAATGTTACTCAAACATCCGACATGGCTACAAAGCCGTCCCTCGCCCCCCTTTCGGCAAATCGGACCACGCCTCCATCCTACTTGTACCCAGGTACAAACAAAAACTAAAAAGACAACCCCCAGCATTCCGAACCGCCCACTGCTGGTCAGACCAATCAGACGACATCCTGAGGGACTGCTTTGACCAAGTGGTGTGGGAGGAGTTCAAAGCTGCAGGAGACCTGGGCGAGTATGCAGATACGGTGTCATGCTTCATAAAGAAGTGCACCGACGACATAGTCCCCACAAAAAAAGTCAAAATAATGCCGAACCAAAAGCCTTGGGTCAACAGCGACGTCAGGGCTGCACTTCACGCCAGGACCACCGCCTTCAGCTCTGGCACAACTGACCAATACAAGCAGGCACAATATGCCCTCCGGACCGCTATAAAAATAGCACGTAGAGATTATGGAAGGCAGCTGGAGTCAAAACTGGACACTAACAACCCCAGACACCTGTGGAGAGGGCTCCATGCTGCCACAGACTTCAAAGAGGTGAAACGACAGAACCCCAGCACGTCACCCACCCTACCGGACGAACTCAACGCGTTCTACGCTAGGTTCGACCCCTCTGCCAGAGCGCCTCCCCTCCTCCCCCCCCCCTCTCCCACCCCTCTCCCCCTCTCCTCCCCCCCATCACCCCCCCCTCCCTCCTCCCCCCCACCACCCCTCCTCCTCCCCTCCCCACCCCCCCTCCTCTCCTCCCCCCCCACCTCTCCCCCCCCATCACCCCTCTCCTCCCCTCCTCCCCCCCCTGCCACCTCTCCCCCCCCATCACCCCTCCCCCTCGCCGCCCCCCCACCACCCCTCCTCCTCTCCCCCCCCCAATCACCTCCCCTCCCCCCTTCCTCCCCCCCACCCCCCTTCCTCCCCCCCACCCCTCAGCACCCGCACCCCCCCCCATTCCCACCTAACCACCAACCCCACCCACCCTCCACCCCCCACAGACCGCCCCCTCACCATCACTGAGGATGAAGTGTGCCGGTCGTTCCTGCGTATCAACCCACGCAAGGCGGCCGGCCCGGACGGCATCCCTGGGCGGGTCCTCAAGGCCTGCGCCCACCAGCTGGCAGCCGTGTACACAGACATCTTCAACCAGTCCCTCTCCCTCCGACGAGTTCCCTCCTGCTTCAAGGCAGCAACAATCATCCCCATTCCCAAACAGCAAAAAGTGACCAGCCTCAATGACTGGCGCCCTATAGCCCTCACACCAATAGCCAGCAAGTGCCTTGAAAAGCTGGTCATATCAAAGATCCGTCCCACACTCCCCCCGGACCACGACCCGCTGCAGTTTGCATACCGCCCCAACAGGAGCACAGCGGATGCAGTGGCACACATGCTCCACACCGCCCTGTCCCACCTGGAGGGGAAGGACACCTATGTGAGAATGCTGTTCGTGGACTACAGCTCAGCATTCAACACCATAGTACCCTCCAGGCTGGTAAGCAAACTCAGGGACCTGGGACTAAACACAGCGATGTGCGACTGGATCCTGGACTTCCTGACAGACCGCCGCCAGGTGGTGAGGGTGGGCAACCTCACCTCCTCCCCGCTGACCATCAGCATAGGAGCACCCCAGGGGTGCGTCTCCAGCCCCTTCTGGTACGACCTCTACACCCACGACTGCGTGGCGACTCAAACTTCAAACACCATCGTGAAGTTTGCAGACGACACAGCAGTCGTGGGGCTGATCTCGGGGGGCGACGAGACGGCCTACAGAGAGGAGGTGAGGGTCCTGGAACAATGGTGCCAGGACAACCACCTCTCTCTGAACGTCTCCAAGACCAAGGAGATCATTGTGGACTACAGGAGAGGGGGGGGCACACCCCCCCCAATCACCATCAACGGCACAGTGGTGGAAAGGGTGGACAGCTTCAAGTACCTGGGAGTCAACATCCACCAGGACCTGACCTGGGCCGGCCACACCGCCACTGTTGTCAAAAAGGCCCAACAGCGAATACACGGACTCAGGCGCCTGAAGAAGTTTGGGCTAAGGAAAGAAATCCTCAGGGACTTCTACAGAGGCACCATTGAAAGCCTGCTGACTGGCTGCTTCACCGCCTGGTACGGGAACTGTACCACCATGGACCGCAGGGCGCTACGGAGGGTGAGGCGCGCGGCCCAGCACGTAACAGGAGACGAGTTGCCAGAACTGCACGAACTGTATAACCAGCGGTGCCTCAGGAGGTCCCTGAAGATCATCAAAGACACAAACCATCCCCACAACAGCCTGTTCTCCCTGCTACCCTCAGGGAGGAGATACAGGGTTCCAAAAGCACGCACAAATCGCTTGAGGAACAGTTTCTTCCCGCAGGCCACGAGACTCCTTAACATACACAAATAGTGTAGTAGTCGTACCGTACCGTACTGCAGCTGCTACCATTATGTATGCCTAATGTTTAATTGTATGTCTAACAAGGTACATGCTATTTGCACCTGTATGTCAATTACGTCGAATTTAAAATGTCTGAACACGTCTAACGTATGCACAATGCCTAATGTTTAATTGTATGTTTAATAAGGTACATGCTACTTGCACTGTAATGTATGTCAAATACGTCGAATTAAAATGTCCGAACACGTCTAACGTATGCACATGACGTGCACCTATGTGCAATGAATATGCCACTGACTTGTCTTATCGCTATTCTGCCGCATTGCCTATTGCTGCTTAGTATTGCTTATTGATGCCTATTTCTTATTGCCTATTGCTCATTGCTTGTTGCCTATTTGTACTATGTCGTAAACGGAATCCACAGCACAAGAATTTCACACGTGATACTTGTACCATGGAGTGACAATAAAAATCTTGAATCTTGAATCTTGAATGTTCCTTGCATCCTGGAGGTGCTCCCCTCGTTCTTCTGCCTCTTCCAACCACCTCCTGTTGTGTGTTGGGTTCAGCAGGTAGTTGTGCAGAATGCACGCAGCCATCACAATTGAGTCGGTGTTCTCTGGTTTCGAGTTGATCTGTGTGTAGAACACCCTCCATCTTGCCGCCAGAATGCCAAAAGCGCACTCAACTACCATTCTGGCCCTGGACAGTCTGTAGTTGAAGACCCTCTGCCATCTCGGAGGCCGTTGTCCAGGGAATGGCCTCATCAGGTAGGTTTTGAGTGGGAAGGCAGCATCTCCCACCATGGTGTAGGGAAGATCCCCTTGTTGGCCAGACCCAGGCAGAGGCCTGTCTGCGGGGACATGCAGAGTTTTCCTTTCCAGACCCTTTCCCAAATCGGAAGCGGAGAATGTGCCTCCATCACTGGATCTACCGTAGTCTCCCACCTGGACATTTATGAACCGGTAGTCTGCATCTACCAGTGCGAGCAAAACCACAGAAAAGGTCTTCTTGTAGTTGAAGTACAAGCTGCCTGATAGGTGTGGTGCTCTGATCGTGACATGTTTCCCATCGATGGCCCCTAGGCAGTTTGGGAAGTTCCACTTTCTCCAGAATGTGGACGCGATGTCTTTCCACATCTGCTCTGTAGGGCTGGGGAACTGTGTGGCCATCATCCGCCTCTCTATAGCCCGGCAGGTCATGTGTACCGACTGGGAAACTGTGCTTTTCCCCAGTCGATACTGGAATGCCAGGCTAGCAAAGCTCTCTCCAGTGGCTAGGAATCTGGGAACACAAATGCAAAAAATATGGAATTTCATTTTTAGAATTGTGAGGTTTCATTAATCTTCAGATTGCTATAAAAAATGAATAAATGTGTAATAACATTGTGTGTTGCTAAAATGCATCTGTTTGTTTTTATCTCATAGTGACCAAAGTCAAAGACAGGTGGAAACAGCTCCGGGACCAGTTTGTAAACCACCGGAAAAAGTACACACCAAGTGGGTCAGCCGGCGACACAACAAAAAAATGGAAACTAGAGGATCACATATCATTCCTTATTCCTCACCTTGCCAACAGAGCGTAAGTAGTTTAAATAACCTTATTGTCTGTTTTATTGGAACATGGTGATTAAACTACAAATAACAATTCCATAGAAATCTAATTTGTCCTCACTGCTTCGATTCACAACAATGTTGTTTATAGATGTATTTATTTATATATTTTCAGCCTTAAAAGCAGTATCCTGAGAAAGGAGCTGTATATTTATGTATTTATTGATATTTTTTCAGCTCAAAAAGCACTCTTCAGAGAAAGGAATCATCAGAGGAGTCGGGGGGAGACGACAACCCACCAGATGAACCGGGCAGTATTGGCACACCGACCAGGTCCCCATCCGCCTCTCCACAGCACCAACAAGACCAGCCTCCCACTTCCAGCTCGTTCACCCCTATACATCAACAGCAATCTCCAATCCAGAGGTCTGGCACACCCCCCATGCACCCCAGAGTGCAGCAGCTCACTCAGAGACCTCCTCCATCAGCTGTTCCCTCACCATCCCTCACTCAGAGACCTCCTCCATCGTCTGTTCCCTCACCCCCCCCCGGAGAGCAGGTGTCGCCATCCACCTCACAGACACCCGGTCGAAAGAGGAAGCGCAAGTCGACAACTCCAGCTGCAGAATGTGAAGAACAGCTGTTTGAGCTCCTGACTGCTGAGAGAGTCAATGCTCCGCCCCATGTCCCCACTGACAAGGAGGAAATGTACTTTTTCGTCCTCGGCCTTGTCCCAATCCTCAATAGACTAAACCGTAATGCACAGGGAGAAGCTAAAATACACATCTTGCAGTACCTCCAGCAAATGGAACAGAAACAAGCAGGTCCAACACCCACTCCACGCTCTACAACACCCACTCCACGCTCTACACCAAGCCCATTGTGGCAGCATCCGGCTGAACATTCAACAGCCTTTCAGGTTTACCCCCCTCCCCCGCAACAACAAAGGCACGGTGCTCCACATGGACAAGGTGGTCCTGTCCTCCACCCATCCTCTTCACATCAGGGAGGGCAATTTCACACCCTGCAACCCCCAGCCCATCCAGAAGGTGGTGTGTCCGGGGCCATTGGAAGGGCTTTTGGAGCTTTGGAGGAAGAGAGGGGGTGGGTCGAATAAAGCCAAGTTGTTTAGCTGTTGTGTATGGGGACAGGAATACAACTTTTGGGGGACAAGGGGACTTCTTTTTTTTTAGGTAGTTATTTTTAGATAGTTATTTTTGTTTTTTTATTACAACTTAAAAATATATAAATAGTTTGTGCCCTACTTATCCAGATTGTTTACTGTTCAAAGAAATAATCCAATAACTCAGCACATCCAGTCACTCACTGCTCCACCACAATAACAATTAATAGAAACAGCAATAACAATTATAAGTACAGTAATAGGTTATCATAAACCAGAAAGCAATAACCAACTAAGGGGGGGGGGGGGGGGGGGGGGGTTGTTTTTTAAACTGTTTTTGTATTGACTGTTTGTGTGGTTTGACACTTTATTTTTTATTCTACTTCATTGTTTGCTGATTGAAATATTTTATGCCACATATAAAACATTTATTTACTGAGTTGTGTTGTTTTGGTGTGTGTAAATTACCTCAATGTCACAGCAAGCCGTTGTTTAGGTTCGATGGCTTGACGGTTGTCTGTCTGGTCAGATCTGGGCCAATCATAGTCAGCAGATGATCCATCTGTGTAGCTTCCATTCTGAAATATTTCACATGGCGGTCTCTGTCCAGCCGCAATTCGGCCACAAGATGATTGAACGCTCCAAGTTGTTTTCTTTTTTGGTTTATGGGATGTATCCACAGTCTTCTCCTCTGCAGACGCCTCCTTCGCAGCAAAAGATAAAGAGCGAGGGCTCTCCTACGATCTACAAAGATTGGCGCTGACAAATGTGAAAAGAAAACAATGTTATAGGCTACCTTATTAAACACAGATCCGCAAATGTAAGTGGCGGGCATGCATGGTGGGGCTATGTCTCGGATATCATTAAGCTACTGACCGAAATAAAATAGGCTGGTTAAAATTACAACACTTTGTTTGTGCACACTCCATTGTGCTATAGTCAGCGCAAATTCATTCACATGATTACCCGAGGGAAAAGAACAATTACAGCCGACCAGGAAATAGACAGACATCGTCACTTGCACATTACAATAAAAAATAGGTTTTTATTACTCACCCATGCTATAAATCAGATCGGAAAAGTGTAAAAAAACCCGCTGCTCATGTGTTCAGCGTAGCGCAGAGCGTGGCGTCCTGTGTGAACGAAAATAGGCGCCAGGCGTGCATGAAGCAATGCCTATATGCGTAGGCGTAGCTTAAAGCGTATGCGCAAGGCGTCGCGCAAAGCGTGTGTGTGAATCGGCCGTTACAGCCACTCAGCCTGAGGAAGAATTAGCCATGAACAAGATGTTTGAAAATATTTTTTCTGTATACATTTCATACTTAATACATCAAGTTATGCATGCACCTACAGAGATTTATTGGAGGCTTTGACCACTGGCAGCAGCCTCAGAAGAGCATCCTCTGAAGTATTTCTGAGTATTTCTTCAGGTCAAACACATCAAGCTCTTCTTCTGATGACAGTAAGATGAAGACCAGAGCTGACCACTGAGCAGGGGAGAGCTCATCTGTGGAGAGACTCCCTGCTCTCAGATACTGTTGGATCTCATCGACTAGAGAATGGTCATTCAGCTCATTCAGACAGTGGAAGAGATTGATGCTTCTCTCCGGAGAGGGATTCTCCCTGATCTTTTCCTGGATGTACTGAACTGTTTTCTGATTGGTCTTCCAGCTACTTCCTATCTGTGTCAGCAGGCCTCGTAGGAGACTCTGATTGGTCTGCAGTGAAAGGCCCAGGAGGAAGCGGAGGAACAAGTCCAGGGCCCCTATCGTTGCATCGGCGTAGTTTCTAGGCCGAGCGCCTGGCGCAGCGCTGATCAGTAGGCGTGGACCAGCGCACTTGATATATTGGTGCTGGCGCTCCACTCAGCCTAACGCATTACAACCACGCCTTTTAAGCGTAAAATTATGCACCGTCAGTTCATTGGATAAGTGCAATAAATGAACCACAAGCTTGCCTTTTAAGCTCCAATTCCAGTGGTCCAGTAAAACCAGACAAACCCAAGCCTCTGCTTCCCCCCCCCCTCCCTTCATCCCGTCTGTCCGTCTCCATATATCGGCTATTATTCCATATTATGATGCTTCTCAAACCAATCTAACTGCAGTTTAAATACTGCAAGCATGTAAATACGCTACACTATAGCAAGATCAAAGTGAAAATAATGTTCTAAACGCATCGGATAGAAAAAAATATAGCCGGCTGGATGTCATGAGATTAGATGAAAGTTTGGCCAGAATGATATCGTTTTCTCTCTTCTCCCCCACTGCACGATGCAACATCCTCTGAATGACACCTATCACTTTTACTGGATCTGATTACTTTATTCTATTTTATTTACTGGATTTTATTATTGAGTATTTGTATTTTATTTGGCCTATGCTTCCCCCCACCCCCTGCCCACAGGCTCTGACAAATATGTTAATTCTCAATAAAATCTTCAGTAATCAATCAGACTGGCTTTAAAAGCCAGGGGGTGCCTGGGAGGGGAGCGGCCAGGCCTCGAGCGACCTGTCGGCGACCCAGGCCAGTTGCGGGAGCGGGCGCCGCACATCCCAGGTCCCGGTGGAGGGGAGGGGGAGTGGATGGGAGGAGAGCAGTCGCCCTCGCCCTCCGACTCAGTGGTTTCCACTGCTGTAAATAAAATAATTGTATGAGCACTCAATCTGTTTGTCAGTCAGCTCCACTGTTGCACGACCCGCCTGCACGACCACCAGCGCCTCATAGCGCACCAGCGCGGCTCCGCTCCCCGCATCTCCTGCGTGATGCCCGGCGTCCTGTGAGGAGGAGAGGACGGCCCCGTGCAGGGAGAGGAGAACGTTGAGGACGCCCCTATTAATTTAATATTTTGCTTTGTCCCTTTTGCTTTGTCATTGTTTTTCATATTTTATTTAGAATTGTAGCCTAATTAAATATCCCCCTCCCTTGAGATCGTTTTGTGTCCAGTCTTTCTTGCACTTAATGTAGGCTACACGGCACCTCGGACAGCTCCGCTGCCACAGACGGGGGGAACATTTGGAAATAATTCTAACTACTCTGCTTTGCACACAGAAAATATAAATACAACAGACAATTCTGTAATGAATAGCTGTAATGAAGAGTGGGGTTTGAAGAAGCACTACACAAAAGTTTCTCCAGTTTCTTTCTCTCTTTCTTTCTCTCACATTAAACGATATACATGCCTATAATGTCAATTATCTGAATGAAATAATAATACATATTAATTAGGAATATTAGTAATATTAGAAGCCTAGCTAATTTCGGGGGGGGGGGGGGGTAATAAAACGTTGAGCTATATTAATACAAGTTAATATTGCTAATCAAAATGTTCCAAAACGATTTTTTTATACATCAAATATGTGTAGTTAGACAGCTATCCCATTTGAAATAGATCAGACAGATATAACTCTGCTGCTGTCTGGATGCTGCACATAAATGGGGATGATTATGATATGAAAAAAGGCGATGATTACTACTAAACTATGATTACTACTAAACGATGATTACTACTAAACTAAATAAATTAAACTGTGCATTACAGCTTCACCCAAAGCCTGAGAAGGGTTGCCACTGCATGCTGTAATCTTCCAATCTTATATTCTATTGTATTCTAAACTATTTTTTTCTATATATTCTATTCTCCATTCACTATCCTGTCCCCGGCGCACTGAATAGGCCTGCTTTTCAAAAGCGCAAAGCGCTAAATTTATGCCAGGTGGGAAGATATCAGTACGCCGAGATTTAAGGCCGACACGCCCATTCAGGCCCATTCTGCGACTGCGCCACGCCCATTCGGCCTAAAGCGCATTTGGCAGCGTAAAGCCATATTGATATCTTTCCGAAACAGGCGCAAGGCACGTTTTTTTGCGTTTAAGGCCCGTTTTAGCGCCGAAGGCCTGTGGGAGAATAGGGCCCCAGGTGTCCATTTGGACTCTGTAAGGCCTTGTTCACAGCAGTCCGGTAGAAGGGCGTCAGTTTAGATTTGACTCTTGATACTGCTGACCACCAGGATGTTTCTGACAGTAGATTGACACCAGTGTTGATGAAGGATAGAAAGACATAAACTGCAGCCAGAAAGAAAGACATACACTGCAGCCAGAAACTCTTGAATGCTCAGATGGACAAAGCAGAACACTTTGTCCTGGTTCAGCCCATGCTCCTCTTTAAATAGCTGTGTGAATACTCCCGTATACAAGGAGGCTGCTCTGATATCAATCCCACACTCTGTCAGGTCGGCTTCATAGAAAATCAGGTTGCCTTTCTCCAGCTCCTCAAAAGCCAGTTTTCCCAGAGAAAGAATCATCTCCCTGGTCTCTGTATCCCAGACTGGATCTGTTTCAGCTCTCCGATGATACTTGAGGCTCCCCTGTTTGGACTGAACTACCAGGAAGTGGATGTACATCTCAGTCAGGGTCTTGGGCAGCTCTCCTCCCTCTCTGGTTTTCAATTCATTCTCCAGAACTGTAGCAGAGATCCAGCAGAAGACTGGGATGTGGCACATGATGTGGAGGCTTTGATGTGGGAGATGATTCTGCTGGCCTGCTCCTCATCTCCTCATCTCTTTCTGAAGTACTCCTTCTGTGAATCAGTGAAGCCTCTCACCTCTGTCACCACGTCAATGCACTCAGGAGGGATCTTGGCTGCTGCAGGTCGTGTAGTCATCCAGAGGCGAGCTGTGGGAAGCAGTTTCCGCTTGATGATGTTTGTCAGCAGCACGTCCACTGAGGTCGACTCTGTAACATCAGTCACAATGTCGTTGTTCTGGAAGTCCAGAGGCAGTCGACACTCATCCAGACCGTCAAAGATTTACACAACCTCTCTCGGAAAGCGAATGGAAATATGAACTGTATATCTTGGTTGGCTTTGTCTTCAGCCCAGTCCAGAGTGTTCTTCTGTGTTAAGACTGTTTTCCCAATGCCAGCCACTCCCGTTGTCATCATTGTTCTGGTTGGTTCATCTCTTCCAGGTAAAGGTTTAAAGATGTCTTCACATTTGATTGTTGTTTCTGGTCTCACTGGTTTCCGGGATGCTGCTTCAATCAGTCTGACCTCATGTTCATCATTGACCTCTCCACTTGCTCCCTCTGTGAGGTAATGCTCTGTGTAGATCTGATTCAGAAGTGTTGGGTTTCCTGATTTAGCAATCCCCTCAAACAGACACTGAAACTTCTCCTTCAGAGTGGATTTGTGATTACGTTGGCACACTGCAGCAAGAGTTTCTGAAAGAACACATTACATCAGTCAGTGGGTGGTACTGTAAATATGAGAAGTGTAAATAATTCTCAGTTAATGCATTCTTTTCCTAATCCCATGGCATTTATTCTGCTCATCACTGGTGGACAAACTAGTCCTGACTTTGTGTGCTGCCCATTGTGAAAGGCAATCGTGGTGGCATTTCTTTGTTTTTAACCTCTTGCATGGCACCGTAACCCCGGCGTTACGTTTCAGATTTTTTGCTGTTCATCTGTCATTTATGTGATTAATTAGGTAGTTAATTCTGAACAATGCTATTCATGCTACATACCAAATTAACCGGCTGAATCTTGCGCATCGAACCATGTCTTCCTTTTTCAGATCAGATCAACACAGCAGAAGTTATAGCTGTCTTTGTACAAAGACAAAGACAACATTTTGGCTTTTTCAAATGGCTTTTTATAATGGCTTTTTGGAAATCCGCCTAGGTATCTCCCTACAAAAACCACTACCAAATACTCATGTTTTGGTATTTTTTCATCTTCTTTGAGTTGGGATGTGGTAAGGCCTCTGGCTATGTCTCCATTGGGTTTCTAGCCATAAATACAACAACCACAGGTAACTGTTTACACTCTAAAAGTGTTTTTTTATTCTAGGCGAGAATCAACCACTGTGTTTGAGCTGGTGTTACTCGGGGTGAGTAACACATAGAGTCATTCTGACACTTGGAACAGAAACTTCAAAGTCTTACCTTTCAGAAAAGGTCAGGCACTTGTCTGTAACCCTAGCGGTTCAGCCACAGTAAGCATTTTAGTTTGGGTATGTCGTTTTCACCATTTTCTTCAGAAATAGGTGGCTTTAAATAGACAATACTGTGTTCAGCATTATACACCTTCATTAATACTTACTTTCCAATCTAGGATTTAATCAATGTTTCTTGAGAAATGTCTATATTTACCTACATCATATCTCTCCCATTTTCCCACCACTTCCCCTCTCCATCATGTTAAAGCTGTTAAAGCTCTTACTGCTATGTAGAGTCAGCCAGCTCCTCCTGCTTCATTCTCCTTAGGAAGAGCAGTGTGATGTTTAGAAGACCCTCTGTGCTTCTCCTCCTCTGCTCTTCCTCCTCACCGTGCACCTCATTCTCCCTTGGGCTCTCTAAGCATTCTGGGTAATCTGGACTCAGAACCCTCTGGAATCTCTTCAGCTCCTTCTTCACAAAAGTGACAATGTTCTCCTCAAGCAGCTGCAAAAGAATAATATTTGAATTAAACTTTCTTACAAAAATAACAACATCAGATCCATCTGGCATATAGACTGAAAGGTCTAAAGACTGCAGCTTGAAGACTGTGACCAGACTGGTTGTTTTGTCTTTATTTGTAGTAAAAAGTAAAATGTGGTGTTGTACATTTACACACCATAAATATGGAGTCCAGGTCAGGTTGAAGCTCCTGGACAGACTGACCACTGGAAACCTCTGCCTCTCCTGATGGACTCTGGAGAAAACATGACGTATTACAGTGGGTCATATAATGTCACTCACACACGCACGCACGCACGCACGCACGCACACACACACACACACACACACACACACACACACACACACACACACACACACACACACACACTTGCTGTGATTATTTGATGTGATGTTTTGAGAGAAGAAACTAAGCGCCCATTTATGCTCCATTTTTATTATGAAAATAAATGTCTGTTTCAAACGGTGTAACCGTCACTGCCCACATACTTCCATGCGTCTTTCACGTTGGTATTATGTTAAGCAATACAACCACCAAATTAAAACACTTTATGGAGTTTAATGATAACGGTGAAGTATCAGACTCACATTATGGGAAACATTAAAAGTTGTTATTCGTGGGGATATAATTTCATACGAGTCCACGGCCAGGAAAGAGAGAGAGGCGGTTATTGGAGATTGAAAATGATCTTCCTTCCCTTGAAGCGGCATATCAGATCTCAAAATCCTTGGAAGATTATAATAAGATATTGAAGCTGAAATATGAATATAATTACATCCTGGGTGGTCAAATAAACTCTTCTTTTAAAACAAAAACGAGACAAAAGCAATTTGAATTGGGAGATAAGCCTGAGGCGCTCCTGGCACGGCAGCTCAAGGGCGCCCAGGCTTCCAGATCAATCCTTTCCATCAAATCGAGGGGGGGCACCCTGCTGACCAACCCCAAAGAGATAAATTATCATTTTAGGGAGCTTTACAGTGAACTCTACTCGTCTAAATGTGGTTGCACTCGGTCTGACTTGAGCTACTTTTTTGACCCTCTTGAGACACCCAAGCTTAGTGACGCCGCCAGAGAGGACTTAGACTCTGATTTTACATTGGAAGAAATAACTTCTGCCGTTAAAAAATTCCCATCTGGCAAAGCAGCTGGGCCGGATGGATTCGGTGCTGAATTTTACAAGAAATTCTGTGACATCCTGGGACAAAATTTTGCCTAAGACACTGTATGAAGCCAACATCTCACTCATCTTAAAAAAGGGGAAGGAGGAAGATGACCCGGCCAGCTATAGACCCATAGCGCTCCAGAACTTTGACAGAAAGGTAATCACTAAAATGGTGGCTACCCGTTTGAATACGCATTTGTCATCCATCATTCACACTGACCAGACAGGGTTTATTCCGAATAGGTTCTCTTTCTTTAATGTCAGGCGCCTTCTTAACACCATATACGCAGACCACATTAAGACCCGTGGTGAAGCGATTTTGTCACTTGACGCACAGAAGGCGTTCGATCAGGTTGAGTGGCCTTATATGTTGGAGTCAGTGCACAGGTTCAGATTTTATCTTGGATAAAGCTCATATATGCTATAGTCCAACATGTTCAGTTCAAGATTCAAGATTCAAGATTTTTTATTGTCACTCCGTAGTACAAGTATCACGTGTGGAATTCTTGTGCTGTAGGCCCCGTTACAACATAGTGCAAATAACAGTATAACAGTGCAAAAACAGGGCATATGCAGTAAAACAAGAGAACAACAAGCAATAACAGTAAATGTTTCCTTTTCTTTTCTAGTGTAGACACGTTAAAACATGATTAAACATTCTGTTTGCACAGGTGCAAATAACATAGGCATAATTATCATATGGTAGCAGCTGCTACATGATTGTTTATTTGTATGTGTTAAGGAGTCTCGTGGCCTGCGGGAAGAAACTGTCCCTCAGGTGATTTGTTCGTGCTTTTGGGACCCTGTATCTCCTCCCTGAGGGTAACAGGGAGAACAGGCTGTTGTGGGGCTGGTATGTGTCCTTGATGATCTTCAGGTACCTCCTGAGGCACCGCTGATTGTACAGTTCCTGCAGTTCTGGTAGCTCACATCCTGTTACGTGCTGGGCCGCGCGCCTCACTCTTCTTAGCGCCCTGCGGTCCATGGTGGTACAGTTCCCGTACCAGGTGGTGAAGCAGCCAGTCACCAGGCTTTCAATGGCGCCTCTGTAGAAGTCCCTGAGGATTTGTGGCCTTAGCCCAAATTTCTTCAGGCGTCTGAGTCTGTGTAGTCGCTGTTGGGCCTTTTAGACAACAGTGGCGGTGTGGCTGGCCCATGTCAGGTCATGGTGGATGTTGACTCCCAGGTACTTGAAGCTGTCCACCTTTTCCACCACTGTGCCATTGATGGTGATTGGGGGGGGTGCGCCCCCCCCCCCCCCCCCCCCCCCCTCCCCCCCCCTCCTGTAGTCTACAATGATCTCCTTGCTCTTGGAGACGTTTAGAGAGAGGTGGTTGTCCTGGCACCATTGTTCCAGGGCCTCCACCTCCTTTCTGTAGGCCATCTCGTCGCTCCGGAGATCAGCCCCACGACCGCTGTGTCATCTGCAAACTTTTAGGTGGGATGAGGGGTGGGGGCAGAGGTGGCGGGGAGAGGAAGGAGAGGTGGCGGAGAGGGGGGGGGGGGGGGGTGGGTTGGGGAGAGGTGAGGGGTGAGGGGGAGGAGAGGAGAGGAGAGGAGGAGGGGTGGTGGGGGGGAGAGGTGGCGGAGAGGGGTAGGAGAGGAGGGGGGGGCGCTCTGGCAGAGGGGTCAAACCTTGCGTAGAACGCGTTGAGTTTGTCCGGCAAGGTGGGTGATATGTTTGCATTTTGTTGTTTTTCCCCTTTGAAGTCTGTAGCAGCATGGAGTCCACTCCACAGATGTCTGGGGTTGTTAGTGTCCAGTTTGGACTCCAGCTGCTTTCCGTATTCTCTCCGTGCTTTTTTGATTGAGACTCGGAGGGCGTATCGTGTCTGCTTGTATTCTTTAGGCGTTCCGGACTTGAAGGCAGTGGTCCTGGCGTGAAGGGCAGCCCGAACATCGCTGTTGATCCAGGGTTTCTGATTTGGCATTATTTTTACTATTTTTGTTGGGACTATGTCCTCGGTGCATTTTTTTTATGAAGCATGCCACCGTTTCTGCATATTCTTCCAAGCCTCCTGTGTTGAACTCCTCCCATGCCACTTGGCCAAAGCAGTCTCTCAGGATGTCGTCTGATTGGTCTCACCAGCAGTGGGCGGTTCGGAGGGCCGGGGGGTGTCGCTTGAGTTTTTGTTTGGGCCTGGGAACGAGGAAGAGCGTGGTCCAATTTGCAGAAGGGGGGTTGGGGTGTCGCCTTGTAAGAATGGGGGATGTTTGTATAGCATTGATCCAGTATGTTTTTGCCTCGTGTGTTGAAGTGGATGTGCTGATGAAGGGTGGGCATTCTCCTTTTCATGTTAACCCTGTTGAAGTCGCCCTCCACTACCAGCGCTGTTTCAGTTATAACCAATGGTGATAAGTTGACCAGGTTTCCACTACTTCGTTCGGTCCAGCAGGGCTGCCCTCTCTCGCTGGCCCTCTTCGCCGTTGTGCTCGAGCCCCTTGCCTTAAAAATACGTGGTCACCCAAGTTATGCGGGCCTGAAGATCGGAGGTATTGAGATGCGTATTAGTTTGTACGCTGACAACGTAATATTATATCTACATGACTCAGAGAAATCGATTCCCCCTCTCCTAGAACTAATCACCTCCTTCGGCAAGCTGTCCGGATACACAATTAACTGGACAAAGAGTGACTGTATGCCTCTATCCGATGTTTTCACTCCCGGTTTCTTGGGAAATCTCCCATTCAAATTGGCAAAGGACCACCTCACCTATTTTGGCCTGACCATACCCAAAGATCCAAAATTAATATTTAAGTTGAACTGGTTCAAGACTTAAACAATGTATAGTAAACTGGAAAATTATCCCTTTGTCTATGATTGCCGCATAAATTCAGTTAAGATGGTTTCACTTCCCAGGTTCCTATATTTGTGTCAAAACCTTCCCATTTTTCTTACATCTGCTTTTTTCAAGGAGCTGGACTCTATAATCCTGTCTTTACATTACATTACATTACATTACGTCATTTGGCAGACGCTTTTATCCAAAGCGACTTACAATAACACATTTTTGTCAGCAATAGAGCAATCTACTATGGAGCACAGTCTATGATAACTACAACTTCTGAAGGAACAGTGGTACAAGTTTAGGTTAGTGGTACAAGTTTGGGTTAGTTTTTTTTTTTTTTTTTTTTTTTTTTAGAAAGAGAGAGAACGAAGTTAGATCAAGAAGGGCCCAGATGGAGCCTGAACAGGTGTGTCTTTAGTCTTTTCCGAAAGATCGGCAGTGATTCAGCTGTCCTGACCGAAGGTGGAAGCTCGTTCCACCATTGAGGTGCCAGGGACGAGAAGAGTCGAGATCGGGATGAGCGACTTTTGAGCCCCCGTAGCGAAGGAGGGGTGAGGCGACCTGCAGTGGTGGAGGAGCGAAGGGAGCGCTGAGAGGTTTGGAACCTGACCATAGATTGCAGGTACAGGGGAGCTGACTGGTGTACAGCCCTGTAGGCCAGTACCAGTGTCTTGAATTTGATGCGGGCCGAGATGGGAAGCCAGTGGAGGTCCTGGAAGAGGGGAGTGACGTGAGAGAATTTGGGTTGGTTGAATACCAGACGGGCTGCAGCGTTCTGAATGAGCTGAAGCGGTCGGATGTCAGTGGCAGGTAGGCCGGCCAGGAGCACGTTGCAGTAGTCCAGGCGGGAGATGACAAGAGACTGGACCAGGAGTTGAGTCGCTTCTCTTGTGAGAAAGGGACGGATTTTGCGGATGTTGTAGAGAGAGAACCTACAGGAGCGTGCTGTTGCAGCGATGTTGGCTGAGCTAGACAGCTGGTTGTCAAGGATCACCCCAAGGTTCTTAGCTGTTTGGGAGGGAAGTACAGTGGTGTTGTCAATGGAGATGGAGAGATCTGCGAGAGGGCAGTCTTTCCCTGGGAGGAAGAGTAGCTCTGTCTTACCAAGGTTGAGCTTGAGGTGGTGGGCAGACATCCAGTCGCCAATGTCTTTGAGGCATGCAGAGATGCGAGCCTCGATTTGAGTGTCGGAGGGGGGGAAGGAAAGGAAAAGCTGGGTGTCATCAGCGTAGCAGTGATAAGAAAAGCCATGAGAAGAGATCACATAGGCAAGAGATCTGATATAGAGAAGGAAAAGTAAGGGGCCCAGGATTGAGCCCTGGGGGACACCGGTGGTAAGAGGACAGGATCTGGAGAGGGACCCTCTCCATGAGACCTGGTATGAGCGGTTCGAGAGGTAGGAAGCAAACCAGGAGAGTGCAGAACCTGAAATGCCGAGGTCAGACAGAGTGGAAAGAAGGATTTGGTGGTTGACTGTATCGAAGGCAGCAGACAGGTCAATGAGGACAAGAACAGAGGAGAGGGATGAGGCCTTAGCACTGTGAAGGGCCTCTGTGACAGCAAGAAGCGCTGTCTCAGTGGAGTGAGAAGCCTTGAAACCGGACTGCAGAGGGTCCAGGAGGTCATTTTGGGAGAGATAGAGAGAAAGTTGTTCGGACGCTGCTCGTTCGAGGGTTTTGGAAAGGAATGAGAGAAGAGAGACAGGTCTGTAGTTCTGAATAGCAGTAGGGTCAAGGGAGGGTTTCTTAAGCAGAGGCTTGACTCTTGCAGTCTTTAGAGCAGGCGGAACAAGACCAGAGGACAGAGAGGAGTTAATGAAGGTAGTGAGGAAGGGAGATATGTTAGGTGAGATGGTTTGGAGGAGAGAGGAAGGGATAGGATCGAGGGGGCAGTAGGTGGCTCGGTTCGAGCTGATGAGTTTAAGCACTTCATCGGGAGAGAGGGGAGAGAAGGAAGGAAATCCAGGAACAGGGGGCCGGGAAGCAGGATTGGAGTCGGGAGTGTTAGTGAGGGTGCCTGGAGGATGGAAGGAGGAGCTGATGTCATCCACCTTTTTAGTAAAGAAAGTTACACAATCATCAGCAGAGAGGGAGGAGGGAGGGGGAGGGGAGGGAGGGTTGAGGAGCATGGAGAAGGTGGAGAACAGTTTACTGGGGTTGGATGCAGAGGACTGGATTTCAGAGATGAAGAAGGAGGTTTTTGCTTTGGAGACAGCAGAGGTGAAGTTGGAGTGGATAAGGTGGTAGGAAGAGAGATCTTCAGGGTGATGTGATTTTCTCCATTTTCTCTCAGCTGCCCGAAGCTCAGTTCGATAAGTTCGCAGAGATTCAGTCAGCCAAGGAGAAGGCGGTGAAGATCAGGCAGGCTTAGTGGTGAGTGGGCAAAGAGAATCAAGAGCAGAGGAGAGAGAGGATAGAAGAGCGGTGGAAGCCTCGTCAGTGGACAGGAGAGCAAATTGCTCGGCTGGGGGAAGCAAGGAGAGGACGGTAGAAGAGAGGGAGTTGGGTGAGAGAGTTTTAAGGTTGCGTCGGGTGGTGGTAGAGTGAGGGGGAGATGGGTGGGAGGAGGGGAGGGGGATGGGAAGAGAGAAGGTGATAAAGTGGTGGTCGGATACAGGAAGAGGAGTCACAGTGAGGTTAGAGGTGGAGCAGGATCTGGTGAAGACCAGGTCAAGCACATTCCCTGCTTTGTGAGTGGGAGGAGATTGAGAGAGGTAGAGGTCGAAGGATGAGAAGAAGTTAAGGAAAGGCAGAGATTGTAAGGTTACTGGCTGGATGTTGAAGTCTCCCAGAAGGATGAGTGGAATACCATCCTCAGGAAAGATGGAGAGAAGGGTGTCCAGCTCGTCCAGAAAGTCACCAAGCAGACCAGGCGGGCGGTAGATTACCACAATGTTGAGCTTGATGGGTAGGGATACGGCAACTGCATGGGACTCAAAAGATGAGATAGACAGATGAGAGAGAGAGGTGCCAGTGTAGGTCCATTTGGGAGAGATAAGGAGACCAGGAGAAGTGGAGGGTTTGAGATAGAGCATGAGCCGAGATGGTCTCAGTTTTTTTAACAGCCGACTGACAGTTCCAGAGACCTCCGGCAATAGTAAAAGGACTATTTGCGCGCTTAGGGTAGGAAAGATTACCGGGGTTACTACACCTGAAGCTGCCATGTCAACGGCATCTGTGGGCTGATGTTACAACAGGGATGGGGAGAAAACACATAGTTAGGTAGATGAGTAGTTAGAATAAGAGAGGTAGTAAAAACCCTATTATCTTCGTGCCGCTTTACAGCTGCCGCTTTAGACTGACTATGCTAAGAAATACTCGTTCAGCAGGGGCTCAGAGCTCCGCCTACGCTATCAATCGATACAGCACGCCAGGTGTAGCAATCAGAGCAATCAGAGGGTCGTTGAAAAAATGTGTTCTGATAAGCAAGCCAGGTGGAGCACTTTTAAACTACAGTGACTCCTCCCCTCACAGCAATCAGAGGGTCGTTGAAAGAGGTCACCTGATACCAGTCAGCTGATTATCAGAGCCCACAAGACACTTTTCTTTTAAAATACAGTAAAGCTACTAAAACTCAAACTAAACTTACCAATTATACCAGCAGAGTAGAGTAGAGTAAAACAGATCAGTACAGCACACTAGACAGCTTAGAGCAGAAACTCAAATGTGTTCTGATAAGCAAGCCAGGTGGAGCACTTTTAAACTACAGTGACTCCTCCCCTCACAGCAATCAGAGGGTCGTTGAAAGAGGTCACCTGATACCAGTCAGCTGATTATCAGAGCCCACAAGACACTTTTCTTTTAAAATACAGTAAAGCTACTAAAACTCAAACTAAACTTACCAATTATACCAGCAGAGTAGAGTAGAGTAAAACAGATCAGTACAGCACACTAGACAGCTTAGAGCAGAAACTCAAATGTGTCTTACATCTGGAATTACATCTGGAATTATAAGAACCATAGAATTTTGAAAATTCACCTGCAAAAACCCAAGTCTGAGGAAGGGTTGGCCTTACCGGTGTTTAGACACTACTATTGGGCTGCTAATGTTAGAGCTTTAATGTTGGACTCATGACAATTTGGTTCTCGGGGCCCCCTTATGGCTAAAAATGGAGGTCAGCCCTATTGTAAACTCCTCCCTGTCGGCCATGTTATTCTCTAGGCTAGAGATGCCAGGGGCTCTAAAGGATTTAAGTTTTGTTGTGAATCCTGAACCAGATCAGGAGAGTTCTGAGTATACCAGATCTTTCTGTTCATACACCAATTTGTTTTAATCACTCCTTTCTGCCCGCATGGTCAGACAGAACCTATCGTGCCTGGAGTGAGAAAGGGCTGTTTTCCATCAGATACATAGATGGTCATTTCGCATCCTTTGATCTTCTGAGGAGGAAATTTGAGTTGGCCAACACACATTGGTTCAGATACCTACAAGTCAGAGATTATGTTCGGTCCAAGATTCGTGACTTTGAAATAATTCTCCCAGATGAACATGCTTTTTTGATGTCTTCTTGAGCCCCCCCCCCCCCCCCCCCACCCCACTCCAGGCACCTTATCTCTATATCTGTTTGATGGCTGTGTCAGGGCCTCTACTGAGAGGATTAGAGAGGCATGGCAGGAGGAACGTGGTGTTGATTTGTCTGAAATTATATGGGACAGGAGTTTGTCTGTGGTCCAAGTCTGCTCGATTAACAGTAGACACCAGCTGATCCCATTTAAAGTCACTCACCGTCTTCACTATTCCAAGTCAAGGTTGCACAAGATCTACCCTTCTGCCTCTCCATTATGTGATAGATGTCAGCTGTTAAGAGGGTACACTCTCACATGCTTTTTGGTTTTGCCCTTCACTATCCGGATTCTGGGCCAAGATATTTGACTGGTACTCTAAGGCCTATAAAATAACCCTCCAGCTGGAGGCAGAACTCGCCATCTTCGGCTGCTCGGAATCCTCTCTGCTGCTCCCCACGGCTGTGCAGCAGTCTCTGACACGCAGGGTATGACTGTCGCCAAAAAACTCATTCTGAAACATTGGAAGTCCCCCTCCCCGCCTACTTTTCAATTGTGGCTGGCAGACATGGTTTACGTATGGAAAGACTCAGGTTCTTGAGGACCAACTCACTCGGGAAGTTCTCAACTATATGGGACCCGTTTCTGGCCTACTTGGACGAGGTTAGAAATGACTTGCCCAGTTGATTTCACATGGACTCCGCATGAGATTTTATATATGGGCACATAGGCATGTTAGGTAGCTGGTAGCACCATGTCGCAATGTTGGTATGTTTTTTTCTCTCTCTCTCTTTGTGTTTGAGTTTGTTTTGCTTCTTTATGTTTTTTGTTTATTGTTTTGTTTTTCATGTTCTAAAAGTTGAAAAATTTAAATATATATAAATAAAATAATGGAAAAAAAATATGTTAAAGCCCCATTCAACAACTTTTCCAAGTTTTGCTATTGGAGAAACTGCGCCCTCTGCGTGCAACAGTATCGATATCGATATCGCCGTTCAATGTCCTCAAAACACAGCGCCAGAAAGCTCTATGTACATGTTGTGACATCGGGTACTCACCACGTGATGAAATAATAATCAATAGTTACGTGAAACGTCATTTTCGTAGCAAATCCGCATCGACTTACTTCCTTGTTTCCAGGAACACAACGCTCCCGCTGTAGAGCGCATGCGCGCATCTTGCCTCTGGGACGCAGGCACCAAATTGCTTAGTTTCAGGAGAGGCCTTTGGAGGGCAGTGTGTGACCAATAGAGGTGACATTCTCCCTGTTACAAGTCACTCTACCATCCTCAATGACTAAAAAGCTGTTATATTAAGGTAAAAAAGTTACTGATTGGGGCTTTACGCAATACATACACTAGTGGGCAGTAGAGAGTCAAATGTGTGAGTCTGTGTGTGGTACTCCTCCCTTCCATCCGTATCCATAAGGTTTCAGAAACCGTGCAGAATCTAACTATTACTGACACCGGTGGCCGTTAGAGTAACTGCAGGCAGGCAGGCTGGCGCTTATTGATTATATTCGTTAGCTGCTTTTACTCTAGCACCAAGCTAAGCTTTCGAGAAATTATTTCTTAGCTAAACAAAATAATAGCGTAATGAAAGTTTGTAGGGTACCACATGAGTAAAAAAAAATAAAAAATTGCTGACCAGTTCTTCCTTCCCCCCTCCAGTCATTCATACCACTCCTTGCTCTGACCCAAACCCACTGCCTCCTACTTCCGTCATTTCTTCCTTCTCTTCTCTCTCATCGGAAGAAGTCCTTAAAATTATAATATCAAATCGTGCCACCTCCTGCCCCCTAGATCCCATCCCTTCCCCTCTCCTCCAGTCCATCTCCCCTGACATTTCTCTGTTCCTCACTTCCCTTATCAACTCCTCCCTGTCCTCTGGTGTTTTTCCGGCTGCCCTAAAAACGGCTAGGGTAAAACCACTCCTCAAGAAACCATCCCTCAATCCCACCGTCATTAATAACTACCGTCCCGTCTCCCTCCTGTCTTTCATTTCAAAAACTCTCGAAAGAGCAGTATCTGGTCAACTCTCTTCCCACCTCTCCCGAAATAATCTCTCTGACCCCCTTCAATCTGGCTTCAAACCTGCAGACTCCACTGAAACCGCTCTCCTCTCTGTCACCGAAGCCCTCCACTCTGCCAAATCTTCATCACTTTCTTCAGTACTTATACTTCTCGATGTCTCCGCAGCCTTCGATACTGTCAACCATCAAATCCTTCTCTCCACCCTCTCTGACCTGGGAATCACTGGCACCGCACTATCCTGGTTTTCCTCCTACCTGTCTGACCGCACATTCCAAGTCCTCTGGCGAGAAACTCTTTCACAGCCCTGCACTCTCACCACCGGTGTCCCCCAAGGTTCAGTCTTAGGTCCATTTCTCTTCCTTCTTTACATGCACTCCCTCCCTTGGCCATATAATATCATCCCACGGTTTCACCTATCACTCCTACGCCGACGACACCCAGCTTTACATTTCATTCCCCCCCTCTGACACACATATCAAATCACGCATCTCCTCCTGCCTCAGAGACATATGTGAGTGGATGTCTGCTCACCATCTAAAACTCAACCTCTCTAAAACTGAACTCCTCATCCCCAGTAAAGACTGCCCTCTGACCGACCTTTCCATCTCCATCAACAACACCACTGTAGTCCCCTCCCCGTCTGCCAAGAACCTTGGAGTTATCATTCACAACCATCTTTCCTTCTCCTATTTTATTGCAGCAACGGCACGTTCCTGTAGGTTCTCCCTCTATAATATTCGCAAAATTCGCCCATTTTTAACCATAGCCACAACTCAACTTCTCGTCCAAGCACCTCGCCGGCCTCCCTGCCTCCACTACTCATCCCCTTCAGCTCATCCAGAACGCTGCAGCCCGCCTGATCTTTACTCAACCAAAATTCTCCCATGTCACTCCCCTTTTCCGTGACCTTCATTGGCTACCCATCTCAGCACGCATCAAATTCAAGACTTTAGTACTGACCTTCAAGGCAGTTCACTCCACAGCTCCTCCATACCTACAATCCATGATCAAATTCCAAACCTCCCACCGTTCCCTCCGCCCCTCCACCAGTGCAGGCCGTCTCGCCCCTCCGCCACTTCATGGATCATATCGCTGCACCTCACGACTGTTCCCACACCTTGCACCAAAATGGTGGAACGAACTCCCCGCCGCAATCAGAACCAGAGAAACATTACCCTCTTTCCGCAAAAAACTAAAGACACATCTTTTTAGATCCCATCTGATTCCCCCCTGACTGATTTCCTCATGCACCACCTATACACTGTTTTTAAAACACTGAACTATAGACTTGATATTTGGTTTCACCTGATTGTAGTATGAATCATTGAATTAATTATTATTGCTGTCTATTCAAATTGTCTGCTGCTGGTTTGTACTGTTTTTCTATCTGTTTTTATTGCTGTGCTGTACATAATCTCTGTACGTCGCTTTGGATAAAAGCATCTGCTAAATGCCAATAAAGTAAAAGTAAACATGAGCCCCTTCTAAACATGCAGTGGAATCCGGATTATAACCAGCTCCTAGCCGGTTGGCCTGCATGTTTAGAAACAATTAGCCAGCTTATGCGCACTCCCGCGAGTGCGGATCATGACCCTAGTATAGGATCCGCATTATAGGAAAAGCGGCTGTTGTTTAACACTGGCAGCTCATGATCCGGATCATGTAGCTGTTATGTCTGAGTGGGCGGGCGGGTGGTGGCACTTTACAAACCATTAATGTTGCAGTGATCATTATTTTCATGAATGGACTAGCTAGTTATGTGGCTGGATTATTTGGAAGAGAGCCAAATTAGGTGAGTACACAAGTAAAAGTTGAATTGTTTCTTTGTCCCCCATCTGCCAGTTTAAAAATGCAACAAAGAGATGATAGCCTACTACTAGAGTTGCGCGATCTTGACCTCAGTCAGATCGTCAATCGCCACCCTTTGACATGTCATCACGCAAGCACATGGCTAATTAATATGTATGTTAACATCCATATTAATTAGCCATGTGCTTCAGATGCACTCTCCCTGTACTTTGCTAACTTTGCATCGATGCTAGCGGGACTTACCCAGTTGAGAAGATCAGCTCCCATATGAACCTGACCCTCCCCCTCATAACACCGCCATACAGATTTTTAGCCCAATCCGACCTGGGGAGGTGGTTTCAAAGACTTTCAAGGTGGGTTCCAGGATCTTCCAGGAAACCACCTGGAATGTCCTGGAAACCAACTGGATCGTCCCATGACATTCCCTGGATCATACACCGCTATAAAAAAAATCAACCCAATCCAACCTTGGGAGGTGGTTTCCAGGACTTTCCAGGTGGGTTCCAGGACTTTCCAGTAACTACCTGGAAAGTCCTGGAAACCAACTGGACCTTCTCCCATGACCTTCCCCGGATCATAACACACGGTCATACAAATTTTCAGCCCAATCCTACCTGAGGTGTGGGCGTAGTAGTAGTAGCAGGAGAACTGATTACATCACTCACCGATGACATCACAATTGCTTGAGTGACATCACTGATGACATCATCATTGAGTGCTTGAGTGAAATCACTGGTGACATCACCAATCACCAGCAATAGTAGTAGTAGCAGTAGTAGTAATAGTAGGAGTAGTAGTGGTGGTAGTGACAACTCAGACTTTTTTTTGTATGTTTGAATGATTTATCTAATAAATGTTTCACAATTTATGTCAAACGTTGAGGCAGTTTTTCTCAAAAACATAGTTTGGAAACAGTCAAAACATAAACGGGTGTATCTCACTCAATATTACTTATTATTATAAGTACAAAGATAATATTTATATCCCCATAAAGTTTATGGTCTCCTCTTTCCAACAGTGTATTACACTCTAAATGTGTTTTGGGGTCAATGTGACTCAAAATGATGGAACAGGTCACAAATAAGAAGTGACAGTTAATGTAAGGGCAGAGAATCTGCTTTTTTGGCCCGTCGTTGTTGTCTTGTTGGCCAAGGAGACGTTTTTGCGCCAAAATGGTGGTAGCGCTATTGTCTAAATTAAAGCATACAGTTGTTGACTCTTGCCTTCAATACTCTTTGATAGCTAGCTTGATCTAGCTAGCCTGCTGGTTGCTAGTGTTAGGCTGTGGCCGGCCACACTGTTCTGTCAGAAAATGGACAGAATTATAAAATGGATAGGCTAGATGTAACGCTACAGTATGTCCGTTGCAGTGTTTTTGAGATCACCTGGGGAAGCGCTGCATGCACACTGTAGTCAGGAGGACATGGGCTCAGAGCTAGAACATGTGTGTGTGTGTGTGTGTGTGTGTGTGTGTCAGCACACTAGCCTATCAGCTGTCGTTGTGTATGTTATAGATAGATTATACATAGTTGTGTATGTTATAGATAGATTATACATACAATATTACAAAAAGGAAAGAAAAAGAAAAGACAGTCACCCCCTAGCTATCATGGAGACATGAAGAATTCCATGACGTGAAATTTTCTACTTTAGCGCCATGCATACGGGCCACCGACATCTGTATTTAAATTTTCTTTAAGAAAAAATATTCATGTTTAATGCAAATAACAACTTACCTTTTGTCAGATAAATGCTCTATTTTAAAATCAAAAAAGAAATCCTCAAAGCATCACTCTTCATGGACACACAGCTGGGCACAGGGGAGTCTGCTCTCTCCTGCTGGACTGGGCTTGATAATAAAGGGTTAATGATGGCACTGAGCTGTAATGATGTCACTGCTGCAGCTGCCTGAATGTGAACTGGAAGTCGGAATTTCATGCAGGAAAGGCGGAGAAATATGGAATTGAATTTTTTTTTGAGGTGGTATTGTTCACAAAACATCTGAAAAATGACTTTTTGAAAAGGAATTATTGTGCAGGAAATACATTCAAGTCATTCAACATGTTTATTTGACGACAAATAACCAATCGAGGAAGCAAAAGTTACAACAAAAGTTGTAATCAAAACAGATATTGGAGTCATTAAACCTGTCAAAATAAGAAAAGGTGTAAAACAAAGCAATATTCTCTCAGCCATATTAAATTAAATTGACCCAATCTCTTTTGACTGTTCCTTCCTCCCTTCCTCTCTCCTTATTTCCATCCTCCATCCTCCTTCCTTCATCCTCCTTCTTCCCCTCCATCCCTCTTTCCTCCTCCCTCCCTCCCTTCCCTCCTTTCTTTCCTCCTTCCTTCCTTCCTTCCTTCCTCCTCCCCCCTCCTTCTCTCCTTCATCCTCCTTTCTTTCTTTCTTTCTTTCTTTCCTCCCTCCTTTCTTCCTTCCTTCCTCCCTCCCTCCCTCCTTTATTTCCTCGTTCCTCCCTTCCTCCCTTCCTTCCTACTTCCTCAGAAGTGGACAATACAGTACTGGACAGCGTTCCAATATTGTTCAAGGGTGGTACTCCTCGCTGGTACTGCCGCCGCAGCCTCTGCAGCCTTTCCTCCACCCTTCGCCACTTTCGATGTTGGGGGGGTGGAGGATCCCCCCGTTCGGCGGTCACACAAACCCTCTCCACCTTCTGCTGTTCATCTTTAAGGCGGCGGATGAAAACCCACAGCGAGGGGTGGCGCCTGTCCATCGCTGCATTCCATCTGTGATGGAAGCCTGAAATAATCATAAATGTATAAGAATTACATGCAGCACACATGGCACATGGCCCACTGACATTCATTCATACGTTTCTCAGTGACATTCAAGCTAATTAAAACGATTTTGAGTGAGAAGATGCACTATTTAATCCCTGGTTCACTTGCGGGAAAGCTTTTCAGCACCATGGACAGCAACGGGGCAGCCTCCGTGCTCTCTGAGCGGCTGGACAGGTTTCTCCACGCAGCCAGGAGGGACAACAGAATTAGCCTATATGTTCCTGCGGGCGTGTCAGCATGTGTGTGCGCTGCTCTCTAAGCAGGGTGTGTGCGTTGTGCACCCGCCTATAGAGACACATAGCCTATTACTATCTTGCACATTGTGGAGTTAGAGGGAGCACCAACAACATCTTTGAACAACACGTCTTTATTTTAATTTTGCTGGGCTCCACAATCATTTCGAGGATTCGAGGCAACCCATTTAGCAGCATCTCAGAGAGGAAGAGAGAGAGAGAGAGAGAGAAAGCGAGAGAGAGAGAGAGAGAGAGAGAGAGAGAGAGAAGAGAGCGAGAGAGAGAGAGAGAGAGAGAGAGAGATAATTGCGCACACAGCCTACAGAAGTTTAAAAGTCCAATCGAAAATGTTTATTGACAAAGTAGATTTTGGGAAAGATGTAGCTTTCACGGTTTGGTTCATAGTTCAGGTTTGGTTAATATTTAGACACCAGATATATTATATATTGGAGGGCTCGAGTGCGGCTTGTAGAGGTGGGCTGCCGTGGTTTTGTGGCAAAGTCCGTTATTGCCTCTTCTGTTCTCGCCCTTGGACTGAGCGGACGCCTCCTCCTCCTCTCCAGCTTTCCTGACTTACCCAGCCTGCTCCCTGCAAAAAACCTTCTCCTCTCCGCTGTCTATTCATAAACCAAAACCTGAGGAATTATGGAATTAATAAGCTGGTCTCTCAACACGATTGATAAAATTATCTCAACAAAGAATGCTGGGTCGGGTGAGCCAAAATGCCCGGACGGAACGTTTTCAGCGGGGTACGTGATGGATGGTTGGATGAAATGGCAGACCCTTTGCCTTGCCATTTTGACAGTAGAAGATGTAGAAGATGTCTACCAATTCGGATTCATGATAGCTGGACATTTGCTAATTGGTGTTGGCATTGGAGTCGTCTATCGGAAAATTTGCATGTTGATGGGGAAGAAGGAAAGCCCACAGATAGCCACTCTTGTCAACATGATAAACGAGTTGGCCCGTGTTGTGAACTCTCAGTCTAATGCGATCATAGAACGCATGAACTTTCAGACTAATGCGATCACTGAACGCATTTCAAAGGTGGATGCTATGCTTGCAGAAGTGGTCAAGAAACTGGACGAGATCTTGGTGATGATGCAATAACGGGACTGAAGTGTCTGAAGCTGAAGAGACAAGCTCCGAGAGAAAGATTTGGATTATACTTTCACTCGGATAACCAAATTATCCATCATTGTTTTTCATTTGGACCCCCAGACTGCCGGATGGTGCATGATAAATTATCCCCGTTTGAAGGGCTGTGGAGACGAGGAGCCAACCCCCCCCTCACAGGTCACCCCTCACCTAGACAGCTGCAAGATAAAGACATTGGTCGAGGCCGTTCAACAACCGAGGAGGCCTCCATTATCTGGTTGTTTAGGCTTATAGCTCACATGGACAATCTACGGACATTCCTGCCAACAAGCAAACTGACTCACACACATATCCTCCCCCCATCCCCCCCCCCCCCCATGCCGCCCAGTCCGGCCTGTCGCTCTTGCAAAACTCTTCCTGGACGCCACACCCCCCCCGCCCCCTTTCTCTCGGTCACACACATTGGAGCCCTAGTGGATGATGTTATGCCAGATATGCATAGCCTTCAATCATGCGTGAGCGAGCTTCTCCACCCCCCTCCCTCTGCTATACCCCCATTCCCTGCAACCCCTACTCCCTCCCCCCCCCCCTAGTTTGTTTGCAACGGATGTTAATTCCTTACATGTAACAACAAATGTATATGTATTGTATAATATTCAAGCGTGCCATTATTCCTTTCAATCTAGAAATAATGTAAATAGTCTTAATTCGAGTATTGAATGGTGATTCCCATTCGTGTGTGTTTATGTCTCTAAATGTTGTACGTTGAGGACCGCAATGGAAATAAGCCGCAAGGCTTTATTGTGTTTTTATCCTCGGTGAACTGTCTGTTTCCCTGTTTCTGTGTTGACTTTTTCACCAAAATCAATCAATCAATCAATCAATCAATCACTAACTGAGTTGGGCATTCGGGGACGGAGCCTGAAACTTGCGGTTAGCAACATGTCTCAGGCAGCAGAACGAGCAAGTGAATGGCTGTGGATAGGGAGGAAACATGCTAGCTGGGGAGCTCGCTAAGGTCAGATTGATTGTTTGTTGTTGGTCATGATTAACGGTCCGCATCAACAGGGCTGAATCATTGACAGTGGTGGTGTAGTTAGGGATGGTTTGTTGTTGGTCATGATTGACGGTCCGCATCAACAGGGCTGAATCATTGACAGTGGTGGTGTAGTCAGGAATGTCATACTGAACCGACCTGGATAGCTAGGCTTAGATAGTGAGGTAATATGCAGTTGTGCGGTGGTAGCATGGAGGGGGGTGTTTCCAGGACGCTGGATTACACCGTTAAGCCTTCTTGAGGTGTCGTGGGCCTAACTTAACGAAACATCGGTGAAGGAAGGTGCCCACTTGAAAACCCCAATGACATGCTTCATACTGCTGTTGGCTAGGGTAGGTAACTGGTGATTTGTGTCTTGTTTATTAGTTTGTTAGCCTGTTAGCTTGTTTTATTCTGGATTGGGCTTCTAAATGTGTTTTTCCTCGGATTTTGGCACAAGGGATAGTAACATCTTGTCCTGTGTATTAATTAATATTGTAGCGAATTTACATGTAATGTGGTGTTTCCGTGTTTAGCTAGGAACTGATGTGTGTGGGTGTGTTCCTGGGGGGAAGGGGGTGTAGGTTGCCATCCTGTCTCGTGGCAGGAGTCAGTCTGGATATGTGAGCGAGCTAGCTGGGTGTGTGTATAGCTAGCAGCGAAGCTACCGCTAGGAGCTGTGTGTGAAGCCAAGAATAAAAGCCCTGTACCAACTTCAAGTCTCCGGTTCCTTGGACGAATACCTGATTTGTTACATTGGTGTCAAGAAGTAAAGCGGTATCGCCTCTGCGTCGGCCGAGAGGGGAGAGGGTGAGAAGGAACGGCAAAAGAGACTGTGTGTGGGACGGCTTTTGGGCTCGAGCGACCTAGCGGTAGTAGGTTAGCTACCAGGGGTGCTAACTACTAGCTGTTACGAGCACCACGTGCGATGGTGCGCGGCGGAGAATGGCCGTCGGTGAACGGGAGGAAAGAGGAGCTGACGGCGGGGATCAGCTCGGTGCTGGCGGGCATGGAAGCCCGTTTGTTGAAAGAAGTCAGACGGCTGGTGGAAGCGACTCCTGCCTGGGCAGTGGAGCTGATGCGGGCGCTGCGGGAAGTCATGCAGCGTGTGGACTTGATGAGCACAGAGGTAATGCAGCGGGGAGAATGGCCGGAGGAGCCGCAAAAGAGACTGTGTTGGACATGCGGGGAACCGGGCCATCTAGCAAGGTGGTGTCGCAGCGGTCCCGGGGGAAAGACCAGGTACGCAGCGCAACGGTACTGGGAAAGGCCGGGAGCCTACTGGTTATGTGGAGCGATTGGACACCTGGCCAGGGAGTGTCAAGAGGCTGTCGGAGACCGGAGGACAGCGGGAGAAGAGAGACGTGCAGGCGGCGGGCAGGTGAGGCTCTGTTGGACGTGCCGTTCGCCGGAGCACTTAGCCAGAGAGTGCACTGAGACTTTGGGGAATGGAGGAGACATGCAGCCGGAGCAACAGGCAGCGGAGCAGCGGAGCAGTGCAGAGCCGGTTATTCAGGGCAGGAGAGTGACACTTGAGCCGGCCCAGGCTAGCTGCTCTGCATACCAGCCGGTAGAGGGGGAAATCATCATCAGTGACGAGACAATCAGGAGAGCGGGGATCGTGCTCACAGCCAGAGGGAAGTGAGAGACATCATCTGCAGCGCTGTTACAGTCGGGAGAGCGAGGCTCGTGTCTCCGGGTGAGCGAGAGGGGTTACTGCCGGAGGAGCCGGCCCAATCTAGCCGCTACACACCCCCCACGGTTGCTGTGCAGAAAGCCGAGGTGGAGATGGATGCCGGTGGTGTTCGCCCTGCTGCCCTGAGCACGCCGCCCCCTGGGGGAGGGGGACGGGAGGACGACCGAGTGCAAGAGGTGGAGGAAGACGAGGAGGACTGTGTAGAAGTGGACCTGACAGATGACGACATGGCCATCTGGGATGTCGATGTGGGTGAGTGGAGACGCAGGCAGGCGGAGGATGCGGATATCGGTCCGGTGTACGCATGGGTAGCGGCCGGACGCCGGCCCCCTGTGGAGGAGATTCACACATGCTCCAGTGCCACGAAGGGACTGTGGAACATGTTTTCGGACCTGCAGCTGTGTAAAAATGGCCGTTTGGAGAGAAAGGAGCGCAATAAAAGATGGTGGGTGGTACCCGGCTGCCTACGGGAGTTGGCGCTACGGTGGGCACACAGGGGCCTCGGACCCGATCATCGGGGGGTTGAGGAGACGCTGCGCCGGGTTCGTCTGGGATTCTACTGGGGCAAACACAAGGAGGATGTGCGGAGCTACTGCAGTGCATGCGGTGGCTGTGGAGCGCAGAAAAGGGACCGAGAAGAGTCACCCTGCGGGGGACTAACCCCACTGGGGGCTGAGAGGGACTAAGGTGCTTCAGGTGGGACCGAAGCTTTGAAAGGGGGGAGGGAAATGGTGGTGGTTGAATGAAGGTAAAAGGGGAAAATAAATAAGGGAAAGGGAATAATGTAAATGTTGGGGCTTGTGTTGGATTGAAATGTGGGTGATGTGAAGTAGCTAAATGTTGGTGGTGGTGGAACGGAAATTAAGTGGTGTGTGGAAAAAAAAGAAAAGACTGTTGTTGAGAATTAGAATTTGATGCGGTAACGGGAAAAAAGATGGTGGGGGTAAAAAGTGTTGGTGTGTTTTGGTACAGGGGGATATGTGTGGGTTGTGGGTGTCAACGTGGGCATTGACTTATTGTTGGGCGGGGAATATGTAGCGATCCGGGGTTTTACATGTAATGTGGTGTTTCCGTGTTTAGCTAGGAACTGATGTGTGTGGGTGTGTTCCTGGGGGGAAGGGGGTGTAGGTTGCCATCCTGTCTCATGGCAGGAGTCAGTCTGGATATGTGAGCGAGCTAGCTGGGTGTGTGTATAGCTAGCAGCGAAGCTACCGCTAGGAGCTGTGTGTGAAGCCAAGAATAAAAGCCCTGTACCAACTTCAAGTCTCCGGTTCCTTGGACGAATACCTGATTCGTTACAATATAGACATAAGAAATCACAGAATGCAAGTTGCAGGCCGCGGCAATGCCCGAGTAGCCTACTTTATCTGACACCCGGCCGGTTCAGCACCCTGGACAGCTGCCCTGAACGTGAACTGGAAGTCAAATCAAGTTCAGAGTGGCGGACCTTATGAAAATCGGAGTGGCGGGATTTCTGAGTGGCAATATTTCTGAGTGCCGATATTACTGAGTGGCGGAACGTCGGAGTGACAGCACGTCGGAATGGCGGCATGTAACCAAATGTAGTCTAATGCCGTGCATCCCGCAGTAATGTTTGATCATTTAGAGATGTGGGTTTATGTTGTGTATGTGTCATGTTAAAATGTGTTAGTACTTTATCAGTGTTTACAAATTAGATGTATTATTTCTAGAGTAACTTTATGCTTGTTGAGTTGCCACAGCCATATTATGCACCTTATCAACAGAGTACTAGTGAATAGATACAACATAATATTAAAACAGTTTTGATACAGTAATGGCCGAATTATTGTTTTGGTTTGAGAATTTGGGATTTTGATATCAATAAGCATATGTTTCAGTAATGGGACCAATGCAATTATTATTTTCAAATGGTTTATATTTTATTTGGTACATAATCTATTTTTATTTTATTAATACAGTATGCATCGGACAAGGAAGCTGGAAGGTGGGTGCTGAGGGTGCTGCAGCAGCCCCTGGTGGCAAGAGATGGGATTTTTGAAATTGTTGGATTTGGCTGTCTTGTGTTTATACCACCAACAAAATGCATTAAAAAACAGTTTGTGCTTCCCAGCTCTAATCTTGTTTCATACGCTCTCTCTTCAAAAGTGTTTGATTTTCATCATAATCTGGTTTTCCATAATAATAATAATAAGTTCAGTGTTTATGCCTGTGTTGCTGTCTGTTGTAGTGTAAAACGACTAAAGGGAGAGCAGGTGCTTACATGAAAGTGAGTGAGAAAAGGAGAAGATACTGAATAATGACATCACAACAGTATAATCCTAATGTTAATTTAAAATTAAATATTCTTCTAAATATGGATGAAAGTCCAAAAAACGTCTTTGTTTTCTTCGCCGCTGCCCTTGCGGGCACTACCGAGAGTCCTTACTTACAGCACCCTCTACCCAAAAGTACTTCCAGCGCCACTGTCGGTGAATATAATGAAGTCTATAGACCAATATGGAAAGATGTGTTTTTCTATTATTTTTGAAAGTAAAGTGAACATAAAGAAAGTGAATAAGTGAATTAACATAAATATGTTGATGTCAGAAATAAATGGCGCTGGCTTGGTGAAAACGTTCACTCTTCGTCTCTCTCTACTAATTCATTCACAGTCATCAGCCAGTGGTCCAAGGATCCACGGTGCTCTTTCTTAGCCTGTGTATCTCATGGGCCGGAGCCAGATAACCTCTAGGTCTGGCGCCGGTTACACAGACACACATACATTTGCATATTATATGTCCCAACATGCATTGTGGCATTCATAACTTGACAAGGAAGCAACCAAATCAAGGTAAATAAGTGGTAAATAGTAATGATTTTTTATTTTTAGCACACCATGCAATTCTGGAATATTTCAATGTTGGCCAAAATAAAAAATAAAAAATTACTATATGAATTAACACCCTAAGTCTAAAGCACATTTTTCGAAGGGGGTATATATAGATCCCGAAAGTAGAACGAGTTATAAGGATGACTGGGAACTTTGGAGACCGTGTTGCGGCAAAGCATGTGCATAATATTTTAATATCCGGGGCAACGCCAATGTGTGGGATGTGATTATTTGTGTAAGTTGTCTTGTTTACTTTTAAACCATAATAGGTCGGAACATTGAGTAGTCGAACTGAGGGGAGGTCGGACTAAGGGGAGGTCGGACCAGCGACATGTTACCGTGATCACGTCACCTATATGGGAAAAAGAAACAACAACAACAAATGGACATTCCCTTTATTCTCAGTGGAAAATGCAATACTGTATTTGCAGATTTTCTCATTTCATGGGCACAAGCCATCCCAGTAAAGTTCACTATGACCTGCACTCAAGATTTTTTTTTCTATTTCTACAACACAATGTCATAGTTTCAGACATCTCAGCTCCTGCCTTGGACATTCCAAGGAGAATTTTTTTCTGTGAGGTAAACAGAGAGAGAAGATAAAACACTGCCCATGTGCTTATATTACCGAGATTATATATGATGCAAAGTGGTTGATTACCGGTAAAGCCATCCTTTAAATATCCAATAGAGCTTCTTTACAGATCATTTCTGCCTTCACCAATCCCATAAATCTCAGTCCTCCAGTTCACTCCAGTTACAAATGGGCCCACCTTTGACTTAATCTGCCTGACTGAACATGCAATTTTGTTGTTTAGTTGAATATTTTGAATAAAGTTTGTGTGTCTTGTTTGCGGGAAAAAAGGTAAATAGTCAGTCAAACTCGGACTACGTCTGTGTGCACCCCTTTTCTGTAGAGCAGACGAGCGATGTACGTAACGTAAGTGGACTGGTCGTAGACCTGCTTCGTTCTGGTGGCTACACCTGCAGCGGACATACAGCCTAATGCTACGTTCACACAATACGCCTTACCTTGCCTCAACCCACGCCTACGCCTACATACCTTGAGCTGGGTTTGAACCTATCACACGCTTTTGCGATCACACTGGATGCCTATTCCACGCTGAACCTGAGCCGAGTCACAAGCGCCTCTCCTCTCTCCCGAGTGTTTTTTTTTGTCACGTGTGGTCCCGAATTATCATGGGTAGGTAAAATAAATCTGATGTATTTAATGTCCATCTTGCTTCTTCATGTAAGGCTGTGCGTGTGTGTGGACCCAAATGCAGAGACACGGAGACAAAAGCAGGTTCAATGTCTTTACTTGACTTGACCAAACGTAAAATAACAACAAAGGTTTTGCAAGTAATTGCTGCAGACTAAAACTGACTTAAACGGGGCTGCGGAGCCAAATAAACTAAACTAACACAGGAAGAATTGTCCAAAGAATAGGTCAGGATAGTCCAACAGGAAAAGTCACAAGGAGTCGAATAATCCAACAGGCACAGGAGAATCTCAGAACAGGTCAGGACCACAGCAGCACAAGATAATAATCAGCGACTGGGTCTGAAATGACACGTGTTTAAATAGACAGTTGACCAGGTGCAGAAAATCACAGAATCAGTGGGGTTATTGAATTATTGTCTTTGCCTTCCTATTGGCTCTGGCGCTGCTCTGTCTCCCGCCATCGTTCCTGAGGCGGGAAGGCAGATCAGCACCTCGGACAGGGACGGGACAACTTCCGCGTGCCCGGGTCGCTCGTCCTCCAGCCCTTTCAGCACCACGGCCAGCTCCGCTCCTGTGACCCCTTCCAGTGCCGCTAGGCCCTGCCTCTGCGTGCATGTCACTTCAGTCACTATTCTCTCCTGAAGATGTGTTTACCGATGGGGAGAAAGCCCCACGTGATAGCCACCCGTCAATCACTCTCTCTCTCTCTGCTCAACACTGTTGTAGTAACACCATTTTATTTTGAAATTCAGTTGACTTTGCCATTTCCCACGGATATTGTCGCGTTTTTACTTCATGGCTTGACAGAAAAAGTCTGCCTTCACGCGCCTAGTCGGCTTGAAAATAGAACTCACGCCTAAACGATCAAATTGGCGCAGCTCAGGCAAGGCGTGGGTACACGCAATTTTCACGTTGAGGCGCCCTGTGTACACAGCCTCATTGACTAAAAAGGACGCCTATTTAAAAGCGTGGGTAAAGGCAAGGCGTAGGCAAGGCTTGGGTGCTGTGTGTGAACGTAGCCTAATGTCACGGTCAACACAAGATGTTGGATCTTGGGTTTGGGATCGTGTCTTCAGCTTTTGGACCTCTGAAAAGCTCTCTCTGGTGGACAGATCCATAACTGCGTTTAGATCGCATAAAAAAAAAAAAGAAGACAGGTCTATAATTATTACTTATTGTATTAACAGCATGCTTGCCCACTTGGGTAACACTTTATAATAATGTTTCTGTCATAATTCATGTATAAGCCTTTAGTTGAAGTGATCATCTCAAAGATTTCGTTGATCTTGTGCTGAAAGAAGACCACAAATCTATCGCAGAGATTTAGTTTACTTTATTTGACACTCATTTAAAAATACACGCTACACAAGACATGCATCTTTAAAAAAACATTAAGGATATCACAAAAACTCAAAGACTTGTTTCCAGTGGGGTCCTTGGTTTCGACAGACAATATAAAAAATAAACCCATTATCAACATTTTAAAAATAATTTATTTTTAAAAGCACTGGACTAAAAAACGGTAGAAAACGAGACATTTAGGTGTTCATCCAAACACCATCATCAGTTGTAAATGCAGCAGGAAGTAACTGGCAAATAAATCCAAACAAGAAAAGTCACATGCCAAGGCATGAAGTCACATGACTTCTTGAGATATAAACATCAACAAGCACAGATCAGAGGAGGATGAGGAGTGCCCACGTAGTCCGGCTCAAGTCTAAACACATGTTGTAAATTCATCCGCTCCCTAACCTGCACAGCTGTTGAATAAAACAGCACAGCTAACATTATTCAACTCACTATCTCAGCTTCTATGAGCTGAGCGGACTAGCTTCCCTGCACCATACTGGCTTGGATCCAAGGTTTGTCCTATTTACTGGAACAGCAAACTTGCTTGTTCCAGGTATTAGTCGGTTTGGTAAATGGTAAATGGACTGCATTTATATAGCGCTTTTATCCAAATCGCTTTACAATGTGCCTACATTCACCCATTCACACACCGAAGGCGGCAAGCTGCCACGCAGGGTCCTGGCACAGTCATCCGGAGCAATTAGGGGTTCAGTGTCTTGCCCAAGGACACTTCGACATGCGGACTGGAGGAGCGGGGGATCGAACCACCGACCTTCTGATTAGTGGACGACCTCCTGAGCCACAGCCGCCCACAGTTTCCCAACTGCTGCTATAGTTGCTGTTGGCTTGTGAAAAACTTAAGATTTTGATTTCTAAACTAACAAACGCTAGTGTTGGCAAATGACCATGGTATAGACGGGATAATCAACTCGTATGTGTGCATTATATGATTTTAATGCACTTTGCCTCTGTTGCCAGTCATGCATTAAAATCGTATAACGCACATCTAGTCGTTGATTATCCCTTACATAATGAAGGGTCAAACGGTGAAACGCACATGTTGCAAATTCACCCGCTCCGCAACCTGCACAGCTGTTGAATAAAACAGCACAGCTAACTATTATTCAACTTGTTACCTCAGCTTCTATGAGCTGAGCGGACTAGATTTCCTGCACCATACTCGTGTCCAAGGTTCACCCTATTTACTGGAACAGCAAACAACGTTTCTCTTGCATGAGAAGCTGACGGGATGGTAATGATCTTGTCCTGTCAGAGGTGCAGGCTGATCTTCTTCTCCGTGGCCAGGCGGTGGATGATCTGGATCTCAAAGCCCGGGCTGTGAGGGTCAGGCTTCCTGACAGCTCCACCGCCGCCGTTCTTCTCAAAGTAGTGATGCCAGTTTCCCTGCTGGTTGGGCCCGAAGCCAAACACCGACACCTGCACACAGGTTGACACTTAAAACCCCCTGAGATTAATCATGTTGTTTTCAAGAGGGTCCATAAACAAACAACAATATAATAAGAAAGCAACAACAAAACTAGAGGGCACTCGGCAGAGTGCCTCTGCCACGGCGTGGTGTTACGTGAATCCGTTTGGAACTTAAGTTGGGCGCCTTTTTGTGATTAACAGGTTGACTCTTTAGTGAAGGATAAAACTTCTTGAGATTAGTCATCAGAACATAGGACCACACACACACACACACGCACACACACACACACATACACACACACCTGGTCACACATGTGCAGGGCGAACACCAAGGTCAGCATGCCGGTGGAAGGGTAGCGTCCATGACGCTCGGTCCAGCGCTCGTGAACATAGTTATGGAACACCGGGTTCACCACGAGAATCTACACACACACACACACACACACACACACACACACACACACACACACACACACACACACACACATGCACAAACACACACACACACACACACACACACACACACAAGGCCGGATTAACCATAGAGCAACTGGGGCAGGTGCCCCGGGGCCCTCGGGGTGAAGGGGCCCTCCAAAAAAAAAAAAAAAAAAAATTGGTCCGGCTCATGTTGGGCTCAACAGAACTATGACACAAATCTAAGACCAATCAGGACAAAATAAAATGTGTTTCCAAGAAGATTAAGTCTGATGATTTAGTCTCAGTGGATGCCTGTGGGCAAGTGGTGACCAGGGGCGCGGGAAGTGGGGGTGCTTGTGGTGCTGCGGCACCCTCTGCTGTTTTGTATTGGAAATGTAATGTAAATTATTTTTTCATCATTGTAAAGCCACAGCACAGTGAAGAGGATATTAATGTGAAGATTAGCCTCTTCCTTTTTCTCTCAGAGTGCATCAGATTCATGCATTTTACTTTAAAATGTACAAAATTTCTTTGAAACCCCCCAGTCAGACTAATATTTTTATCCTGCTGGTGCTACCGGTTTGCAAAGCCTAGAATCGCCTATGAGTGAGTGAGAAACTGAATCTCAGAAACTGAATAATGACATAACAGTATAATACTAATGTTAATTTAAAATGAGATATTCCTCTAAATATGGCGAAAAAACATCCAAACATCCGGACAATGGGTGGGGGGCCCCTGGGAGCTTCAGTGCCTAGGGGCCCCTGGGGGTGTTAATCTGGCTCTGCACACACACACCCCATGGCTCCGCTCACTACTCAATATCTCCATTGATTGATTGATTTGTTGGTTGATTTGATGTTAGGTTAAAAACACATGAAATAAAAGACATGCACATCTCAATACAAACTAGAACGACCGCACCGCATATTTATGCCTCCGCCATTAGTTCATTCTTGAGTCCAAATCACAATTTGAGGCAAATTGGAAGAAATTTCATGAAGACATTCCTGAGATATTGCGTTAACCAGCTTGAAAATGGCATTTGAGAGGTCACAGTGACCTTGACCTTTGACCTTTGATAACCAAAATGGAATCTGTTCATCATTGCGTCCAAGTCAATGTTTGAGCCAAATCAGAAGAAATTCCATCAAGCCGTTCTTGAGATATCGCGTTAACTTGGGAATGGTGTTTGTGAGGTCACAGTGACCTTGAACTTTGACCACCAAAATGTAATCAGTTCATCCTTGAGGCCAAGTTAATGTTTGAGACAAATTTGATGAAATTCCGTCAAGGCATTCCTGAGATATGGCGTTAACAAGCTTGAAAATGGCGTTAAGAGAGGTCACAGTGACATTGGCCTTTGATCACCAGAATGTAATCCGCTCATCCTTGTGCCCAAGTCGACGTTTGAGCCAAATTGGAAGAAATTCCATCAAGCCGTTCTTGAGATATCGCTTTAATGAACTTGGGAAGGGCATTCGTGAGGTCACAGTGACCTTGACCTTTGACAAAAATCAAATCAGTTCATCCTTGAGTCCAAGTCGATGTTTGAGGCAAATTTGATGAAATTCTGTGAAGGCATTCCTGAGATATCGCATTAACAAGCTTGAAAATGGCGTTCGAAAGGTCACAGTGACCTTGACCTTTGACCTTTGATCACCAAAATCTAATCAGATCATCCTTAAGTTTAAGTCGATGTTTGAGGCAAATTTGATGTAATTCCGTCAAGGCGTTCTTCAGATATTGCATTAACGAACATCGGACGGACGGACGTACATACGTACGTACGTACGTACGTACGGACGGACGGACGGACGGACGGACGGACGTACGGACGTATGGACAACCCGGATCCATAATGCCTCTGGCCTAGCTATCGCCGACGGAGGCATAAAAATATCAAGGATAGACGTCAGTGGGATAGACACAATACATTCATGTACTTATTTCAGACAGACAAAACAATCCAACAAAGAACAGCCATCAGTACATACTATCCTGTTCATCAGTACATCCTATCTTCTTAGTTAAAATTGGCTACATGGGTGGTGTCATCAGTGTTGATGTCATGGGATCATGTCTATGTTCCCCGGGTTCAATATTCCCCGTTTTTCACTAACCTCTCCCAGCCCCCACGCCAAACCTAACCTCCCCCCATGCCTAAACCTAACCTCCCCCAGACCCTAACCCAAAACCTAACCTCTCCCACCTCCACGCCTAAACCTAAGGTCGGCATTGCGGGTGGTCGGCATAGCGGGTGGACACCATTTGGGAAAAACGGGGAACATAGGACCCAGGGAACATAGGACCCGGGGAACATAGGGATGACCCCGATGTCATCAGTGATGGCATCAGAGTGCAATGTCGAATAGCACGAATAGCACCACCTACTGGCAAAGACAAAAAGTGGTTTATCTCGAGAACCATTTGTCTCATCGAATTCAAACAGGGGGATTGCGTTTAGGGGGAACTGACGGAGTTCAGTGCCGAATTTTGTGCTATTCGGCATAGCGCCACCTACTGGCAAACACAAAAAGTGGTTTACCTCGAGAACCATTGGTTGAATCGACTTCAAACTCGGGGAATGTGCTTAGAGGACCTGCCAGAGTTCAATGCCGAATTTTGGGCAATTTGGTATAGCGCCACCTACTTCCAACACAAAAAGTGGTTTATCACGGAACATTCGTCCGATCGACTTCAAACTTGGGGAGTGTGCTGCTGGGAACTCGACAGAGTGTAGTGCCGAATTTCGTGCAATTTGGCATAGCGCCACCTACTGGCAACACAAAAAGTGGTTATCTCAAGTAGAGGCCGACCGATGTATCAGCATACCGATATATCGGGACCGATGGCGCCCTCATTTGGCAAATCAGTATCGGATAAAAAAATCCATATTCCTCGGGCTCTAATCTCGAGAACCGTTCATCCAATCGAGTTTAAAACAGATTTGTAACATTTGTATAAAAAAATGGATAATCTTTTTAATATAAAAATAAAAACATGTAAAATCCCAAACTATAAAAACCCACGGAATATTCTGCAGGAAAACTGAAGCCTACCTTGTCTTTAGCAGCCACACCTCCGTCTTTAACTTTCTTCAGAGTCCTAAGCACACAGACACACACATCCACGCACACGTGCGCGCACACACACACACACACACACACACACACACACACACACACACACACACACACACACACACACACACGCACACACACACACACACACTCGCACACACACACACACACACACACACACACACACACACACGCACAACTCATTAATGTGTTTGTTTCGGCAAGTCACACTGATACACCAGCTGATTTACTTATTTTCACACACTCACACCTTGTCACGGTTGGGGGTAACACGTTGCATAACACAGAGTAATCGGATTACTTTGGTAACTTAACATGTCACTTATTAGCTACTTACTCAACGTTACATTTCGGTACTTTCATTTTTCTTTCAGGGGGAATTGGCAAAGTACAATAGTGCTTAAATCCCACCCTCTTCCGGGTTCTGCATGGGATCTATAGGATTATATATTTCCCCATCCATTTTTTTCCATTGACATTTTGTAAAATACTTATGAAAAGAGTTTTACTTTGACGAAGCGATTCAGCTATGAGACAAATCAGAACATTTGACAATAACAACAACAACAAAATACACTCTATTGTACTTGGCCAATTCCCCCGTCTGCTGACCTGGGGAGAGTTTTAAGGTCCTTACACATCGGGAGCGTTTTTTTTCGTGCGATTGATTCGCACGTCAATAATATTTTCCGAACCTATATCAGTTAATGCAACCATGCATACCAACGGCGAAGTTTCGCCGAACGTTATTGCGGTGTTTATTTTTTCGAACCACGGTCGATTTTTCAGAAATTCGCTTCCGACGTGTACACATATGTGGCTGTGATTGACAGGTGGGTCAAAACTCGCATCGCAATTTCATGCCGTATATTCGCATCGCTCTTGATGTGTAAGGACCTTTAGACTACTGTAGCATTATGCTTCCTCCGATACATGTGCAGCCGCCAGCCGCTTCTTTTCACCTGAAAGTGAGGAGTTTCGGATGTAAGAAACGATCACGCTATTCCCCCAATAACTTCTTTCCTTTGTTCACTTTCTTACTGTTGCCATAAGGTCCGCCATATCGTTTTTTAATGGGTTGCCATGGTGAAGTACTGTCGGCTGGAGCTTACACCAGTGGGGAAGGCTTAAAGGAAGCCTTTCCGGGTTGGGGTGACCTCTCGTCTCAAGCTACTTATCCACTTCTGCATATACTGTATAGGAACACTGTTGTTGGTCCAATCAGGTGCAGCAAGGTACACATATCGAAGGCCTCCTACAAGCGTGCAATTCTGGGGAGGAAGGGCGCCCTCTACCACAAGCTGTGCTCCGCTGCTATCTATCGCTTGCCTGCTTTTGCTATCTCCTGCGGCCTCTATCTACCAGCCTGCCTGGTGTGGATTTGGGACCCTGTCCCCGCTAAGGGCATGTCGCCCTGTAAAGGATGTACTGGCCACCCTCAAAAAATTGCAATACTGGAAACTACCATATATTGTTTGAAAGACACTGGGATTACCTCTACACAGCCTCAGAGCTCCGTTTCCAATGGATTCACAGAAGCTACGATGCCGAATGCTAACTTAGCGTTAGCTACTCCCTCATCGGGTAATGTATCTTCCATCACAGATACCACGAATGCTAACAGTCTGCTAGCTCCCACATCCTTGGGTAAACTGCCCACTCATGTTCCCGAAAACATTGCCTCCCAAGCCTGTGCTATCTCGGGGAAACAAACTGATACTGTCCTCTGGAATGTCCAGGGAGCGAAGCCGAAAAGATTAGTGATCCCTGGTCCCTCAGAGACTGCCTCTTATCACCCGGAAATTAGCTCAGCCACGGGCTGGCCTGCATTAGCTACTATAGCCCCTGTTAGCACTAGCACTGATCAACCATGGATTGTTGTGAGAAGTGGAAAGAAGAGTTTTGCTCCTCCACCACTGATGTCCCTACAGCTGGTAAACAGATTTCAACCGCTATTGGGTAGCCCTGTATCGACTGCCGATATGGATATTGGACTGGCCCATCGGCTATCCGACAACCTAGGTAGCCCCAAAGCTAGGAGGCTATCAAGAGCAAGCAGGCCACAGCCTCAAAGGCTATCAAGAGCTAGCAGGCCGCAGCCCCCTATAACATCCTTGCTCATCGGAGACTCGGATATTAAACACATTGGGATTAAAAACAATACCGCTACACTCTGTTTCCCTGATGAGATGATCTGTGACATAACAGAGAAAATTCCTGAAATCCTGTCTACTCACAGCTCCCTAAACAAGATTACCCTGCATATCGGAGCCAACGACATTCTGAAACAGCAATCAGAAACACTAAAACGTGACTTCCTGGACCTACTGAAGCTCCTAGCCTCACTCAATATTGAGGCATTTATCAGTGGTCCCCTGCCCCCCAATGGATACAAAGTCAATAAGTTCACCAGGTCCCTAAGCCTAAGCACGTGGCTTTCAAATGTCTGCCCTCAGTATAATGTGAATTATATTGACAACTTCAATCTCTTCTGGGATCGAAGCCATCTCTACAATCGTAATGGTCGACTCAACAGAGATGGCACAAGGCTGTTCACTGCCAATCTTATCTTCAACATCAATCACCCAACATCTGATTACTCCACGGCCAGGAATGAGCCCCCCATCCTCTCCACTATCTCCAACCCTCGCCGCGAGGTCACATTGCCAGTCGACACGTCTCATCAACAACAATCCCTGTTGCCACAACTCGAGGCCAGCCGACTAGACGAAATATCCTCTGCCATGCAGGTGATATCAGCCCACCCCCCCCCCCCCCCCCCCCCCCCTTCGGGGCCTCTAGTCCCCCCCGCCAACTCCCAGCTCATCAACAACCAACCATGACGTCCTTCCGGGATGAAGTGGAGGACGCTGCCCCCCCCTCCTCCTCTCCTGCCCTCTGCTCTATCTTATCCCATTCCCCCCCCCCCCCTTCGCGGCCCCTACACCCCTCCGCGACCCCCCAGTTACGTCTTCCTTACAGGAAGCGGAGGAAGCTGCCTCCTCCCCCTCCTCTCCTCCTCTCTGCTTCCAGGATGAAGAGGAGGGCACTGCCCCCCCCCTCCCCCTCACCTCTTCTCTCCCCCCCCCCCCCCTTCCGGGCCTCTACACCCCTCCGCGAACTCCCAGTTACATCTTCCTTCCAGGATGAAGCGGAGGACGCTGCCCTTTCCTCTACCTCTTTGCTCCTCCACCTCTCCCCACCCCCCTCCCCCATTCCATTCTCCAGCAGGATGAACGAACTGATAAGCTTTGGACTGTCTATGATCCCCCAGTCCCCCTGTCCATCTAAGCCCCCTCGTTCTACCCTCCCGACCCTGAACCTGGCCCCTCGACCGTCCCCTCCCTCACATGCCCTCCAGCCCTCTCCCATACTGCCATCGACCAGCCCGACGCCAGACCCCTCCATCCCGGCCTGTCCCCATAGAAACAAGGTCCCACAGCCTTATAAAGGAACTGCGCCAGCACACACTAGAAGTGGAACTGGCTGCGATAAACCACTATTGGTCTATCGATACAATGCTTCGATACCAGTCTTGATTTCATACAGACGTAATACTTTCCCCAACACGATCTGTTTCTAAATCAGACTTAATCGCCATTCCCCTTGTGAAGCAAACGATACAAGTGCCAGGCTCTAAAAATATTAAAGCCGCACTCCTTAATGTTAGGTCGCTGTCAAATAAATCTCTCCTCATCAGTGATCTGATTACCAGTCATAATCTGGATTTAATTTTCCTCACCGAAACCTGGCTCGATATGAACAACAGAGTGGCTGTTCTGCCCAATTATAGCTTCATTGACACTCCCAGAGCTGATAAGAGGGTGGGGGGGGGAGTAGCGATTGTCTTTTCTGATATGTTTCAATGTAAGCAGGTAACATTTGGAGACTTTCCATCGTTTGAATACCTTGCTGCTATTCTGAAATGCTCAACCACTGTGTTACTGCTGAATATCTATAGACCACCAAAATACTCAGCCAGCTTTCTCGTTGAATTTGCTGATCTTCTGTCCTTAATTTTCATTGAACATGACTGTATATCTATTGCTGGGGATTTCAATATTCATATTGATAACCAGACGGATAATTTTGCCAAAGAACTGAATATCTTACTTGATACTTTTGATCTGTCTCAACATGTTTCAGGGCCTACTCACAACCGAGGCCATACCCTGGATTTAGTTATTACTAGGGGCTTCAAGTCCTCTTCTGTGTCGACTATTGATGTTGCATTGTCTGACCATCTTTGCGTCTTTTTTGAAATGGAAATCTCCCCTGAGATCATTAATAGGTCACAAACCGTTAAAAGACGAGACATTAATGCAGGCACCAGCGCGCTGTTTATGGAGACATTTTCTTTATCTCCTCCCACATCAGCTTCTGTCAATGAGATTCTTGATAACTTCAATTCAACAATTCTGAATACTATTGATAGTGTGGCGCCTGTTAGATTAAAATTGCTGTCTGGCAAAATTAAAGCACCCTGGCGAAATTCTGCATCCGTTAGATGCAAAAAGAGAGATTGCAGGAAAGCTGAGCGTAAATGGCGGAAAACTAATCTTCACATTCACTATGATATTTACAAAGAAAGCCTTCACTCCTACAACCTCGAACGCACTCTATTTGCCACAGTTGATAGACTGACTAATCCGCCTCTCTGTGTAGCACCTGAATTCCTCTCTACTGTCAAATGTAATGAGTTTGCTGCCTTTTTTACGGATAAAATTATTAATATCAGGCAGGCTATTAGTGGCTCCACACCAAGAAATGCTGTGACATCATCCTACCCGCAGATCCCTAGTTCGATAAATTTGTCCCAGTTCAGCGTTATCGACCACGACATCTTAGAGGAAACTGTGCAAGGCCTTAAATCATCTTCGTGCTGTCTCGATACCCTTCCAACAAGCTTTTTTAAAAGCGTTTATAACTGTCTGTCGTCGGACCTATTGCAAATAGTTAATAGATCCCTTGTGACCGGCACTTTTCCTGAGTCCCTGAAAACTGCAGTTATTAAACCCCTACTAAAAAAGCGTAGCCTTGATGCATCGGTAATCAGTAACTACAGACCAATATCTAATCTCCCCTTTATAGCCAAAATAATTGAAAAGGTTGTTTACCTACAACTCAATAGATTCCTAACCTCAAATGATCTCCTAGATAAACTCCAATCAGGCTTTCGCCCCCATCACAGCACTGAAACCGTGCTTACTAAAGTCATAAATGACATCAGAATGAATACAGACTCAGGCAAAAATTCGATTCTAGTGCTACTGGATCTTAGCGCTGCATTTGACACTGTTGACCACTCAATTTTATTGGACAGACTGGAAAACTGGGTTGGGCTATCGGGTACGGTCCTCCAGTGGTTCAAGTCCTATCTTCAAGACAGGAAGTACTTCGTCTCCATTGGCAATTACACATCTGACCTAACTAGGATGACCTGTTGGGTGCCTCAAGGATCCATTATGGGGCCCGTTCTCTTCAACCTTCATATGCTCCCTCTAGGCCTAATTATGCAAAAAAACAAAGTAGCCTATCATGACTATGCAGACGACACTCAGTTGTATATAACTCTTTCCTCAGCTGACTATGCCCCCATAGAATCATTGTGCCAGTGCATTGATCAAATAAATAACTGGATGTGCCAGAATTTCCTACAGCTAAACAAAGACAAAACTGAGGTGATCGTGTTTGGCCCCAAAGAACAAAGGCTTAAAATCACTGCACGCCTTGAGTCTCGATCCCTGAAGCCTAAGGATCAAGTCAAAAATCTTGGAGTTATTATTGATTCCGATCTCAACTTTAACTCCCACATTAAGTCAATTAGAAAATCTGCTTTTTATCATCTTAAAAATATAGCAAGAATTAGCGGATACATGTCCAGACAGGATCTAGAAAAACTAATTCACGCCTTCATTTATAGTAGATTAGACTACTGCAATAGCCTTTTTTCTGGTCTCTCCAAAAAAGAACTTAGGCAACTTCAACTCATTCAGAATGCTGCTGCTAGAGTTCTAACGAAGACTAAGAAAGCTGATCATATCACTCCAGTTCTTAAGTCCTTACACTGGTTGCCAGTGTGTCAGAGAATAGATTTTAAAATACTGTTATTTGTCTATAAATCACTTAATGGCCTAGGCCCAAAATACATAGCTGAATTGCTCCCACGCTACGAACCGTCTAGAACTCTTAGGTCAACAGGGTCCAGCTTATTAAAGCCCCAATCAGTAAGATTTTTGACATTTTTTAGTGTAATATAACCGCTTTTTAGTCACAGGACATGGTAGATTGACTTGTAACAGGGAGACCCTCGTCTTTATTTATCCCACACCGCCCTCCATTGGCCAGCACTGGGACTAAGCAGTTTGTCTGCCACGTCCCGTAGCAAGAAAAAAGACAAAAAAAAGCATGCGCGCATGCGCTGTACAGCGGAAGCGCTGTCTTCAGGAAAACAAGGAAGTAACTCGATTCGGATTTGCTACGAAAATGATGTTTCACGGAACTATGGATTATTATTTCATCACGTGGTGAGTACCCGATGTCACAACATGTACATAGAGCTTTCTGGCGCTGTGTTTTGTTGACTTTGAACGGCGATATCGTTATCGATACTAATGCACGCAGAGGGCGCAGTTGGAAAGTTACTGAATGGGGCAAATCAAATCACGGGAAGGCTGCATTTACCCACTATGCTTCTGCTAGCTGGAACAAATTGCCTGAAGACCTCAGATCTGCCCCAACCTTACTTACTTTTAAAAATAGACTAAAGACTTTTATGTTTACCGTCGCTTTTAACTGCTGACAGCTACTATGCAAACCCAATGAGTCCTCTATAAGTTTTAGCTCTTTCTGCAACTGCCGCGCCTGTTGCTTATTGCACTTTTTATACTCTTTTTTTTAAGTTTTGTTGTGATGCTTTTAAATTTCCATTTTATTTCTTCTTTTCGTTTATTTTCCTGTGTGCTTAATGAAGTTGCTTAATGCACTTTTTATACTCTTTTTTTTTAAGTTTTGTTGTGATGCTTTTAAATGTCCGTTTTACTCTCTTCTTTTCTTTTATTTTCCTGTCAACCATTTTATGTGAAGCACTTTGAATTGCCTCTGTGTATGAAATGTGCTATACAAATAAACTTGACTTGACTTGACTTGACTAGCATGAAAATACGCAGACGTGGTTAAGCACCATCAGTCTCAGATGCCCGAGACATGTGTGGATAATGGCGATCTGCTGAGCCATGATGTGGACAAATGGATTGTGTATTTTTCCAATTCCCTGATGGACTTTGTTGAGTGTTGTCCAAGTGTTGTGCGTCTATAAATGAAGTATCAAATGGACACCGAGAACGGGCTGGAGGAGCTGATGCCAGTGTGGCTACATTAGCAGTTACGCTACACCATGGATGTAGCTTTGATTTCGAAGGTGGAGCGGACACATTTTGTACAGGTCCACATTCTCAGGCCCAAGGCGGCGACCTAGGGTCGCCACAAAAAAAAAAGAAAAAAATCGACAATTTTGGCCGTTTAAAGCCAGATTCAGAGTAATATCACATTTTCTCATTTCAAGTAAGGGCTGCATTTAAAAAATTACATACAGGGATGTGATTGGGGCAGCCCAGACACAGAGGGGGAGAGCTGGGCCCAGTAAGAGATGTAATTGGGCCGGCCCATTGTCACTCAGTATACTATACTGGGCCGGTCGCTGGAAGATGGGGCGGCCTGCCGTTCTCAGTTTTTTAACATAACTTTAGTTTTGGGACTTCAAAAAGTGCAGGGGTCCAATGTTGCCTTCTTAAAAAGTAGGGGGGACGTGTCCCCATCCCCCCCCCCCCCCCCCCCCCCCCCCCTTCCTACGTCCCTGAGCTACACTCTACAGCCCAGTTTACACCAAAGAGACGAAACCGTTGCAGGAAAAGTTGCATCGGTGTAAGCTGCCCATCTCGACTCCAGCCAGCTGATGGCATTGCCAGCAATTCAGCTTGTCAAGTCGCAGAGGCTGGTGGCAAGTAGTTGCAAGTAGTTGCAAGTTGCAGCCAGTCTCATTGTCTATCTTTGGTATAAACTGGGCTTTAGGTTGCGTGTCCACATAGCACCTGCGTCTTATTGGAGTGGAGAAAGCGCTGCCTGGAGCGCTTTTTGTGAGGAGAAACAGATGATAACGCCTGCTGCTAGCTTACCAGCCGCTAGGGTTGCCACCTTTCATGCAGAAAACTAAGGGACGCCCCCCGCTCCTCAGGGCCACGAGCATCACAGGCCCGAGGGAGGGATGAGGCACCAGTGGTAGTAAATCATAACTTGTTTTAAAAAAGCATTTCTAACCCTAACCCTAACTCATAGATAACTTTTCAGTTACAAACTCCTAATATAGTATAGGGTTGTGCGATGTCAACCAAATAGCCATTGTGATGGTTCCACAGTGAAACATCGTGATGGATGATGACATCGTCGTTGATGGGGGTGGGGGGGTGCTAGGTTAATTAATGATTTATGAAGTCGATATGGTGCCGTAATGCCGTTTGGCTCTGCTGCTGCAATGCGGCCATTCATATTAACAACAGGACAGCTGAGCTCTACATGAGACCAGCAAGCAAGCTACTAACAGCACAGAGCCAGGCGGCTGGCGCAGTGGCTGACACTATACCAGCAATATTGAATGCCGCAAAACAAACGTTCACATTATGATCCTGACCAACAACATGTGTGTGTTGGATTTAACTAGCTGGCATAAAACTGACAGAATTACTGGTGGATATAATGTTAGATCCGCGTGGGCTTTTGAACCTAATGAGAGAGAGAGTTGAGGAGAGACAGAAACACAGCAGCAGCAGCTGCTGTATGTAATGGAGCGATTTCAACTTTCACTTTAGAAACAGGCAAGTTAAATTCACAGTTGAAGACTTGTACTCACTTTGGGTTGAAAACAGAAAAAAAACATGAAGTTTCTTGTTTGTTTAAAGTTTTCACAACACAACCGACTTCTCACGCGCGGGGGACGCACGGGCGACATTATAGCTGCATTCAGCGTTGTTTTTGTGTTAAAATAAGTTAAATGGCTTTATATTCTGACAGCAATCACTGAAATAGAGTATTTGGTCAGTAACTTGGAACTCCCAACCCCCCTGTACCCTATCTGTCTCCTGTAGCCCTGCATGCAGGGCAGACGTATCTCCGCAACCGTAACTCGTAGAGATTCCGCCCCCGTGACCACCACGTCACGTCTGTGCCAGCAGCCAGAGACCTCACTCAAGCATCCAGCGACCTGCTGTTCCATAACGAAAACAGCAAGGCTAGATGTGAATCCTTGTTCTCACTCGTAAAACCTCAGTTGTAGGACAACCCCAACGTTTTACTTCGTTTGAAACTTCAGATTCTCACACTATATCCAACCAACCTTGCTGCCAGGAAGCACCTCGTCTGACCCTGAGACCTAAGGCTCGCAACAGGGCACATGGCCGTAGCCCATGGCAACCTGAAGGCAACGAGTGACTCGGGCACTACTGCCTGGCGGCCGGCAAAACAGTGTGCGCAAAGGGCGCACTGGCCACATCAAGGCTATAGAACCTGACAAAAGTGTGGTGGGTAGACGATGAGGCAGCCGCACACGTCTTCCACTGACACACCACTCAATAACGTCCAGGATGTTGCGACACCTCGCGAAGAGTGGGCCTTAATACCCTCCGGGGGAACCTTCCCCGCGGCAGAGGAGGCCAAAGCAATGGCCTCCACTATCCAGTGCGACAAGCGCTCCTTGGACAGTGCCTTGCCCAGGGCTCTCGGCCAAAAGCACACCAACAACTGGTTACAGGCGCGCAAGCATGCATGTCCTGCCTACGTAGGCCAGGACAGCCCGCACTGGGCATAGTGTGTTTAGCCACTGCTCCTCCTCCAAACTGAAAGGAGGGAGACAGGAAGCTGCCAGGTCTACAACCATAGACCGGAAGCTGGCATTGATATTCTTAGGCTGGTAGGTGGGGTTGGGCCGAAGCGTAACCCTCCGCTCGTCATCAGCAAATACCAAGCAAGACTGCTGGACCGACAGGGCAATCAAGTCGCCAACCCTTTTGCCTGAAGACAAGGCTAACAGCAGCGCAGTCTTCAAGAACAGGAACTTCAGGTCCACAGTTTCCAAGGGCTCCAACAGGGGACCCGAGAGACCCTCCAAAACCGTGACCAAGTCCCACAAACGTTCCGCACCCACGGTCATAGTCTACGCACTCCCTTCATGAACCAGGAGACCAGCAGGAGACTCCCTACCGGTTTGCCCTCTATCTCCATGTGACAGGCATATATTGTGGCCACATACACCTTGAGGGACTGAGGGGACTGGCCCGCATCATACAGGCTCTGGAGGAACCTGAGGATGGGCTGAACACTACAACACACTGGGTCCACGCCCCGCTCCGCGCACCAGTGCAAGAAGGCTTGCCACTTGTAAGCATACTGAGAGCGTGTGGCGGTAGCCCTAGCACTCTGTATAGCGTGTACCACCCACATAGGTAGGCCCTGAGCTAACAGGCGCTCCCGTTCAGGGACCAGGCTGCCAGCTTCCATCTGGAAGCGGTGGGATGGAGTATTTCGCCCTTCGCCAGCGACAGGAGGTCCTCCCGGCGCGGAAGCGGCCACAGCGGCCCTTGTGACAGCAGGATGAGGTCCGCGAACCAGATCTGCTTCGACCAGGGTAAGCCGCAGGCCCTGCTCCCTCACCCTGTCCAGGACAGTCTGGATCAGGGGAATGGGGGAGAACCACAGGGGGCAATGCGTTGTGACCAGCAATGCAAAGAGATCGACGCAGGCGCGGCCGAATCTGGCCCAAATCTGCTCCACCACTTGGGGGTGTAACCACCACTCTATCTGCTGGGGATTGCCCCGGAACAAGTCCGCTCCGAAGTTCAGCCGGCCCGGCAAGTGTGCCGCTGACAAGGTATAGGAGGGCTCCGCTGTGGCGGCCTGGCTTTCCGCCTGGGGGCGGCTCACGCCTTGGCTGGGGGCCCTTCTCCGAGAGCGCAGCACCGGAGAGAGGGGGCGGACGGGCCCTGGAGGGCGGCCCAAGCCCGTTCCGGTCCGAATGGCGGACAGCTTGCTGACCGCTGCCCACGTGGCATGATGGACCTCACGCCCGTCGAGTCTTGCCGCTGTCTCTCCAGCTGCTGGCCAATGTTCTCAACTGAGGGCCTGAAGAGGCCAGACGGGGAGACAGGCGCGTTCAGCAGCCTCCTCTTCTCAGGCTCAGTGAGCTGCGTGAGGTTTAGCCAGAGGTGGCGGTGGGTCATCTCCATCTCTGTCTGGTTTGGGTCGGCCACCAAACAGGACAAGCGCAGACTTCAACGGATAGTCAGGACCGCAACCTGCCCTCCATCCAAGACTTGTATTCATCCAGAGTCAAAAAAGGGCAGGAAAGATCATCACGGACCCATCTCCCCTGGCCACGACCTGTTTGAACTCCTCCCCTCGGGCAGACGCTTCAGAGCTCTGCACGCCAAAACCAATAGACGCAAAAACAGTTTCTACCCACAGGCCATTACTCTGTTGAACACCTAAACCACTTAAACCAGCCACTCACTTAATTTATGTTCACTGTGTTCACTATCAACTCAAGCCTCGTTCACATTGAACGGCATACAACTGTACTGTGTACCGTGTAATATCTGCATAATCCTTGTTTACTAAACTATGTGGCGTTGTTGCACATTTTACTGTACACATTTATTGTACATTCCCTTATATACTCATATTTAAAATGCAATCCCTGTATAAGCCTTGTTTACAAACCTACTGTATGTAGTGTTGTTGCACTACTGTACATCATCTTATATATTCATATTTAAAAATGCAATATCTGTATAAGTCTTGTTCACAAACCTATGTAGCGTTGTTGCACACTTACCGTACACTTTGACTGTACACTCCCTAATATATTCATATTTAAAAATAGCCACTTTACTACATTGTATATAGCACAGTCACCACATTGTACAGTCACTGTACATTGCTTATGTCCAACAAAGTATTCTTGCCTTGATCACCTTGACTATGTGTAACCTTCTTTCTCCTTTTCTTTTTTTTTCTCTATATGTGTGTACTTGAGAGCAAAGCTAACCGGAGCCCAATTCCTTGTATGTGTTTGCATACTTGGCCAATAAAGCTGATTCTGATTCTGATTCTGAGGACCAAGAAGGCCATAACCTTCCCGGCGTTCAACGCCACGCATTCCACCATATGCAGGGCATAGTCCATGACCATACGTAGCTCCGTATAGGTCTCCCGAGGGGCGACACCCTGCAGGTCTGCAAGGAGGGCTGCCTGGTAGCCCTGGAGGATGGCCAAGTTGTTGGCCATCACTGCCACCTGGCCGGATGCCAGATACGACTTCTCAGTCAGCTTGGCCTTCGTCTGGCATGCCCTGGAGAGGAGCTTAGGCCTGGTGGAAGAGGGGGACAGGTGGGCCATCACCGTGTCCACCAGTGGCATGGCAGCGTAGCCCAGGTCGGGCTTGCGTACAACACTGACCACGCGCGAACCCCTGAGAAGGGGTTCTGGCCTCGTAGGGGCTCTCCCAGGATGCCCGCACGGAGTCCCGTACGTCTGGGCACAGGAGCATGTGAAGTTGAGGCTGGCCATGGCGGGCTGGAAAAAGCGCCCCCGCAGCAGGGAGCTCGGTGGGGAAAGGCACCCCCTTTTCTATCATCTATTTTACTCCAAACAGTTATATAAAAATGACCCCCCTACAGTTAAGTTAAACTAGCTATATAGACCAAAACTGTGTTTTGCCCCTCACTGGAAATATGTTTAATCCTGTTACAAAGTCTGGCATGGAGTCGGGAATGCCCCTGACGCCTAGTGGCCATTAGAGGAACTACAACTTTTCAATTCACTTCCGCATCATCAGAGGGAAGGGGGTGGCCTTGCCCACTGGTGCCAATAGGGCAGGTGAGGCAGCACAGCGGCCGAGCCTAGGCATCGAGCATGCGTAGCGCGCGAGTCACACACCTCCTATATCTCTGCTCTGTCATGTACCTTCTATATCTCCACTCTGTCACCCACCTTCTATATCTCCGCTCTGTCACCTTCTATATCTCCGCTCTGTCACCCACCTTCTATATCTCCGCTCTGTCACGCACCTCCTATATCTCTGCTCTGTCATTCACCTTCTATATATTCACTCTGTCACACACCTTCTATATCTCCACACTGTCATGCACCTTCTATATCTCCGCTCTGTCATGCCCCTTCTATATCTTCGCTCTGTCACCCACCTTCTATATCTCCACTCTGTCATTCACCTTCTATATCTCCACTCTGTCACACACCTTCTATATCTCCGCTCTGTCACCCACCTTCTATATCTCCACTCTGTCATTCCCCTTCTATATCTCCGCTCTGTCACCCACCTTCTATATCTCCACTCTGTCATTCACCTTCTATATATTCACTCTGTCACACACCTTCTATATCTCCACACTGTCATGCACCTTATATATCTCCACTCTGTCATGCACCTTCTATCTTCGCTCTGTCACGCATCTTCTATATCTCCACTCTGTCAGGCCCCTTCTATATCTTCGCTCTGTCGCGCACCTTCTATATCTCCACACTGTCACGCACCTTCTATATCTCCGCTCTGTCATGCACCTTGTGCATACACGGGTGCACAGTTAGACAAGCACTGTGGGCTTGTCTCCTTGGGGCTCTTAAGGTTAGGCATTGGGGGGGGGGGGGGGGGGGGGGTTAGGATGAGGCACTGGTAGCCATGGCCGTAACTAGCTATGAGGACGGGGAGGTCCGGACCTCCCCTAATATTTCAGAGAGAATTTTTTTTTTTTTTTTTTTTATAAAACAATCTGCATGGAAAAGCATGAAAAACACGGGATCGCTTTTATTTTGAAACGAAAGGCAGGTCAGGCAGGAAGTCATCTGACGCCGCGTCCGCGGTAACTTGATTCCGAGAGAGCAGCAGCATGGTGGTGAGTGATGACTGTCTGTCTGCCTGGCGAGATAATTGAAGGTGAGCGAGCTGCGAGACAGTGAGCGAGTGAACGACAGACAGTGAGTGACACTGACAGATTTTTTAGCAACAACCAAGAAAGTAAGTGTCTAGTCTGTCTCTTAAGTAATGTTACCTGTGTGACACGTTGGGATGCTACTGGCTAATCATGCATGATGCCAATTGCCAAGCTCCCGAAGTCAGGTATGCAGGTGGCTATATGCATGGTTTCAGTTTCATGACTCAATAAGTAACAAAAAGAGGTGGTGTAAAGTTAAAAACAACATAATATATTTTATTTTATTTTTCAATCGTTCCTATCAGGAATAAATAAATGTCCCTCTGTATGTTTTTTTTATTATCGATGATGACTTTGTGTGTTGTGTACGGCTTGGGTTGTGTACCTGTGTTTGTAGGTGTCATTTTGATATGAATTTGGCTAAAACAGTTTGTTTGTTAGTTACAATTATGTTGACAGGAGAGCTGAGCAGGTGGTGACATGAAAGAGAATATACTGAATAATGACATCACAACAGTATAATCCTAATGTTGATTTAAAATGATATATTACTCTAAATATGGCTAAAAAAGGGGGGAAAAAACCCTCAAATTTGCGCCACCGAATCTGCCTCCCCTTGTTGGACCTCCCCTATTTCGGAACCCTGGTTACGGCCCTGCTGGTAGCCACTTGGTTGGTTGGGGTTAGGGTTTGAATATGGTGGGGGGCATTTACCGTTCCCTTCCCCACACGCTTACTGCTTTTTAACGGTGCATGTACATTAATTGCGCAGCAGGGTACCGTGTTCATTAACATCCGACACACAAGGTGTGTGACAGAATGCTGATATAGGATGCCGTTGGAGGGATAACAGGCTGTGCTGCGACATTGCTTCATCTGTTTGTTCTACTCAAAATAAACCTTAAAGGAGAATTTTTTTTTTTTTTTAACCTGGAGCCCTCTCCTCACATTAATTATTATCTGACGACTCACCCAGTGTTCTCCGGTGCGATTTGGAGCGTCGTTGTGATCTAAATAGTGTCCAAGCCAGTCCTTGAATGTGCTCCGTCGGGGCCACATGGCAGCGTGCTGTTCCTCAATGTAAATAGACAGTTTTCTTCCCCTGTTCTACCCATATCGTCATTATATGATCCCTAAAGAAACATCAGACTGCTAATCACCCCCGGGCTATTTCCAGTAGTCCTTACCAGGGAGACAGGACAGACGCGCGAGAGATATGAGCGCAGGAGCTGAGCTTCCGCACACAGGCCAGCCGGCAGGAAAAGTCTCGCAGGACTTGACGAGATTTGGTGACACAGACCACGCATGAGGAAATGAAATCCCTGGTAAAGACTACTGGAAATAGCCCGGGGTGATTAGCAGTCTGATGTTTCTTTAGGGATCATATAACGACGATATGGGTAGAACACGGGAAGACACGATTTGAAGTGGGAGCTGAACATCAGGGCCCTCACCAAAAAGGCACAACAGAGGATGTACTTTGTGAGGCAGCTGAAAAAATTCAAAGTGCCAAAGACCACGATGGTACAATTCTACACCTCCATCGTTGAGTCCATCCTCACCTCCTCCATCACCGTCTGTATGCCGCTGCCACAGTGAAGGATATAAACAGACTGCAGCGCATCATGTGCTGAAAAGCTCATCGAATGCAACCTGCCATCCCTCCAGGATCTACATGCAGCCAAGACACTGAAACGCGCCTGTCAAATCATGGCCGACCCCTCCCATCCTGGCTACAAGCTCTTTCAAGCACTTCCCCTCGGCAAGAGGCTGAGGTCTGCAAAGACCAAAACCACCCGCCACAAGAGCAGCTTCTTTCCATCTGCCATCGGCCTCACCAAAATGGCCCGAAAGCCCCTCCCACTAGAGACTCACTGTCTCCCCCCCTGCCCCAGCTGAATCCCCCCCCCTCCCCTCCCTTCACACAGCAGACTGTGACTCTTGTAACTCGGGCCTGGTTGGCTTGGACCGTGATGATAAATTGCATTGACTTTTTATTTTTTATAGATTTTTAAATAATTATTTTAAATTAAAATGAAATGAAACTTCGTTTTAAACTTAAAGTCCCTGGAAACCAGAAATATTTCTTTATTATTTAGCATTTTGAGTTCATCACATCACAGGACCCTATGTTAATAAGCTACCAGCCAAATTTGAACGATGATGAACGTTGCAAAGTATATAAATTTAGGTTTGACAGGTGTGGCAAAACGCATGAGATTTCATTATTTTTTAGAGTGTACTTTCTCCCGCGGAATGTGTGGGCGTGTCCGTCTGCAGCAGGGACATTTATCTCCTCCGAGAGAGAGAGCGCGAGAGAGAGGGGGGGGAGGGAAACGGAGAAAGAGATCAAGTTACACAGCACTTGCGAGTGTGTGTGTGTGTGTGTGTGTGTGTGTGTGTGTGTGTGTGTGTGTGTGTGTGTGTGTGTGTGTGTGTGTGTGAGAGAGCCACCAGCCTGTGTGTCTCTCGCTCTCTCTCACTAGTCGAGAGAGAGAGAGAGAGAGAGAGAGAGAGAGAGAGAGAGAGAGAGAGAGAGAGAGAGAGAGAGAGAGAGAGAGAGAAGCACATGGCCTGGCTGAAACCCGACACCTTGCTAATCTCACAAGCATAGGCTTGGCAGATGCACACAGAGGGAGACGGACAGCAAGGGAGCGCTGTCACTGGGGGCAAAGAACGGACTTGCCATAGGTGGGTGCGGATTGCGCGCGTGTACAAAGGTTATATAGAGCTTATGACGTCATAAGCTCCTGCGTTTTAGCACCTCACGCACTGCTGTCTTCAATGAGGAAGTACTTTGTAGAATCTTGTAGAAAAGTGGCGATTTTAAGGCTTTGGGTTGAAAGTAATGTATAATAATTTCGGAGGCACAAAATTACTAACATAAGACCCTAAATAACATAGTTAGAACGTTTTTGTGGATTTTGGTTTCCAGGGACTTTAATACTAGCTTTAAACTAGTTTTAACTTCTTCTAACTTAATATCAGTTTATCGTTTTTTAATGCCGATCTAACTCTGACTGCTAATGTCGTGTAGATTTTGTGCAGACACAGGTTGCTTCGGAATATTAACTCATGTGGGTCTTTAATGTATATTGATTTTAATGTACATACACACACACTTAAGCACATTGTGCATGGTATATATGATCTTTTGCACTAGCAATATTGAGTTGTTGTTTTTTTTTTTCAAGATTTTTTATCCCCCATTAGTGCTAATTAATTAATTAATCCTGGTTGCTACTCCACCCTCTGCCGATCTGGGGAGAGCCGAAACTGGCTCCATGCTTCCTCCGAGACATGGGCAGTTAGCCAGCCGCTTCTTTTCACCTGACAGGGGAAGCTTCACCGGTAGGACATAGCAAGTGGGAGGTTCACGCTATTCCAACCAGTTCCCCTCCCTCTGAACAGGCGCCCTTAACGACCAGAGGAGGAACCACATTAGCAACCAGGATATTGCATGTTTTGGTGAAGGGGGTTCCTATATGAAGGAAACCCCCGGGAGGCACGGGGAGAACATGCAAACTCCACACAGAATATTGAGTCTTTTGTGCTTGCATATTGTGCATATTGTATATTGCATATTGTGCCAATAAAGTGATTCTGATTCTGATTCTGAAAACTGTCTATTTACATGGAGGAACAGCACGCTGCCATGTGGCCCCGACGGAGTGCATTCAAGGACTGGCTTGGACACTATTTAGATCACGCCTAGGACGCTCCAAATCGCACCGGAGAACACTGGGTGAGTCGTCAGATAAGAATTAATGTGAGGAGAGGGCAGGTTAAAAAAAAAACGAAATTCTCCTTTAAAGCAGCTACGAGCAACTTTTTCGATTGTTATTAAACAGTATAAATTTAATATCAATGCATCACATCTTACCTCTAATAGTCGACGATACCAACGCAGAGTAGTCTCGCTTGAACCCCGAGTGAATCGGCCAGTGTTAGTGTGTCTGTAGCCAGGGCAGATCAGGAATTGAAATGAAACGGTTTGCAGCAGCCACTTCGGCCATAACCACAAAATAACTTCCAAAAAACCTGTTAGAATATAACGAGAGATGTTCCCGCGAGTATGCGTGGCGTTCACATTGTTTATGTTATGTTGCTAGGCAGCGCAAACGGCGTAAAAAGGCAGCTGCGTTTCACTTCCTGGTTTCACTTCCGCGTTTCACTTCCGGGTTACCCGGTCCGGTCGCTCTAGAGAGCCCCCTGTTGGCGCGAGTTTAGACAGACTATAGACTTAATAATCACCTAAGGGAGCAATCTCAGATACACGCGGCTTTGGTCTCGTCGACTATTAGAGGTAAGATGTGATGCATTGATATTAAATTTATACTGTTTAATAACAATCGAAAAAGTTGCTCGTAGCTGCTTTAACATGTTTCTGCTATTTGTGCTCCGTCTATCCAACAACACAGTCTCACAGACAATTGTAAAATAGCAACGTTTTGGACCGACGTTGCTATGTTACAATTATGGGCTCCAAAATTGTAAAATGGTAACATTCTGAGATTTTAGGTTTATAGTTAGGGTAGGGGGAAGGGTTAGAAGCGGAAAATCTGCGGAAACCTCGCCCACCCATGTATAAATGTACGTTACCATTTTACAATTTCTGAGCCGAAATTATAATATAGCAACGTTGGTCCAAAAACGTTGCTATTTTACAATTTTTTGGGAGATCGGGTTGGTCTATCAGTCCTGTGTTTGAACAAAAGCAGGCGATGAGTTCAATGCAACGACAAGCATTTTCTCCACAAAATGCACGTGTGCTTCTGCCCAAATTTTGGACTGGAACTATTTTTGAACCATGCTGTTGAAACCATTCAAACTTTCAAATGTTCAGCATACTTGGAAACAGTGCACGTGTATTTTCCTAAATAAATCAATGAATACATAATAAATATATGTAAATAATTAATTTATACTTTTCTTTCTCCAATATCAGTTTAAACATGATGGGTGATGTCACATATTAGATAGTCTATAATTATATTAGGCCTACATTTTGGCAGTCAGCCACTGCAGGTCTCTCAGTTTGAAGGGCAGCAGCACGAGGCTGACGTCCGGCCCAACATTCACCGCACTCTCCGGATACAGGAAGTGATGTGTCGTACGATTCCCCACATCCTGCTCAAAACCTCCAGTCACCGCCTTGTTCATCCTGAGGAGGAGACAGCAATGTTTGGTAACACTTTATTTGGATAGTTCACCTACAGAGTATTTGTAACATTTCAACAGCTTTTTAGTTGACATTCAACAATTCATCTGTCTGTAGATGTTAAACAGATGATCTATTATGTGACCATTCATGAACATAGTAAGGTAGATACTGTACCTATTACACTAGGTCACCATACACATGGAGTTCTGACTTTGAACACAGGGGGGAGTTCAGGAATGCATAGGTAATGAGAATCAGAATCAGTTGTTGGATCTATAGTTTTGAAGCCTAGTGTGGCCGTCGCCTAGCTTGGGGTTCTTACGCAGCGCGCGTGAGACGGCACGAGACCAGGGGTTTCCCAGAGCTGTAACTTCGCCTGCTATTGTCTGCACCATCACTGGACAGGCGACCTGTCAATCATCCCCAAAAGAGTATTTTCTATCATCTATTTTACTCCTAACAGGTGAGTTATATAAAAATGAATCCTCGTACAGTTGTCATGAAAGGTGAAAGTAGCTAACTAGAGACCAAAACCGGTAACTGTCTGCCTTTCCGAAACCTTGATGTTTGTCACTATTATGATAATTAAAATGATAAATATCTATATATAAAAATACACAAGTAGGCTACATGATTCTTATGTAAAACAAGATTATCATTCTATAGGGAGTAAGATTAACCTACTCAGGTGTGACCAGTTGTTAAAATGTCAATATATAAAGTGTTGCGCAATGGCTGTGCACTTGTGCCAAATGGCACGCGCTCATCCAGCGGAGTGAGTGCTGGGTCTCCTCTTGAGTTCACAATCAGTGAAATTACGCTTTCTACACCTAAATATACACAGAGTTTTATACATCTGGCCCCAGGGCTCTACTCGAGAGTGTGTAGCGCTGTCCTTGGTGCTGAACAGAAAATCAGCTGGAAATCAGTAGAAAACAGAAGAATGGGCAGTTCCCCTTTATCTGACACCCGGGCCGTCAGGCACCCTGGACAGCTGCCTGAACGTGAACTGGAAGTCGGAATTTGATGCAGGAAACGCGGAGAAATATGGACTTGAAAATAAAATTCACAAATGGGCCTATAGTTTGACAACCACCTGGATGCGGGTGTGCAGCACCTTGGTGGAGGAGCTGATAGCAGCAGGATGATCTCCTCCGCTCACAGGTGCAGCCCAGGGATTCCATTAGCCAGTAATTGCCAGCTTTTAGCCGGTATTTGTTGACGTGGGCCGGCAAATTAAAAGGTCGCCGGCTTAAGCAGCCGGTTGGAAATGACAAATAAATAAATTCATTATATAAAATAGCCCAATATTGTGTGACCAGTGATGTTGCCATAAGCTACAACTTAAATATAGACTTAAATATAATATATATTTTCGCCCCACTGTTAATGTTGAGTGTTGGTTGAAAAAGGGAAAAAATACAGCAGACGCTCTTTAACTGCCATGCAAAAGCTGCACACTGCAGCTGTGCATCCCGCAGCCGACAACGCTTTGGCTTGACACAACAGACCGAAATGTCAACACAGACATCCCTCGGCCAGTTCTTTTTATGTAACTATGGTCCAGAACAAGATCCAAACAGCCATGAAAAGCCGCCACAGCGAGGAAAAGTTGGATTGATAAGAATAGCAAGTTTGCTTTGCACATGTAGCGGAGCATTGATCATGAAGAAACTGCCGCGGCCGTATTGTGAGAATTCTCGCAGCGACAGAGAAGTGCTCTGCAGGTTGTAAAGCTTATTATTATGTTCGTTAATTCAGCCATTAATTGTCAACATCATTTCAGCATAAATATGCCTAACCTATAGAACCTCAGTTGATTTGCCATTTAAGGAGGAATATTTAATGGGCAGCTTTCATTTATTTGTCTGAACGACTTTATCGCGCATCATCTCAAATCTCACAACATGCAACAAGGGATTTCGTTCTCAGATGTAGGCTATGGGTAACACAAGGCTAATATTCTTACCTTTGCCCTTCAGTTTAAAGTAAAGCAAATATTCTCATGTTGTGAAGTAGGCTAGAAGTCTGTTCTGAAAGCGAGTTGGATGCCCGCGTGTCAACCAGCTGCAGTCCCTCGTCATCGTTGTCAATATAGACCCGCTTCAGAAAATATAGGCTATAAAGTTTGACTGACTGCATGTCTCATCTCTGGCTTGTTGCAGGTAGGCAACTTCATAATTTAGATTATCTTTCAAGTTATTTAATTTCACGTTCTTGGATGCAAAGAGACATTTAATGTAGGCCTGCCAGTGTCTTCCTTTAGGCTTAATTAAAAGGGAATATATGACAAGCTCAGTTCACAAAGTTTGTAACGAGTCCATTCACTATAATAAAATACATTTGTTGGACGATTGGATAATAGCTTTTGTTGCATTTTATTGATTCATCTTAATGGGTCTGCAAACCCCAACCGAATTAATTAATTAAATTAGGAGTGGTGTGCAGCTTGCTCCCTTTGCACTCGCAAGTGCAGACCGCAGTGAATAGTTAGATAATTATTTTGAAATCAAAAAATTATTTAAAATTAAGATTTCGTTTGCTAAAAATGATGCAATAATATGTTATGTATTTAAGAAATGATTAGGCTACATCTATCTTTTTTCAATAGGCTACATTTTGACTGGGCCGGTAAATATTCTATAAGGCCGGAATTCTGGAATGTCGCTGGCTCAATTGGCTGGCCAGAAAAAATCATAGCGGAATCCCTGGTGCAGCCTGTGGGACACTTCCCTATTTCCAGCCAATATCTGATTTAGTTTAATCATTGTTTTCATCTCATTCTGATAAATATCATGATTAACCATTATGACACGTATTATTTAAAATATGTTAATTGACACATTGTAATATATATATATTTTTAATTTGTAACCGTTTGCATGTGTGTGCGCTGCTCTCTAAGCAGGGTGTGTGCGTTGTGCACCCACCTATTGAGACACATATTACTATCTTGCACATTGTGGAGTTAGAGGGACCACCAACAAAATTAAACAAAATTAAATTAAATTAAATTAAATTTATTTTAATTTTGCTGGGCTCCACAATCATTTCGAGGATTTGAGGCAACCCATTTAGCAGCATCTGAGAGAGAAAGAGAGAGAGAGAGAGAGAAAGAGAGAGAGAGAGATAATTGTGCACACAGCCTACAGAAGTTTAAAAGTCCAAACGAAAATGTTTATTGACAAAAACGATTAAATTCCATAATTCAAAGTAGATTTTGGGAAAGATGTAGCTTTCACTGTTTGGTTCATAGTTCAGGTTTGGTTAATATTTAGATTGAGTTGAGGAGGCTTATGAGCGCAAGAAAGCTAGGTATGCTGAAATGGCAGCAGAGGCAGAGCAGCGATGTTGGAGGGCTCGAGTGCGGCCTGTAGAGGTGGGCTGCCGTGGTTTTGTGGCAAAGTCCGTTATTGCCTTACTAACTGAGTTGGGCATTCGGGGACGGAGCCTGAAACTTGCGGTTAGCAACATGTCTCAGGCAGCAGAACGAGCAAGTGAATGGCTGTGGATAAGGAGGAAACATGCTAGCTCGGGAGCTCGCTAAGGTCAGATTGATTGTTTGTTGTTGGTCATGATTAACGGTCCGCATCAACAGGGCTGAATCATTGACAGTGGTGGTGTAGTTAGGGATTGTTTGTTGTTGGTCATGATTGACGGTCCGCATCAACAGGGCTGAATCATTGACAGTGGTGGTGTAGTCAGGAATGTCATACTGAACCGACCTGGATAGCTAGGCTTAGATAGTGAGGTAATATGCAGTTGTGCGGTGGTAGCATGGAGGGGGGTGTTTCCAGGACGCTGGATTACACCGTTAAGCCTTCTTGAGGTGTCGTGGGCCTAACTTAACGAAACGTCGGTGAAGGAAGGTGCCCACTTGAAAACCCCAATGACATGCTTCATACTGCTGTTGGCTAGGGTAGGTAACTGGTGATTTGTGTCTTGTTTATTAGTTTGTTAGCCTGTTAGCTTGTTTTATTCTGGATTGGGCTTCTAAATGTGTTTTTCCTCGGATTTTGGCACAAGGGATAGTAACATCTTGTCCTGTGTATTAATTAATAATAGACACCAGATATATTATATAGACACAAGAAATCACAGAGTGCAAGCTGCAGGCCGCGGCTCCGCCCGAGTACTTTATCTGACACTCGGTTCAGCACCCTGGACAGCTGCCTGAACGTGAACTGGAAGTCAATTCAAGTTCGGAGTGACGGACCTTGTGAAAATCGGAGTGGCGAGATTTCAGAGTGGCGGAATGTCGGAGTGGCGGCATGTCGGAGTGTCGGCATGTAACCACCAAAACCGTAATTTGAACCAGGCGGTAAACATGTTTAATCCTGTTGTAAAGATGGGCATTTTAACATGGGGTGAACAGGGAATGACTCCCTTTTGGAGCTAGCGTCAAGTGGCGATTCGAAGAACTACAGCTTTCAGTATCATTTCTTGTCCGGCTTCCCCTGTCAAACCCTGAGCTAGCCCACTAGTGTGTGTATGTGTGTGTGTGTGTGTGTGTGTGTGTGTGTGTGTGTGTGTGTGTGTGTGTGTGTGTGTGTGTGTGTGTACCGGATCACAGAGCCGTGGGAGTTGATCAGGTTGCCATATCCGGAATGTAGCAGGTTGCCCGAGTTGCCGACGACCGCGCAACTACGGCAATGGGAAGGGAGGGGCCTGAAGTCCAGCGTGGGAGGGGAAATTACCTGGAACATCTTCGACATCACTTCCTTCAGAGTCAGGTGAACATTGTTCGACTGGAGACCCTGGAAATGTACAATAGGTCTATGAAGCTGAAGCAAAATGTATTTATTTTTCTTTTCTTTCTTTTTTTCTAGATTTTTCTCCCATTTTCTCCCCAGTTGTACTTGGCCCAATTCCCTCATGCTGTCCGGTCGTTGCTCGACCCCTTCTGTCAATCTGGGGAGAGTTGTAGACTAGCACATACTCCCTCCGATACATGCAGTCACCAGCCGCTTCTTTTCACCTGACAGCGAGGCGTTCCACTGGCAGGACGTAGCACGTGGGAGGATCACGCTATTCCCCCCGGTTCCCATTTCCCCTGAACAGGCGCCCCAACTGACCAGAGGAGGCGGTAGTGCAGCGACCAGGACTCATACCTCACCGGTTTCCCACCCGCAGACATGGCCAATTGTGTCTGTAGGAATGTCTGACCAAGCCACCAGTACCGCTGTGGGAATTGAACCCGGGTCTCTGCGATGGCAAGTGCTTTTACCTCTACACTACCCAGATGCCCTAAATACATTGCATTTTAAAGTCCCTGGAAACCAGATTTTTTTGTTTATTATTTAGCATTTTGAGTTCATCACATCACAGGAACCTATGTTAATAAGCCACCAGCCAAATTTGAACGATGATGAACGTCGCAAAGTATATAAATTTAGGTTTGACAGTCATGACAAAAGTCATGAGAATCAATTCGATTTTAGACTGTCTTTTCTCCCGCGGACTGTGTGGGCGTGTCCCGTGTGTGTGCGTGCAGGTCTTATCCTCCTCCTCCGAGAGAGAGAGAGAGAGAGCGAGAGAGAGAGGGAGGGAAACGGAGAGAGAAGGAGAGAGAGAGAGAGAGAGAGAGAGAAGGAAAGAGAGGGAGTGTGTGTGTGTGTGTGTGTGTGTGTGTGTGTGTGTTTGTTCGCTCGTTGCTCGGCGCATACTGACAGAGAGGAAGAGAGACTGCCGCTGAAGGGGGGTATGGTGGTGCGCTGAAGGAATGCGTGCCCGTCCGCATGTCCTCGAGTGGGGTCGAGGGGTCGTCAAAAGGGCATTTCTGTGTGGAGTTTGCATGTTCTCCCCGTGCCTCCCGGGGGTTTCCTTCATATAGGAACCCCCTTCACCAAAAACATGCAATATCCTGTGGTTCCTCCTCTGGTCGTTAAGGGCGCCTGTTCAGAGGGAGGGGAACTAATAATAATAATAATAATAATAATGATTGGATTTATATAGCGCCTTTCCAAGTGCTCAAAGCGCTTCACAGAATCATTATTCGTTCACACCATTCGTACCGGTGGTTCGAAAGGGTGGCAGCCACACATCGGCGCTCAACGGCCCCTCCGACCACCATCATTCATGTCTACATTCATACCAATCATACGAGGCAAGGAGGGTTAAGTGTCTTGCCCAAGGACACAACGACAGCAGCTGGGAGGGAGCGGGGATCAAGCCGCCAACCCTTGCGTCATTGGCCGACCCGCTCTACCTCCTGAGCTAAAGCCGCCCCGGAACTGGTTGGAATAGCGTGATCCTCCCACGTGCTATGTCTTACCGGTGAAGCTTCCCCTGTCAGGTGAAAAGAAGCGGCTGGGTAACTGCCCATGTCTCGGAGGAAGCATGGAGCCAGTTTCGGCTCTCCCCAGATCGGCAGAGGGTGGAGTAGCAACCAGGATAAATAAATTAAATTAGCACTAATGGGGGATAAAAAATCTGAAAAAAAAAAAAAATTGAAGAAGATATGCTTATCTGAATGTTGGTACACCTCAAATCAACTTTCAGAGAAAAGGTCAGAACACTTTTCAGCCCTGGGACAGCCAGGTAATGGGGGAGTGAACAATAGCTGCTCATTTATATGAACCACTCCCCATCCACTCCAGCTGTCATTACTGTCACTCCACTGACAGATGGAAGACAGTCTCCACAACCCAGCGGCTCAGCGGTTCTCAAAGTGGGGTCCGGGGTCCGCCACTCGTCCTTTGGGTGGGTTCCAGGAGTTCCCCAGCAAAAAGGGGGATACTTATTTCCACTATAATTCCATCCATAAGTAACATAATGATAGAATGTAGGACTGTTTTGGTCATGGGTTTCATACATTTCTGTAATAAAACATCTAAAAGCAAAGATCTTATGAAATGGGGGTCTATGGTCAACTTTTTGTCAGTTTAGGGGTCCTTTACGTGAAAAAGTTTGAGAACTACTGTCTTAAATGACCTTGGCATTTTCAGTAAAGTTGTAGGTAAGCAGATTCCAGGCAAACTGGGTTAAATGGATGAAATACTTTACTGCCATTGTACTTGGAAAAATATGAGTAATAATGAATAATACAGTATGATAATAATAATATATCCAGCAAAAATGCTTTAAAGATTTAGAATTGATACATTCTCAAAATGATACATTTTTAACATTGACACATGTTCAAACTGTGGAATAAAAAAATACACTGTGACATGTCACTTCTACTCTGCCTCTGATTGGCTTACCCTCAGAACAAACTCAACCACAAATCAGAGGCAGAGTAGGATGGGTCTTGAGTCAGACTTCACATCACTTCTTCATCTAAACTAGCAATGAAGCCTTGTGTTGGTGGAAATTCCCCCAGAGATAAATTACTAATATAAATATGATGATTAGATATTGCATGCACTGGCCTATCTGCAAATGAAACGGTTTACTCATATTTATTATTATATTAGAGAGACACAACTAATATATCTTAATTAAAATTGACTAAGTGGTGTGTGGCCACGGTGTGGCGGCAGTGTGGGTCACGATTGTGATGTCATCAGATAAGTCATCAGTGATGAGAGCAATTGTTGTGATGTCCTCATGTCACTCGAGCAACTGCACAACTGTGATGTCACTCAGGCAGTTGTGATGTCAATCAGGCAGTTGTGATGTCACTCAAGCAACTCTGATGTATGAGCCGATGGCGCACAGTTGCACGATGGTGCCTAGGTGGGTGGGCGGTGTCTGTCTGTCAGTCACAATTTTGGGAGCCCGTGGATCATCATCTCCAGAGTCTCCACCTATCTTATGATGTCAGATATCTATGGCTAAACATGGTGAAAGTACCAAAACTTGATGTTAACATGTAGAAATGCTGCCTATAAGTCAAAAGCCCTCACAGAAGGTGAGCTGAAGTGAGGGAGAAATGAACTGTGCTGAAAACAGCTAAAACTGAAATGGAAGAACTGTAGTGTGTTAGACTAGTTAGAGGGTACACAAAGGAGAATACCATCAGAGAGGACTAAAGAGATGATTTACCATCTAAAGAAACCAGAAAATGTCACATTTGAGAAGCTGGAATCAGAGAATTAGGACGTTTTTCCTTAAATAAATGGCTCAAAATGATTAATAGATCATCAAAATAGGCAATTAATGTAATTTTTGGCAATGAAACAATGAATTGACTAATTGTTGCAGCTCTTCATCAGTATTTATAAAATGTATTTTTATGTATTTTCAAAATACAAAATACATATTTGTATTTGAAATACATTTTTCAGAACAGTATTTTGTATTTGTATTGTGATAAAACATTTTAGCAAGTATTTGTAATTTGTATCAAAATACTTTTTGATGTATTTTCGCCCATCTCTGCGGGCGGGGTTAGGCGTATGAAACACACCACCCCTTCGGGAAACGAGAGTGAAACTCATCCAGCGTCCCCGAGAGTGAAAAGCGTCCTTTCCGTTCCATATGACTGACGCTGAATAAACGGTGTCTAGACCAGAGGCCTATACCACGAAGCAAGATTAGTGGCTTAGCGAGGTAACTTCAGGTTTAACCCTAGGTTTGCCATACCACGGCGCTAGTTAACTTCTTACTGAGATAGATCACCATAGCAACTTATGCTCTATGGCTAACCTGCTCTGTAGCAGGTTAAAGGGGGACTTACCCCCCCAGATATGTGACAAAACGGCATGCTGCTTGATTTGAAAAAACCTATGGGAAAAACTGAAGAAATGAAGGCGAAGATTGTCTCTTGTCTCACTATACTCTTTGGCTGTGCTCAGACCGGCTCAGACTAGGCTCTGACAGGAAACTTTGGAAAGGTTTTACCGGAAAACGCCGCCATGACAGTTCGCTCACCGCATCAAGAAAAACCTTATATGAGATCTACAAAATCTTTATAAATATCATAACTAGCCAACGCTGGTGGCCTGTCTGGAAACAGCGTTGTTCAAAATGGTTGAAAGTTATATCAATTTGGTCATTCAGTGGCGAACTAGTTAACTGCCATTGACTCCCATGTAACTAACGTTAAAAGAGCCTGGTGGCGCGAGCCGGCCGCAGCAGAGCACGATACACGCAGGACAAACCCCCTGCTCTGAACATGCTCTAATGTAATCACAATGGGAGATTTCTGCATTGAGGTAAACACGTTAAATTGTTCACCAACTTGTCCTCTAGAACGCTATGAAGTCAGTTTTTCATTTTCGTTTGGGATTTGTTTCGTGATTCTTGTCCAAAGGTGCAGTGCGCCCTCTGCACCCTCTGCAAAATCACCCTCTGCTTTTTACTCTCGAGCGCGCGACCAGAGCTGGGCCGCAGTACAAACACAACACTCTCCCTCCTCCTCTCTCTCCTCCTCTCTCTCTTCTCTCTCTCTGCCATTGCTCTCTGTACAATCAATCAAAGTGGTTGAGTGGTTCTCAATGTGGGGTCCAGGGACCACCAGTGGTCCTTGAGAGGATTCCAGGATTCTATGTTATCTCTCAACCTAATATATATTGTAGCCCGGTGGACTTGCCGTAGCGGAGTGGCTGATCCGGCCAGAAGTGTATCGAAGTGCTGAGCTGTGATTAGGCAATAAGAGGCACCTGTTGGCAATCTGCAGATGTTAGACTGGGCTTGGTCGCCTTCATGAAGGGCTGGGATCCTTCACGCTGGGGTACACGTTGCCCCGATTTACTGTGGCTGGACTCAGCTGCATTTAGCAGTTACAACCAGTGGCATATTGAGCAGCTTGCGAGGCTGTGACAGGCTGACGACAGCATGTGCTGTATTTGGGGTAAGTCCCTGCCGTGGCCCGTGTGTTATGTTCTCTATAGTAAAGACTTATATTTTTAGATAAAACTGCTTCATGGTATACTGTATGTGCCTTAACGGTGTCAGAACCTGCGGTCTGTGGTATTCAGCTGCCACAATATGGAATTCTGGACAAAATCATATCTAGTCTACATTAAAAAAAAAAAAAAACAGATTTGCATCTGAGAGATCAAATCTCATCATATGGGGGTCAATGTGCCCCAATGTGAACTAAATTTGGGCTCCTTAATATGAAAAAGGTTGGGAATGATTTACAGCAACACAGTGTAATTTCCTTCCTTTTATTTATATTTATGATTATAGTGGCTTTTATTGATAGTATTCTGTTACATCACCACATGGCCATCTTGGTAGGAAAATAACAGGTGATTGTAATCAATTAACAGGTGATTAACAGGTCAAGTGACACAAACAGCCAATGAGCTGTGTGTATTGTAGCGCCATATTGGTAGGAAAATGCTTGTGACATCCTGGGAATAGGCTTGGAGTTGTGAGGAGCCGGGAAAGGGTACAGGGGGAGTAGGGAAGTTACTATCTTGAAATCCCATAGTCTTTGGTTCATCGTCAGGTTGTACCACATTTTGTAAAGGTGAAGTAAAGGTAAAGTCCCACTGATTGTCACACAATGTGTGAAATTTGTTTTCCGCATTTCACCCATCCCCTGGGGGAGCGGTGAGCGGCAGCGTGCGCCGCGCTCGGGAATCACATGGTGATTTAACCCCCCAATTCCAATCCTTTGATGCTGAGTGCCAAGCAGGGAGGCAAATGGGTCCCATTTTTATAGTCTTTAGTATGACTCGGCCGGGGATCGAACTCACAACCTCCCAGTCTCAGGGCGGACACTCAGACCACAAGGCCACTGAGCTGGTCTTGTGCATTTTTGAGGGCAACAAAAAGCAGGTTTGAACCCATAGAGGGCACTTATGCAGCTGGAAATGATACAAATGGTACAATGGTAACAGTGTGGTCTCAAATGTGGAAATTTTGACAAGAATTCTTCACACCCCACCCCAAAAGTCATATATATTGGTTAAAAGCTGAAAAAAAGTGTTTTGGGGGTTAGTTACACTTTAAGTTCAGAGGATAAGATCAAAACCCATGAAACCCACCTTCTTACCAATCAGCTCTCTGGAAACAGCGAGTCGCCATAGGATCCCCATATCAAAAATATATTGCATTCGAAAGAGAAAAAAAAGAAAAAAGAAAAAAAACATATGGTTCCTGTTGAATTAATCGAGGACTGAAGCCTTGCCTTGTTGCAGGCTACATTTAAATTAAGCCCTATTTACCACTTTGGAATATGTTTTTATATATTCATTTTTGTGCTCCCAAGGAGGCTAGATACGTTTGACCCCGCCAATCGATGAACGGTGAGTGGAGAAATATCACTAAGCTGCCGCAAAAAGGTTACATAAACGTTGCACGGTGCCGTGTGCGCAACGGAGCTGAAGCTGACGTTGGGTTGGACATGGTCATACATGCCAGAAGAATAGCCTACTACATAAGCAATTTAATATGGGATCGCCTGCACACAGATTATTCATATCTAGGTTACTCCTGCATTTTGCAGCTGCAACTGTGTTGCTTTTGGCCTGTATGATGTAATTGAACTTCATATTATTTCCAGCATAGTCCTTGTATGAAATATGGAGATATGTGACTCTGCTGCCAATATATGTGACCACAAAATAGGCATTTTTTTATAAATGAAATCTATGCCCGCACGTACCTTGTCGATTAAGTTCAGCAGCCTTTTTACATTTTATTATCATTATTTTTTGATTATATTATAGGAATTATTCCATCAGTGTGACCAAATGCATGATGAGATCATTATTATTCATTGAGCCTAAATGGTCTAACTACGCCTATGGATTATGGAAATTCAGACTGAGATAGATTACACATTACTTCCACTCGCAAAAAAGACATGCAGGTTTTATAAGGTTTATTGATAGGGTGAATTGAGCTGCTGTAGGATAATACGTGGAGGCAGAAACCGCTCTTCAAAGAAATGACTGATGTGAATAAAAGCGGTAACTTTAGACAGTCATTCGGGAACAGACTAATAATATCCAATGCAGATTTTGATTCTGACATACAGTAAAGCTTCACTTATTTGTGTTTTGAATGAATGAGGAAATAGGCGTGTCTGGCACTGTAAAAGCTGGAGCAGTCCATATTGCATTGTGATTGGCTAGTTGTTAAAAAACCACTCCTCTTTTGTGTCCACGAGCTCCTGTGCACGAGCATTTTCATGTGCATGCGCTCTCAGAAAATAGCAACGTTTGTGGACCAACGTTGCTATGTTACAATGTCGTCTCCGAAATTGTAAAATGGTAACGTATACGTTTCTACAGGGGTGGGCGTGGTTTACGGAGATTTTCCGTTTCTAACCCCTCCCCCTACCCTAACCCTAACCCTAAAATCTCAGAACGTTACCATTTTACAATTTTAGAGCCGAAATTGTAACATAGCAACGTTGGTCCAAAACGTTGATATTTTACAATTGTCTGTGAGACTGTGTTGCAAAAACCTGGATCAATTTACCGAGTTGCAAACCAGACTCGTGGTACGAGTTCGCTAGATTGCAATCTTCTGGTTAAGCCAAACCAGATCAAGGGACAAATCCTGGATCTGCTTATCCTACATTCGTGGTATGGGCCTCAGTGCTGGCGCACATGGTAAAAATAAAGTCCCTGTCACATATGATGAAATGTTTCATGTTCTCTTTACAGTCATGCTAGATAAAATATTAGTGATACGAATATTACCAGGAACGGCAACAAAACGGTCCTTACCAGCCACCATTTGAGCGCGCCATCATCCATGTTGTTGTTGTTGTTAAGGATGAGTTGTTGTTGAGGCTTGTAACGTTGGCGGAACCAGTCTGACCCCCCCAGTTCTGAAATACAGGAGTCAGCACAGCCACATGGCCTAGGAGCAGAACAACAAGGAGAGGTCTGATAGGAGCAGAACAACAAGGAGAGGTCTGATAGGAGCATAACAAAATGGAGAGGTGAGTCTGATAGGAGCAGAACAACAAGGAGAGGTCAGACTGATAGGAGCAGAACAACAAGGAGAGGTCAGACTGATAGGGGCAGAACAACGAGAGGTCAGACTGATAGGAGTAGAACAACAAGGAGAGGTCAGACTGATAGGAGCAGAACAAGAAGGAGAGGTCATATAAGCAAATGGAGCAATGCATGATTGGTGATAAATAATAATAGGGCAAAAATGTTGGTATTAAACTGAACCCTCTGGTGCATAAGCCACTTCTTCATAACCGCAACCCTGTAATGCACAATCAAGTGATATACATCTTTTTTTTTAGGACAACCTGGACTATCATAATGTATGATGCAGTGATGTCACATGAATGTATACATTCATGTGACATCACTGCATCATACATTATGATAGTCCAGGTTGTCCTTGAAAAAATGATGTATATGCCCATAAAGACAAAATAAAAGACAAAGCAGAAATTTAATCTCACATAAATGTTTTCAAATCACTTAGGGCCCTATCTTCCTAAAAGCGGTAATATAGCAATTGGCACAAGCGCATGCCTGTTATAATTGTACTGGGCATAGGCGTGCCACATGCCAAAGCAGGCATTTCAGCACTAAAATGTGGGGATAGATGGCATTATCCTATCATCAGCAGCGTGCAATTACTTTGCGTTAAGAGCTTTGAAAAGGACCTCTTATGCGCTAGATACCTCGCTGCGCTGGAGCGCACCATAATCTCCACGCAGTGCAGCGCAGAAACGTCATTATGCACGGACGTGCCACCCCAGCACATCAAATTCTGCTGCTAAAATTGGGTAACCAGCAGATTATTCGGTGAGGCAATCAACTATAATTCACTGAGAAACTTTTAAGGAGGAGTTATGGTAAATTAATTGAGAAAACGTGTACATTGTAGCCTACTTGCAATAGGCTATTCACCTTCCCCTGCTATAACACAGAGGGTCGTTGGCATCACAGCCGATCTGGCACAAGCCTCGGCACGAGTCGAGTTTTAATTGAGTCCACTGTAAATCCTCAAATCTTTTCTTTTGTCTCCGCCGTTTACCCGCTGCAAACACGCTTCTATTGTCCCACCCCAGTCAACAAAATAAATTGCATCAAAACTCAGATGTTTTTAACAGGTATGATGTGATGGTGTCGTTATGAGATAGGGATAATATATACAGTCAATAGGCCTACACCTATCCAAATTACGCATGGGAAGAATTACAGCATGCCTCACGCAAACTGTATTACATGGACAGCAAGACGGGAATCTTGTTTGATTGATCTAACGCCCAGGCATTGCCAGGCCACACCTGTGAATAATTCTGGTGGTTAACACCGCCCAAATCCCGTTTGCGGCATGCATAAATGATTTGGCACGCCTCTAATCTGCGTTTGCGCCCGTTGTTGTGACGAGTTATGCTTCCCCGCACCACTATGCATCGCCACCATATTTTGGGATTGTTTTAACTTAAAAACAGGGAGGTCATGTCTACCCAAACAATTATATAATTTTTAAACAGTTATGTTTCTGTATAAATCATTATAATATGTTCCCGTGAGGTGTGGATGCATTTTGCTGCTGTCTGGCGGGTGTGCAAAACGTTAGGGTTGTACTACAACCCGGGTTTTACGAGTGAGAACGAGAGCTCTCACTCTAGTGCCTTATCCACTGCGCACGCAGCCCTATGGTCATTTTGCTCCGAAAAATTACTTTTCATTGAAACCGACCACCCACCAGTAGGTGGCGTGGTGCCCCCCTGGGGCTGACGTGGCCACCCACCTCACCCACGTGACTATGTCACGTCCCATCAGCCCCGGGTACGCCACTCATCCTTCCAGCCAGCTGAGATCCGACGCAACCAACGACGCATCGACGCAGCAAGGCTGGGGAGTGAGAGTTCTCGTTCTCACTCGTAAAAACGTTTTACTTCGTTTCGAACTCAAGCTCTCACTCTAGTGCCAAATTCAACCGCCCTTGCTGCCGGGAGCACCCCACAGGGTGACCCGAAAGGCATCGGTGAACCACGGCTGTATGGCAACGTTCATGCCTGACCGTCTGACATATTAGAGCGGCAACGATACTACTTTCTTGCCACTGACAGTACCGCGTGCGCGAACCGCGAACCGGACACGTCGAGACTGTAGTACCTAACAAACGTGTGATGAGAGGACCATGAGGCCGCGGCACACATGTCCTCCACCGAAACACCACGCAACAACGCAGAGGATGTCGCAACACCCCGCGTAGAATGCGCCTTGATACCCTCCGGGGGTATCTTACCCACGGCAGAGTATGCCAAAGCGATCACCTCCACTATCCAGTGTGATAAGCGATCCTTGGAAAGGTCTGCCCAAAGCAGACCAACAACTGGTTTGTAGTGCGTAATGAACGCGTCCTGGCCACATAGGCCGAGAGCGCCCTTACGGGGGACAGCATGTGCAAGCGTCTCTCCTCACCCGAACTGAACGGCGGGGGACAGAATGCTGATAAGTCTATGACCATAGACCTAAAGCTGGCATTAATATTCTTAGGTTGGTAAGCCGGGTTAGGTCGCAACGTAACCCTGCGCCCATCATTCCCAAAAACCATACAAGCCTGCTGCACCGAGAGGGCAATCAGGTCACCAACTCTCTTTCCTGACGACAAGGCCAGCAGCAGCGCGGTCTTTAAAGACAGAACTTTTAAATCGGCGGAGTCCAAGGGCTCAAACGGATGACCCGTTAGCCCGTCCAGCACCGTAACCAGGTCCCATTTGGTGAAAAATGCACCGCGACGGCGGGCGCAGTTTACGTGCCCCCTTCATGAAGTGCGAGACCAAAGGGCACGCCCCCACGGGGCTCCCTTCAATTCCCATGTGGCAAGCAGAAATCGCGGCTACGTACTCCCTTAAGCGACTGCGGGGACGGACCCGCGTCAAGGAGGCTCTGAAGGAAACAGAGAACTGGTCGCACACCGCAGTTCACTGGATCCACGTCCTTACTTGTGCACCAACGCGAAAAGACCCGCCACTTGTACGTGTACTGAGTGCGGGTCGAAAGCAGCCCTAGCACTCTGAATAGTGCATACCACATTATCGGGCAAGCCCTGGGCTAGCAACTGGTCCCGTTCAGGAGCCAGACTGCTAGCTTCCACCTGCCTGGGGAGGGGTGGAACACCTCCCCCTCCACCTGGGATAGGAGACCGGACCGTACCGGCAACGCCCAGGGCGGACCTTGCGCCAGGGAGACCAGGTCCGCAAACCATGTCTGCCTGGGCCAGAACGGGGCCACTAGAACGAGCCGGAGGCGCTGTTCCTTCACCCTGTCCAACACCTGACGGATCAGGGGGATCGGTGGAAACGCATAGAGCCCCTCCCGTGGCCACGCGTTCGCTAGTGAGTCGTGTCCCAACGGGGGGCTGTCCTCCTGGATCGAGAACCACAGTGGGCAGTGCGTCGCGCGCCGCGATGCGAAGAGATCGACGCGGGCACGACCAAACCTGGCCCAAATCTGTTCCACCACCTGAGGGTGGAGGCACCACTCCGTATGACGGAGATAGCCTCGAGACAGCAGGTCGGCGCCGTAATTCAGCCGTCCCGGCAGATAAACCGCCGAAACTGAAAGGAGACAGGGATACGCCCACAGGTGAATCCCCGCCGCTAACTGGTTCAGCGCCTTCGACCGCACACCGCCCTGTTTGTTCAGGTGGGCGATCGCCGCCGTATTGTCCGAGCGAATCAGCACATGGTGTCCATGTATGATCCGCTGGAAGTGAAGCAGAGCCAGGCGAATTGCCTCCAGCTATAGCACGTTTATGTGGCGAAGCTCCTGAGCCTCCCACCGTCCGTTTGCCGAAAAATGCCCGCACACCGCGCCCCATCCCCAGAGGGAGGCGTCGGTGCGAATTACCAACCTGAGCGGGACAGGGCCCAGCTGAGTGCCTCTCGAGAGGTAGCGGGGGTCCGCCCATATGGCCAGCGCCTGCCGGGCCTGACCTGTCAGAGGAACCCTGCGATGACGGTCCCTGGCCGGGTCCAGGTGAAGCCTGAGGAACCAGATTTGGAACGGACGCATGTGTAACCTCCCCAGAGGGAGCACATGCAGTGCTGAGGCCATCAGGCACAACATGACTGTGCACCGATGCACTAACACCGAGGAGTACAGACCTATTGCCCTCGCTGTCCGCACCGTGCGAGCCTGTCACTCCGGCGAAAGGCGGGCCCGCATGGCCCGGGAGTCTAGCTCGAGCCCCAGCAAGGTCGCCACCTGCGCTGGGACGAGGCAACTCTTCTGCCAGTTCACCAAAAACCCTAAGGTTTGCAGTTGATCGGTCACCATCTTGGTATGTTTCATGGCACAGACCCTCGAGTCGGCCACTATAAGAGCTTCGTCGAGATATACATGTAGGAAGACGCGGACCTGCTGTCCCTGCTGAGTCCCGGACCGAAGTTGAGCGCTGAGCTCCAACGGCGGTGGGCTCATAGCCCCCCCCTTCCCCAAGGGAGGGGACTAAGAATGGGTCAGGTCACCCGCTCCCTGCGCACCCCCTCGTCCCTTTTGGGGGCGGGGGCCGCGTACCCTGGCCTGCCGTGGGACCCAGGACGGGCCCACTGCGGCCGGGTGGGCCGCCTCCATTGCAGGCGCCCTAGGCTGTGGGACTCGTATCCGCGGGCGTGGGGTGGATCGCGGCGCTTGAGGCCCCGGAGGGCGACTCTGCGCGCGCGCTGCCCCCTGAAACCGGCGGTCCTCCCCTTTCCGCCTAGGCATGAGGGTACTGACTGCTACAGAGTCCCGCTGCCGCTTCTCCAACCGCTGGGCCAAATCCTCCACGGAAGGACCGAATAGGCCCTCCGGAGAGATCTGGACCCCCAGTAGCCTCCTCTGCTCCTGCTCAGGGAGCAGGGTGAGGTTCAGCCACAGGTGACGGTGAGTCAGAACGGAGAAGGCCATGACCTTCCTGCTGTTCTGCGCCAGGCAGTCAATCATATGCAAGGCATAATCCGTGGCCATCCTGAGCTCTGTAAACAGCTCGGGGGCGGGGTCACCCTGCATCTCCTGCAGGAGCACTGCCTGGTAACCTTGCAGGATCGCCAGGTTGTTGGTCATGGCGGCGGACTGCCCCGCCGCCAAGTACGCCTTCTCGGCCAGCTTAGCCGTCAATTGGCACGCCTTTGAGGGCAACGTGGGCCTCGCGACGTTGGAGGCCAGGTGTCTGGCCACCATCTCCTCGAGGCGAGGCATCGCGGCTAACGCGAGCTTATCCCCCCCTTCTAAGGCCGACCACGGAGCCATGCCCGCGCAGAGCAGCTTGGCCTCCTGAGGCTTCTCCCATCCTGTCTGCACCGCGCGAACCACGTCTATACAGACGGGCATGCGGGGCTTCGGGCGGGGCGCCTGTGGCACCTGGCATGCCTGAAAATAGCACCCCAACAGTACTGATTCGGGGGGCGGGGGTGGTTCGGCCCGAGCGATGCCGAGCTTCGCTGCGGCCCTTGACATCACCCCCTGAAACTGCTTCTGGTAGGGCTCGTTGATGCTCATCTCCGAGCGGGCCTCTACCGCAGAGGTGACGTGGTTGCACCGTCCCAGTCCTCTCCACCTGACATCTCCCCTTGGGGGGTGTCCTGGGGGGGATCGACTATGGGGTCATAGGGGAAGAGTCCACCCTGCTCCAATACAGGATCGATGGGCTCATCCCCCCAATTTAAATTCTGCTGCTCAGGCTGGCCCGGGGAGCCCTGTTCAGCGGGTATCTCCCCCCCGACCGAGTGGTCGGACCCAGCAGACGCGCCTCCCTTGGGAGGTGCACCGCTGAGCGGCGGGCCCACCTGGACAAAGAGCAACGCTCTTTCCCGCAGCTCGCCCAGGGTGAAGCCATTGCAGGTCTGGCAGAAGTCAGACTTCAGCAACGCATCCGTTCACTAACACGTGCACTTTAATACACAGCATTATTGCGTAGTTTTGTAGTATTTTTTTGACCACTACAGATGATTTTATGATTTTTATGAGTTGTGTATGTTCTTGTGTATGTTAATGTGTCTGTGTCCTCAAGTACTGTGCTGTACAACAAATTGCCTCCTTGGAGGACATTAAAGTTTTCTACTACTACTACTTCATTGCGCGAGTTCAGCGAAGCTAACTCGCAACAAGCCCCGCCGACTGTACCAGGAATTAACGGGAGTTATACCGTGTAAGCTAACTAGCAGTAGCCTGCAACGGTGAAGATAGCTGTAGTGCTACACAACGCTAGATGCTAGCTGCACTGAGCAAGCTAGCTATCTATCTAACTGGAGAGCACGGCTATTCTAGCCCCTACTCTTGCCTTAAGGTTTACTCCAGCCGGAGTAAACGTGCGCGCTCTACACAGAGGTAGCTGGCGCCTAAAGTACCTAGCACACAGACGCTAACTGCACGCGTCTGTGTCTCAAATTAATAACTCATTAACTCAAATCAACTCTCAATAACTGTCAAACTATTCATCATTCATCTAGTTTGACAGTTATTGATAGTTGATTTGAGTTAATGAGTTATTAATTTGAGTTAGTGTGGACCAGTGATGTCACTGGTCCACACTTTAACACTCAATAACTGTCAAATTAAATGACAGACTTCAAAACCGTTTACAGTTTTCTGATATACTACTGATGTTCTAATGATACAAAGCTGGTTGAAAATGGGCAGAGTGTTCCTTTAAAAGACTATTATGCTCAAAAGAAAAGGGGGGTCTAGTCTTACCCAACATGGAAAAATATTATTGGGCAGCTCAGCTCAGATCAATGGTAGCATGGCTATCTCAAGACAAAGACACAATACGGGTGGGGATGGAACAAAATCATTGCCCAAAAGCACCATTAGATGTAATCCCATTTTTGAACAAGGATTCTTGGAAAATACATAAAATTAATAATCAATGGGTAAAAACCACTCTGAAAATATGGTCAACCGTGAGACAGAAGCTAAGACTCCCCTCATCAATATCTATAGCGATGAAGATTGCACGAAATATTGATTTTCTCCCATCCAAAATAAGGGCAGGGTTTAAAGAATGGGAAAGAAAGGGTCTAATCATGTTGGGTCAAATGTTTGAAAGAGGGGTCCTGATGACCTTTGAACAACTTCAGCGCAGATACAGTATAACCTTCCACACAATGATTTTTTTTAATATTTACAAATAAGACACTACCTCCAGAAACACAAAGAATGGGACAAATTATGTAATACACCATCACATCTAGAAAGTTTTTTTATGCTAACAATTGATGGGACTGTTAAAAAGAAAATCACCTCCTAAAATACTGCAAGGAGATTTAATGGATAATAGTCTGGACATTAAAAGAAAATGGGAACTGGAGATGGAATCTATAATTTCGGAAGAAGATTGGGAATTAGCATGCGCAGGGGGACACAAAACAACTAGTAGTCCCATCTGGAAGGAATTTGAATGGAAGGTTAAGATGAGGTTTTTCAGGACTCCTCTCATCACGTCAAAGTTTGGTGGTACCTCAGACAGATGTTGGAGGGGTTGCGGCCTGATAGGAGAGCATTCACACATATTCTGGGACTGCCCAAAATTAGGGGATTATTGGCAGAACATACAAACAGAAATTAAGAACTGTCTAGGGATTCGACTACCCTTGGAACCATCTTACTATTTATTGGGAATAATACCAGAAGATATGGGAAACAATAACTTGAAACGAATACTTAGAGTCCTTCTGTTAACCGCTAAGAAAATGATCACAATCTCTTGGCTGAGACCGCAGCCCCCCACGATAATACAATGGAAGGAGAAGGTTAAAGATGTTTATCAGATGGAGGAAATAACTGCAAGGTTACAATTAAGGACAGATGCATTCTTGATGAGGTGGTCACCAATTCTTTTGTATTTTGTTTTGCCTAGAGTGTAGTGAACAACACCTGTAGTAGGCTATTAATTTTATTTCTTCTTTTGCTTTAATTTGTCTATTATCTTCTATAATTTTGAACTGATTGTCATGCTGTATGTCTTTCTCTACATATGAAGAAAAGACAATAACAAACCCGGTCATATGGGAATGGAGACTATGGACATTGAAAAGACAAGATTATATGGACTGCATTTCAATACACCCATACCTGTGATGTAAATGAACAAATAAATGTATGATTGCACTTGAGAAAATAAATAAAAATAAGTTAAAAAAAAAAAAAAAAAAATCGATCGGTCAAAAATTTAGCCCACAGTGCATCAAAACGTTGAATTCTGGCCCCGTGTATAGCCTAATTGCCTTAATTACCTATGGCAATTAGGTTGTATTTGTGATGTCACGCGGACGTCACGCTGGGATTACACTTGTGCTTGTCACGCTAGGATTACATGAGGTGAGGTGAGGTCACTAGGATTGCGCGTGGCGAGGCAGCGTGTCTGGTCTTCATCTTGAAATTAGGTCGAGACCACCATTTCAATCATGAGAGACCAGAGGGTAGAGTTTTAACAAGCAAGCTTTATTCAAGTATAGGCAGAGCGATAAGATCTATGGCATGGGACGGTATGGCAACTAATTCTGATGGCATGGCAGCATGGCGACTAGTTCTTTGGCGTAATGACTCCGCGCTAAGATGCCTCTCTTCTTGCGGTGAGAGAGGGCATCTGCTCAGACTAGAATAGGGAATCCCCCAAAAGAAAGAAAACCCAAACTGCCAACCGGTCTGCTTGCCTCAGCGCTACAGCGGGCGCTGGGCAGAATGCAATGCTTGTCGCCGACCGGTTGGCTTGGCGGCCGCGACTTACGAAGCCCCCCGGGCGTGGCCGCAGCGCTGCAGCAGGCACTGGGTGATCGACCAATCCAGCGAGCTTCGGCGCGCTGACTTAGGAAAACCGCGGTTTTACTTGGTTTACTTGGTTCACGGCGGCTTACGAAAATCACCGCCCGGGCGTGGCCGCAGCGCTACGGCAGACGCTGGGTGATCGACCAATCCGGTATAGTTCGGCGCGCTGACTCAGCATTAGGAAAACCTCACAGCGGCTTACGAAATCACCGACCGGGCGTGGCCACAGCGCTACAGCGGGCGCTGGGTGATCGACCAATCCGGCATAATTCGGCGCGCTGATTTAGTGTTAAGAAAGAAAATCCCCCTTTTAGCCAAACCCCCCCTAGCATTGAGAAAGACAACCCCGGCTTTCAGCCCTTTGCATAAAACTGCCAACCGGTCTCCTTGCCTCAGCGATACAGAGGGCGCTGGGCGGAAGGCGACGCTTGTCGCTGACCGGTTGGCTCGGCAGCACAGCGACTTACGAAAACCACCGACCGGGCCTGGCCGCATCCAGCGACCAATCCGGCATAATTCGGCGCGCTGACTCAGCATTGAGATTTGAGAAACCCCGCAGCGGCTTATGAAAATCACCGTCCGCGCGTGGTCGCAGAGATACAGCGGGCGCTGGGTGACCGACCAATCCGGCATAATTCGGCGCGCTGAATTGGCATTTAAGCCAGACAACCCCCCTTTTTGCTTTAAGAAAGAAAACCCCCCCTTTGCCTAAAGAAAACCCCCCCTTTGCCTAAACCCCCCCCAAATGTGTGCACGATGTGTAAATACATTTAATATTAATTGTTTAGGCCTAATTATTTGTAAAGTCGCAACACATTAGAGATGTGTGTAGTTCTTCATAGATTTAGCCTCTTCATTTTGCTCTCGAATGCACCAGGTTAACGGATTTTACTTTAAAATGTGCCAGATCTTGGATGCGAAGAGACCTTTAAGGTAGCTCTGCCGTCTTTCTTTCGCTATAGGCGAGGATATAACAACCGGAACACGCAGATTGTCAAGAGTTCATTCATTCACTATGATAAATGCATCGCTACTTGTGCCCAGCTCGTTTCCTTTGCGCGCGACGTGCAGACCGCTGTGGATGGTTAGATGATTGTTTTTGAATTACACGCCACATGATTTAAAATTAAGATTTGATTGCTAAAATATATGACACTATGTTATGTATTTAAGAGATGATTACGACTGATTTTACTGGGCCGTTAAATCGCCCGATTTAATACTGAAATGCTGATGCTTTCCTCGCGGGTCCTTTCACGTCCACGGGTGCCTGGTCCTCCATCGGGCCTTCGCAGTGACGTGGCTTCATGAGGTGAGGTGAGGTTACTAGGATTGCGCGTGGTGCGAGGCAGCGTGTCTGGTCTTCATCTTGAAACTAGGCCGAGACCACCATTAGTGGCCGTAGCCTAGGTAAACCCAGCCCCCACGTGACCTGCTCTCTCAGTTCCCAGTCACTAGCGTCTAGACTCCGGGCCATTCACAACGATTTCTGGGGCGATTGAAAGACCCGCGCAGACCCGCAGCCACCCCGCAGCCAATGAGTGACGGCGTGACTGCCAACATCAGTCCTGCCGTGATCGGCCAATCAGAGAGTGCGTCTTTGTCAATGACGTGTAACAGCTGCTGCGGCTCAAGCACTGGTAGCCGTTAGCATTTGGCCTCTCTAAAGCATAGCTCCCGAGCTAGCTACTAGCTATATGGCTATGCAACTACATTGAGGAAATGAAAACAGCTGTTAATGTTAATGTGGGAATCATGGTGGAACTGAATAAAAATGTTTTTGTTTGATACTCTATTCTGTTGTATTGTCATGTGAGAATGAAAACAGCTATAGTAATAGTACTTCAAAACAGTGGTTCTCAAAATGTTTCCACATAAGGATCCTTAAACTGAATAATGTGATGCTAGGTCTGTTGATCAAAATAACACCTATATCGAAATCGGATTTTAGCGGACCATACAAGCCGGGGCTTCAGAGCTGATCACCTGGACACATTTTACGGCGAAATTATCTGATAAACTTGTCTGTGCAGCTCTGTGGTGATCAGCTAATGTCTTCATAGCATTGTGATTATGATTTAATGCATTATGGAAGATAAACGCTGGAAGGCTGGGTAGCATTAGCTAACGTCATCCAGGCTACAGTAACATTAGGCTATTATAGTTATGAAACGCTGATTCAAACGTTACCCTACTGTAGCTAGAGAGTAATTTCAGACCACCAGATATCACCATATTTATGTTATTAAATGCTGTAACGTTAACGGTAATTCTCATGTGTATGGTTTATTTATAAGCATTCATTGATTGAAGCAGAGTGCTGGTCGGTTAAGTTTCTCTGTAGTCATGTCCTCTGCTCCAATCTTCGTTCGTAGTTTCTTCTGTCTCTCGTCCAGCAGCTGCAGATGTCATTATCCACGTTATTGATGATTATTTATAAAAAAAAAAATCTCATTGTGTAAATATTTTGTGAACGCACCAATAGTTAGAGAAGGAAACCTCTCTTTGCATTTTATTTTGTTTTTTAATAAAAGTAGGCTACTTGTGATAAAATGCTGATGTGAACAGCTAGGTTTAATGACAAATATGGAATATCACCCAAGGAAATACCACGGTTTAATGCCAACAGATAAACCATACAGATTTGTTGTAATTGTGAACACATAAGGGAGCAAAGACATGGTTTTCAAGTATAACACAATGTACAACTTTTATTCAAAGACAGGATTGAAAAATATAGGTCACTTGTATTCACTTCAGTAATGTCAGGTCTCAGTCGCATTCACGCTAACCTCTTAACGTCTAGCTATAGCTAGGTTACATCTGGATTATGTATAATATACAGTATAATACTACGCTCACTAGGTCATGACATTCACATTAACGCCTCCAAAAATCTACTGTAGCTAGCTAGCGTTAAATAGGTTTATCTGTAACCATGCTGAAATGTGAGGGCATTAACGTTAATATTTCAATTAGGTCAAACACACCTTACCGTTATGACTGCGGCCGTTTTTGATTAACATTAGCGTTAAGTCCATGATCAAATCTAGCATTTCGGTATATTCAGTGTGTGTGTGTGAAAAGGATGTTAGCATGCTAGCATTAGCACAGAATGTATACAGTCCATGGTACAACGTTAGGCCTTCAAGTCCTGAGGCGAAGAGCGCCGGAGGATGAAGTCTGCAGACTGGCATTCAGTGTCCAGCATAACAAGCACGCCTGTTTCCTCATCAGGTTGGCAGCAGCTGACCAGTTGCCCTTCTCCACAATACCTGCGGCTGATGTGGGGCATGGCACCCTGGTCTGTTTGGAGGGGTATCGAATTAATACCTGAAAGAATAAACAGAGAGGACGTCAGTACTTACATTGCAAGTTGTGATAAAATAAACAGATCATGACAGGAGTCTATCCAGAGAGAGAAGGAGAGACAGCTGTTGAGGTTGAGGTCTGTTGATCAAAATAACACCTAGCGTTATCGAGCTAGATACTCTGACGCTGTAGCTAGATACTCTGACACAGAAAGGCAGACAAGCTAGCAGCAGGGATCTTGTCACACTGATTCCAGATAAACTCGTCTGTCTAGCCAGCTATACAATATTAGTGTAGCCTACATAATACCACAAGCTAAATGCAGCTATGCCAATGTAAGGCTGGGTAGCATTAGCTAACGTCATCCAGGCTATAGTGACTAGACAGAGAGAGATGTAGTGTGTGTGTGTTGTTTTGCCAAGGCAGGCAGGCTAGCTAGCTAGCAACGTAGCCTTAGATTAAAACTAAAGTACCAGGAACAGCGTTACATTTATGATCTTTTAATGATGTTAGTAGACACATGTAACAGTATAGATCACTGTTATGGGGTCTGTTGATCAGAAATCGCGTTTTAGTGGACGGGCAGTGAACATCCAAACGGGTTCATAGCTGGTCTACGGCTAGCTAGCTAGCTAGCAACGTAGCCATTGATTAAAACAGCGATACATTTATGATATTTTAATGATGTTGGTAAACACACGTAACAGTATAGGTCCCCGTTATATAACCTTTATTTAATCAGGTAAAATCACATTGAGATCAAGATCTCATTTTCAAGTGAGAGTTATGAGGTCTGTTGATCAAAAGATCACCAAACGCTATATCAAAATCGGGTCTGAGCGGACGGCAGCGACCATACAAAGGACAGCTTGTACAGCTGGGGCTTCTCATCACCTGGACACATTTAACGGCGAAATTATCTGATAAACTGGCTGCGCATAACATTACTTATTTGCGGGAGTGCACGGGGGAAGTGTAGATGAATCGTGCTGCACTAATACATAAGGTTACAAGTACATACCTCAGTCAGACTCTGGCAAATCCGACATGATTTGCTATCCTGTTGGTGTAGTTTCACACCAACCCTCTCCAGGCGTAGAAATACCCCCTTCTCGAGTGGTTTGCAGCTGCCCAACTTGCCTTTAGAACGAAGGTTTCTCTTACACAACCTGCAAAAATCGTTCACATTGGTGGTAGCCATCGCACTGCTATTGTGGTCGCTAGCAGTAGCCTAGTGAATGAAAGTGTAGTTAGCTCGCTTGCTAACAACAAAGGTCGCAGAGCGATGACGCCATCTGCTGCACTGCGCATGTGCTCTGTGCACAAAGCTGGTTGGATGAAGGTTGCGTAATGGAGCGGTCTATCGGGGGGGGGCCAACAACCGCAGGAAATCGTTTAGCACAGGCGGGGGACCAGACCATAGTGACTGAGAACAGGTCTGAGAGCAGGTCACGTGGGGGATGGGTTTACCCAGGCTATAGTGGCCGGGCCAGCGAAGCGGCAGGGCCACTTGTATTTGCCTGTATTATTATTCTTCTCCCGGGAAGTTCGACTTCCCATGCATGAAAACTAACCAAACTTTGCACAAAGGTCCAGTCCCATGCCAAACGTCTTTGACGCAAATTTGGCGCCAATAGTCCTAACAGCGGCACTACAGCGACTGTCTAAAGTTTCAAACTTTGAAAATTCATAAAAAATCAGGCATACGTGCTACAGCTTTGCAACTTTCACCGAAATGTGGGCCCAAATGAGAAGAAACTTTTGTACAATGCAACCTATGGCCAATTATGAAGTCTAAAGACAGCAAAACTGCAAAAACTGTAAAACTAATTAAACCCTACTCCTCCCACATTTTTTCTTCAAATGACACCAAACTTCAGCATCTACATTGTTAGACTGTCCTACATAAAAGTATCAAACAGATTTTCGATTGGTCAAAAATTGAGCCAACAGTGCATCAAAACGTTGAATTCTGCCCCCATGTATAGCCTAATTGCCTTAATTACCTAGGGCAATTAGGTTGTATTTGTGATGTCATCAGTCACTCAAGCAATTGTGATGCCATCACTGATGTCACTGGAGCAATTTTGATGTCATAATAGCTCAAAGCCTTGAGACTTGCCCAGCCACGACCCATTGCTGCGCAGCAGCTATAATTTAGCCTATTGTTCTGTGCTACACAGTACCAATGCTTAATCGCACGTATGCAACTTTAGCTTTAAACAGTTTTGAGCGCGGACCTCGGTCAGCTCTCAAGCCAATACACGCTACCCCAGCCGGGGAAACGTTTAATACAGATGTTAACTGCAAGAAAGACACTCTTAGCTTCAGATGACTTGATCCGACGCCGCTGGTGAAGAGAACAGGATCGGGTCCCCGAAGCCTGCTTTATCTCGTCCACGCAAACCTCTCGAGGTGTGAGACGGAACGAGCCTTATTTCTATAGCTACTGAGAGCGCTAACTTTGAGCTAACACACGGAGCTACTAGATAACACGTCCTCTGCTGGCTGGAAGGAGCTATGAGTGGCGTACCCGGGGCTGACGGGATGTGACCTAGTCACGTGGGTGAGGTGGGTGGCCATGTCAGCCCCAGGGGGGCACCACGCCACCTACTGGTGGGTGGTCGGTTTCAATGAAAAGTAATTTTTCGGAGCAAAATGACAGTCTTCCATAGGGCTGCGTGCGCAGCGGATAAGGCACTAGAGTGAGAGCTTGAGTTCGAAACGAAGTAAAACTCGGCATAACACCTGGACAGCGGACTGCAATCTTCCCTGCTTTAAGGCACGTGCAAACAGGTGCGCAAGCGCTAATAGGGGATATCGCCTGTACGAAGATAGGGCCCATTGTCTCCAAAAGGACACTGTAGTTCAAGGCTGGATTACAATGCTTCTGAAAGGGCTGCAATCACACTGGAGCAATCCTACTAACCGTGCAGCCCTTAGCTTTCAGAGGAAAACAGTAAGTGATATTCAGAGATATTCCAATCACAGACTGCGTTTACATGCACTCAATATTCCACTATTTTTCTGAGAATGACATTCTCGCGAGAGCAGAAAGTAGCGAGGAAAGATATTTTGGGTCTGTTGCTACGGCCGTAAACCGCTTCGCTCTGCCTAGCAACGGTTTACAGCTGCCTAGCAACAGACCCAAAACAAGAAGGACGGCTTTCCTCTGTACTTCAAAGGGCTTTATACTCTTGTGAACATCTCTCGTTATATTCTAACAGTTTGTTTGAACGTAATTTTGTAATTTTGTGGTTATGGCCGAAGTGGCCATAATCACTTCCTGATCTGCCTGGCCTGCACACAGACTATAATCAATACAACACTCGCCGATTCACTCGGCGTTGGTCTCATCTACTATTAGAGGTCAGATGTGAGGCATCGATATTAAATTTAGACTGTTTAACACGTTCACTGCCAATGACGTGTTAACACGTCAAAAAAAATCCAACGGTTGACTGCCAATGACGTGTTAACACATTCACTGCCAGCCGTTTTTTTTTTACTGTAGGTAGGTTCTGCCAGAGGGTTTTTTTGAGGATTCTGGCTCATCTTTCAAGACCCGAGGATTATTTTCTGCTAAGATTTTGTGAACACACAATATCTCAAAAGAACTAATAGAATGTGTGCTTTCTCTGTCTAAAATAGTTAGTTTGTAGAGTTAGTAGTTATGTAAGCATTAGCAGTTGAATACAGCATGGTTTCAGCGTCTGAAAAATTATTCTGAGATAAACGGCTTTTGGTGAAATTCGATAGAACAGTCACTTTAACCATTCATTTTTGGCATCAGTAAGACGTCAGACATCTAAACAATAGTTTTGAACAGTAATTTCCTCCATAACAGCAGGAAACACCCCTCTCCTTCAAACTCCTCCCTCCGTGTGTGTTCTTCTTGGCTGCAGCAGGCATGTCACAAGCTCGTTTCTGTTGCTGCTGTAACCTCGCGTCACCAGGCTCACTGCTTCTGCTGCTGCTGCCTGTCTGCTGGCGGCCGCTGTGCAAGTCTGGATCGGCTCGCTCGTTTCTTGTGGTTTGTGTTGAGAGCTTTGATGAAGCTTTTGCGATTCTGGTCTTATTTATGCTGCGTGTTTCAAAGTGTGTTCCACCCGTAATCTATTATGCAAATTTGCAATCCCGCACCGCCAGCAATCAGCGCGAAAACGAAAGCGTTTTCGCCAATCCATTTTCACGAGAATGGCTTCCTCACACTGCTTTTTGCTTGCCTTCCTCTAGTCTGGGAGAGCACTGTCGCCACTTAGTGGGTCGGTGGAATGGGTTGTACATGTTCGGTGGCTCCAATATTGATATAAGAGATGTAAAAGGGTTAAGACTTCGTGAACACCAATCATCTAAAAAGAACTAATAGAATGTGTGCTTTCTCTGTCTAAAAGAGTTAGTTTGTAGAGTTAGTAGTTATGTAGATATTAGCCGTTGAGTACAGCATGGTTTCAGAGATTTTCAGAGAGTTTTGAGATAAATGGATTTTTAGAACCACCTCACGTGCCTGTGATTATGGGTGCCCTTGGGCAAGTCTGTATACTGTATTGTGTGTGTGTGTGTGTGTGTGTGTGTGTGTGTGTGTCTCCAAACTCCTCCCTCCGTCTGTGCTGCTGCTGCTGGCTCTGCAGCCGCTCTCGGGCAGTCTGGATTACTGTAAAACGGGCTCGTTCGTTTCTTGAGGTGTCGGCTGAGAGCTTTGAAGAAGCTTTTGCGATTCTGGTCTTATTTATGCTCAAAGGTACTCGAGTGTGTGTGTGTGCGCGCGCGTGTGTGTGTGTGTGTGTGTGTGTGTGTGTATGTGTGTGTGTGTGAAATCGAAAGCGTTTTCGCCGAGCTATTTCCTTGAAAATTAGAATGGCTTTCTCCCGCGGACCCGCGGCTGTGGCTTTCTCTCTGTCTGGAGAGCACTGTCGCCACCAGCTGGTCGGTAAAATAGATTATACACATTCTCTTCCTCCAATATTGGTATAGGAGACGTAAAAGGGGTTGATCGATGTCCCACCGTCAAAAAAAAAAATGTTTATGTAAGCCGAGATATCTCGTCCTTGGCACTCAACGGTTGGATTATGTAAGCCGAGATATCTCGTCCTTGGCACTCAACGTGTTAACACGTCAAAAAAAAGATTTTTTTTTTTTTGACCGTGGGATGTGCATCTAACCCTTTTACATCTCTTATATAAATATTGGAGCCACCGAACGTGTACAACCCATTCCACCGACCCACTAAGTGGCGACAGTGCTCTCCAGACTAGAGGAAGGCAAGCAAAAAGCAGTGTGAGGAAGCCATTCTCATGAAAATGGATTGGCGAAAACGCTTTCGCTTTCGCGCTTGGGAGCTGGCGGTGGGCGATTGCAAATTTGCATAATAGATTATGGGTGCAACACACTTTGAAACACGCAGCATAAATAAGACCAGAGTCGCAAAAGCTTCATCAAAGCTCTCAACCGAAACCTCAAGAAACGAGCGAGCCCATCCAGACTTGCCCAGCGGCCGCCAGCAGACAGGAGCAGCAGCAAAGCAGCAGCAGAAACGAGCTTGTGACACGCCCGCTGCAGCCAAGAAGAACACACACGGAGGGAGGAGTTTGAAGGAGAGGGGTGTTTCCTGCTGTTATGGAGGAAATTACTGTTCAAAACTATTGTTTAGATGTCTGACGTCTTACTGATGCCAAAAATGAATGGTTAAAGTGACTGTTCTATCGAATTTCACAAAAAGCTATTTATCTTAGCTTAAATTTTCAGACGCTGAAACCATGCTGTATTCAAGTGCTAATGCCTACATAACTACTAACTCTACAAACTAACTATTTTAGACAGAGAAAGCACACATTCTATTAGTTCTTTTGAGATATTTTGTGTTCACAAAATCTTAGCAGAAAATAATCCTCGGGTCTTGAAAGATTAGCCAGAATCCTCAAAAAAACCCTCTGGCAGAAGCTACCTACAGTAAAAAAAAAACGGCTGGCAGTGAATGTGTTAATAACAATCGAAAATATTGCTCGTAGCTGCTTTAGAAAAAGAGAAAATGGCATGACGATCGCCCCCCAGAGTCTGGACCTATCAGTGTGGCCTGCATAATTCTCATTATAAGCACATCCATTAAATCCTTTTGCGGGAGCGCACATGGCATTTTGCGGGAGTGCACATGGCATTTTGCAGTGTTGGGAAAATAGCGAAGCACTTTGGCACACCTCCAATTTGCACTGCGCCTGGCGTTAAGCATGCGCAAGCGCTAAATTACCGCTTTTGTGAAGATAGGGCCCCAAGATTTATAAGGTTAGACCATACAGATGAGGAAAGGGACCCAATACACTGAGCAACCTTGGACATGATGCTGTCTGAAGCAATAATGATCTCAGTCTGATGTCAGAGGTAAATTAAGATTAGCACAGAGGAGTTTGGCTTACATATACACCATGAACTTCACTGTGTTACCTGGGTTCAGCCTGGCTCTTGGCCTGGGGCCTGGCAGGCTCCGCCTCACTGGTCTGGGGCACGGGTTCGACACCTGGAAACAGAAACAGACTGTGACCATATGACCTCTCCTAAAGCTGTTAGCATCGAAATGCTTGGTTCTCAAAGTGGGGTCCAGGGAGCCCCAGCGGTTACTGAATGAGTTCCAGGGGGTCCTCAGCAAATAAGGAGAATAATTTATTGCCACTATAATACCATCCATAAGTAACACAATGGTAGAATGTATGACTATTTTGGTCATGGGTTTCATACACTTTCTAATATAAACAATAATCCTTACACATACAACAGGGCTCTGGCACCTGCGCTCCTTGGACCCTTAATAATAATTATATAATTGTCCCTCACTAGTCTCCCCACTGACTGCTCCTCTGGTGGCCGTGGCCTGGATGATGGCTGGGGCTAAGGACAAGAAGTGTCTCCTCCAGATGGTCTGACTGGCGATGAGGATGAGAGCAATCACCATGGCAACACATAGTTTCCTCTTCATCAACATGGCTGACAGAGGGGCGGGGTCTAGACAGCCCATCAGCACAACTGTCTCTCAGCCGAATTGAAAGTGTTGTTGGCAGAGACAGCCTGTCGTACTGTAACTTCTGGAACGACATAACAAAATAAACAAAAACATCATTATTCAAATATAGCCTACTACAGGTATGTCACGGATAAGATTTTGCATTTCATCTCTGATCAAGGCTAAAATGTGTTGGCATGGTTAGCATTCCTCATTACTGCTACTGGTATTAATTTGTTTCAGTGAGGAATACTAACCATGCTCAGAGCCGTTGGGACGGGTGGGTCATTTGGTGGCAATGCCAGTTTAAATGGATTTAAAAAAAAGAAGAAAGAAAGACGGAGTCCACTCATTATGTTTAGTGTCACTGTTGAGAGATGTCAATCGGTTCAATACAGTAGCACTGTTTAGTAGTGTTTAGATTTGCGAGTGTCAGTCATTGTCAGCTGATTTGCTGTGAAGCCTGTCTCTGTCATGTATAGCGCATTTGTATAGCGTGGCTTTGAGTGGCAGAGAGTAGGGGGACAGGGGAGGCGTTTGTTAAGCGGTAGTTTTGAGATCATCAAACTAACAATGGTACTGAAACTCGCACGGACTGTAGCCTAAACAACCTGCTTAATCTATGATGCAATGTGGCCAGCAAGACTGTCTGTACTGAACTGGAACCTGGATGTCATAATTAAATCAGGAAGCCCACTGCTGCAAGGAGTAATTAACGTTAGCCTAACACTTTCCTTCATTGGTGAGTGAAAAACAAATCCATCTTTTAAGTATTTTTTAGGCCACTGTTGCTTGTCCTGCTCTGTATGGGTGTTAGGTAGCAGCGGTGTCTATACTATAGCAGTGTATTGAGCGTGCACTTGGCCTATACTGTATGTCCAGTGAACCTTACTAAGTAATTCCGATGTAACCTCGGGTCACCAGGCTCTCTCAAAGGAGAGAGAGAGCAGGGTACCCATTACTACAGGCAGGAAGACCTGCCCTGTTTTCCCGGTGGTCTTCCTGCTTTGTGTGCCACAGTGTTTTTGTTCCCCCATTTTACAGTTTTGACCAGTGTGTCAGGCAGCGATGCCATTATTTAGTTTTAGTTGTTTGTTTGTTTTTTTAGCTTTTTGGGTAGCTAGGTACTCGGGACGGGTCGCCCATGTTTTCTGAACAGAATGCAAGGATTGAGCGGGAGCACAGCTGCACTTTGGTTCCCGGCGGATGTCGTGGTGTGTTCCACCCAGACAATTGGACTCGAGTCATAGGGACTCGGACTCGAGTCGACTCGAGTCGCAAATTTGACGACTTCCGACTCGACTCGGACTTGGAAGGTAAATACTTGAAACTAGACTCGGACTTGGAAGAAAATGACTCGAAACTCGACTCGGACTTGTGACAAGATCAGCCGAGTGCACCAGCTGGGCGTACGCCTAGGTTTACACGCTACGTCCGATGTAGAACTCAAAGTTACGACTAACTTAATTTTATGACTAGTGCACCCTGTATGCGCTGCGTCTGTGTATGGAGCAGGCGTAAAAGTTACACCCAAATGCGTAGCTACTCACTGACAGCTGTCTCATCTTGATCTGCGCGTGATGCGGCCGGAATCGTCGGCGGGTTTTTAAAAGCTGATCTTTCATCAAGAAGATGTTTCAATTTCTTCCTGACTTCGTCAACTGCCCGCAGTGCGCAGTCTGCCATCGCATTCAGTACTGATTGCACTTGTGATCAAACTGCTTGTGTTGGCGCTGTTAAATTGAGCTGTGAGAACGTTTCTATGCTTTGAATACAACTCTATAAGTTTGAGCTGAGTTGGAGCTGTCTGTCAGCTGTCTCGAGCTCGTCTGAGAGAAGTGTGTTGCTTGGCAACAAGCACGTATTAATGTGAACGCGCACGTCTGCAGCCTAAATAAGCTGCCTTGTCATTTTTTCTAACCTGTGACTCGACTTGACATAACCTGTGACTCGACTCGAGACTTGACTTGAAATAACATTGTGACTTGACTTGACTTGACTTGCCGACAAAAGGAAAGACTTGGGACTTGCTTGAGACTCGGGACCAATTGACTTGAGACTCGCTTGGGACTCGGATCAGAGGGAGTTGGACAATTGTCTGGTTCCACCCATAGCCGGATGAGGCCAAAAACCTTGTTCCGTAGGTAGACTAATTCTGATGGAATTGATTATTATTTCCCCTGCATTTCATGGTGCATATGTGTGTGTGTGTGGAGAGAGAGAGGGGGATGGGGGGCAGTACATTGAGAAATCATGCCACTCCGGTCAAACTTTATGCCCACCTAGCTACAGTATGTGTTCTGACCATGCTCTAGTTACTGTCCATACAGGAGGTGTAATGGTGTGAGCAACCGTCGTCATCATCAGATAAAATCAACTTGATTAATCCCATACCTGGACATTCACTTGCTACAGCAGCTCAAGAGCGTTTTTTCCCCCCGTGCGATTAATTTGCACGGGGGGATATTTTTCGAACCTATATCAGTAAATGCAACGTGCATACCAATGGCGAAGTTTCGCTGAGCGTTATTGCTGTGTTTATTTTTTCGGAGGTCGATTTTTCAGAAATTTGCGTCCGACATGTACACATATGTTGCTGTGATTGACAGGTGGGTCAACAATTGGTGCATCACAATTTTGTGCTGTATATTTGCATCGCTCTTGGGGCCCTATCATCATATGGCGCTATCGTTTGCGCTGCCATTTGTACGCCTCTTATGCTATCTTCCCTGCCTCCCTACGCTATCGTCTGCCTCCACCATTCAGTTTTGCGCCGGGATCTAAGTGCAGACACAGGTGTAGGCGTGGCCCAGATGTGTCCATGCGCCTCTTAGCCTATCATCTGCCTCCCGCAAGTGTCATTTTGCGCTCTGGCGAAGGTACCATCGCCATGTTCCGAGCGTAAACAGGTTTGGGCGTTGCCCGTGCCAAAATAGGCGTTCCAGGGCAATGTGTTATAAAAAATGGCCTTGGGTGCACGCAATTTTAATGCCACCTAAAAGCAGGTCTTAGCTCAAAAACCTCCACTACGCCAAAGCGCACACAGTATTGTGCCCGCCTCCTCACCTCCACCCGCCGCCAAGACCATATCACCCCTGTCCTTCATGACCTCCACTGGCTCCCAGTCAAATATAGGATCAACTTCAAAATACTACTCACCACTTACAAAGCCCTAAACAACCTGCCCCCCCCCCCCCCCCCCCCCCTACCTCTCCGATCTCCTCCCCCACCACGCCCCCACTCGCAGCCTCAGGTCTGGAGACACCAACTGCTTGAAGATCCCCAGGACCAAGCTCCGGACCTGGGGCTACAGGGCCTTCTCAGTCGCTGCACCCTACCTCTGGAACACTCTCCACATCCGTCAAGCAAACACCCTACCATCTTTCAAACAGGCCCTCAAGACCCACCTCCTCACACTCACCTTCACCTGCTAACCCCATCACTTATTTTCTATTTATTTTCCTATTACAAATGTACTTATTAAATTATTTTACTCTGTGTGTAAAGCGACTTTGAGTACTTAGAAAAGCGCTATATAAATTGAATGTATTATTATTATTATTATTATTATTATTATTATTATTATTATTATTATTATTCTCCGCGCAGTGCAGGAAATACTTGCTTGGATACATTACACACGGCACAATGTCACTCTCTCTCCAACACCTCGCGAGCGGACACACTCTTCCCTCCTGAGAATACCACGTTGATTTTCAACTACATTGCGAACAATAGCTTAACCCGAGTGGACAATTTCAACTACATTGCCTAGCCTACATTGCAGAAAAAACACACCTTGATTTAAAAATGAGAATTCGTTTGTCATGCTTTTGTGCCAAAAAGTTATTTGCTGCCAGAAACTTATTTCGCTCTGTGGGACCGCGCATAGCGCTGCCTCTACCCACCCTGAGCCCACATTCTCCGAGGTGACCACCTGTGCCAAAAAGTGATTTGCGTTTTGAATTGGATTACCGGGGGAATGAGGGTCTGGCGGGGCGGGAGTCTGTGTGTAGCCTGGGGAGGGGTGCTTAAGTGTGGGGTGCGCAGGTTCGGCTAGTGTGCCGGGGGGGTCATGCCTATGTTCCCCGGGTTCTATGTTCCCCAGGTTCTATGTTCCCCGCTCCTGCTAAAAAGGGTTCTATGTTCCCCGGGTCCTATGTTCCCCGCTCCCAAAAAAGGGTCCTATGTTCCCCGGGTCCTATGTTCCCCGCTCGTATGCGTAAAGTCGGCGAGTGCAAACCACAATATCTCCAGGTTGTGAGACTTCATTGACAGACTGCATGAGGGAAAGCTCGAGTCTATAGGCTCAGATATACAGTATGCACACATTCAGCAGCAGGAGCAGCAACATGCTATGAATGAATGAAACCTTTATTGCCCCTCAGGGAATTTGTTATGCACAGGGAGAGCCCAAAAAGAACACAGGCACACATAAAGCACAACATATAAAAATAAAAATATATAAGCATAAAATACATACATCATAAAAAAGCATAAAATCGCATGATCAATAAGGCACAAGGTGCAAGGTGCAAATTTAAAGTGCTAAGAAATCAAGCTATGAGCCAAAGCTTGTTAAGCAGCTGAATGCTGCGTGGGACGAAGGATGTAATGCCTCGTTTAGTTTTCATCCTGGGCATACAGTACCTTCGCCCTGAAGGTAAGAGTGCATACTCAGACCATAGGGGGTGCAGTGGATCACCTATGATCTTTTCCGCCAATTTCCTGGTGTTCTGATCTGACATGATGGTAATATTGCACATTGGTTCACCAGTTATCTTACCTCCTAGTTTAGCGACCCTGTCTAATTTATTCTTGTTCTGCACACTTAGTGCTCCTCCCCATCACTGAATACAGAAAGTCAGAACACTCTGGATGCAGGTCTTATAGAACAGTATCTGCAAGGTTCTGTCCACTTTAAAACTTCTAAGTTTCCTTAGGAAGTAGAGACGTTGTTGGGCCTTTGCAGACCTGGCATTGGTGTTGGCATTCCATGTGAGTTTACTATCAATAATAGTGCCCAGGTATTTGTACTCCTGTACTATTTCAATTGGTAAATTATTTATAGACACGGGGGACAGAGAAACCGGGTTTCGTCTAAAATCAAAGACCATTTCTTTGGTCTTTTTTGTGTTTAAAATCAGTGAGTTATCTGAGCACCAGTTATAGAAGTGGTCAATCACAGCTCTATAACTGGTCTCGTCGTCATTCAAAAGGCCGATCAGAGCTACATCATCTGCAAATTTAATCATTGTACAATAGTCCTGATGACTAATTAAGTCGTTAATGTACAGTATGAACAATAGAGGCGCAAGGACGCAACCTTGTGGCACCCCGGTGTAAGTGCGGATGACAGATAGTAAGTAAGTAAGTAAGTAATACTTTATTTATATAGCACTTTTCAAATCCATGGATCACAAAGTGCTTTACATACAGGAAATAAAAACAGATTTATAGCAGGTTCGTTCGTTCAAAATTTAGCCAACAAGTACACAAAAAGCAGGCTAGAAAAACGTCAACCGGCACAAACTGCAACAGGTACATAACACAATAGCATGTGAAGGAACAACACATAAAACAACAAAAATTAAAACCAATCAGGCAACACAAATAAAAATAAAAGAAGCGAGTGGGATAAAATTAATAAAAGGCTTGTTTAAATAAATAGGTTTTAAGAAGTGATTTAAAAGTGGACACTGAGTCTGCCAATCTCATACCTAGGGGGAGGCGATTCCACAGTGTTGGCGCTATGGACGAGAAAGCCCGCTCACCTTTTGTTCTGAGTCTGGTTCGGGGGACAATTAACAGTCCTTGGTCCGATGACCTGAGTGGCCTTACTGAATTATATGGCTTCAGGAGTTCAGAGATGTAGCGAGGGGCTAGGCCTCGCAAAGCTTTAAAAGTGATTAAAAGTATTTTAAAATAAATTCTCTGTCTCACTGGCAGCCAGTGTAAGGAGGCCAGAATGGGGGAGATGTGAGACCTACGGCTTGTCCTGGTTAAAAGCCTTGCAGCTGCATTTTGGACCAGTTGAAGCCTGGACAAGGTGGCATCACTGAGGCATGTAAAGAGGGCATTGCAGTAATCAAGGCGTGAGGAAATTAGGGCGTGAATGAGTGTTTCCATATTTTTTGCAGAGAGAACTGATTTAATTTTTGCAATATTACGCAGATGAAAGAAGCAGGATTGAACAGTTTTTTTAACGTGCAAGTCAAAATTGAGGTGAGGGTCAAAAATAACACCTAAATTTCTTGATGAATCTTTTATGTTGTTTCCAAGAGGGCCTATACAGTGACTTATATCAGTGGCAGAGTGATCAGGAGCAAAAATCAAAATCTCAGTTTTATCAGCATTTAGTTGGAGGAAATTTAGCGACATCCAATTTTTTATGGCAGCCAAGCAATCCTGGAGGATAAATAGGTTGCTCTGGTCGTTTGGTTTCACCGACAAATAAAGCTGCGTATCATCTGCATAACAGTGGTATGACATATTTTGGAAGCTGCTTATTAACAGGCCAAGGGGGAGCATGTAACAGGCAAATAAGATGGGGCCACGGATTGATCCCTGAGGGACCCCGCACAGCAGAGGAGCATACGCTGAGATGCAGTCATTAAAACACACAGAGAAAGATCTGTTAGAGAGGTAGGAGGAGAACCAATCCAATGCAGTTCCAGAGATGCCAACCCATTTCTTTAGCCTCTCCAGCAGGATGGGGTGATCGATGGTGTCAAAAGCTGCACTTAACACATTGAATGCCAGCCATGTTTTCATTCCTGTAGGTAAGTTGTGCCAGGGGTGTTTTTGACGATTCTGGCTCATTTTAGAACAGCCGAGGATTCTTTTCTGTTAAGAATTCATGAACACCAATCATCTAAAAATAACTAATAGAATGTGTGCTTTCTCTGTCTAAAAGAGTTAGTTTGCAGAGTTAGTAGTTATGTAGATATTAGCCGTTGAGTACAGCATGGTTTCAGCGTCTGGAAATTTATTCAGAGATAAATGGCTTTTTGTGAAACAGTCACTTTAACCATTCATTTTTGGCATCAGTAAGACCGTCAGACATTCTAAACAATAGTTTTGAACAGTAATTTCCTCCATAACAACAGGAAACACCCCTCTCATTCAAACTCCTCCCTCCGTGTGTCTTCTCCTCCTTCCTCCTAACAGCGGGCGTGTCAGAAGCGCGTTGTGCTGCCTGCCTGTCTGTCTGCGTGCCTGCCTGCCTGCTTGCCTGCGTGCGGGGACGAGTCTGAAATGGATTACTGTAAAATCGCCAAGCCATTTCCTTGAATGGCTTGCTCCCGCGGTGTGTGTGTGTGTGTGTGTGTGTGTGTGTGTGTGTGTGTGTGTGTGTGTGTGTGTGTGTTCGCGCGTTGCTCCGCGGCTCTGGGGGGAAGAGATCTCTGTCCGTTCTGTGTGTGTGTCCGGGCTTCTGACTGTAAAATCGCCAAGCCATTTCCGCGGGAGGCGGCTGCTTTTGGGTCCCGTGGCTGTGGCTTCTCTCGGTCTCTGTCGCCACTTAGTGGTCGGTAAAATAGATTACACACATGCTCTTGCTCCAAATAGTTATCTCGAAGATGTAAAAGGGGTTGATTGATGTCCCACCGTCAAAAAAAAAAAATGTTTATGTAAGACGAGTTAGCTCGTCCTTGGCACTTAAGCGCTGGATTATGTAAGACGAGTTAGGTCGTCTCTGGCACTTAATGTGTTAAATCAAGCAGCACTAGAATTGAGTGATCCCCCGCATCCGCATGCATAAGAATGTCGTTTGTTACTCTGAGCAAGGCAGTTTCTGTACTGTGCTGTTGGCGGAAGCCAGACTGAAATTTATCAAAAATGTCATTTTCATTTAGTACCTGCAGGAGTTGATTAGCAACCACCTTTTCCAGAATTTTGGATGGAAATGGTAACTTTGAGATGGGTCTATAGTTCTGTAGCTGGGATGGGTCTAGGTTGGGTTTTTTAAGGAGGGGATGGACACTAGCAAGCTTAAAGTGATCTGGGACACAACCAGAGGAGAGTGATGTATTTATAATACTCAGCAAGGATGGTGCGATTGTGGCAATAACCTCTTTGAGAAAGTTAGTAGGTAAACAGTCCAAACGGGAAGAGGATGAACGCATATGACCCACAACGTCAAATAAGTCTTGCAGAGAAATCTGGGTGAATTGGGTCAGGAGAATAGGACAAGTACCATTTAGAACTGCAGATGAGGAAGGGGGGGTGATATTTAATCGGATGGAATTTATCTTTTCCACAAAAAAGGCTAGAAAATCATTGCAGTTTATTTCGGAGCAAGCTGTGTCAGCCTGGGGGGCTGGATTAAGAAGGTGATTAATAGTGTTAAATAAGAATCTCGAATTATGCTTATTCGCATCAATTAACATTGAAAAATATTCTGATCTCGCATCCTTGATAGTACGATTGAGATTGAATAAAAGTTCTTTCATTTGGAGATAATGTACCGGAAGTTTAGTTTTCTTCCAAAGTCGCTCCACCTGTCTACAATTTCTTTTTAAAAGCCTTATACGGTCATTCATCCATGGCGAGGGATTTACAGCACGCACTGACCTGGTGGTGAGAGGAGCGATGGCATCAAGGGTTTGTGCGCAAACATCATTAAAGCAGCTAACCAGGTCATTTACATCAGAGTGGTGGAGAAGACTAAAGGTATTACAACGTTCAATAAAAATAGAGGAAAATTTTGTAGCAGACTGGTTATTAAAAAGGCAAGAGCGTATAGTGCGTCTATTTAAAGGGGCAACATAAAAACAAGACTCAAAAAGAATTATGTTATGGTCAGAAATAAAGTCGACCATAGAGAGGCCAGTTACAGGCAGACCGAGGGAGAAAACAAGATCGAGAGTGTGGCCTCGGTCATGTGTTGGCGCTGATACATGTTGTGTAAGATTGAAGGATTCACAGATGTTTAAGAATTATATTGCAAAAGAGTTTGAGGGATCATCAACATGAATATTAAAATCCCCAACCATAATAACCCTATCATATTTGAGAAGAACAGATGATATAAAATCAGAGAATTCAGATAAAAATTTACAACTAGATTTAGGAGGGCGATAGAGCACAATACAACATATGGGATTGTCAAGGTTGATTGTGCACATTGAGACTTCAAACTCAAACTCCTTCTCTACAGTGACAGGACTGCAGTTTAGGTGGTTCTTAAAAACGATCGCAATGCCACCGCCCCTACCAGTGAGCCTGGGAGAATTAAAAAAGCTATAACTAGGGGGGCACAGTTCAATAAGTGTGCAATTTTCACCGGGCCTGATCCATGTCTCTGTAAGAAATAAAAAATCTAAATTCTGAGAGATTATAAAATCATTTAAAACAAATGATTTATTAGACAGGGATCTTACATTTAACAATGCAAGCTTAACCGAGGACGGCACTAAGGTCTGAACTGTCTGACAGGGGATAAAGACTAGATTATTTGAGTCAGCTGAGATTCTTCTAGGGATCCTTACGGAGCCACGAGAGGAGATGATAGTATAAATACGGGAGGGATTACAACTTGATGGAGGCTTAATGCCAGCAGGACCCGCATTTTCTGGTACTGGGCTAAACAATGCAGAGCCAGAATACTGGGCAGGGTCTTGCTGGGAAAACTGTCACTTAAGGCTAAAAGCAATAAAATTAATAAAGTTATAAGTCAGCATTCCTATTCCCTTCCTGTTAGGATGCAGACCATCATTTTTTAACAGGCTCCATTTGGTCCAGAAAGAGTCAAAGTTACTGATGTAATCAAGACCAGTAGCTAAACTGTAATTTTGCATCCATGTATGTAAACTAAAAACACGACTAAAATGCTCAGAGCTTTTTGACCTAGAGGGAATGGGGCCGGACAGGACACACCTCCTTCCCAGGCTCTGAACTGTGGTCACTACTGACTCCAGATCAGCATGAAGTTTCAATGATAACCTGGACATGGCGTCATTAGTGCCAGTATGCACTATCACAGTGTGGACAGAGGGGTGGACATCGAGGAGGGCAGGAATTAGCTCATTAAAATCAGTAGTCTTGCCTCCCGATAGACAGAATGTAATTGCACCGGGAAGCTTTACAAATCGGATGATCGAGTCTCCAACAATTAAAATCTCGGGTCGCTCAGGTTCGGGGTTACATGTATAAACTGCGAGCCTAGCATTAAGGCTAGCGTTTTGGCTAACGCTAGTTGCTAACATGCTAGCTGAGACCAGGTGAGCTGGGTGATTGCTCTCCTGGACTGGCGACTCCGTGGGTGTGGGCAGGGGCTGGATAATATCAGCAACAGGCGGTGATGATGAAGGAGAGAACGATTTCGGAGTGGACACTGGGTCATACACATTGGCCGGCTGCTGAAGGGACAGACGAGCTCGTTTGCCCTCGGCGGGGACTGATGGAGGGGAGAGCGAGCCCGTGGGAGAGGAGAGGCTAGCAGCGGTACGCTTCTTATTGACAGTCCGTCGGACAGTGATCGATCTGCGGGCAGGAGGAAGGATAGGTGAGGAGACGGTGTCCTGGGAGGCCAACGGAGAGAAGAAGTTTGAGAGTGAGATCGATTCGTCGATGATACTGGACGGGTCGTAGAGTGGAAGTGGGAGCCCATTATTGTGTTTATTGCGACCCTTCACAATCGTTGCCCAGGAAGGAGGACGGTCAGGAGCGTGACTCGGACCGGCCGCTGGCTCGAGGTGCCATAGCTGGGAACTCAGCTCTGTCTGTCGCTGGAGAAGTTCTTCGATGAGCCGCTCAATGGACTGCAGTTCAGTTTTCAGCTCGGTGATCTCCGCCGATGTGACCATCACAGCTGCAACAGATGGACAAGACACAGGCAACAGACAGGGGAAGAGCCAGGGAGCCACACAGGATTTTTAGCTGTCACAGCAAGCGGGCGAGGAGTAGGAGAGAAACTTACACGCAGGGGCTCCAAGAGGAGCCCGCAGCGGTGAAAGAGTTGAATTCAGCCCAGGGAGGAGAGGCAGAGCGGGGTGCAGCAGAAACTTACCACGGAGGGCCCATAAAAGGGCCCGCTGCGGATTGATCAGCGCTGGTAAGTTTGTCTGAATTGGCTTCCTCTGGGAAAACGTCTCGGAGTAGACACAGGTAAAATCCGATTGTAAAACAGTTTAAATCCTCGATAAAAGCAGCCTGTTTAGCCGGCTACAGGCTACATGCTAAGAACAGGGCTAAGCATAGCCTGTGAGTCAGGGGTCGGTGAAATTGGATCAAGATAATATAAAATCCAGGGAGCCGATCCTTAAAACATTTAGTCCGGTGTGAAGAACGAATGCAGCAGAACAAGTGAATAAAAGTGCAGCGTAAAATTCTAGCTTAAAACTGGATAAAATGTCAAATTAGGACAGAGCTTCTGGCGGGCAAAACACAAACGCTGACGCGTCACTGAACGTCACTTCCGTGAGATGATTGTCCTCCATGGACGTGGACATACTGTTGCCTCTCAGTAAGGAAGTTGTATATCCACCTTATGAGGATGTGATTCACACCCATGCTGCCCAGCTTCTCTGCCAGTCTGTCTATCCATAATATTACATTTTTCAGAGAGAGAGAGAGAGAGAGAGAGAGAGAGAGAGAGAGAGAGAGAGAGAGAGAGATCAATATTTGCACCATTCACGCAGCACAAATCGCCTCTGCCTATATAACCCACGAACATGCACAAGTGCTGTAAAGCCATTAAAATAAATTGTTTAATTTCGCTTTCCTCTGCAACAGGCTACTTCCCACAGGCTACTGCGCAAGCATAATGGGCGAAGAAAAAAGAAAGCGAAATAATAAGTGTTATATCACTACGTGGCCGACATATGCTTCTCTAGCCTCTGTATAAATGTTACAAATTGCTAGGGAAAACTTTCTTATCATGGCATTGTGCCAGGAAAACATGAGGCATAGCCTACTGCGCCATAGCGCATCAGAAACATCCATATCCCCTGAAAATACGCAATAAACACAATAAATACTGTTGTTTCAAAGTTTAATTGTGTATTTATTTCTCATTTAAATGCGGCTCTGAAACTGGAACTTTTGCAAGCCAAACCCCATATTTTCAAGATGAGCCAGAGAGCGCCAGCGACCCGAGGCAGTGCACTGTAGTATGGAGTCACGCTGAAAAAGGTGCGCTGTCTCTGGGCAGTGGGTGTTGGGTGCTGGGGGTGAAGTGAAGCATGGTTGTGGAGGCGTCCGGCGGTGCGCTACTCGCCGACTTTATGCATACGAGCGGGGAACATATATAGGACCCTTTTTCGGGAGCGGGGAACTAGGACCCTTTTTCGGGAGCGGGGAACATAGGACCCGGGGAACATAGAACCCTTTTTAGCATGAGCGGGGAACATAGAACCCGGGGAACATAGAACCCGGGGAACATAGGTACGCTCCCGTGCCGGGTCGTGGAGGGGGGTCTCCCTGGAGAAGGTGGGGGCTGGGCCGGGTAGGCAGGCTGGGTGTTGGGGGTGAGTCGGGAGAGGAGGTTTTTCCAGTAAGGCATAGGAGGATGGTCCTGCTCTATTAGATTGGAGATTTTATATACGGTAATATTTTTTTTATCTTTTTTTTTTTTCATTTTTCATATTTTTTATAATAAAATATCAATCAAATGTGTTTTACCCTGATGTGCAGACGCTCATTTTTTCATTCATTATATTCTTAGAAAAATAATGGACACCCGCACACTGTCTTCACTTGCTCAAAATTGGAAAATGTAATACACAACGTTTCGGTATAAGACCTTTTTCAAGTATATGCTGACAGGAGGAAATGGAAAACATTATATACAGGAGTCTGGCTTCTCAGTGACCAATCATTACAGACATCATATCAGTGGCAAAAGCCTTCACCTTGTGGCTCACAGCTCACAGCCAGCTCCTCCCTCCTTGTGGCTACTACTACACAGTAGTACAGTAGTCTTGGCTGACCCTAGCTACCCTCTGAGCCTAGAGTTTGAGCTGCTCCCGTCCGGTCGCAGATTCAGTCTGCCAAAGTGCAGAACCAACAGGCACAAAAACACAAAAAATGTGTTCCTGCTGCCATCGGCTTCTTAAATAGCCCCATGTGATTTCCACTGTAACTGCTGTCAATTGTTGTGCTGAGGTCTGTTTGCTGTCTGTTTGTTTGATGATTTGTTGCTTGTTATTTTTTGTGCTTCTACTGGTTTTTTGTGCTTCTACTTGCTGCTTCACAAATTGCCCCTCGGGGATAATAAAGACTACCTTGAACCTTGGCATGGATGTCACTCTCTCTCCAACACCTCGCGCGCGCACAGACTCTTCCCTCCTCAGAATGCCACGTTGATTTTCAACTATAGCCTACATTGCAGAAAACACACACCTTGATTTACAAATGAGAATTCATTTGTCATGGTTTTATTAGGCTACATAACCGACCATACAGGTGTAAGGTAACAGTAGATTGGTTTTGAGATAGTTGTGCCGGCCAAGAGGCTATACAGTAACCTCTTTCCCCGCAATTGCACCATGCAACAATAGCTTAACCCGAGTGGACAATTCTGATATAGACTATTGAAATAGGCTAGAATTAAAATCTCACACATCCCTACCCTATTAAAGAAACAAATATTTTTAAATGTGTATGTTATAGCCTATATCAAAAAAACAGCCATTTCAATGAGATGCACGTTTGATAATCTTTGGGAACACTACACAGTACCACAGCCTTTCAAATGAAACACAGATTTAACTAAAACAGAAAGATAGCTCAGTAACAAACAAATAGCTCACCAAGTGCTGCTGGATCCCAACAAAAATACTTTTGTGAACCAAGCCTGACGTAAAACAAAAGGTTCTACACTGCAGACAAAATGTGTGGTTTCACACAATTAGTTCAACTATCCGATGTGATGCTGTCAGTCCCTGCAAATGGCAAATACATGAATGCCAGTTGAGTGACACAGCCAAAAACGGGTTCCAACAATAACAGACGTCACAGAATGTCCTTCCCTAAACTCAACTGACAGGTTATTCCAGCTTGGGTGCCAAGGTGGCTTAGTCACCAGCCGGGCCGAGGAATGATCTACAGATCTCATAGGCTGCACTCTGGCTCATAAGGGCTCAGAATATCACTAAGGTATCTAGGGGCCAAGCCATGTAGGGCCTTGAAATTTAATATTTTAAAATTAATTATGCAGCCCAACTAACTGGGAACCTGAGGAGAGCACGGGGGGGGGGGGGGTATGAGTGTTTCTTTGCTATATCTTTAAAATAAATGTCTTTTATCAATATCCCAGGTATTCATTAAATATCTTGTTTTTGATTATCATAAATCATAATTTTTCATTTTTCTTTCTTACTTCATGAACATACATGTTACACACATGAGTCAAAATAACTCATGTATTCACTATGGAATTTGATAGGAACTTTTGATATTTGTAAATGTTTCCAATTAGGAACACATTTACTGCAGACAGGTACTCATTCATTAATTCATTCATTCATTGTCTACTAGTTTACGTATACCCGGGGATGCGTGTGCCACAACTCTGCACAGACTTACCAAAAAAAATGCTCATAAACAGCTTAAATTTGACCAAATGGCAAATCGGCTTGGTCAGTCCCTGCCTGTACCAATACTGAATGTCCATGTGCAGTTTCAGATTGACTGGCCAACCCGTTGGGGCTGTGTGATGTGTGGGCTGTGTGAAGTATGTGTTGTGTTGGACTTTTATTGTGAAGGGCTGGGTGAAGTGTTCAAGGATGATCTGATTAGATTTTGGTGGTCAAAGGTCAAGCTCACTGTGACCTCTCGAACGCCATTTTCAAGCTTGTCAACGCGATATCTCAGGAATGCCTTAACGGAATTTAATCAAATTTGCCTCAAACATCGACTTGGACTCAAGCATGAACTGATTAGATTTTGGTGGTCAAAGGTCAAGGTCACTGTGACCTTTCTAACGCCAATTTCAAGCTTGTTAACGCGATATCTCAGGAATGCCTTGACGGAGTTTCATCAAATTTGACTCAAACATTGACTTGGACTCAAGGATGAACTACATGACCTACATAATAAACAGGTCCCTGGCCACTGGCGAAGTCCCCCCTTCCCTCAAGCTAGCAGCCATCAGACCGGTGCTTAAAAAACACAACCTCGACCCAGAGGTGCTCTCTAACTATAGACCAATTTCCAACCTGCCCTTCCTTGCTAAGGTTCTGGAAAAAGTTGTTGCCGTCCAGCTGCATGACCACCTCCAATCCCATCAGCTCTATGAGACCTTCCAGTCCGGCTTCAGACCATCACACAGCACTGAGACAGCCCTGGTGAGAGTCGTGAATGACCTGCTCATGGCGGCAGACTCCGGCTCCCCCAGCCTGCTGATTCTCCTGGACTTGAGCGCCGCATTTGATACGGTGGACCATGTCATCCTGTCTCAGCGTCTCAGGGAGGTGGGAGTCACAGGCACTGCCCTCGACGTCTTCCTCTCCTTTCTCTCAGGAAGACTGGAGTATGTCGCGCTGCGCAGCTTCATCTCCAGCATCAGGAGTGTCACCTCTGGTGTCGCACAGGGATCAGTCCTGGGTCCCCTGCTCTTCCTGGTGTACATGCTCCCCCTGGGGAAGATACTGAAGAGCCACAACATCAATTTCCACTGCTACGCCGATGACACTCAAATCTATTTTCAAACCTCCCCAGACATCCATCTGACTCAAGCCCGGGCCACCAAATGCCTCAATGACATCCGTCACTGGATGAGCAACAGCTCCCTTCAGCTCAACGGGAGTAAAACTGAAGCCATCCTCATCGGTAGACCTCACCAAATAAAACAGGCCGGCATCATCCACATCACCATCGATGGACACTCCATCCCCCTCTCCTCACTGGTCACCAGCCTGGGTGTCAAACTTGACCAAACACTGTCATTTGACGCCCACATCAAATCCATCTGCCAAACCTCATTCTACCATCTCCGGAACATCTCAAAGCTCAGACCCCTCCTACCCCAAGCCGCCGCATAAAAACTGGTCCACGCATTCGTCTCCTCCCGTATCGATTACTGCAACTCCCTGCTTGCAGGCCTCCCCACCAAATCCACCCAGAGACTGCAATATGTCCAGAACTGTGCACCCGGAAGTCAGAACACATCACCCCTGTCCTCCACTCACTTCACTGGCTCCCCATCAATCAACGCATCACCTTCAAACTCCTCCTCCTGGTCTACAAGGCAGTAAACCACACTGGTCCCACCTACCTTCAAGAACTCCTCCCCCCCAAGCCCCCCTCCCGGTCACTCAGATCCGACACCCTCAACCTACTTGTTGTCCCCCGCACCAAGCTGGCAACGATGGGTGACCGAGCCTTCTCCACCCTGGGGCCACGCCTGTGGAACCAACTCCCAGGAACTGTTCGGGCCTCTAAATCCCTCGCTGTTTTTAAAACAAGCCTTAAAACCCACCTGTTCCGCTCTGCTTTTTATTAGCTCGGAGCTTTTAGCTGTTTTTAGCTTGTTTTTATTTTTTTTTATTTTTTTTTATTTTTTTTACTATTTTAGCTACTGTAAAGCACCTTGAGATTTGTTTTACATTTTAAAGTGTGCTATATAAATTAAAGCCATTATTATTATTATTATGAACTGATTAGAAGTGTATGTATTGGACTTTTATCGTGAATAATGATGAGCGATGTCATCAGTAATGATGTCATCAGTGAGTGATGTCATCAGTGGTGACCTCATCTCATCCGGAATGCAGGAAATGCAGGACGAACGCTAATAAAGATCTTAAATCTGGGAAAATGGGAAAATGTAGGGGTTGTTATACAACCCAGGTTTTACGAGTGAGAATGAGGATTCTCACACTATGCCAAGATGCACCTCGCAGCGAACCCACTGGATAAAAATGTCAATGTCACCCATTACGCCTGAAGGTGTCATGGCTTTGGCTATGACGCGGCCACCCGCTCCGCCTCCGTGACTGGAGTCACGTCCATGCCAATAGCCAACACGTATCACTCACAAGCATCCAGCAACTCTGCTGCTCCGTAACGAAGGCAGCAAGGCTGGGTGTCCTCATTCTCACTCGTAAAACCTGGGTTGTAGAACAACCCCTACGTTTTACTTCATTTTTCGGGTTCTCACACTATACCGATATACAACCAACCTTGCTGCAAGGAAGCACCTCATGCGACCCTGAGACCTAAGGCTGGCAACGGGGCACATGGCTTTCGCCCATGGCAACCCGACGGCATAACAAGTGACTAAGGCACTACTGCCTGGCGGCTGACAAAACAGCATGCGCAAAGGGCGTGCTGGCCACATCAAGGCTAACAAAAGTGTGGTGGGTAGACCATGAGGCAGCCACACACATGTCCTCCACTGACACACCACGCAGTAACGTCCAGGATGTCGCGACACGTTGCGTAGGGTGGGCCTTAATACCCTCTGGGGGAGCCTTCCCCACGGCAGAGTAGGCCAAGCAATGGCCTCCACTATCCAGTGCGACAAGCGCTCCTTGGGCCCAAAGCAAACCAGTAACTGGTTACAGGTGTGTAGCGTGCGTGTCCTGCCCACATAAGCCAGGATCGCCCACACCGGCCAAAGCATGTTTAAACGCCGCTCCTCCTCCGAACTGAAAGGAGGGGGACAGAAGCTGCCAGGTCTACAACCATAGACCCGAAGCTAGCATTGATATTCTCATGCTGGTACGCAGGGTTGGGCCGAAGTTGGCCCCACTCGTCATCAGCGAACACCATGCAAGGCTGTTGGACCGACAGGGCAAGTGGCCAACTCTTTTACCTGAATACAAGGCTAACAGCAGCGCAATCTTCAAATACAGGAACTTTAAGTCCACAGTTTCTAAGGACGGAGGACCCGAGAGACCCTCCAACACTGTGACCCAGTCCCACTTAGGAAAGACGTTCCGTACCCGCGGCCGCAACCTGCAAGTGCCCTCCATGAAACGGGAGACCAGCAGGAGGCTCGCCACGGGCTTCCCCTCGATCTCCATGTGGCAGGCAGAGATCGCAGCCACATACACATTAATAATAATAATAATAATAATAATACATTTTATTTCGAGGTGCCTTTCATGACACCCAAGGTCGCCTTACAGTGCATAAAAACAGTTTCAAGTAATAAGAACATATACAACATATACATAGAACATATACATATAGTTTCAAGTAATAAGAACATATACATATTAAGAACAAGGCAAATTACAGCAGGAGTGACATTAGAAGCAGAAGTGACATTAATTAGAGGGAGTAGGCCAGTTTGAACAGGTGGGTTTTGAGGTGGGATTTGAATGTTGTGATGGTGTCGGACTGTCGGATGTGTGGGGGTAGGGAATTCCAGAGCTTGGGGGCAGTGCAGCTGAAGGCCCTTGCACCCATGGTAGTGAGGCGGTGTGAAGGGACAGTGAGGAGACCAGTAGTGGAGGAGCGCAGGGAACGGGAGGGGGTGTAGTCGTGCAGGAGGTCAGAGAGGTAGATGGGTGCTTGGTGGTTGAGAGCTTTATAAGTGAGCAGGAGGATTTTGTAATTAATTCTGTATGGAACAGGGAGCCAGTGGAGTTGGATGAGAATGGGGGTGATGTGATCAGAGGATTTAGTGCGGGTAATGATCCGGGCGGCAGAGTTCTGTATGAGCTGGAGTCGGTTGAGGAGTTTGGTGGGGAGGCCGGAGAGAACAGAGTTACAGTAGTCAATCCTGGATGTTCCAAGTGCATGGACCAAAACTTCTGTGCTGGATTGGGAGAGGGATGGGCGGAGTCTAGAGATGTTGCGAATGTGAAAGAAGGCAGTCCGGGTGATATTTTTTATGTGGGGGGCGAAAGAAAGGGTATTGTCCAGGATGACACCGAGGCTTTTGACTTGTGCAGAAAAGGGAACAGGGAAACCGTCAATGGTGATGTGGGGGGTGGGGGGGATTTGGGATTTGGTGAGTGTGTTTTTGGAGCCGATGAGCAGGGCCTCAGTTTTATTGCCATTAAGTTTTAAGAAATTCCTGCTCATCCAGCTGTTGATGTCATGGAGGCAGGCAGTGAGGGAGGTGGGGGGGAGGGTGGAGGTGGGTTTAGTGGAGATGTAGAGCTGTGTATCGTCGGCGTAACAGTGGAATTGAACACCATGGTGACGGAGGATTGTGCCCAGGGGAAGGAGGTAAGTGATGAATAGCACTGGGCCCAACACTGACCCCTGGGGGACACCCAGTGAGACAGCAGAACACCCAGACCTGTGATTCCCAAGTTGTACAAACTGATGTCTGTCTGTGAGGTATGAAGAAAACCATAAGAGTGCAGTGCCGGTGATCCCAATGTCAGCTAGTCGTTGCAGGAGTAGTGGGTGGGAGATGGTGTCGAAGGCGGCGGTGAGATCAAGAAGGATGAGTATGGTGAGTAATCCAGAGTCAGCTGCACGGAGGAGGTCATTCGTGATTTTGACAAGGGCTGTTTCGGTGCTATGTTTAGCGCGGAAACCGGACTGAAAGGGTTCATGGAGGTGGTTTGAGTCAAGGTGGGACTGTAGTTGTGCGGCAACCACCCTCTCAAGTGTTTTGGATATGAAGGGAAGGTTGGAGATGGGGCGGTGGTGGTTCATGTCAGATGGGTCGAGACCGGGTTTTTTGAGGGTGGGTGTGATTGCGGCCATTTTGAGCTGGGGGGGGGGACAGTACCAGAGGTGAGGGAGGAGTTGATTATTTTTGTGATTATGGGGGAAATGGAAGACAGACAGGCTTTGACAAGGGTAGTGGGGAGGGGGTCAAGCTGACAGGTGGTGGATTTGGCTTTTCGGATGAGATCAGAGATGGAGTGTTCTGTGACTGGAGTAAAGTTGGAGAGGGGACAGATGAGTGGCTTGGCCAAGGTAGCCATCCAGGGTGGATCACTGGCGGGAGTGTTAGATGAGGCCAGCTGTTGGTGGATGGTATTGATTTTAGCGTTGAAGAATTGGAGAAAGGCAGTGCAGTGATCAGAGGTGATGTTTGGGGGGAGGGTCCTGGGGGGCTGAAGTAGATGGCTGACTGTTGAGAAAAGGGCCCGGGTGTTGCCTTTACCAGTGTTGATGAGGTTGGAGTAGTAGGAGGATTTGGCAGTGGAGAGGGCGTTCTTATAATGATGAAGGTGATCGCCGTATAGTTGGATGTGAACAGAGTCCGGTTTTTTTGCATAGCCGCTCCAGTCGGCGGCCGGCGGCTTTGAGCTGGCGGAGGTCAGCAGTGAACCAGGGAGCAGTGTGTGTGAAGGAGACTGTGCGGGTTTTCAGGGGGGCCAGAGCATCAAGTGAGGAGGAGAGACAGTCGTTGTAATGATTCACCAAGTCAGCAGGGGAGGAGAGTGGGGGGGGGGCAGGGGTAAGAGTTGATGAGGGAGGTGAAATCAGAGGGGTTAATGCGTTTTATGTTCCTAAAGGAGATGGTCCGGTGTTCTTTTGCTTTTAGTAGGGGGGCGTGGATGTCAAATAATACAACTTTATGGTCAGAGATGGGGAAAACTGCATGGGCGAGGTTACAGGGGGTGAGACCAGTGCAGCAGATTAAGTCTAATATGTGACCTTTGTTGTGCGTTGGGAAATTGACATGTTGAGTGATACCGAGACAGTCCAGGATAGTTTGGATTATTGGACATGAAGTTGTATGAACTCCATACCAGTTGTAGAGTGTATGTATTTATTTTTATTTTTTTAACTGACAACATTGTTAGATTTAGGTACATAGTCTCTTTTACCATGGGTTTTGGCACAGCAGTGCTCTTCAGTACATGGGTTTTCCTCTGCTCTGGACGTGGAGGTAAATAATCCTTTTATAGGTGAAATGAGCACCGTACACTCAATTGCTTTATCCTCGCTGGCTTTGTGTCGAAGCTCAACCCTATTGCAACAAGCCAGAGTTGTCTAAGGGCATGACAGGGAAATGATGGAATACAGTTATCACTAAGGTTTTGATTGCTACAGCCTGGAAAATCACAAGTGGGCACCATTTTGTCAACTTGCCTCGCTGTTTACAGACATACAGAGCATGCTGTGTCTGAAACACCTACCTAAATAAATACATAGCCCAAGTTAGTGACAATTGAGTGTACGGTGCTCATTTCACCTATAAAAGGATTACAGCCTTTACAGCAGGGAAGAGCTCGCTAACCCGCCAGGGAGGCGAGCGTGGCACGCTACTAAGCGGGCCGGCTATAGTTGGTTCGGCAATGGCTAGCAACCTAGCTTAACGTTAGCTAGCGTACAGTCGTTAAGGCTAGCGTAACACAGCCCCTGCTAACAAGGGAAGCTAGGCTAACACAAGGTGAACATCGCCCAAGCTAGTAATCTAGCTAAAATGCAGTGAACGCCCCAGCCGGGGGAACACAAACAAGCCAGCTAAGCTAGCGTAACAACCCAGCTAGTTAAGCCGTGCGGCTGACTAGCACACAACTGCAAAGGCTAGCAGACAAGCATGCGAAAAAACACTATTCGCTTTCGCAGCAGGTCAGGCCGTTCCTGGCGAAGAGAACCGGGTCAAAGAAAGTCGCCCGCAGTCTCGTCCGCCTTCTCGTGATCGTTGAGGGAACAAGTAAGACGGGGGTAGCTACTGACTAAGAGCTAACAAGCTAGCAGTGGTCTCAGAGGAGGACAGACTAAAGGGGTTGCTGGATAGGCGAAGAGTGATACGTATTGGCTATTGGCACAGACGTGACTCCAGTCACAGGGGCGGAGCGGGTGGCCGCGTTATAGCCAGAGCCATGTCACCTTCAGGCGTAATGGGTAGTTATATAGTGGTCAATTTTTTTTTTTAATTTACATTTTTATGCAGTGGGTTCGCTGCGAGGTGCAGCTTGGCATTTCATTTAATTAATTTATTTATTTCACAGGGACAGTGCATATTAATAAACAGTGTGTGTTAACAAACACCATAAATATGCCAGAGTTAGCCCGGAGGCTAGTTTACATCTGTAGTCCCTGGCCAGGTGTAAAGATGGCATCCTAAAAACAAAAGACAAGTTTACAATAATAATAATAGACATGCAGTAAGGTAGATACAGTACAAACAGCAAGACAACGTTACAGCACCACCGCAGACATAGTTAAAAACTCTCGTAGCGGGACAAGCCCCGTCTTTTATTGTCACACGAGCACCACAACACATGCATGCGGCCACAACACACTCATGCTGACGGTGGCCGGTGAAAAGTGTCCTCTGCATTTAACCCATCCAGGCATGTCCTTTCCTCCGGGGGGCAGGCCAGGAGCAGTGGTCGCTTTCTCGTACAGCGCCCGGGGACCAACTTCGGATGTTGTCGTCACTGGTCGGATGACGATGACGATCTGATCTTCTGCATGTTTTTGGTGGGCGGGTAATATACGGAGGAACCCCCTGGGGGAGCACGGGGAGAACATGCAAACTCCACACAGAGAGAAAGGCCCTTACGACGAGATACCCCACCTGGGCAGTAGGCACTGAGGATATGGGGGGGAACACAACCACAGCGCCCACAGTGTCCCAGGCGAGAATCGAACTCAGGACCTTCTGACTGTGAGGCGACAGCTCTACCACTGAGCCACCGTACCCCCACCGTACCCCCACCCCAGTTACTGTAGGGACAAGCGACAGGAGACAGCAGCATCACATGAGGACATGCAGACATGTGCAGCATAACACAATGGGGCACACAGAATGGTTTCCTAAATTAATGCGGGCAGATTTGGTGACTTAGTAACCATGTCCTTAATGCTCTGGAAAAAGACCTGTAGGTGGTAAGTTCTCTGATATGGGCTGGTATAACATTCCATTCATGTGCGGCTATAGTTGAGAAGGCTGACTGACTGAAGGCGGATTTTCTTAGGGGGATGATGCAGTTTCCTTTAGTGACTCCTCTTGTGATATGGTTAGTGTTAGGTCGTTGGCTAACAAACACACTGAGTGGGGGAAGAGCCATGCCATGAATAATTTTGTAAACGAGACATATGTTTGCATGTTTGATCAGGTTTTCCCAGCTCAAAAGGTTGTGTTTCTCTATGCTACAGTGATGAAAGCGGTGTGGGTGAGAATCGGAAGTTCGAAATGAAGTAAAACTGGCATTGTCACTTACTGCATATTCCAATGCTCAATGCCCATTTAAATTTGGGAAAATGGGAAAAAAAAAAATTCTAGGGGCGGTATGGGTGACGAATATCCTTAACGATCCGTGCAGTGTATTTCTTTTACACTCATGAGTGAACTGCATTGAGCAAAAAAAGCTTCTCCATTGTCAGGATTACGTCATTACCCGGTGTCCTGCCAAAACGTCATTGCCGCTGTAACATTATATTGCCCAGTACATGTAGCTGCTTTTATCTGGAACAAACAGTCATAACGTGCAAACACGCATCACTTTATGTCCGTGGTAACACCAAAGGCACTTGTGAAACTTTGACTTCTGTAACTGAATAACTAACCTTAATCATGTGTTCACGACAGGTGTCGGATGTCAGAGAGTCAAGTCAAGTCAAGTCAAATTTTATTTATATAGCACCTTTCATACACAAAGGCAATTCAAGGTGCTTTACAAAAAAATAATCGAAAAAACAAGCAGCAAAGCAATGCACATATAAAAAACACATAAAAAACACAGCCGACAGTTTTAGTTAAAATATATACTCAAATTAACAAACATGAAACATTATTTCTGTTTTAAATAAGTTACAAGGCATTCTTCAGTATTATTATTACATGCACAGTCCATTTGTTGGAAATGTACAGGAATCTTTTTTTTTAAATTACAGGCCGAGAGAGGCAGTAGTTTAGTAGCAGTTAAAAGCAAGAGTAAACATAAAGGTCTTTAGCTTGGATTTAAAAATAGGCAGAGTAGGGGCAGATCTAATGTGTTCAGGGAGTTTGTTCCAGTTATGAGAGGCATAGTGGGAGAACGCGGCTTCACCATGTTTTGATTTGGTCCTCGGGACAATTAGTAGACCAGTGCCTGAAGATCTCAGGGATCTGGATGGTTCATAGTGTAGAAGCATTTCAGAGATGTAGTGTGGGCCTGACCCGTTGAGAGATTTGTAAACTATTAGCAGAATTTTAAAGTCTATTCTAAGATTTACTGGCAGCCAATGCAGGGATTTGAGAACTGGTGTAATGTGTTCAGCTTTCTTGGTTCTTGTTAGAACTCTAGCAGCCGCATTCTGAATGAGCTGTAGTTGTTTAATAGCTTTTTTGGGAAGACCATTGAAAAGACTGTTGCAGTAGTCTAGCCTGCTAGAAATGAAAGCATGAATTAGTTTTTCAAGATCTTGTTTGGACATATAGCCTCTAATCCTTGCTATATTTTTTAGATGATAGAAGGCAGATTTTCTTATAAGCTTGATGTGGGAGTTGAAATTTTAGATCAGAGTCAATAATAATGCCAAGATTTTTTACCTGGTCCTTTGGCTTCAAAGATAGGGATTCGAGGTGAGCAGTAACTTTGAGCCTATCTTCTTTTTTGCCGAAGACAATTATCTCTGTTTTGTCTTTATTAAGTTGGAGAAAATTCTGGCACATCCAATCATTAATTTGCGCAAGGCACTGACACAGTGTCTCTATGGGGGCATAGTCATCCGATGAGAGGGCTATGTAGAGTTGGGTGTCATCTGCATAGCTATGATAAGCTATTTTGTTTTTTTGCATAATTAGGCCCAGAGAGAGCATATAAAGGTTAAACAGGACAGGACCTAAAATTGATCCTTGGGGTACCCCACATGTCATTTTGGTTTGTTCAGATGTGTAGTTGCCAATGGAGACAAAGTAGTTCCTGTCTTGCAGATAAGATCTGAACCACTCTAGGACCGTGCCGGTTTTCCAAGCCCGACCCAGTTTTCCAGTCTGTCCAATAGAATTTCGTGGTCAACCGTATCAAAGGCAGCGCTGAGGTCTAGTAACATTAAGATTGAGATTTTACCTGAATCAGTGTTCATTCGGATGTCATTTATAACTCTGATAAGCGCAGTTTCGGTGCTATGATGGGGTCGGAAGCCTGATTGGAAGGGATCTAGGAGATCATTGGAGGATAGAAAGGTATTGAGTTGTTGGTAGACAGTTTTTTCGAGTATTTTGCTAATAAAGGGAAGATTTGATATTGGTCTGTAATTGCTGATTATAGAGGGGTCGAGGCTACGCTTCTTTAGCAAGGGCTTAACAACTGCAGTTTTTAGAGATTTTGGAAAAATTCCTGTAAGAAGAGAGGTATTAATTATCTTCAGTATGTCGGTCGCCAGGCAACTGTAGACATTTTTTAGAAAGCTTGTTGGCAGGGTGTCTAGGCAACACGATGAGGATTTAAGGCCTCATATCGTTTCTTCTAGTTTCTTGTGGTCAATGACATTGAACTGAGTCATGTTAATTAAGCACCTATTCTGTGGGTGCGGCGGAGCCACATTTGTTCTTGATGTGGAAATAGTTAGTCTGATATTTATAATTTTATCCCTAAAGAAGGTCGCAAATTCATTGCATTTGACATTGGATAGAAGATCAGGGGCAATTTGTGGGGGGGGGTTTGTCAGCCTGTCAACAGTGGCAAAAAGAGTGCGAGCGTCACTATCTCATGCCTTCTGGTTCTGCCTTTCGCTGATGGACTTCTGGGCCAAAATATTTGATTGGTACTCTAACGGCCGGGACACACATCTTGCGTCTGCTGTGCGTCTGCGTGGCATTACCTGTTGATTTTCATTTCGGCGCCCATGTTAACAGGTTACATCAGCCACACCACCGGCATGAGACGCGCATCTCAGGCGCGTGTCTTGCGAGACGCAGCGTTGCCAGACGTACGATAATTATCGTATTTGTACGATAATTTGGACCTCTGTACGATGTACGATCAATAATCCCAAAATCCCCCAAATGTACGATAATTTCATCATTTAGTGACACTCAGTCGAATCCTATGGCTACACATCTCTTCCCACAACATCTTTGCAGCCAATACGTGCTTGGTTTTCCGTGGGGAATATGAATATATATTAAATCTCACGCCCCTAAGGTTTTCGAATCCGTTGAAATTTTTGAAATTGGTGGTTTACTCACAGAGATATCAACCGAAATCCACTCTGTGTGTGTGGGGGGGGGGGGGGGGGGGGGGGGGGGGGGGGGGGGGGGGGGGGAGGTGCGGGTGCGGGGACTCGAAATACTACATTTCCCACAATGCACTGGGCTCGCGTGGCCTTCGTTTTCATGCCCACCCCTCAGGCATTTGGCTGATATCAAACTCCAGTAGGTGGCGGTAATGCACATATATGTTTGCCAACCGCCATAAAACTCAAAGAAGAAGAAGAAGAAGAAGGCTTCGACAATAAAAGATACAAAGAAGAAGAAATAAATCGAAAATAAAATTGCCTCCAAATTGCACCAAATGTAAACGGTAGTATATATGTCGGGAGATGTCTTCATAAAAAAATTTTCATGCATTTTAAGGCATTTTCGTAGGAGTTACGCGCATCTGATGTTGTAACTATTTTCTGTAAAAATGTGTAAAAACGGGTACATTGCTCAGCGTTGATTTCGTTACTTCAACCCACCTACTACTAGATGTAAAATTTGACGATCTTTCCAATGCCGCCAGTCCCGTGTCTATTAGTGCTTCCGTTCCCGAGATATGGTCTCTTTGCAAGGAACTATGGGAAGCTAATATTAGCTACAGCAGGCTAGGCGGTTGAAAAAGATGGCTGCCTTTTTGTTTTTGTCAAGGCCTCTGAAGGGGCGTGGAGGACCTCTAGAGGCGGGACCATGGCCAACAACAGTTGTAGTTCATAGGTGCACGACTTCTGCAAGGCGGGGGGTGTCGCTCTGACGCGTTTTGCGTCAGAGCGACATGGAAATAATGTGATAGATGCTTGATAGGCATGGCAGTGAATATCCAATTTCAAAAATTTCAACGGATTCGAAAACCTTAGGGGCGTGAGATTTAATATATATTCATATTCCCCACGGAAAAACCCATCCTTTAAACGTGATTAAAGATTCAAGATTCCAAGATTCAAGATTCAAGATTTTTTATTGTCACTCCATGGTACAAGTATCACGTGTGAAATTCTTGTGCTGTGGACTCCGTTTACGACATAGTACAAATAGGCAACAAGCAATGAGCAATAGGCAATAAGAAATAGGCATCAATAAGCAATACTAAGCAGCAATAGGCAATGAGGCAGAATAGCGATAAGACAAGTCAGTGGCATATTCATTGCACATAGGTGCACATGTCTTGTGCATACGTTAGACGTGTTCGGACATTTTAATTCAACGTATTTGACATACAGTGCAAATAGCATGTACCTTATTAAACATACAATTAAACATTAGGCATTGTGCATACGTTAGACGTGTTCAGACATTTTAAATTCGACGTAATTGACATACAGGTGCAAATAGCATGTACCTTGTTAGACATACAATTAAACATTAGGCATACATAATGGTAGCAGCTGCAGTACGGTACGGTACTACTACTACACTATTTGTGTATGTTAAGGAGTGAGGCATGTGATGTGAACGTGAGTCATGATTTGTTGGAGGGGGATTGGGGAAGGACAAGGAAATGAAATAGAACCCGCCGGCCGGGGCAGCGCGTGAAACCTGAAACCCAAATCCAGACAGTCACAGTAGGCGCGGTCACAGAGCCGAATGCGGAAAGAAGATACCATCATACCGGGCGAGTCTTGTAAAGTAAATAAACAAAGAAAATGAGCGCTGCAGCTGCAGCTGCTGCTGCTGATGAGGAGGAACATGACGAGAGGGGGGAGCCGCCTGCACAGCCAAAAAGTAAGCACAGAAAGCAGATGTACAGGACTGAATGGGAAAGCGATGCTTTGTTCACTGGCTGGCTGAAAGCTGTTGCAGGCTGTGACTCTAAAGCCTTTTGCCGTTGTTGCAACATACAAATGCAGGCTGAGGTCACAGTTTTGAAAAATCATGCAAAATCAAAAAAACATCTGGAGAAAAAGAAATGTCTTGCGCCAACACAAAGATCAATAGCACAATGCATGCAGAGGACGTCTGAAAAGGAGCAGCTAGAGACTGCAGTGAAAACAGCAGAGGTGAAGATAGCCGGGTTCTTAGCAGAGCACAACATCGCAATGAGAGCCACAGACCATCTGGTGGATGTTATCAAGGACATCTTTAAAGATTGAAAAACAGCACAGAACATCAATCTTGGCCGCACAAAGGCAAGTGCCATAGCCAAGCATGTTATTGGCGACTGTTACTTTGAGAACCTCTCAGAAATCCTGAAAAAGAAGAAATTCAGCATATTGATTGACGAATCAACAGACATTGGGAACGTAAAAACCCTCTGTATTGTTGTACGTTTTTTTGATGAGAGCACAAACAGGGTTCAGACCCGATTTTGGAGCCTGGTGCAGATCTTTTCAGATCAACACAGGCATTTTGTCAGAGAGGGAGCGACCGCAGAAAGGCTCTATGATGAAATGATAAAGTCATTCACCGAGGCAGGCGTGTCTCTGGAAAACATAGTGGGGTTCGGGTCGGATGGCTGCAACACCATGATGGGACGGCACAATTCTGTCTCCAGTCGTCTCAGAAACAACTTGCCAGGGATCACAGTGCAGCGCTGTATTTGCCACTCTTTACACCTGTGTGCCAGTGAGGCGTGCAAACAGCTTCCTCGTAAGTGTGAGGATTTAGCCAGAGACATATATGGATATTTTAAAAACAGTGCTAAACGTGTCGCACAGCTCCGTGAATTTCAAGAGTTTTTTCATGTGGAACCACACAAAATACTGAAGCCCGCCCAGACTAGATGGCTGTCATTAAATGAAGTTGTGAAACGTGTCTCCGCCCAATGGGATGCCCTCCGGCTGTTTTTCACTGACCAGTGGCTCGATGCCAGATTGAACGCTGCAGAGAATATTTTTCATGCACTTAACGATAATTGTCTCCGGATGTATTACCACTTTCTGGAGTGGGCTCTGCCAAAGTTTACATACCTCAACCAATATTTCCAGAGCGAAAAGGTGGTCATTACGTCACTGAGGAGCAAGATGTGCGAGACCTACAAAGACCTCCTGCTTTCATTCATGAAGAGGGACTATGTTCTGCGCACCCCAATTGATCAGATCAATATCAGTGACGACTCACAGCTCTTACCACTCAACACAATGTACCTGGGTATAAAGGTGATGCAGCAGGTCCAGCAGTCAAGGATTGCACCAGCCACCCTGACAGATTTCCATGTGCGCTGTCAAAAATTCCTGCAGGTTGCCTGCGCAGAAATCAAGAAACGCTTCGACTTTGATGATGCCCTGTTGACCCACATTGCATGCCTCTCTCCTGCTACTGCGACTGATGCCACGGCACGAACAGAGCATCCATCTCTGCTTCCACTCATGCGGCAACTGCCACGGATAATTGACATGACAGACACAGATCGTCTCCAAGCCATCGATGACCAGTGGAGGCAATTACCTCTCGTGACCTTAGGCGAAGACACAAAAACAATGGCTGTGGATGAATTCTGGCACCATCTCTCCACTTTGAAGGACTTTGGGGGGGTGAAGGTGTTCAGTGAGCTGGGAAAGTTTGCCCTCGATGCACTTGTGTTTCCACATTCAAATGCATCATGTGAACGTGTGTTTTCCAAAGTGAACCTAATCAAAACAAAACCACGAAACCGGCTCATCACAGAGACACTTAACGGGCTCATGCACACATCGGAGTGTGTGAAGAATGCAGGTGGATGTGTCACATTCAAGCCATCAAAGACTATGCTGCGCTCCATGACAGCAGCAAATCTGTACCGTAAAAGGCCTGCTCCAGCGGAGGATGAAGCAGCAGCCACAGACAGCGACTCAGATGTGGAGCTACTCGAACTTTAAGGTAAGCCCAGTTATTTATTGAATTAGTCTAGCTGATGGCCTAAACTGTTTTCATTCAGATAATTGACAGACTTCCAGTTCAGTCATGTTGCTTTTTAATTTACATTTATGTCATTATAAATCTAAATAATAGTCTCCTCTCTGCTTCCATTCATGCAGAAAGTGCCATGACAGACAGCTGGAGGCGATAGGCTACACTACCTCTCATCATGATCACTGAGGACAAAACAAAACAAAACACGATGGATGTGTATTTTCTGGCATGGCCATCTCTCTTTTTGACAGTTGATCATCAATTCAAATTTAGTTATGTTTTTGTTTTATGTGTTATGTTATTTTACATTTATGTTAGTAAGGTCTAAACAAGAAGTTAATGGTTTTCTGATAGAAAAACAGTCTCTTGGTGAACTGGAAACGTTTACCCTTGATTTATTTGATTGTTTATTGTTCATTTACAGCACTTTAAATTTGTATTTGTTTATTATTTAGGCTATTTACTATTATGTTGGTCTTTTGCAGAATTACTGTTTTATAAGATTGTTTCATAATTTACAGCACTTTAAATATTAGTTTAATCACATGTTCATATGTGAAATATTGAAGGTAACTTGTTCTATACGATTGTTTCATTTACAGCACTTTATAATTTTATTCATGTGTTCAAATGTGAAAAATTGAAGTTATACTTCATGTGACATGTCCCCTTTGCCTAAGGACAAAGTAATTTTAGTTACTACCAGTGGTAGATGGAGAGTGCTGGAATTTTCTACTAAAGTGTTATTATTTTGCTGCTTATTTACTTCAGTGGAAGTACGTGAAGGTTCAGTAAAAGTAAAAAATGCATGCTGCTGTGAATAATGACAAATTAAGTGTTACCAAATAAACTTCACAAACAAAGCAAATACCGTGTCTCTATCACAAGGAAGTAGACTTGCTATGCTCACTACCTAACAGTAGGTGGCAGCATGAGAGTGGCTCACACTGTCTCAGTCAGTAGCCTGCCTGTGTCAGCCGCAGTCCCCCATCATAGGCGCGCCATAGGCGCGCCGCGCTGGGGGGGGGGGTGTACGATAATTCCACTCCAAATACGATAATTTTGACCCTCTGGTACGATAATTCAACATTTGCCATCTGGCAACACTGGCGAGACGTGAGACGCGCGTCATCTAGAGAATAGATTCTGCTTACCGCGCGCGTGTCTCTACACAAATAGACATTAAAATGATTTTTTACAGGGGCAGCCACAGCCAATCAAGGCTCGTTTTGATTTGAGACGGGAGGATGAGCTCACAGCTGCAGTTCTCCTGCCCTCTGAAAACCACATACAGTAGCCTACATAGGCTACAACGTGGCTTCGTTCCTCCCCTCCCCACACCCATAAATCAATACTGCCTCGGTTATGAAGTGAGCACAAGCGATCTTCAGTTAAAATCATCATTGTATTGTTTAGTCTATAGCAAATTTAATAAAAGGTAAACTCTATAGGAAGAGAGTTGGCAGACAGACCGCAGTGCAGCAGCTGCAATGCAGCAGCCACGCTGCCTGTGTGGATGCCGCGGGCGTGCCAGCAGCAGCCCCCACGCGACGCACACGCACTAGGTAGGTAGACGCAAGATGTGTGTCCCGGCCATAAGGCCTACGGCCTAAGGCTGACCCTGCAGCCGGAGGCAGAACTCGCCATCTTCGGCTGCTCGGAGTCCTCTGAACTTTCCTACAGCTGTGCAACAATCCCTGACACTAGGGACAACTGTCGCCAAAAGACTCATTCTGAAGGAATGGAAGTCCTCCTCTTCACCTTCTTTTTATGGCTGATGGACATGATCTCTGTTATACAGATGGATCGACTCAGGTTCCTGAGAGCCAATTCGCTTAAAATATTCTCGACTATCTGGGACCCGTTTTTGGCCTACTGTGGTTGACAGTGACGGGTGACTGATGTTGAGGGCGGCGGGTGGCTCGCCCGGCTGGTTTCTTATGGACCACTTGAGTGGGATTCCATGCACAATGTCTCTTGCAAGCACATGGACACCTTAGGCGGCTGGTAGCACCAAGTTGTAAGTGCACGTTCACACCATACGCCAATCCGACGCCAATCCCTTGTTTAGTTTTGTATTTGGAAACTAGAAGCTATAATAAACATGATTTAGCTACAGATGGGTTATATATAAAATAAGGAAAACCTTTTGCAATTAGCCTCATGACTCTGCATTATTTTACCTGCGCTGTGCCCTGCATTATAACCAATCCAGTACTTTTTACCAGTTTAAATAGCTGCAAATTGACAGGAATTACTTTTGGGCGGACAATCACTTTTTTGCACAATATGCTATATTGATAATGTCAGTTCAGAGAAGAGAGAAGAGAAGATCAAAGGATGCAAAATGACTGTCTATGTATAGGTCTCTGAAGGAAACCAGCCCCTTCTCACTCCAGGCATGCAGTTTCTGTCTGACCATGAGGACAAAAGACGGATTAAAACAAATTGGCGTATGAACAGAGACATCAGGTATACTCAAAACTCTCCTAACCTGGCATAGGATTCTGACTGAGTTTTTACAACAAAGCTTAAATTTTCTGTTATGCCACTTTATTATGTTTTAATGGTTTTCAGGTGAGAAAGTAACCGATTCCCAGTATGTGGTACCCAAATAACGGCTGTTTGGAAATCTGCAGCAACTTTGTAAGCGATGTGAGGAGGAGCCGATGGGCTAGGCCAGTGGTTCTCAAAGTGGGGTCCGGGGACCCCTAGGGGTCCTTGAGGGGTTTGCAGCAGTCTCCAGCAAAAGGGGGATCATTTATTATGCCTCCGCCGGCAATAGCCAGGCCGGAGGCATTCCTGGATTCGGGGTCGTCCGTCAATCCGTCCGATGTTCGTTAACGCGATATCTGAGGAACGCCTTGAAGGAATTTTATCAAATTTGCCTCAAACGTCGACTTGGACTCAAGGATGAACTGATTGGATTTTGGTGGTCAAAGGTAAAAGTGCAGGGTCACGAATGCCATTCCCAAGTTCGTTAACGCGATATCTCAGGAACGGCTTGACAGACTTTCTTCCAATTTGGCTCAAATGTCAACTTGGACACAAGGATTAACTGATTAGATTTTGGTTATCAAAGGTCAAGGTCACTGTGACCTCTTGAATTCCATTTGTATGCTCATTAACGCAATATCTCAGGTATGCCTTGATGGAATTTCTTCAAATTTGCCCCAAACGTCCACTTGGACTCAAGGATGAACTGATTAGATTTTGGTGGTCAAAGGTCATCAAAGTTCAAGGTGACTGTGACCTCACACCGATCGTTTCATGCTCGTTAATGCGATATCTCAGGAATGGCTTGACAGACTTTCTTCCAATTTTGCTCAAATGTCAACTTGGACACAATGATGAACTGATTAGATGTTGGTGGACAAAGCACAAAGGTCACTGTGACATCACAACTGCTTGTTTCGTGCTCGTTAACGTGATATCTCAGGAACTCCTTGACTGAATTTCATCTAATTTGCCTCAAACATCCACTTGGACTCAAGGATGAACTGATTACATTTTGGTGGTCAAAGGTCAAGGTCACTGTGACCTCACAAACACAATTTTCAAGCTTGGTAATGCCATATCTCAGTAACACCTTGACGGAATTTCTTCACATTTGGCTCACATCTGGACAGACATGGGTGTCGTCTGCTCACTTGTTGGCGGAGGCATTTAGCCGCGGTGCGGTCGTTCTAGTTAAATATAAAAACACCATAAAACATACATGGTGTAAAATATATTTCAATACATCTCATCATTTAAGTACCTGTGGTGTCACAGAGGTGGTGGGTAAATCATATTACTTGCCATTGAAAACGGCGATCCAGCTATATATATTCAAGGCCAATTGTGACTTCAGCGAACAGATAGCTCACTCTGTAAGTTACGGTACTGCCACGTCGGAGCTTTGAGTTTTAATTTAGAGAATTAAATTAATAAAAAAGAAATCTTGCATAAGTAGTTAAATCTGAACATAACACTGCCATATACGGTTTAAGCCAGTTTCCGAAAGTCATATTAACACATTCACTGCCAGCCATTTTTCAATACTGTAGTTAGCTTCTGCCAAGGTTTTTTTTGAGGATTCTGGCTCATCTTTCAAGAGCCGAGGATTCGTTTCTGTTAGGATTTTGTGAACACACAATATCTCAAAAGAACTAATAGAATGTGTGCTTTCTCTGTCTAAAAGAGTTAGTTTGTAGAGTTAGTAGTTATGTAAGCATTAGCAGTTGAATACAGCATGGTTTCAGCGTCAGAAAATGTATTCACAGGTCACACTTGAAAATGAGACCTCGGTCTCAACGTGTTTTTACCTGTTTAAATAAAGGTTAAATAAATAAAAAATAAATAAAAATTCTGAGATGAACGGCTTTTTGTGAAATTCGATAGAACAGTCACTTTAACCATTCATTTTTGGCATCAGTAAGACGTCAGACATCTAAACAATAGTTTTGAACAGTAATTTCCTCCATAACAGCAGGAAACCCCTCTCTGCTTCAAACTCCTCCCTCCGTGGGCGTTCTCCTCCGCCCTCCTTGGCTCTGCAGCGGGTCTGTCACAAACGAGTTGCTGCTGCCTGGCTGCTGCCTGGCAGTCTGGATGGGGCTCGCTCGTTTCTTGGCATTTCGGTTGAGAGCTCTGATGAAGCTCTTGCGATTCTGCGCTTATTTATGCTGCGTGTTTCAAAGTGTGCACCCAGTCTATTCTTGGAACCCCCCACCGTTGCCACCGCTGTGCGTCAGTGCGAAAGCGAAAGCGTTTTCGCCATCCATTTTACAGTATGAGAACGGCTTCCTCGCGCTTTTCCCTGCAGTTTTGGCTCGCCTCTTCCTACTCTGGAGAGACATGTCGCCACTCAGTGGGTCGGTAAAATAGATTATACACATTCAATACCTCCAATATTTGTATAAAAGACGTAAAAGGGTTGGATCCACGTCCCACCGTCAAAAAAAAAAAAAAAAAAATTTAAGCCGAGATATCTCGTCTTTGGCAGTCAACCGTTGGATTCTGTAAGCCGAGATATCTCGTCAATGGCAGTGAACGTGTTAACATATAAAAATTATTAAATTGCATGTAGAGGACTGTTTAGAGTAAACTGTAAACAGGACTGTTTACAACAGGGTGCACGTACGCCAAAAAGACGTGCACCCGAGGTTGGCTGACAACGTTCCGCCAACAGAGGTGCAAACGGTGGGCCACCGTTGTTCCAACAGGTCATTGTTATCTGGGTAGTCTCATTATTAATTAATACACAGGACAAGATGTTACTATCCCTTGTGCCAAAATCCGAGGAAAAACACATTTAGAAGCCCAATCCAGAATAAAACAAGCTAACAGGCTAACAAACTAATAAACAAGACACAAATCACCAGTTACCTACCCTAGCCAACAGCAGTATGAAGCATGTCATTGGGGTTTTCAAGTGGGCACCTTCCTTCACCGACGTTTCGTTAAGTTAGGCCCACGACACCTCAAGAAGGCTTAACGGTGTAATCCAGCGTCCTGGAAACACCCCCCTCCATGCTACCACCGCACAACTGCATATTACCTCACTATCTAAGCCTAGCTATCCAGGTCGGTTCGGTATGACATTCCTGACTACACCACCACTGTCAATGATTCAGCCCTGTTGATGCGGACCGTTAATCATGACCAACAACAAACAATCCCTAACTACACCACCACTGTCAATGATTCAGCCCTGTTGATGCGGACCGTTAATCATGACCAACAACAAACAATCCCTAACTACACCACCACTGTCAATGATTCAGCCCTGTTGATGCGGACCGTTAATCATGACCAACAACAAACAATCCCTAACTACACCACCACCGTCAATGATTCAGCCCTGTTGATGCGGACCGTTAATCATGACCAACAACAAACAATCAATCTGACCTTAGCGAGCTCCCCAGCTAGCATGTTTCCTCCTTATCCACAGCCATTCACTTGCTCGTTCTGCTGCCTGAGACATGTTGCTAACCGCAAGTTTCAGGCTCCGTCCCTGAATGCCCAACTCAGTCAGTAAGGCAATAACGGACTTTGCCACAAAACCACGGCAGCCCACCTCTACAGGCCGCACTCGAGCCCTCCAACCTCGCTGCTCTGCCTCTGCTGCCATTTCAGCATACCTAGCTTTCTTGCGCTCATAAGCCTCCTCAACTCGATCTTCCCACGGGACTGTGAGTTCGATAAAATAAACTCTCTTCTCTACCTCAGACCACAGTAACAAGTCCGGACGTAGCCGGGTGCTAACTATATATGCTGGGATGACTAGCTGTTCATTCAAGTCAACCCTCATTTCCCAGGCTCCACCTACACTTAGCTGCCCTAACTTGTGCCTGACCTTAATTGGTCTAATCTTTTCTCCCTCATGTACAAATTTGATCTGTCTAGTCTCTTTGCTAGCAACTAGAGAATTTACTTCTAGCCGCTTTTCCTCAACTGCAGCTGCCAAACATTTCAACACCTGGTTGTGACGCCAGGTGTATCGCCCCTGGGAGAGACTGACCTTACACCCTGACAGTATATGCCTCAATGTACATACACTAGAACACAACGGGCAGGCACCATCCTCGCCCAACCACTGATTTAAGTTCTGGGGAGATGGCAGCACATCATAAGTAGCCCCTAGAATAAATCTAATTCTGCTGGCCTCCATGCTCCACAACTCTCTCCACTTCAACTTTCTCTTCTCTACACTCTCCCAGTTCACCCACTGCCCTTGCTTTGCCTGCGACACTGCCTTAGTACATCTTACTGCCTCCTCTTGCCTATGTACTTCTTCAACTACCATCTTCCTCTTTTCTATTACTGATGCCTTGTTCCACACAGGTTTCCCTATGCACAACCCTAAGCCTCCACGCCCATGCTGCACCTGACCTATGATATCCCTGTGTCTAAGAGCTGACTGTGCTTGCTGTACTGCCTCCTTTGGGTTCCACTTCCTCCCTGTTTTAACTGTGGGCGCTACACTCCTAACCACTGGATCCTTTGACTGAGTCAGAGTCATTTCCAGTCTAACCTTAGCACACTTGAACTCCTCTGTCAGGCTAGATAATGGCAATTCCAATATGCCTTTCCCATATAAGGCTACACTGCTTAGGCAGCGTGGGACTCCGAGCCATTTTCTAATGAATGAGTTAATCATCCTTTCTAGCTTTTCTACCTTTGAAAGGGGAACCTCATACACTGTCAGTGGCCACATCAACCGAGGCAACAATCCAAACTGCAAACACCACAACTTTAACTTTCCTGGGAGCCCTGACTTGTCTATACTTGAAATACCTTGAATCATTTCCTGCCTCACCTCCTCAAACTGTCCCTTATCACTGAGACTTGCATCATACCATCTTCCCAAACTCTTGACTGGTTTCTCTAACACTGTAGGCACCACCTCATCATTTATAACAAACTTCTTACCTACTACCCTCCCTTTAATGATTGAAATACTCCTGGACTTACTTGGCTTCACTTTCATTCTAGCCCACTGCAGATTACTATTTAACTTATCCAACAATCTGCTAGTACATGGAGCGGTTGACGTCATAGTCGTCATGTCATCCATGTATGCCCTAATTGGAGGGAGCCGCAGCCCTCCCTGCAGCCTTTCTCCACCCACTACCCATTTTGAAGCCCTAATAATGATCTCCATTGCCATGGTAAAAGCTAATGGGGAAATTGTACACCCTGCCATAATGCCTATCTCCAGCTGCTGCCAAGCTGTAGTGTACTCTGCTGTGGTAAAGCAGAGTTGAATATCTAAGAAGTAGGCTTTAACTAAACTCTTTATACTACCTGGCACTCTAAAGAAATCAAAGGCCTCCCATAACAGACTATGCGGGACTGACCCGAAAGCATTAGCCAGGTCCAAGAATACTACATGCAGGTCTCTCTTCTCACGCCTAGCTGACTGGATTTGGTGCCAGATCATGCTGGTGTGCTCTAAGCACCCGGAGAAGCCGGGAATTCCAGCCTTTTGCACCGAAGTATCTATTAGCCTATTCTTTTCTAGATAACTAGACAGCCTCTGTGCCACAACACTAAAGAAAACCTTCCCTTCAATATTAAGTAGACTGATAGGTCTAAACTGACTTATCTCTAACGAGTCCCTTTCTTTAGGAATGAAGATTCCCCCTGCTCTACGCCACGCCTTAGGAATAACCTGCTTCTTCCAGACTACCTTCATCAGCTTCCATAGAAACTGCAACACATCTGGAGCACTCTTATACAGCCGGTAGGGGACTCCATTAGGACCCGGGGCTGAAGAGGCCCTTGCATGTCTCACTACTTCTTGAACTTCTTTCCACCTTGGTGGGCTATCATCACACTGGCTCTCTATTTCACCAATAGGTGGAATATCAGCTGGGACTGTCATCTCTCTAAACCTTTCCCTATCTTTGTGAACCTCCTCCAAATATTCCTCAAGCTTCTGCTTAGGTACCATAAGGCTACCATTCTTTTCCTTACTAAACAATGACTTCACAAATCTAAATGGATCCTTATAGAATGCTATTCTAGCTCTCTCTTTCTTTTTCCTATTTTTCCTAATGCTCTCTGCTCTTCTTAAAACTGCCAACCGATCCCTCACATCTGACTGCAAGCAATCAATGCCTTCCTTCTCAACCTCTGTAGCTTTCCTCCACTGCCTCTTAAGCTGTCTTCTCTCCTGGATAAGTCTATCTATCTCTTGTTGGCGCCTAGATTTAACTACCTCACCCTCTAGTTTCTTCCTTTTCTCAAAGACGCCAAACCTTTCCTTACCATAATCATAAATACAATCTCCCATTTTCTCCAACTTACTCTCAGCAGTTCCTTTAAGCTTCTCTAACATCCTAACCAAATCACTATTGATATCTTCCCACTTCCTACTTTCCGCTGCACCTGGCCACTTAACTCTAGGCTTCTGACCGCTAATCTTCTCCCTTTTTGGCTGGCTGGCCTCTCTGCTTTCCTCGGTGCTAGGACCTGCCTCAACATCAGGGGTGCTGATGTCCTGCGAGCTGTGGGTTACTTCCTGTCGCTGGACTTCACCCGACTGACTTGATAAGCTTCTTAAGAAATAATTATCAATGCGGGGTCCCTGTGTTCCCTCTACCAAGCACCTCTTCCTGCCTTGATGGATTCTAAGGCCCCTCAAAGTTGTTACCTTCTGCCAGCCACACAAGCAAACCTGACGCTTCTTTCCATCTACATCTGAACTAATGGCTTCCACTAACATGTTTTCCCTACTCATAGTCAAGTCCGTTCCAGAGTCAATAACCGTGTCAACCATAGGTGAGTCATCTTCCGCCCCCGCTCTCGCAGACTCTAGGGGTGTTTTTTCATAATTCTGTTTCGTAGCAAGTTTGGGTGTAACCAATGGCCTATTGGCCTTGGCTACTGCCACAATGAGCAGCTAACCCATTGCAGCCCCGATGGGGTCTAATCCCTCCTGTCAGCTGTCTTTCCATGCTGTCACTAGGTCTTTCCCTAGTTGTCAGCTGCACTATTCACAACAGTCACTAGCCTAAGCTAGCTTTAGTATTAATTAATACACAGGACAAGATGTTACTATCCCTTGTGCCAAAATCCGAGGAAAAACACATTTAGAAGCCCAATCCAGAATAAAACAAGCTAACAGGCTAACAAACTAATAAACAAGACACAAATCACCAGTTACCTACCCTAGCCAACAGCAGTATGAAGCATGTCATTGGGGTTTTCAAGTGGGCACCTTCCTTCACCGACGTTTCGTTAAGTTAGGCCCACGACACCTCAAGAAGGCTTAACGGTGTAATCCAGCGTCCTGGAAACACCCCCCTCCATGCTACCACCGCACAACTGCATATTACCTCACTATCTAAGCCTAGCTATCCAGGTCGGTTCGGTATGACATTCCTGACTACACCACCACTGTCAATGATTCAGCCCTGTTGATGCGGACCGTTAATCATGACCAACAACAAACAATCCCTAACTACACCACCACTGTCAATGATTCAGCCCTGTTGATGCGGACCGTTAATCATGACCAACAACAAACAATCCCTAACTACACCACCACTGTCAATGATTCAGCCCTGTTGATGCGGACCGTTAATCATGACCAACAACAAACAATCCCTAACTACACCACCACCGTCAATGATTCAGCCCTGTTGATGCGGACCGTTAATCATGACCAACAACAAACAATCAATCTGACCTTAGCGAGCTCCCCAGCTAGCATGTTTCCTCCTTATCCACAGCCATTCACTTGCTCGTTCTGCTGCCTGAGACATGTTGCTAACCGCAAGTTTCAGGCTCCGTCCCTGAATGCCCAACTCAGTCAGTAAGGCAATAACGGACTTTGCCACAAAACCACGGCAGCCCACCTCTACAGGCCGCACTCGAGCCCTCCAACCTCGCTGCTCTGCCTCTGCTGCCATTTCAGCATACCTAGCTTTCTTGCGCTCATAAGCCTCCTCAACTCGATCTTCCCACGGGACTGTGAGTTCGATAAAATAAACTCTCTTCTCTACCTCAGACCACAGTAACAAGTCCGGACGTAGCCGGGTGCTAACTATATATGCTGGGATGACTAGCTGTTCATTCAAGTCAACCCTCATTTCCCAGGCTCCACCTACACTTAGCTGCCCTAACTTGTGCCTGACCTTAATTGGTCTAATCTTTTCTCCCTCATGTACAAATTTGATCTGTCTAGTCTCTTTGCTAGCAACTAGAGAATTTACTTCTAGCCGCTTTTCCTCAACTGCAGCTGCCAAACATTTCAACACCTGGTTGTGACGCCAGGTGTATCGCCCCTGGGAGAGACTGACCTTACACCCTGACAGTATATGCCTCAATGTACATACACTAGAACACAACGGGCAGGCACCATCCTCGCCCAACCACTGATTTAAGTTCTGGGGAGATGGCAGCACATCATAAGTAGCCCCTAGAATAAATCTAATTCTGCTGGCCTCCATGCTCCACAACTCTCTCCACTTCAACTTTCTCTTCTCTACACTCTCCCAGTTCACCCACTGCCCTTGCTTTGCCTGCGACACTGCCTTAGTACATCTTACTGCCTCCTCTTGCCTATGTACTTCTTCAACTACCATCTTCCTCTTTTCTATTACTGATGCCTTGTTCCACACAGGTTTCCCTATGCACAACCCTAAGCCTCCACGCCCATGCTGCACCTGACCTATGATATCCCTGTGTCTAAGAGCTGACTGTGCTTGCTGTACTGCCTCCTTTGGGTTCCACTTCCTCCCTGTTTTAACTGTGGGCGCTACACTCCTAACCACTGGATCCTTTGACTGAGTCAGAGTCATTTCCAGTCTAACCTTAGCACACTTGAACTCCTCTGTCAGGCTAGATAATGGCAATTCCAATATGCCTTTCCCATATAAGGCTACACTGCTTAGGCAGCGTGGGACTCCGAGCCATTTTCTAATGAATGAGTTAATCATCCTTTCTAGCTTTTCTACCTTTGAAAGGGGAACCTCATACACTGTCAGTGGCCACATCAACCGAGGCAACAATCCAAACTGCAAACACCACAACTTTAACTTTCCTGGGAGCCCTGACTTGTCTATACTTGAAATACCTTGAATCATTTCCTGCCTCACCTCCTCAAACTGTCCCTTATCACTGAGACTTGCATCATACCATCTTCCCAAACTCTTGACTGGTTTCTCTAACACTGTAGGCACCACCTCATCATTTATAACAAACTTCTTACCTACTACCCTCCCTTTAATGATTGAAATACTCCTGGACTTACTTGGCTTCACTTTCATTCTAGCCCACTGCAGATTACTATTTAACTTATCCAACAATCTGCTAGTACATGGAGCGGTTGACGTCATAGTCGTCATGTCATCCATGTATGCCCTAATTGGAGGGAGCCGCAGCCCTCCCTGCAGCCTTTCTCCACCCACTACCCATTTTGAAGCCCTAATAATGATCTCCATTGCCATGGTAAAAGCTAATGGGGAAATTGTACACCCTGCCATAATGCCTATCTCCAGCTGCTGCCAAGCTGTAGTGTACTCTGCTGTGGTAAAGCAGAGTTGAATATCTAAGAAGTAGGCTTTAACTAAACTCTTTATACTACCTGGCACTCTAAAGAAATCAAAGGCCTCCCATAACAGACTATGCGGGACTGACCCGAAAGCATTAGCCAGGTCCAAGAATACTACATGCAGGTCTCTCTTCTCACGCCTAGCTGACTGGATTTGGTGCCAGATCATGCTGGTGTGCTCTAAGCACCCGGAGAAGCCGGGAATTCCAGCCTTTTGCACCGAAGTATCTATTAGCCTATTCTTTTCTAGATAACTAGACAGCCTCTGTGCCACAACACTAAAGAAAACCTTCCCTTCAATATTAAGTAGACTGATAGGTCTAAACTGACTTATCTCTAACGAGTCCCTTTCTTTAGGAATGAAGATTCCCCCTGCTCTACGCCACGCCTTAGGAATAACCTGCTTCTTCCAGACTACCTTCATCAGCTTCCATAGAAACTGCAACACATCTGGAGCACTCTTATACAGCCGGTAGGGGACTCCATTAGGACCCGGGGCTGAAGAGGCCCTTGCATGTCTCACTACTTCTTGAACTTCTTTCCACCTTGGTGGGCTATCATCACACTGGCTCTCTATTTCACCAATAGGTGGAATATCAGCTGGGACTGTCATCTCTCTAAACCTTTCCCTATCTTTGTGAACCTCCTCCAAATATTCCTCAAGCTTCTGCTTAGGTACCATAAGGCTACCATTCTTTTCCTTACTAAACAATGACTTCACAAATCTAAATGGATCCTTATAGAATGCTATTCTAGCTCTCTCTTTCTTTTTCCTATTTTTCCTAATGCTCTCTGCTCTTCTTAAAACTGCCAACCGATCCCTCACATCTGACTGCAAGCAATCAATGCCTTCCTTCTCAACCTCTGTAGCTTTCCTCCACTGCCTCTTAAGCTGTCTTCTCTCCTGGATAAGTCTATCTATCTCTTGTTGGCGCCTAGATTTAACTACCTCACCCTCTAGTTTCTTCCTTTTCTCAAAGACGCCAAACCTTTCCTTACCATAATCATAAATACAATCTCCCATTTTCTCCAACTTACTCTCAGCAGTTCCTTTAAGCTTCTCTAACATCCTAACCAAATCACTATTGATATCTTCCCACTTCCTACTTTCCGCTGCACCTGGCCACTTAACTCTAGGCTTCTGACCGCTAATCTTCTCCCTTTTTGGCTGGCTGGCCTCTCTGCTTTCCTCGGTGCTAGGACCTGCCTCAACATCAGGGGTGCTGATGTCCTGCGAGCTGTGGGTTACTTCCTGTCGCTGGACTTCACCCGACTGACTTGATAAGCTTCTTAAGAAATAATTATCAATGCGGGGTCCCTGTGTTCCCTCTACCAAGCACCTCTTCCTGCCTTGATGGATTCTAAGGCCCCTCAAAGTTGTTACCTTCTGCCAGCCACACAAGCAAACCTGACGCTTCTTTCCATCTACATCTGAACTAATGGCTTCCACTAACATGTTTTCCCTACTCATAGTCAAGTCCGTTCCAGAGTCAATAACCGTGTCAACCATAGGTGAGTCATCTTCCGCCCCCGCTCTCGCAGACTCTAGGGGTGTTTTTTCATAATTCTGTTTCGTAGCAAGTTTGGGTGTAACCAATGGCCTATTGGCCTTGGCTACTGCCACAATGAGCAGCTAACCCATTGCAGCCCCGATGGGGTCTAATCCCTCCTGTCAGCTGTCTTTCCATGCTGTCACTAGGTCTTTCCCTAGTTGTCAGCTGCACTATTCACAACAGTCACTAGCCTAAGCTAGCTTTAGTATTAATTAATACACAGGACAAGATGTTACTATCCCTTGTGCCAAAATCCGAGGAAAAACACATTTAGAAGCCCAATCCAGAATAAAACAAGCTAACAGGCTAACAAACTAATAAACAAGACACAAATCACCAGTTACCTACCCTAGCCAACAGCAGTATGAAGCATGTCATTGGGGTTTTCAAGTGGGCACCTTCCTTCACCGACGTTTCGTTAAGTTAGGCCCACGACACCTCAAGAAGGCTTAACGGTGTAATCCAGCGTCCTGGAAACACCCCCCTCCATGCTACCACCGCACAACTGCATATTACCTCACTATCTAAGCCTAGCTATCCAGGTCGGTTCGGTATGACATTCCTGACTACACCACCACTGTCAATGATTCAGCCCTGTTGATGCGGACCGTTAATCATGACCAACAACAAACAATCCCTAACTACACCACCACTGTCAATGATTCAGCCCTGTTGATGCGGACCGTTAATCATGACCAACAACATATCATAATATCGATATCAATGTATTGTTCAGCCCTAACTACATCCCACATGGGAGGAGAGAAGGGAGGGCGAGACAGACCATGTTTGGCTGGAGTGGAAGAATGGATGAGGGATACAGAGCGAGAAAGAAAAGGAGGGAGAACAGTGAAAATATGAGTGGACAGTGTGATATAGCCCCTTTTAACAATTGGTCACATTTTATCATCACATAAATAATGATTCCCTGGTCTATTTATGGGGTTGTTTTCTGAATAAATAAACCTCCAAGTCCACTTGGAATACTAAAGAACAGTGTAAAAAAAAGTGTCAAGCTTCATAGGCAGTTTTACCTACTCCAAATTGTAGTTTTCAGGGATTGAATGGGTGAAATGAACTCCATCACCCAGAAAGAGTGTCAAACTTCATGCAAGGATGATGTACCATGCTCCCACCAAAATCCCGAACAAAAGCACCCACCACCCTGTTCACCCATACTCTGGCTTTATAGATCTTCCCCGACTGAGCAGCATTCCTCCACCGGCGTCTTAGGGTCATTGTTGTGTCACGGGATGGTTTGGATTTCCTTAATGAACTCATGTCTAGTGGTATTTGATCACTACACAAACATCTGTAACATGAAAATGAACAAAGGTTACAACATTGGTCATTGAAATTAACTTGGTTACTTGGCGTCTGGCGTAGGTAGGTAGACCGCTGGTAGTAGCTCTCTCCGTGGCTAGCAGGAGAGGTCCCGACCCTTGACCAACCCAGATGGTCGGGTGAGTATAAGAAAGTCCAAGCTTCCCACATCGCTCAGAGGGCCCCATCCACGTAGAACAAACACAGAAGGTAGAAAACAAGATCCAAAAAGGGGGCGCAAACATATATTGGCTGCCCACAGGCTACAATGCGTCCATCGCAGCCATGTATCCGAACTGAGCAATAACGATGTAATTGCCTGACAAGGACATTGTTAGTCAAATGTTCACAGCATTTTTGGTCCGGAACATCGCAACACCTAACTTTTCTGACTATTCAGTGCCATATATATTGAAGTAGCCTAATACTGTAGTTCTATCAACATCTGCATGTAGTCAACAACATGACTGTTAAATCAAATAAAGTAATTCAGTATTTCAACAATGTATATTTCCAGAAAAAATATATATTTTCAAATAAAAAAAAACGTTTATTTTCAGTTTTCACGTTTAACTGGTATTACGTGCTTTCAAGTAAAATAAGGGCTGCATTGAAAAAGTAAAATACATAGCAAAGAGCTTAATTTTAGAAAAAAAAAAAAGTGTAGTGTAAGTTCCCTTTTTCTTCTTTTAGTTAAGTGCACTTGACATTTTAACAGTCTCAATCAAAACTAGAATATCAAAATATCCTAACGGAAATGTAATTGTGCTTGCTGTCCTCACCACGCCCGCCTACTTGTAACGCCCCTACCCATGCAGCCCCAATCGGCAATGTGTAGCTAGGACGTCTCTAGGTGGTTAAAGGGTGTAGTAACTGGTTGCTAGGGTGTTTCCAGCTAGTCGCTAGGGCATTTGTAGATGGTTGCTAGGGTGGACTAAGTAGTTATGGGCAGGCCTATGTGAGTAGAAGTGGGAGGACCCAAGGAATCCAGGGGCAAAATAATTTTGATTGTAGATGCTACAGTTCTAAAGTTATGGACAAAAACATAAAGATGGCTGTTATAGCGCCACCGTCAGGTCAATCGCTGTAATCTTTTAGGCCAGAGTAGAAGAGTACTCTGAACATTATGGACCCAATTTTGGAACTGTTATGGTTTGTGAGCTACAGGTACTCAATGTTGCTATAGCGCCCCCTATAGGCGAAATTACAGAATTGTTTTTTAGTCAGCTCAGAGTACATCACCTGTGATGTACCACACCTGTGGTACCACACCTGTGGTTGGTTAGCATCGGACGTTGTGTTACGGAGTTATGGCGATTTTTGTGAAATAGGCCCCACCCACAGAACTTTGGAAGTCGATTATATCAACGGTGCGGTTTTTCCAAAAAACGTGAAGTCAGTGTTGTGCAGGACAGTCCACACATGATGTGTGCTTTGGTTTGGTGAAGATTGGACAACATTTCAAGGAGGAATGGCAAAAAAAGGTTTTGCACAAAATTCAAAATGGCGGAAATATGAGTAGATGCGGAACGACCCAAGGAATCCAATTTCATGGATAGTAAAAGGCCCCTCTGGGAACCTCCCTACCAGGTTTGGTCGCTCTATGCCATATGGTTTCTGAGATACAGCAAATTGAATGCAAGATTTTGCCAGATTTATCGAAACCCCATCCAAGTGAATGGGGAAAAAACTGGGCGCTTAATCGCGAATAGCGCCCAGACCGCTCGATGAAACTCTTAGCAAAGTCATAGCACACCTGTCATCAATGAGCCACACGTTTTGAGGTCTTGCATGTATATGTAGTGTGGAAAATGTGTGTTATTACACGCCAAACTTTTGGCAGATCGAAAAATAGGAGTTTAAAGATTGTGCTTTGCTTTCAGCAAGGATAATAACTATCTGAGCACATTTTAACAATTCCCCCACGTTCTCTTGTTCAATGAGAGAAGTGTAGCCCAGCTACACTAGTGTATCCCAGTTCCTGAGACCATGCGCATTCATGGTATTTCTCTATCCTTTCACATGTTCTTTTCACCTTCTGTACCAACAGGTTAAGACATAGATAATTTCACCAAAATGATAATTACAAATGATAAAAAAACAACAATGCAAAATACACCAGAGGGCTATACCACGAATGTTGGGTAAGCAGATCCAGGATCTGTCCCTTGGTCTGGTTTGGCTTAACCAGATAATTGCCAAGAAGCTCGATTCTAGTTAAGTCATACTACAAATGTAGTTCTGTACTTGTGTGGAACCAGGTTTTTCTAATCAATCTGAGAGCGCGTGCACATAAAAAGGGCATTATCTCCGGCGTCTGACCTATCACAACATGGAGACGCCAAACACGTCATCGGCTGCGTCTGGCCAGCAGCAGTAGAGCCACCTACTTCACACTGGAGGAGCAAACTCTCATATTAAGGAAATATCAAGAACTTAAAGATATAATAAAAACAAAGGGCAATACTGTTGCACATAATAATCGCCGAAAGGAGGGCTGGCAAAAAATTGCAGATTGTCTAAACGTGCAAGTTATTCAGCTTGTTTGATTTCGCCACAAAAGTTCAGCCATTTCCATTGCGCACACGGTTACACCCTGCCTTTTCGAAACCCCCCCACTCCCAAGATCGACCTCTATTCCTCGTAATGGAGGGGTTTTCCCATTTTTTTTAAAAGCACCGCTATTCCGAATGGGGACATCCCCTCCATTTCGAAACCCCCCCACTCCGAAATTGATTTTCAAGTCCATATTTCTCAGAGTTTCCTGCATCAAACACTGCAACTCATTGTTTTTTATTGAAAATATGCATAGGCGGCGCTAGACCATCGGGAATGGGGAAGTTAAATTTCCTCAGATTTTCATAAAACAAAATCAGTTCAACCCGACTGGCATTCACAAATAAGAACGTCCTCATCTTGCTAATATATGACTCAATGAACCTTATTCAACTGTGAGCATTTCACTCAAAGTTACAATTAATTTTTTTCAAACACTTTTCATGGTATGAATGTGGGCGTGTGTAACAGCTCACCTTTAGATGTGTAGAAAACATAATTTATGATTAGATCCTGTCGGCGTGTCAGGAGATATAAATAATCAGTTGAATATGCTGCTGTGGAACAGATCCTTGCGCTCTCGGATTACGCATTTGGCAAACTTAACAAACTGTATGGCAAGACAACATAAATTAACAATGTTTAGATTGTAGAGATATCTCTGTGCACCTGCAGAAAACTGCGAGCCAGGAATGCGCAAGACCACACCTGGTATTTAGACCAGCAGAGTGGAAAGTCTGTGTGCCAAAAAATAAAAACACTGCTCCGGGCCCGATACACGCTTAGTGTGCGTTGTCAAGGTGTATTTCTTTGCGGAGTGGGGGAGAAAGCAAGCGGGACAGCTGTGCCCAGTCCCTGAGCAGCGGCTCGCGCGATTCTGAACAACACAGAGTGCAAACATGTCTGTGACAGCTGATTTTAGGATGTATCCAACGTTCACATTCCTGTATCTATCTGAATGCAGCAGGCTCGTGTATAGTGAAATTATATGAAGACAGTGACATATAATAAAAAAAACTATGAGTTGAAACCTTTATTTCAAGCTGCAGGAAAGCAGGAAACTCGGAGAAATATGGACTTGAAAATCAATTTCGGAGTGGGGGGGTTAAATCTATTTAAATTTCTGAGTGGGGGGGTGTCGGAATGGAAGCCGGTCCCCTGCGCACACGGCGCGCTTTGGAGACGTATGCTTTGATGTGGCGATTCCAATGAAATTAATGTGTTGCAAACAATTAATGTATTCTGCTGCAATTATGACACAAACCTTATTCTTATAGTTGCAACTCCAGCGGAGCTAAGAGAACCTGGGAGCAAATAAGAAATAAATATAAAAATATCATCCAAAGCGGTAAGTTGGCTTAACCTTAATATTTTATAAGTAGGCTAATACACACATAGCTTAGGCCCTACATGTATATTGCTCCAATCACTCTGTCTCAGGACGACATTGATAAAACACAATGAAATAGCTTTTACTTTGCTTGCAGCTAACAGAAAGAAAAATGAAAGCAGGAAGACGGGTGCCGCGTCTATGTGCCGACAGACTGCAGTGCCGACAGTCCGCAATGCCGATAGCCACAAGCAGAACCAGCTGAGCGAGGCGGTGTGCAGCGTGTCGGGGGACCAGCTGGAGCTAACCTCTCCCAGCCCCCACGCCTGTACCTAACGTCTCCCACCCCTTATGCCTAAACCTAACCTCCCGCAGACCCTAACCCTAAACCTAACCTCTCCCACCCCCCATGCCTAAGCCTAACCTCCCGCAGAACCTAACCTCTCGGCGAAACATTTTTTGGGGATAAAAAGGGCCGCCTCTCCGAAAGCATAGAAGTCAATGATCGGAATGCCCACACTTCGGAATGGCGAGCTGACCCCGTTAATAACACCCTCTTGATGGGAGGATATGACGACATCACACACACACACACACACACACACACACACACACACACACACATACACTAACACTGCTATTACTACTGCTTGAACCCCGTCAGGTCACCAGATCTCAACCAAACTTTGTGCACTTGTGCACATACCAACTCTGACTAAATGTGCAATTCAGTGTCTATATTATCTGACATACACCTTGGAAGCTTGGACCCCGCATCGCCGCTTGCGGCTATATTTATTTTTAAATTTGGAGGTGTTACACAGGGTTAGAGACACTTGGACAGAGCTGTTGCATATTGTAGTGAGAACAAAGGTGTGAAAATCAAAAAGATTGCATTATATGGTGGAAAATTCCCACATTTAGATATTGTGGCAAAAACTACCTTTTGTTTTGTTCATTGATTTTAAATGTACCTTTATGAAAAGATGGATGACATATTTGCTGTCTGAACATCAAATTGTTTATTTTAAACAAAATTTAAAACAGTATGAAAACACTAAGTAAAACAAACGGCCAGCAGACACTAAAATATATGAAAAATTTGAAAATGGCTGAGCTTCCCCATCTTACTTTGTCCCAGTCATTGCTCCGCCCCCTCTGCTGATCTGGGTGGAGCCATACTCTAGACTAGCACATGCTGCCTCCGATACATGTGCAGTCACCAAACGCTTTTCAACTGACAGCGAGGAACTTCACCGGCAGGATGTAGCGCAAGGGAGGATCACGCTATTCTCCCCGGTTCCCCTCCACCCCAAACAGGTGCCCCGACCGACCAGAGGAGGCACTAGTGCAGCGACCAGGACACCTAGCCCACCAGCTTTCCAACTGCAGACGCATCCAATTGTCTCTGTAGAAATCAAATATATATTATTCTTTTGTGTGTCTGAAATGTCTGACCAAGCCACGGTTGCCAACACATGCAATTTTGAGGTAGACTAAAACAACTTCCGGGAAATATACTGCCGCCAACTAACATGCAATATTGAGGTAGAAAAAAACTATGAGCAGTATAGCAAGTATAAACACTATAAACATCTCACCAAAGATGGTATGTGATCTTGGTCGGTCGCAACAACCATAAATCGCTGGACTCTAAACTGCCCTTAACGCCGTCGCCGATCCCTTATAACTTCCCTGCTGAAAAAACCAGCATGCACCAGCATAGCTTTTTATGCTGGTGTACCAGCATCCCAGCATCGCATGCTGGGATGCTGGTAAATTTGTTGTGTTTTGAAAACACAACAAGTTATGCTGGTGTACCAGCATGGGATGCTGGGATGCTGGTGGTGTGACCAGCATGGGATGCTGGTGGTGTGACCAGCATGCGATGATGCTGGTATGCTGGTGGTGTGACCAGCATCACCATGCTGGTCACACCACCAGCATCTCACACCACCAGCATGGGATGCTGGTGGTGTGACCAGCATGCGATGATGCTGGTATGCTGGTGGTGTGACCAGCATGGGATGCTGGTCACATATGCTGGTCTAGTGACCAGCATGGGAAGCATACACCAGTACACCTATGCTGGTGTAGATGCTGGTGTGACCAGCATACACCAGCTATTCTGGTGTCAAAACACAACATGCTGGTCTATGGTTGAATGCTTGTTAACCAGCACCCCATGCTGAGAGTAGTCAGACCAGATAAACATCACAAAAGTAATCTTTCTTGAACTAGTTAAATGAAGACTATTTCAGGTTTACATAACAATATAATTATTTATTAAATAAAAGCAACACAGAGAGGGAGTGGGAGAGAGAACCGCACATACAGCAGTGCACCTGAACAGTCAGCCTGTACCTGTCTTTATGTCAAAAGTATTAAAAGTAAAAGTGTGACTCAACTCAATTAATGTGCTGAAGGCAATTAAAGACTCATTACAATTAAACTACCGGTAAATTAAATAATAAAACTACTGACTAATTAACAATAACACAACAAACAGGCAACATCACCTGACAAGAAAAGAGGTCACCCCAGGAACAGCTGGAGAAGAAGTGTGCAGGCAGAAATGTCTGGGAGCGGGCTCAATTGGGGAGAACAGGGAAGAACCGTCAACCACCGACATTTTGTCAATGGCCTATGCTCCCTTGAGGAGCAAAGGCCTTAAGTCAAATCAGAAGTAGAGAATTCCACTGAAAAACAAGATTTGACAATTCTGAGGACTGGCTTTGGCATTGGCCAATCCTGGCGTGTTCCACCCCCAAATCCAGTGGGATTCAGCCTGTTGTCATGCTACACGAGTGGGATCCGCAGAGTACCAGGGAGCCAGCTGCTTCGTGCGGGGCGAGCGGACAATCCGATTCATAGGTGCTGCCCGCCCGCCTGGAATCTCCGAGAGACGACCCCTGACAGCCAGGGAGGCTGTCAGGCTCGGAGGCGCGCCATTATCGTTATAAATGTAAATAATATTCCTGGAATGCGTGTTTTAACGAGCCAGTTACATTTCTTTGCATTCTTAGACATTACCGTTTGATTTAGTTTGCATAATTGCTCAAGTTAGTAGTTAGTTTATGGGCTAGAAACTCTGCCAGATGACAGGCACTAGGCGCCATTTTCGCCTTCATTTGGAAGAGAAAATGATCCTGTAATTAAGATTTGATTGACAGCTGAACCAAAATACTGAACTAAATACTAAACCAAAATACTAACCTGTTACAATATAGAATTATCACCCAGCCACGCCACCACAGGCGCGCGCACGCACGCACGCACGCACACACACACACACACACACACACACACACACACACACACACACACACACACACACACACAGAGCTGAAGGTGAGAGCAGCGCTCTATCGGTAAAAAAGTGTTCCCCCCTCAGCGGCCCCTCTGCTTCTTACAAGTAATTGACGTGAATAACCTCTTTCTGTCGTTAAGTTAAGCCTACTTCACTCACCTCCACAAATAATCTGCTTCAAGCCGCCGGTTCGTTGTTTCTGGAGTTTATTTGAAGACCGGAGCAGTGAGTGCTGTACTGACAATTGACAAATGGTGCAGACAGGTCCAGCCGCGCGAAAGTTTGGAGATGGTCTCGCGCAGCATATCAGAGGCGTAGTGATACTCAGTTCCATAAAATAGTTCCAATTGAATGGAGGGTATGCAGCACGGACGTCACTTTCCCACTGGAACATGCCCCCTCAATCGGGACTGGCAAAACCTAAAACCTATGGGCAAAACATTCAGCAGGTTCTCTGTTGTTTGGAGCAGTATAGGTGTCATTAATCTAGGCTGATTACTGCATTCAAAATCAGTCTTGCTGTCACTCAGTGGGCGTGACCATGCAGTGACTTCTGCCTGTGACATCACGTGCATACCCTCTATATGGGAAAACTGGCCTCAGAAATGAGTCTGACCCATGGCCACCTAGAGTTTAATTAAAGCCTCTGTTACAGTAGAAAACATAACATAGCTTCAAAGTAATAATAGTAATAATAATGACAACAACAATAATAATAATAATAATAATACATTCATGTGTAATGTTATTTTAAAGGACTATGCTTGATATAGAATTGCATTAGCCTCTTGTATTGTGTTATATTACCCTGTTACCCTGTAAGGTGTTTTGTTGGGCATGGTTAAAACTTTTTTCTTGTGTGTTGCGTTATTTGTTGCTTATGTTATAACTTGGCCCTGTACCATTTATTTTATCTGGCAAGCTGTCAATGGAGGCCAGAAGACGATACAAAATATAAAAAAGAAGGCATATAACCCTAGCCTGGGTAAACCCAGCCTCCACGTGACCTGCTCTCAGACCTGCTCTGCTCTCGTAGTGACTGAGAGCAGGTCTGAGAGCAGGTCACGTGGAGGCTGGGTTTACCCAGGCTAATATAACCCACCCTATAACCCATAGGGGATGGGTGATGGGCCAGATTGTTTCCCAAACTTTTTCACATCAAGGTCCCCTAAACTAGACCACAGACCCCCAATTTTGTGCCAGGGTCACCCATCCAATAAAACTTTTGCTTTTAGATGTTTTCCTTATGGTTGCCATGGCAACCATTTTACTTTCCACTATAACCTAATTATTTTTGCATCAAATCTCCTGAACCAAACATGATGACAGAAAAGGTGATGTCTACCCCTTACTGTATGTTTTCATGGTATGATCCAATGTAGGAAATTAGCCAGGGGCAAGACCAAATATGCTCTAATAAATCTCAGAATGCACCAAAAAAACATGATCAAGGGGCAAAAATTGTCCCCAAGATTTTGATAGGCCTAATTATATTCTCATTACATTAATTACATTTTCATTTGCTTCTCTAACACACACTAACACAATTTAACTTTTGTAAAACACCCCAAAAAGGGACCTGGGCTTGGCCTGGACATGAAAGTTAAAATTAAATCCATGCCATGGACCAGCAGGGTACAGAGGAGGTCATTTCCATTGTGGAGCACTTCACAATCTCCTCCACCAGCATGACCATGCTGGTCAAGCAATCCCCAGCACAACCATGTTGGTCCACCAGCTTCACCATGCTGGTCCAGCAACTTCACCAGCTTCACCATGCTGGTCCAACAGCTTCATCAGCATGACCATGCTGGTCCACCAGCTTCACCAGCTTCACCATGCTGGTCCACCCGCTTCACCATGCTGGTCCACCAGCTTCATCAGCATGACCATGCTGGTCCACCAGCTTCACCATGCAGGTCCACCAGCTTCACCAGCTTCACCATGCTGGTCCACCCGCTTCACCATGCAGGTCCACCAGCTTCACCATGCTGGTCCACCCGCTTCACCATGCTGGTTCACCAGCTTCATCAGCATGACCATGCTGGTCCACCAGCTTCACCAGCTTCACCATGCTGGTCCACCAGCTTCACCATGCTGGTCCACCAGCTTCACCATGCTGGTCCAGCAACTTCACCAGCAAGGCCATGGTAGTTTACCAGCTTCACCAGCAAGCATTAGCTGGTGGACCAGCAAGGTAATGCTGGTCCACCAGCATCAGACCAGCACTAACCAGCATAGACCAGCATCAGACCAGCACTAACCAGCATAAACCAGCATAGACCAGCAAGAAATTCATGCTGGTCTATGCTGGTTTTTTCAGCAGGGCAGAACTAATTAAATAATAATACGCCCCCACATCGTTCTAATTCTGGGAATTGTCCAGATTGGCTGCGTCCACCCTGGGTGTGGACTGCTCTTTGGGTGTTGGGGTGGCAGGATTCTTCGCACTCCAGCTTTCATTATTGCATTTCCGGCGGATCACGGTCCTGATGTCCGCTACCGCAGTTCCAGGAAACTCGGCGATTACAGTGTCTGGAGGAGGATGAAGAAGAACATGAACATTGATGAAGCCCATGTGCCTCTCTCATGTTTTACAAACCCCTGAGACTGGGCGTCCCACAGATGGCTGACATTGTCTTACAGAGGCTGTGGCCTCAATTTTAAAACTAGCTTGACATCTCCCGAGTGTTCTGCATTAACAATAATATATAACAAACTTACTCTGATGGAGCTCCCCAATACCAATACTCAAAGCAGCTTTGGAAATGTCTTGCTAAGGTTGTCAGTTGTCATTGCTAGGGTTGTCAGTTGTCACTTAATTTAACTTTCGATTAAGTGACACCCTTAACAGGTTAACCCGTGTGCCATGTTTTCATATACTTAAAGGAGGACTTACCCCCTAGATATGTATTAGAACAGTGATTTGAAAATACCTATGGAAAAAACCAAGAAATGACATATGCTCTTGTCTATACTGGACTCTTTGGCTGTGCTCGAGATTCTTTTTCGGAAATCGACGCCATTACAGTTTGCCTACTGCCTCAAAAATAATTTATTTGAGAGGGGCAATATCTCTATAAATATCAACAACTAGCCAACGCTGTTGGTCTGTATGGAAACAGAAAATCTGAAAATGGTTTTAAGTTATATCAATTTGGTAATTCAGTGGCGAACTAGAAATTTTATTATTTTTCTGCATGTATCTCTATGGAAACTACTCAAACTACGTTACGGGAGCAAAGTGACATGGGCTCGTTAACAGCAGCACACCCACAATAGGACAAACCTCTCGCTCTGGGGTAACACAATGCGAGATTTCTCCACGTCACTCCCTCGTACAACTAGTGATAAACCGCGCAATGAAATCCGTTTTTAATTTGCGTTTTGGGGCTTTTCGTGATTCTTGTTGAAAGTTACAGCACCTATGATTTTTCCTCTCAGGGCGCAGAGCAGGACAGAGCTCTTCTCCTCCTCGGAGCACACACACACAGACAGAGCCAGTTGCTCTGCTCTGCTGACTGAAAGCCCCCGCCTCTCACTGCTGCTGTGTGCAGTGTGCGCGCGCCCCGCGGGTGCATGAGCGAGCAGACTCCCGTTTGACTGGCCGAGAGAAAGTGCTTCCAAGTCGGACTGATAGCCGCGGAAATGTCAGACTGTGCACAGAGAGCACTGGAGAAAGTGCTCCAGACAGCAAAACACACACACAGCGAGTCAACCCCCCCCCCCCCCCCCCCCCCGTTGCTTGTACACAGTGACGATATTACAGTAGCCGATGTGTTTAGACCAGCTTTGTCACGTTGTCACGTCGTAGTATAGCGTTATATTTTACATGTGCGCTAAACTGCGACCATATTTGTTTGCGGAAATATCAAACTGCTCTCTCTGCTCTCAGAGAGCCCAGCTGCTGCTGGCCTGCTGCGCACGCCCGCGGAGCTTGGGGCTCGTCCATGTTACAGTACGACTCTCTCCCGCCTGCCTCTGGGCTGGAGACAGTGCTTGCAACTCGGACTGATAATATAAACATCATCATTCGAGCTTATCCAGGTAAGATATCGATAAAGTAATGACACATTCAGCAGGAAACTAACTATAATTAAGACATGTGCCAACTTTGACGACGTTTGGTTCAGTATTTTAAGAGCAAACTTCAATAGAAATAGGCTTGGAGTTCTGAGGAGCCGAAAGGGTACAGGGGGGGTAGGGGAGTAATTATCTTGAAATCCCATAGTCTTTGGGTCACCGTGACGTCACGACGTGTCAAATATCCCATTCATTTGAGAGAAAAAAAAAAAGCAGTGTTACACCCTTAGAGGGTGCTTATGCCAGGTATGCTGCTGAAAAATGATACAAATGGTAAAATGGCAACAGTTTGGTGTCAAATATGGAAATTCTGACCAGAATTCTTCACACATCACCCCCAAAGTCATATATATTGGTTAAAAGCTGAAAAAAAGTGTTTTGGAGGTAAGTTCTCCTTTAAGTTAACATTGCTTCCCACGAAGGTGGGGGGGGGGGGGGTCGGCAGATTGGCAACACGTTGTAATAATCAAATTAATATGCAAATTAACTGTTTACCCCACATGCTTAACCGGTCAGAGATGTCCTCGGCGGTTAATCGTTGACATCCCTATTCTTGACCTTTATTAATGTTGAACTTAATATTGTGAAGTAATCTGAACCAACCTGAACTATGATTATTGAGTATGACAATCTGATTGTTGATTACCATACAAATTGATGTCTCGTAGTAGGAGCCAGCTTTGAAATAAAATCAGCAGGTCGGACTATTGAAATATCAGAATCGTCCGAGAAAATTGCTGTCTGTGCATCTCTACTAAGTAGGCACGGCAGCTCAGGCTAACTGCTCAAGTCAGAACCTTTTTGTGCATCGACATGTCTTATAACAATAGTTCTACTTGGTCAAATTAAGCGATCCAGTTATATTGAGAATCAGGAGAGGCCATACACCTACTAGGACCAAAAAAACAACCCCCAAAAAAACAGCTACTCAGGGACAGGTAGATACTGGATTACTTACTAGCCCATGCAATTACTGGATAACGGAAACCCTGGTTCGTAAATAAATAAATACAAAAATAATCCATAAATTATGCATGTAGTGAATTATCCATCAAGTACCTACCAACAAGTGCATTGAGTTTTTCAGCATCGAGCTGTACTTTTGGAGTTCCACCCTGCGGTGCCCTTCCTGTGAGGCTGGAGGTTGCCAGTACATCCCGGCTAAAGAGGAGCACTGCCAGGTCCTGAGCAAAAATGGACATCCTTGTCCTACTCAGTCTGGCAAATGCCCTCTTTGGCACCTGGAAGTGGGTTTTGCCCAGGGAGACCTGTGTCCATGATATAAAGAATAAAAAAGATGGTGATGTAGCCTACAGATCTGCATGTTAAACCTCACTCCATAAACTTGATGTCCACTCCCACTCTGCTATCCGGGTTGCCACCAACGCCCCTTTCAACACTCACCACTGCACCCTATACTCCTCTGTCAACTAGCCATCCCTGCACTCCCGTCGTAATATGCACTGGTTCATGCTTGTAGAAAAGGGTCCATAATGGCCCACCGTCAGGCCTGTTCTTGGGGCAGTCAAGGCCCACGAAACGGCGCGCCAACGACGTAATGATGATGACATCATCAACGATGACAATGATGACGTTGACAATGAAGAGTTCACCTGTGAGGTCATCGGCGATGTCAGACATAACACCGATGATGTCATAGCTCCCTGGACGTTGTAACATCACAAATGCGGGGATATAAACAAAGTGTTCTGTGACGCTATATACTTCCGGTATTCTTACTTCCTACTACTCTACCTTCATAATGTCAACCATTAGCACGACCAAATCCGAACCCGAGCTGAATCCTGGCTATCTTACAACCAGCCAGGCCCTGGTGACCGACTGCCTTACACCCAGCCAGGTCACGAGTGGTATTTCAACCGCGTCCGAGGACCGACATCTCGGTCCCCTTCTCCATCTCTGTGATTCTGACCGATCACGGCCCGTGAGCCCTCATCTACGATCCAGCACACTTCACGAGGCAAGCCCAAAAGCTTCGCCCCCAGCAAGCCCACAAGCTTCGCTACAACGCTCATTTACAAAACCCTCCTTGGTTTGTCCCCCCCTACCTGTGCCACCTGTTGCAAATGACATCTACCGCTTACAATACTCACTCTGCTCAACACATTCTCCCAAAGATTCCTAAAACAAACACTGTACTTGGTCAAACCTCATTCAGGGCTGCTGCTGCCAGTGACTGGAACAAACTACAGAAAACTCTCAAACTGGATACTTTCATGCGCAAGTCAGCATTCTCACCGACTCCTGCAACTGCTTCTCAACCCAGTAACATCCCCAACCCCCTCCCTGTCTGTTGGCTGATTGGTGTCTGTTCCTTTCATGTTGCATGTATGACTTTCGTGTCGCCATATCTACTCACGCAATATGATTTTAAAGCAGCACTTCAGCATTGCCGCTTCCAACCAGCAGGTGCCACAATTATCCACTATTTATTAACAAAAACAAAACTTAATATCAAGTGTTAACATACCATTTCAGGAGTAGAATCAGATGCCTGGACAGCACTGCTGGTGGCAGGTTGCAGCCGATCCACTTTTTCTATGGACTCCTTCAAACTCTTTACCAATCCAGGTAGTTCTACATTATGATAAATGGAAACACCAGTCATTTCTATTTGACAAACCCAGTGACTTAAACTACAACATTGAAAAATTTATACAAAAACTAATAATATGCACATTGTTTTAAGAACTACCACATTGGCTCAGCCATTGTTTTTCTCCCCAAATAGAGGTTGTCTTCTATTTGTGCTCTAATAATTGGAGGTGTTGTGTCAAAAAGTTTTAATATGGAGTGACATTAAGCCCCTTTCCCAGTACAATATTGTGTATACATATATATATACATATATATGTCATGAGTGCTGTCTAAATCTGTTCCTTTTTTGCCCTGTGTGTGTGTGTGTGGTGTGATTAGGCTGGGTTCCTGAGAGGCCAGGTGTGTTGCATGAGCAATCAGGCAGAACCGCCCACAATCAGGCACCTATATATACTGTGCTGGGACTCCTGTTCGTTGCTTGGTTATTGTCTGTTAGTGTGCGGCCATCTCGCCACTAACTTAGAGGTCAGTTCGGTTTTTTGTTGTTTTGGAAGCTCCTCTGTTTTTCGACTTTTTCTAATCGCTCTCTCTCTCTCCACCAGTCTGCCTGGACGTGCCTGTCAATCATCTGTCTGCTGCCCGCCTGTGCCTCATGGGAACCTGTTGCTCTACTTACTCACGCCTTGTCAGGACACCACTGTTGCGTCGTTACACACACCACTGACTTTACCTTTTTGGCCTTCGTGCCTACATTTTGGCTTTTGAAAACCTTATTAAAAGACAATCTCAGTTTGGCATCTAACTTGTGTCTGGTTTGGGTTCTTCTGTTAGTCGTGACAATATATATATATGTATACATATATATATATATATATATATATATATATATATATATATAGGAACCCCACACCAAAACAGGCAATATCCTGGGCGCTGAAGTGGTGCCTGGTGGTCTGGTCGTTTGGGGCGCCTGTTCGTAGGGAGGGGAACTCATTGGAATAGCGAGATCGTCCCACGTGCTATGTCCTACCGGTGAAGCTTCCCCTGTCCCCAGTGAAAAGAAGCGGATGGCAACTATATATATATGTGCATATATACACATATATACTGTATATAAAAAAAAAAAAGCGTTATAGGCAGGTACCTCATTTAGTCTGGGAAACCATCCAGTCACGCCAACTCACATTCTTTCGTTCTGCGGGTCTGGCCTCCAGCCTGGGACAGGCGTTTTCCAAATATACTAAGTGCTCGGGCCACATCGTAGTTGACATTGTAACTGACCAATCAGGGATGCACGCCACTGGCAAAGCATTAATGGCTGCCTCCGTGGCTCGAGCAGTAACATCAACATTCACGGAGTGAAGACAGCCATAACTGCAGTTATTGCAGAAATAGTCACTAACAACAATTAAACAAGAACATGAATATGCAACAGCAGAGATTATCAGCAGAAAAGACATTTTCGCAGTTCTGAGTGGATTTGACTCGATCTGATGCTGATTGGCTGAAGACTTGGATTTAGCTACGCTGATTGGCTGAAGGATTTGTCTGTCAAGGCAAGTACTTCACCTACTGAAATTACTGTGCACAGCCATGGCTGTATCTAGCTATGAGGACGGGGAGGTCCGGACCTCCCCTAATATTTCAGAGAAAAAAATAAAAGCTGCATGGAAAAGCATGAAAAACACGGGATCGCTTTTATTTTGAAACGAAAGGCAGGTCAGGCAGGAAGTCATCTGACGCCGCGTCCGCGGTAACTTGATTCCGAGAGAGCAGCAGCATGGTGGTGTGATGACTGTCTGTCTGCCTGGCGAGATCATTGAAGGTGAGCGAGCTGCGAGACAGTGAGCGAGTGAACGACAGACGAGGTGAGTGAGTGACACTGACAGAGTTTTTAGCAACAACCAAGAAAGTAAGTGTCTGCAGGGGCGCCGTAGTGGGGGGGAAACCTAGGACGATTCTAGGGGCCCTTGAAGCTGACAGGGGCCCTCAAAATATATATATATATATATATATATATATATTTTTTTTTTTTTGCAATTCCATCGCGGGCCACACAGGGGGCGCCAGTTGAGTATCACTGGTCTAGTCTGTCCGGCGCCATCTGAACATTTATTCAACTTTTCTTAACTACTGGAAATTACCCTGTTAGACCTTAGTGAAATATGCTTACTTCACAGAGTGTTTACATTTCCCTCCTGTCTAGCGAACATTTAATCAATGCAAACAATTGTTTGCAAGCCGTTCCTAACTGATGAAGGAGGTGAGACACACAGCAGCATTGTGTTGAATGACATAGTTGGCACAATTGCAGTGGGTATGTGGGGATTTATTTTTAATACTAATAATACTAATAATAATACTAATAATAATAGTAATAATAATAATAAAAAAATAAGAAGGATCAACACAATTTATTTGTCCACATAATGACCATTATATGAAAGGAAAAGCAGCCCACAAATGACAGCCAATGAGAAAAGGAGAACATAATGATATTAAGACTGAATAATGATATCACAACAGTCTCATGCTAAACACTCTCCTGTTGGACTCCACATGTGTATCAATATTCTTTCTAGTCATTAGTTGATAGTGTTTCTTTGTTCCCTCTGGTGTATTCAGAGCAGAGAGAGAGTATGATGATTCAACAGGGATGAGAGTGAGAAAAGGAGCAAATATTGATGGTTAAGACTGAATAATGACAACACTACAGTGTTATCCTAATATAATTTAAAATGCGATATTATCCTCTAAATCAGCTTCAAACAGCCCAAATTTTTTGGCCGCCGGCATCAGTGGGGCCCATGCTATGTCCTGTCATGGGGCCCAAAATCCCTGGCGGCGCCCCTGCTAGTCTGTCTCTTAAGTAACGTTACCTGTGTGACACGTTGGGAAGCTACTGGCTAATCATGCATGATGCCAATTGCCAAGCTCCCGAAGTCAGGTATGCAGGTGGTTGTATGCATGGTTTCAGTTTCATGACCCAATAAGTAACAAAAAGAGGTGGTGTAAAGTTAAAAACAACATAATATATTTTATTTTTCAATCGTTCCTATTAGGAATAAATAAATGTTATTTTTCATTTGGAATATACTAAACTGTATATATACACTGTATATATAGTATAATTATAGTAATATATATTTGATAACTGATAAAAAATTATAGAACATTGTCATGATATTCTAATTTATGGTGATGCACCTGTATGTGTTGTAGTAGACTAGATTTGACCGAGGTGGGTATTTGATACTGGGCAATAGGCATCCTTCGCACTATTCAGTAGCTTGAAGCCTTAAACCATATCAAATAATGTTTTTACATTATGCAGGGTTTCATTCACTTATTTGAAGAGTACATGAGCCCACATATTTGTGTCATCTACTATGTATTTGTTATTGTTGCATTACTCTTGCTAGCCTATAATTTGATAATAATCACATTCAATAATTTGAACCCTTCATTCCAAATTATTGTCAAGCATTATAATGTAATGTAAATCAATGACAATGTCAATGACAATAAATACATGTTCTTGCCAGCCAACAGGTCCCTCTGTATGTTTTTTTTTATTATCGATGATGACTTTGTGTGTTGTGTACGGCTTGGGTTGTGTACCTGTGTTTGTAGGTGTCATTTTGATATGAATGTGGCTAAAACAGTTTGTGTTTGTTAGTTACAATTATGTTGACAGGAGAGCTGAGCAGGTGGTGACATGAAAGAGAATATACTGAATAATGACATCACAACAGTATAATCCTAATGTTGATTTAGAATGATATATTCCTCTAAATATGGCTAAAAAAGGTTAAAACAAACATTTTTTTTTTATTTAAAATGATATATTACTCTAAATATGGCTAAAAAAGGGGGGAAAAAACCCTCAAATTTTTTCGCCAGGGCCCCGCCGAATCCGCCTCCCCTTGCTAGACCTCCCCTATTTCGAAACCCTGGATACGGCCCTGTGCACAGCTTGCAGTCAAGAAGGAACTGCAGAAAACAATGTGAGTTCACGGATCCAGATTATTTTAACCAGGATAGAAAATCCCTGCTACCCCAAATTTAAAAACATGGAAATGGTCCTTTATTATTGTTCTAGTCAACCACAAAATGTGATGTTCTGTTTTTCATGACTTACCCTTTCTTGGGATGCAGTTTCTCCACCCTCTACAAAACCATGGGCATCTTGATGCTCCTCCTCTACTCTCGCATGTCTCTTCCGCCAAAACTGAGGAAAGATGTAATGTAAAGTTTAAACAATGTAAACAATGAAATGGTGGGTGGAACACATTCATATTAGGGATGCACAATCTATTGGCAATTAGGGATGCCAACCGTTTAACTGATAACCGACCGTTTAAACGTTAAACGATTAATACTATCAGTTAATCAGTTGATCGGTAAAATTGAAATCACAGTAGCCTTTATTTAGAGAATCATAAGTTAATGTTTTCATATACATTTTCATTTATGTTAATTACTGTAGGACCACATACAAAGACAGAAGATTCAGATAACCTGTACTCTACATTTGCAGTCCCTCTCTATCTCCCACTGTACCCTGTACCTGGCCAGAATAACATAGGTTGAATCTGCAGAGTTGCCTTCAAAATCTAGGTCAAAACTGATTATTATAAATTCAGTTCTATATCTTTTGAAAAAAAACTTTACCCCATGTACTTTAAATAACGTATGTTAACTGGTAAAAGAAAAAATATATACAAGGTGTTCCAAAACTTTTCGGTCCAAGTACCACTACGTACCACTACGTTCTTTCTCTCTTAAAAAAAAACAAACAAAAAAAACTACTACTAACCTAAACTTGTACCACTGTTCCTTCAGAAGTTGTAGTTGTCATAGACTGTGCTGCATAGTTGATTGCTCTATTGCTGACAAAAATGTGTTATTGTAAGTTGCTTTGGATAAAAGCATCTGCCAAATGACGTAATGTAATGTAATGTAATGTACCAAACCTAATTTCCCAGGGACCACTTCCACTGCATTAATTATTCCAAAATCAATTTTGCTGATTTAACCATGCAATAGCAGCAGAAAGGCTAAATGACAATATAAGGCTACTGCTTAAAAACTGACACACACACACACACACCAACATTAGGCTGTGAAAAAGAGGACCCCTTTCAATAAAATATTTCCTCGCCAAAATTTAGCCTTCCTGACAAACTAGCATGACATGGTTGGTATAAATCAATTCCTTAGGTCTTCTAGGTTCATATGCTACCAGAAACTTCACTCTCGCTTTAAAGATGACCAGATGTGGTGCAAGGCTCTGAGATGTATCAGAAAACAAATCTTGTCTGAGATGACAGATGGTTGAGAAGCGGGCCATCTTTTCAATAGTTCCCCTTTTCTGCTTATGTACTGTAAATACTTACCAGTCCTTTAGGAGAAGCTATACTGTAGCAGGGTTATCCTCAAACAGATCCATGTCTGTATCGACCTCAGCCTGGGGTTCTTCATCGCTTGATGTCGCTATGTGGCGGGCGCTCCACAAAGTCTGCTTTAAATCACCTATAGGACTTTGTTTGCTGTGTCCTTTGTCAGCTCTTTCCTCTGTTTCTGAAGAAGACATGAGGTAAATTAAGGAAACAATATCCAACCTATAACCAGCTTGGATATTGAGGTGTCACAAAATATTGATTTGGATACACATCTCTCTACTAACTAAAAAAAATCTGTTTCGTGCAGATATCAAGAACCGTTCATCAGATCGATTTAACACTTAGCGAGTGTATTGTGGGGAACGTAGGCAACACTAAAAACTTAAATGACAACCCTTGATACACCTCTCCTCATATTCCAAATGTCCTTGTTTTGCAGGAATCGTTTCCTCTGGTCACACAAGTCCTTGTACACATCTGTGAATAAAAACAACCTGTGTTAGAACAAGATTAACATTTTGCTCGAATCTAAGGCAACCCTGATTACTACAGGAGCCCCCCCCCCAAATAATTTTTGGAAGAGGATTTACTAAAGGGACAGCTCACCGTAAAATCCAAAATACATATATTCCCTCTCACCATGTAGTGCTATTTATCCATCTACAGTATATCGTTTTGTGTTAGTTGCCTGTGTTTTGGAGAGATCGACCGCAGGGTTTCTGCCTTCTCTCCAATACAATGGAGCTGGATGGCATTCGGCTTGTGCAGCTCCAAATGCCAAAGAAATACATTTGAAAAACTCAACAGCAATTTCTCTTTCCGGAAATCATGACCCCGTTACTCAAGATAATCCACAGACCTCGTTAACAGCAGTTTCATGAAGGAACTATTTAATTTTGAACAAACTACACCCGGTAGCTGCTGGCTAATTCCTATGTGAGACTGCAAAAGAAAATAGTTCCTTCATGATACTGCTCACAACAAAGTCTGTGGATTATTTTGACTAACCGGGTCATGCTTTCTGGAAAGAGACGATGCTGTTTTTCAAATGCATTTTTTGTTGCTTCAAGCACTACAAGCTGACTGCCATCCAGTTCCATTGTATTCAAGAGAAGGCAGACATCTCTGCGGCCGATATCTCCAAAACGCAGGCAACTATCCTAAAACACTATTGATGGACAAATGGCACTACAGGTGAGAGGAAAAATATGTATTTTGGATTTTAGGGTGAGATGTCCCTTTAAGATCAAAACCTTGAATAAAGAAGAAGGAAAATGCCACTAATCTCTTCTCTGGGACAGGTGCATAGGGCTAAAAAAAAAAGAGTTCCACACACTGCCTAAATTTCCAATAAAGGCTGTATGTTGTTTGACATTTCTGTCTCTGACCTTTTTCAAAAAAAAGGTTACATACAAGTGAAGCCCTCTTAAGTAAGGAGTGGCTGTACTATCACAGCCAATCAAAACTCCTCACATGAAGAAAGCTATGCATACCTGTCACAAGACAAGTATCATTTCCAAAAGGCATTGCTGCTAAATGATGCATAGAAAATACAAAATAATTCGAAAGTCTATTAACAAACATTTTAGACATACATTTTTAAATAAGGTGAGGGTCACTGTAGGCAATCTAAAGGCAATAGTTAGGGGAAAATATCCATGTTGAATAACAATCAGTCTAGGACCAGACTGTCTCCAATTGGGTCTTTGGGAGGAAAGGATCCCTGGAGGTAATGGCTGTACAAAGTAGAAGAATGCCTGCCTCAACTACATTTAGAAATAAGCTTCATAAAAAACAACATGAGATCAAAGAGAGAAAAAATAGAGTAATACCGGTATATATCTGGCAGAAAACACAAACCTTTTAAAATATTTCATAAAGTATCGAGAAAACAAACAGCCAATGTGACCAATATGTAGGCTACCATTACCATTGACACTGAATAAAATATGTAGACTACTGAACTGAGATTTTTAAAATAAAATTGTCATGTTTACATAAGTAAAATTGAAAGAAAAATCCTTGTAACGAAAGGCAGGCAGACAGGCACACAGAGTATAGCCTACATTGTCAGTGCACCGCCCCCTGCAGCCTGGTTCATTTCACAGCAACCTAATGAGTGAGTAATCATTAGCATTAATGAGGGCACCTCATCTCACATGCAGAGGGTTGTAGCTAGCCTATAGGATATCTTCATTTGGGATGCGGATCAGAATCCGACTCAAGCATCACAAACCGGCAAGGTCTGCACTGTGCGCCCTATCTCTCCACATGTGCATAAAGTGATCACTGCTGATCATGAGTTTTCTCTGGATCCACACGCAGCATGATAGATAGCCTAATTGAACAGATTGCAAACCGCCATATTAGAAATGGGACCAGCGCAGCATGCAGTTTTGTCTTCAGTGAAATAATCAGGAATAGCCTATACAGGATTTTTTCATTGATCATTTAGGGAACATTATTAGCTCATTTTTATTAGAAAATCTGTTATGGATTTGAAGTTCATGATCAGACGGATAATAGATTGGTTATGAGGATGATATGAAGCCAGGCTGTGTGACGCAGGGAGCATTACGCACAGGTGAGGTACCCTATTACAGTCAGTTTTCAGCAGCTAAGATTGTCATTAAGCTGTAGGAGCACAAACATTTATTTTAGCTAGCCTAGACCTAGATCAGGCCATTATATAGCCTACAGCAGTGCAGTGCCATCCAGTAGCCTGCTGGAATTATTGAATGATCAAAAACATTATGTTCATGATGAGAGAGGGGGAGGGAGAGAGGATAGGGGTGACAGAGAAATTAGATAAAACAAGCGGGGATATTAGCCGTTTTGCAGGCTACATTCAGTCTAGAGCACATTATTTTCGGACTCAACGAGGTTGCCGTTAACGAGCTGTGGACTAATGAGACATCTGTCCAATGCGTAATTTTCAGACTCGTGAGGTGTCGGACATTGACATGGACGGGAACACCTAAACAGAATGGACTTAATGAATGACATTAGCGTACAGCTGCTTGACTACTTCCTACTTTTACCACCTCAAAATGGTTGCTGTGAAATGTCCACTGTCATCTGTTGAACACTGCATAGGGCAGCTGAGTGATGCGGTCTTACCAAATAGTGAAAGGTGCTAAACAAGTTGCATATCATGACCAACAACGTGCCACACCATGCGTCTCTCTTCAGTTATGAAACGCTTCATGATCAGTCAGGAATTTGGAAAACCTCAGCTGCTAAATACTATACTGCTAAAGTGCATAATTGAACATCTCGGTGAGCTGCATAGTGCGTCCATGCCGCCACACTGATAACTAGCTAGCAGCAGGCGGCCTGTTTGTTAACGTTAGCTTATAGGTCCGACCTGCTATAAGCAGAATTAGCTAACAAACATACAGCCGTCCCTACTCAAATTAGTTAACTGAAGAGAAACAGTGAATACATAGCCTACCTCCCAGAAGCAGGGCTTTTGCATGCATGGTCTTTGTAGGCCCTTCGCCATTTCGGCAAACTTCTAACAACTTCCAGGCAGCCATCTCTACTGCCGAGGTCTGGCGGTGATGTCACCTGTCCAAGTTCACCACTATACTGTGGTTTTACGATATCAGTGCTCTCCACACTAACTATCTTGTCGGCAAAATAAAACAAGCCGTATTTAAATGCCTACATAATTGTTGTACTTACAAAAGTCAACTCGGCGACCAAAAAAAGCTCCTCCACGAGGCGAAAGCTGGGCGAAAGAGGGAAGTCTCACGCGTTTTACGACACTACTCTCATTGGGTCAAGCTTGGCTTGATTGTCGTAAAAGCACGCTTGCATGGTTTTACGACAATAATGCTCCTCCCGCCTTTTCGACCATTTAGGCACAGTCCGGCACAGCCAGCCAAGGAGAAATTGCACGACACAGGCATTCAATGCTCTCACTATCCAATAATAATGGCATCTAAAAGACGGTACAAGTCATACCTGGATTCAGAGTCCAGCCAAGATCCAAAGACTTCCAAGTGGAGACGGATGGGAATAGAGAGAAATACAATTAATTTTCCCACTTTGAAATCAGAATGTTTTCTTAGGCCTGATCTATAAAATTCTTAAATGTTTAGAGTGCCTATTAACTGTACGCAAATACATAGGCTATTCAGATTGTTGAAAATGATTTTTAGTTTTAGTTTTATAAAGAGAATATTTTCACCAAATCCTAGATCAAATCAGCATTCGAGTAGAAAGTCTATGTCAAAATTACAGTAGGCCTAGCGCATTTTTGTCATTGTAAAATATACCACTAATAGCCTACTATTACTCTTTCAAAAAAAATAACCCCTAAACATGTATTCCTTGAAGAGATCATTGCCAAGAGGCAGGTATAAGCATCACCTGAAGAATGTTTCAGAAAGGAGAAAAAAGGGACAAAGGACAAAAGAGGTAATTTATTTTTACAATTTTGCACAGTATTCAACTGTGCATGTTTTATTTATTTTATTTTATTTTATTAGTTTATTTGGATGGGACAGTGCAAAATTAATGAACACAGAAACCACAGAAACAGATAGTAAAACCTGGAACATAGTAAAAGTGTAAAAATTGCCGGATTTAGCACGAGGCTAATTTCCATCCGTTGTCCCCATAAAACATAAAACACAAAAAACATAGAGCGTAAAACGTAGAACATAATAAAAACATACATAGAACATAGGTAGCAGCAGTACACTCTAAAACTACGTAAAACAAGAGTAGCAACAATACACTCTAAAATACATAGCAGCAATTACTCTTAGAAAAATAAAAATACATAATAATAATACACACAAAAAAAGAGAAGAAAAAAAAACATACTGGCCCCTATCGTTGCATCGGCGTAGTTTCTAGGCCGAGCGCCTGGCGCAGCGCAAATCAGTGGGCGTGGACCAGCACACTTGATATCTTGGTCTTGGCGCTAGACGCAGCCTCAACCATTACAACCACGCCTTTTAAGCGTAAAATTATGCACCGTCAGTTCATTGGATAAGTGCAATAAACGAATCGCACGCTTGCCTTTTTAGCTCCAATTCCAGTGGTCCCACAAAACCAGACAAAACCCAAGCGCTCTCCCCCCCCCCCCCCTCCCTTCATCAAGTCTGTCTGTCTCCATTATAGGCTATTATTCCATATTATTATGCTTCTCAAACCAATCTAACTGCAGTTTAAATACTGCAAGCATGTAAATACCCTACACTATAGCAAGATCAAAGTGAAAAGAATGTTCTAAATGCATCAGCTAGAAAAATATAGCCTATTAGATTGGTGAAAGTTTGTCCAGAAAGATATAATTTTCTCTCGCCTGCTGCAGGAAGGATGATGCACATAAATATACCCTACATTATGTAAAGTCATTGCATAAATGTGTTTTTATTGTAAAACTAAATGTGAAGTAGGGCCAAGTTATTGGAGCGGACATCACAGTATAGCACATGACAGTAGAAGCGCGTTCCGCTGACACTTATCTAAATCACGTTAAATCTACAAGAGATATAGGTCCAGGAGGACATATATGTTTCACTTAGGGTGGTGTTTTAATTTCGATGTTTTATTTGGTCCAATATTGAAATGTTCTACAATTGCAGGCTGTGTTACCATTACACATTATTTTAGATCAACCTTTTATATCTATTTCGCCTCATTTGGTTGCTATTTAGTAGCGAAATGGAGTACCCAATTGCATGCTGGGACATTCACAGGCAGTGAACTTACAACTGCTATTTCCTATAGGACGTGTGTTGTGTCTGTCTGAGCGAGGGATTCAGAGAGATACAGTCGTATTGTGCCTGTCAGACTGAGGAGAGAGGGAGAGAGTGACACAGAGAAGGGTGACAGAGGAGAGAGCCAGAGGGGAGGGAGAGAGCCAGAGGGGAGCGCTCCGCGCAACTGGCGCACTGAATAGGCCTGGTTTTCAAAAGCGCAAAGCGCTAAATTTACGCCAGGTGGGAAGATATCAGTACGCCGAGATTTAAGGCAGACACGCCCACTCTGGCCCATTCTGGGACTGCGCCACGCCCATTCGGCCTAAAGCGCATTTGGCAGCGTAAAGCCATATTGATATCTTCCCGAAACAGGCGCAAGGCACGTTTTTTTGCGTTTAAGGCACGTTTTAGCGCCGAAGGCCTGTGGGAGAATAGGGCCCTGTATGTGTGTTAGAGGTTTAACTGTGCTTGTCATGCATCTCCCATAGGCATCAATACATGATCTGGCTGGCCCCATAGAACGTTAGTATGATGTAATATATTTTCCTTCTTTATATGTCCCTTGCTTCATATTATAGGCTAATAGATTAGATTATTCTCGATGGGAAGAACAATAGTCACGTTTGATGCAAGAGCTACAACCTAGACACTACTATTACTAGGCTACTCCTACAGTATTACTCTTCCTCAAAATACTTACTTGATGGTACATCATCTAAGTAAGCGAACAGCGCTTACTATGAAAAACTGTAGATGGAAGTGTAGTGCAACATTTGAAAAAGCTTTGATAACATTAAGTCACGTAATATGTTAACACGTTCACTGCCAATGACGTGTTGATACGTCAAAAAAAATCCAACGGTTGACTGCCAATGACGTGTTGATACGTCAAAAAATTGACGGTGGGACGTTGATCTAACCCTTTTACATCTCTTATATAAATATTGGAGCCGCCGAACGTGTACAACCCATTCCACCGACCCACTAAGTGGCGACAGTGCTCTCCACACTAGAAAAAGCAGAGCCAAAACTGCAGGGGAACGCGCGATGAAACCATTTTCATACTGTAAAATGGATTGGCGAAAACGCTTTCGCTTTCGCGCTGATTGCTGGTGGTGGGGGATTGCAAATTTGCATAATAGATTATGGGTGCAACACACTTTGAAACACGCAGCATAAATAAGACCAGAATCGCAAAAGAAACCCCGTTTCTTGGGGTTTCTCAACCGAAACCCCAAGAAACGAGCGAGCCCATCCTCGCCCAGCGGCCGCCAGCAGACAGGAGCAGCAGCAAAGCAGCAGCAGCAGAAACGAGCTTGTGACACGCCCGCTGCAGCCAAGAAGAACACACACGGAGGGAGGAGTTTGAAGTAGAGGGGGGTTTCCTGCTGTTATGGAGGAAATTACTGTTCAAAACTATTGTTTAGATGTCTGACGTCTTACTGATGCCAAAAATGAATGGTTAAAGTGACTTCTATCAAATTTCACAAAAAGCTATTTATCTCAGCTTAAATTTTCAGACGCTGAAACCATGCTGTATTCAAGTGCTAATGCCTACATAACTACTAACTCTACAAACTAACTCTTTTAGACAGAGAAAGCACACATTCTATTAGTTCTTTTGAGATATTTTGTGTTCACAAAATCTTAGCAGAAAAGAATCCTCGGGTCTTGAAAGATGAGCCAGAATCCTAAAAAAAAACCTCTGGCAGAAGCTACCTACAGTAAAAAAAAAACGGCTGGCAGTGAATGTGTTAAGGTTTATGCATCGGAGTGCACAATTCTAGGCCCGTATGCCTAAAGATTCTGAGAATCCTCTCAGAGAGCTCCTAACTTAGCCTAAAAATTCCTAGCAAGGAGTCTTAGCTTAGGAGTGATTCCAGAACATTCTCAGAGAACTCTGAGCAAGGAATGGACAGAAACTCCTATCTTAGTGAGGAGGTGTGGTTGACCCCGTTGCCAGGTATGAGTCATCATTTCAAAAGCTGTGATTGGTTGATCCTAAAAGCTAGATAAAAATACACTTTTGGTGATAATGGGCATAGAATGGACCGCCAAATCAATAAACTTAATCATAGAATCTAATCTCTATGAAGACTGTGTAATTATAAATAATATTTTACATAAAAAGAAAATATCTGTTAAATGAATAGTAAGCTATACTTCAAAATTATCTTAAAAAATGTGTGAAAACTCAGGCCCACTTGCACAGTATTCACATGCTGATAGTTATATGTATTTGCTTACATTTATTTACCATGCTGGTAATTTTTGCACTTTCAACTTTCCAACTCCATTTGGTATTAACGAGGGTAAAATGGCTCAGCTTTCATCAATGTCTGTGATTGCTGACCGGCCTATAAGAAGCAGTGTTGGTTGGCATTCAAATCTACCACAAACCAGTGAACAGCAATGGAGAAGAAAAGAACAAGGAAACCCAACTGGACAGAGGAACAGTGTTTGCTTCTGGCTCAATTGGTCAATGAGCATAAAAGTGTATTGAGAGGTAGATTTGGCCCCAGTGTCACATTAAAAGCCAAGAAGCAGGCATGGGAAACTATAGCACAACAGATAAATGCCTCCTTTCCGCTGGTTGTGCGCACAAGTGAGGATTGCGAGAAGCGGTGGTATGTGTTGCAGTCGAAAGCAAGAGAGGAGATTGCAGCACACAAACGTGAATCTTCACGCACAGGTGAGTGATATACCACTTACTTACAACCGCTGGCAAAAGTTAACTTAAATACATAATAATGTGTACATATTGGTCACTGGATTGCTTTTTAGGGGGTGGACCACCTGCTAGGCAGCTGTCCCAGGTTGCAGAAACAGTGTTTAATATACTGGGACAGTCAGAAGTTAGTATCACCGGGCTGAGGGAAGGCATTGACTCTTCAATGATGCAGGTCATTGAAATGCAACAAAGGTAGGACAAGTGAGTTTTCATATATCAACAGGCAGGTAAACAAAATATCAAGAACAATATTTATTCATTACGTAAGCCATTTCTCATATCTCTTGTACATGCTCATTCTGCTAAATCAATGAAAACAAAACAATAATTAAATAAACTAAATGTATTTCCCTTTCTGTAGCATGGAGCCATCAGAGGAACCGGGGCCCTCAACATCGCAGGTGTACGACCCTCAGCCTGAAACATCAGAGTTCAGCCTGCCTGCTGCTGCTGCTGCTGCTCAAACACCATTCCTGCAGGACAGAAGATTGGAGTTGACAATGGATGTCTTCAGACAGCAGAAAAAAGTTCTATGCCTACAGGAGGAGTACTATCGACTGAAAATTGAGCTCCTAAAAAATAAATCCCATGACAAATAGATATTGTGTCTTCTTGTGAGTAATATGTGTCATGTATTTAACTATTATAGGCTATGTATAGTAAAACTGTGGTATATTAGTTCAATGCAGTCACAAGTTTTCAAATTACATATACTGTAACTTGCCTGAAATGTAAATTTGTAAATTGGGCTCTGTAAGGCAGTCCACTTTGGGCCAAGTTCCCCTGCGGAAGGTGAATGTTTTCTTCACTACCACCATTATCATCATCATCGCTGTCTTCATCACCATCACCCTCAAGAGGTTCTGCAATCTGTCTAGCCTTGCAAATATTGTGTAGTATTGCACAGGCTATGAGGACTTTACAGACTTTATCAGGGGTCAGCCGCACCTCTCCGTGGAGAACATGAAAGCGCCTCTTCAGTTGGCCAATGCCACGCTCCACTACTGCCCTTGTTGTCTTATGGGCCCTACAAGTTAATACAGACATAATGAAAATTTCATTCAGAACAACTGGAAATGTGAATAATTTAATACATGACACAATGTACATTATTTGAGGGAAATATTTAAACTACTAGGATACTCCAACATGCTCTTTACATTTTATTTCCATGCATAATTCTATATTGTTTGGGTTACCTGTTGTAGTTTAGTTGCGGCCCTTGGTTTGGCTGGAGGTAAGGTGTTAGGAGCCATGGTTTGCATGGGTAGCCACTGTCCCCTAACAAGTGGCAATTGGCTGGCACATAATGTCCCTCGAAAAGCTGTCTGAGGCCACTCTCAGAGAGCATTCTGGCATCATGTGTTGAGCCTGGCCATTTAGCAACAATGTCCAAAATCTTATAGTCAGCATTGCAAACAAATTGAACATTGATGCTGTGAAATCTTTTCCTGTTCACGAAGACGGGTTCATCTTCTGACCGTGCATTTATTCGGACGTGTGTCCCATCGATTACACCCACAACACCGGGGAATCCTGCGATGTCCATGCATGCCCTTTTGTGAGCCTGTAAAATGTGGACATCCAGCGGAAATGAAACAAATTGTGTCACAATATGAGGCTGTGACAGCGCTGTCAGTGTTTGCTTGATGACCCTGCTGATGGAGGGTTGTGACAGACCCAAGTCATCACTGCTGCATTGTTGCATTTTACCTGTTGCTAAATACCTCAGTGTTGTGATGACTTTCATTTCCGGTGATATTGCATTGTGGCGTTGGGTTGGAGAAGTAAGCGCATCTCTAATGAGATCAACCACGAACATGATTCCTGCATGATCCAATCTGTAGCGTTTAATTAATTCACTGTCATCCAGTGTTTGGAGAATATCTCTCCTGCCTCTTCTTTCTGCCATTTTCTCCTCTGCTTAGGGAACTCCTAAGCCTCTTAAAAGTCCTCTTCCCTGCTCTTAACAGATCTCACCTTAGGAGCTCTCTTAAGAGCTAGTATTCTTTAGGAATACCTTTTATCTTTACTAGGATCTACTCTTCACTTTTAGGGGAAATTCTAAGAAAACATCATGATTCTAGTCAAGTCAAGTCAAGTTTATTTGTATAGCACATTTCATACACAGAGGCAATTCAAAGTGCTTCACATAAAATGGTTGACAGGAAAAGAAAAGAAAAGAAGAGAGTAAAATGGACATTTAAAAGCATCACAACAAAACTTAAAAAAAAGAGTATAAAAAGTGCATTAAGCAACTTCATTAAGCACATAAAATGGTTGACAGGAAAATAAACGAAAAGAAGAAATAAAATGGACATTTAAAAGCATCACAACAAAACTTAAAAAAAAGAGTATAAAAAGTGCAATAAGCCACGGTCGCAGCAGTTGCAGAAAGAGCTAAAACTTATAGAGGACTCATTGGGTTTGCATAGTAGCTGTCAGCAGTTAAAAGCGACGGTAAACATAAAAGTCTTTAGTCTATTTTTAAAAGTAAGTAAGGTTGGGGCAGATCTAAGGTCTCCAGGCAATTTGTTCCAGCTAGCAGAAGCATAGTGGGTAAATGCAGCCTTCCCGTGATTTGATTTGATCCTAGGGACAGTTAATAAGCTGGACCCTGTTGACCTAAGAGTTCTAGATGGTTCGTAGCGTGGGAGCAATTCAGCTATGTATTTTGGGCCTAGGCCATTAAGTGATTTATAGACTAATAACAGTATTTTAAAATCTATTCTCTGACACACTGGCAACCAGTGTAAGGACTTAAGAACTGGAGTGATATGATCAGCTTTCTTAGTCTTCGTTAGAACTCTAGCAGCAGCATTCTGAATGAGTTGAAGTTGCCTAAGTTCTTTTTTGGAGAGACCAGAAAAAAGGCTATTGCAGTAGTCTAACCTACTATAAATGAAGGCGTGAATTAGTTTTTCTAGATCCTGTCTGGACATGTATCCCCTAATTCTTGCTATATTTTTAAGATGATAAAAAGCAGATTTTCTAATTGACTTAATGTGGGAGTTAAAGTTGAGGTCGGAATCAATAATAACTCCAAGATTTTTGACTTGATCCTTAGGCTTCAGGGATAGAGACTCAAGGCGTACAGTGATTTTAAGCCTTTGTTCTTTGGGGCCAAACACGATCACCTCAGTTGTGTCTTTGTTTAGCTGTAGGAAATTCTGGCACATCCAGTTATTTATTTGATCAATGCACTGGCACAATGATTCTATGGGGGCATAGTCAGCTGAGGAAAGAGTTATATACAACTGAGTGTCGTCTGCATAGTAATGATAGGCTACTTTGTTTTTTTGCATAATTAGGCCTAGAGGGAGCATATAAAGGTTGAAGAGAACGGGCCCCATAATGGATCCTTGAGGCACCCCACAAGTCATCCTAGTTAGGTCAGATGTGTAATTGCCAATGGAGACGAAGTACTTCCTGTCTTGAAGATAGGACTTGAACCACTGGAGGACCGTACCCGATAGCCCAACCCAGTTTTCCAGTCTGTCCAATAAAATTGAGTGGTCAACAATGTCAAATGCAGCACTAGAATCGAATTTTTGCCTGAGTCTGTGTTCATTCTGATGTCATTTATGACTTTAGTAAGCACGGTTTCAGTGCTGTGATGGGGTGAAAGCCTGATTGGAGTTTATCTAGGAGATAATTTGAGGTTAGGAATCTATTGAGTTGTAGGTAAACAACCTTTTCAATTATTTTGGCTATAAAGGGGAGATTAGATATTGGTCTGTAGTTACTGATTACCGATGCATCAAGGCTACGCTTTTTTAGTAGGGGTTTAATAACTGCAGTTTTCAGGGACTCAGGAAAAGTGCCGGTCACAAGGGATCTATTAACTATTTGCAATAGGTCCGACGACAGTTATAAACGCTTTAAAAAAGGCTTGTTGGAAGGGTATCGAGACAGCACGAAGATGATTTAAGGCCTTGCACAGTTTCCTCTAAGATGTCGTGGTCGATAACGCTGAACTGGGACAAATTTATCAAACTAGGGATCTGCGGGTAGGATGATGTCACAGCATTTCTTGGTGTGGAGCCACTAATAGCCTGCCTGATATTAATAATTTTATCCGTAAAAAAGGCAGCAAACTCATTACATTTGACAGTAGAGAGGAATTCAGGTGCTACACAGAGAGGCGGATTAGTCAGTCTATCAACTGTGGCAAATAGAGTGCGTGCATTGTTCACATTTTTGTTAATTATCTCGGAAAAGAACGATTGTCTCGACCTTTTCAGTTCGAGGTTGTAGAAGTGAAGGCTTTCTTTGTAAATATCATAGTGAATGTGAAGATTAGTTTTCCGCCATTTACGCTCAGCTTTCCTGCAATCTTTCTTTTTGCATCTAACGGATGCAGAATTTCGCCAGGGTGCTTTAATTTTGCCAGACAGCAATTTTAACCTAACAGGCGCCACACTATCAATAGTATTCAGAATTGTTGAATTGAAGTTATCAAGAATCTCATTGACAGAAGCTGATGTGGGAAGAAAATGTCTCCATAAACAGCGTGCTGGTGCCTGCATTAAAGCAGCTACGAGCAACTTTTTCGATTGTTATTAAACAGTATAAATTTAATATCAATGCATCACATCTTACCTCTAATACTCGACGAGACCAACGCAGAGTAGTCTCGCTTGAGCCCCGAGTGAATCGGCCAGTGTAGGCTGTCTGTGGCCAGGGAAGATCAGGAAGTGAAATGAAACGGTTTGCAGCAGCCACTTCGGCCATAATCACAAAATAACTTCCAAAAAACCTGTTAGAATATAACGAGAGATGTTCACGAGAGTATGCGTGGCGTTCACATTGTTTATGTTATGTTGCTAGGCAGCCCAAACGGCGAGGCAGGCAGCTGCGTTCCACTTCCGCGTTTCACTTCCGGGTAGCCGGGCCGGCGGTAAGGAGAGAGAGAGAGAGAGTCCCCTGTTGACGCGAGTTTAGACAGACACAGACTTAATAATCATCCAAGGGAGCAATCTCCAATTCACACGGCTTTGGTCTCAGCTGCTATTATAGGTAAGATGTGATGCATCAATATTGTAATTATACTGTTTAATAACAATCGAAAAAGTTGCTCGTAGCTGCTTTAATATCTCGTCTTTTAACGGTTTGTGACCTATTAATGATCTCAGGGGAGATTTCCATTTCAAAAAAGATGCAAAGATGGTCAGACAACGCAACATCAATAGTCGACACAGAAGAGGACTTGAAGCCCCTAGTAATAACTAAATCCAGGGTATGGCCTCGGTTGTGAGTAGGCCCTGAAACATGTTGAGACAGATCAAAAGTATCAAGTAAGATATTCAGTTCTTTGGCAAAATTATCCGTCGGGTTATCAATATGAATATTGAAATCCCCAGCAATACTGCCCTGCAAAGCTAAAAGGGGGTAACTCGCCAGAGTGTAGAACTGAGAAAAATGACTTTAAAGTTTTGTTGTTGTCCAGCCAAATGTATTGTAGGAAGAAAACTGGAAATGTGTTAATTATTTGTTTATTTAATGTAGTTATTTATCTACATAATTTTTTTTAGCTCAAACTTGACCTTTGACCCTTATTTGGAAGTTACCTTACTCTGGCTTTGCATTGTCTGCAAAATAATAAGGGGTGATACCAAGCAAAAAGACAGTAACTTCAATTTGATCCTTCACTTGGTTGCTTATCACTATATAAAACCACTATATATGATAATAATGATAACATAGACATGAAGTCTCATTTTCATGGCACAATTACGCTTAATATAATATACGTATAAATATAATATAACTAGATTATTAGGCCGCTACACATCCTTCAAGCCTAGTTTGGTGGGACTCTTGTTGGCCCGTTGTGTGTCTGTGTGTTGGCGCCTCAGAATCAGAATCAGAATCAGAATCAGAGTTTAATTCATGTCCCAGAAGGGCACTTTGGTTCACATCAGACAGTAGTGGATAATTACAACATCATTACTAGTTTGAGATTAGTAATAAAGGCACACTTCAGAATTGAGATACATTATTACTAGTTTTAAAGTAATAAAGGCGCACTTCAATATTATACAATACATAAACATTTGTTGCATTATGTACAGATTCCAAAGGACCATCTACTGCCCTCAGCCGGGTCGCCACGTGCGCAGCGCCACCGTTGCATTAGCTCCTCAAACAACGCAAGTGGCTCGCTGTGGGGTTAATGTCATATGAGCTGGCTCCTCGGGGGTTGATGTCGTATGAGCTGGCACATCTGGGGTTAATTTTATATGAGCGGCACCTCGGGGTTAATGTTGTATGAGCTGGTACCTCAGGGGTTAATGTCATATGAGCTGGCGCCTGGCGCCTCGGGGGTTAATGTTGTATGACCTGGTAGCTCAGTGGTTAATGTCATATGAGCTGGCGCCTCGGGGGTTAATGTCATATGAGCTGGCACCTCTGGGGTTAATTTCATATGTGCGGCGCCTCTGGGGTTAATGTTGTGTGAGCTGGCACCTCTGGGGTTAATTTTATATGAGCGGCACCTCAGGGGTTAATGTTGTATGAACTGGTACCTCAGGGGTTAATGTCATATGAGCTGGCACCTTGGGGGTTAATTTCATATGTGCGGCGCCTCTGGGGTTAATGTTGTATGAGCTGGCACCTCTGGGGTTAATTTCATATGTGCGGCGCCTCTGGGGTTAATGTTGTATGAGCTGGTACCTGGAGGGTTAATGTTGTATGAGCTGGCACCTCTGGGGATAATGCCGTATGAGCTGGCACCTCTGGGGTTAATTTTATATGAGCGGCACCTCGGGGGTTAATGTTGTATGAATTGGTATCTCAGGGGTTAATGTCATATGAGCTGGCGCCTCGGTGGTTAATGTTGTATGAGCTGGCACCTCCGGGGTTAATTTCATATGAGTGGTGCCTCTGAGGTTAATGTGGTATGAGCTGGCGCCTCGGGGGTTAATGTCGTATAAGCTGGCACCTCCGGGGTTAATTTCATATGCGCGGTGCCTCAGAAATGTGGTATGAGCTGGCGCGTCGGGGGTTAATGTTGTACGAGCTGGAGCCTCGGGGGTAAATGTGGTATGAGCTGGTGCCTCGGGGGTTAATGTCATATGAGGTGCCTCACGGGTTAATATATAGACGCTTTTCATTTTACAACATAAACGTTCAAAATTGCCTCTAGCTTACTTCCTGTTGCAATGTTTGCTAATGCAATAGGTGACTGGAAATAAGATAGGGTAGCAACCGAATTCCGTGAAAACCGTCTATAGACGGTTTTCACGGAATTGGGTTGCTATGGAAACAGTTTGAACCCTATCTTATTTCCAGTCACCTATTGCATTAGCAAACATTGCAACAGGAAGTAAGCTAGGGGCCATTTTTAATGTTTATGTTGTCAAATTAAAAGCGTCTATAAGGGTTAGGGGGTTAATGCCGTATGAGCTGGCAACCTTGGGAGTTAATGTGGGTGTCTGTGTGGGTGGGGGTGGTATTGGTCCAATGTCACAATCATGACATTAGGCCTGCCCAGTAATGTAACTCATACCTCAACTCAACCTGTGCATTCTGGTGAGTTACCCCCTTTTTGCGTTGCAGGGCAAAGGATTCAGAGTGCAGTCAAACCAAACCAAACAACCGTAACTGATGTTACCTTAGTCTTGCTTGGCTTTTCTAGGGCTTTTGGAAGTTACTGTAAATATGATCGCCTATTTTCTCCAAAAAACAACACAATTGACTCAAAATATTTTTCCACATGATAAAGCAGATCTTCAATGTTCCAAAAATGACAAAAACTCATTTTTGACCAAAATTGAGTTACCCCCTTTTAGCTTTGCAGGGCAGAATAGATATACAGTCATGTTCCATGAAAATTAAGGAGAGAAGATCAGCAAATTCAACGAGAAAGCTGGCTGAGTATTTTGGTGGTCTATAGATATTCAGCAGTAACACAAAAAAAAAAAAAAAAAATCTTAGAATTTGGCCACTAGGAGCAACTCTTTGCACTAAGAATCTTTAGGAATACGGCTGCTTTGAATATTTACTGTCCCTGTAACAGACTGTTACTGATGAACAGCACACCAGAGAAGGACCCAGCTGCCAATCCTCCTTTCAGGAATTACCTGAGAGTTTTTATCCCACAGCAGGGGACCAACAGGAGACCGAGACACCACTACCAAATTCATCAGAGGTAAAGCCTGTGGTGGTTTATAATATATTATATTGTTTGTTTTTATCACTAACAAATGTATAGTGAATTTGAAGTGGATTTAGTTTTGATACTTTGGGTTGATTAAAGGTAATAGTACGGCATCATATTATGTCGGCAAAATGCGTTAGAGCCATGGATAACAAGCTCTTATAATTCTCCTATAATCCTATAATCCTATTATTTTTATGCAAATAGTTTAGCATCACGTGGTGGTAGTTTCTGGTGCTGAACGTAAACCAAGCACACAAATCAGGAACCTCTTAATTAAGGTGCACTTGCTGAAAGTGGACTGTGGAAGATACCGTGGTGATCTCATTTTCAACTGTTGTGTGTTTTTTGTTATTTAGTTTGGTTTACTGTAAGCTTTGTTTGTTGAATTTGTTTATTCCCCGCTGGTTTAGTTTGGTTTAAAAGGCTTGTTTATTTTGATGAATGTTTGGTTTGTTTGCGGGTTTTATTTTGTGTGCTATCCAACAGCCTGCCAACAAGCAGTTTAGCCTAACCGAAATACTCTGTCCCATTCAAACCAAATCAAACCAGCCTTCACTTAATCCTACCTCGATTATCATCATCATCATCCTTCATCATCAATCATAATCCATTCACTGTCACTTGATAGCAAGAAGCAATAAGACAATAAGCTTTTGAGCAATGAGCTCAACTTGAAACAAGTCCACAAAGGTTTGGAAAACACACCTAAATGTGTTAATATTTCTCACCATAGATTGTATGTCAACCTTGAAGCATGGTTGGTTCATCTCCCTTTCTCAGGTTTAAAGGAGCATTCCACCCCTTCACTCAACAGATGCCTAAAAATGGCCGGGATTAGCGTTTGTCTTTACCAATTCTATAAAAAAAAAGTAGAATAATCACCTCTTTATCATGGATGTACAAAGAAAGATCAAATCATTCCATGATCTTTTCCCCACACTGTGATGTGATTACATCTGTCATTAGCACCTAGACACTGATAAATATTGACCATGGAAAAGTATATTGGGAAAGTCATGGATTTTAAGGAGTGTTTTGTATTGTTAAACTGTAACTTTATTTTATGTTTTATACAGCCTGCTACACAGGGAACATATAGACAGTCCCCCTTACCTGATAGACATCACCTGAGCAGCCGTTCTCAGGGGACCAACAGGAGGAGACAGTCCAAAGTCAAGTACAGTTAAGAGCTACCCACTCAGGAATTCAACGTAATTTTCCAGAGTCCAGAGATATAATAGGAAAGTCATCACGGATGCGGGTTTTTTATTAGCAGATATGTGTAAGGACCCTGAAAGAGTGTGTAGACCTAGTGCCCTTTATCAGTGTGCTTCACAGCACAGTCATCAGTAAATGGCATTCTAGCAGCATGATTGAATGGAAAGGGATGGGATAATCACTTTCAAGTTTCTGTTTGTAGGGCTAACTTCATGTGTCAAAACACTCCAACAACAGCCATGATTATTACCCTTAACACACAGTAACTTCATTGTATGTTTTGTACAGCCTACCACAGAGGGAACACATAGCCAGTACTCCTTCCTGGAATTACCTGATAGACATCACCTGAGCAGCCGTTCTCCCACAGCAGGGGACCAACAGGAGGAGACACAAGTCCAAAGTCAAGCACAGGTAAGAGCTACCCAGTCAGGAATTACACTTAGGCCATGTTTAGACAACAACCGTCTCTGCATAAAAAATCAAACTAGAGTTGCGTTCCCACATTTTATTTCGCATTCATACACAGCGTTTGTGATAACGATTTGCATGCAAACTGAGGCCGACTGAAGCCGCAAAAGACTCAGAGCAGCGTCAAGTGAGCCAGAATAACATTGAAACTTCTGGTTTGTGTGTGATCCGAAATACACAGAAGACATATAGAACACAGAGAACTAAAACTCAATTTTAACACGTAGTGAGTCGACAACCCTGATTTTTATTTACCCAGTTATAAAATATGGCTTTTATTTTGAAGGTAAAAACGCCTAGCTTTCCCTATTCTGTCTGTTTCTAACGTGCTTGATTTAGCTTTGTGATTAAAGTTTTAATGAATTTTCCACTCGATAGAGTGACACAGAAGTCACAAATGGTAGCCTAATAAACTGCTCCAGATTGGATTACTGAATAAAAACGCAGTAAAGCAACATAAAAAAGACCTGAGCACAATTGGGACTTCACTTGAGGAAATGTATTGCTAAAAGTGAGTTGTCTTCAATTATTCTATGCGGGAGACAGTGATTAATAGGCTATGTGCGACGTTAGTAGGGGGCACTTAACGCAGATTATGTGTTTTTAGCAAATCGTAATCACGTTTGTTGATTGTCAATGTGACATTGTGCCTGTGCTGTGCCATAAGGCTGTATAGTATTGGGCTAGTTCAATGCTCCTATCGCCTACCATTGCCTTCCATGGCGAAGGGGGGCTGTGTCATCACCTGAATTGCGTTTCTCCACTTAACACGGCAACAGTAAGGGGCAGCGTTATCAAGAATTCCACTCTGGGAGCTGTTTTCACTTTTTTGCATTTTCACCCCCCAATAACGCCGTCACCTTGTAAAAGGAAGGCACTAACGCTAAAAAAGTTTGCCGTTTTATGCCGTGAACGTCGCCGTGTAAACAGGGCCTTAATTCTCAAGAGGGTAGAGTCCAGAGGGGTGTTTTTGTTCCTGAAAAGAGCAGCATTCTACATTCATGGAAAAACCTAGAGAATTAATTAAATCATGGAAGAGTACAATAAAAGTTCACAATACATTTTAATGTAACAATAACAAGAAAGTTTTGGCATACGCATATGATGATGCTCCAATGCATAGAATATAATTCTTCTTTTCAATTTCACAAATTTATTTGGCCATGTCAAGAAAACACACCGTGCACTGATGAAGGCCAGGAGGCCAAAACGTTGGCCTGTGTTTTCTTGACATGCCCAAACAAATTGGTGAAATTGAGATTTCCTAGGTCCCCAAGATTTGTGAGCGCTACCTTGTGCCTTTGGTACTTTATGCTTCTAACTTTATGTTCGTTTAGCACCACTAACGCATCCTCTCAGGGCCCTAAATATTCACAAAGGCCTTTTTGCCTCATTGTGAAGATAAGGGCACTTTGAGTCCACACATTATGCATTGTGTAATGGTACTTAATGCAACCACAGTGCATTGGTTCAACACCTCTCCAACCTTCAACACCTCCAACACTGTGACATCCGGTTTTCATTCAAAAACTCAGCAATCTCTCCATTCATTTTCTGTCCTACTCCTTCCAGGAATTGCCTGAGAGACAGTACCCAGAGAGCACTCACACAGCAGGGGGGCAACGGGAGACAACAAACCAAAAGCTTCTGTAGTTTAACATTTAGGTTTTTTTTCTCCAGTGATCTATAGCTCTTGCAACAGAATACATTGCATTAGTGGATCATTACAACAGTATTTCAATCATGAGAGGCCAGTTGGTAGGATTTAACGAACTTTATTTAGCAATCGGCATGCATGGCAAATACTTTGGCGCATGACTCCATTAGCCAGTGGCGCTGCTCTTGAGGCAAGAGGAGGGCATCTGCATAGGCTAGGAGATCCCCCCCCCCCGTGGGGGATCAGGAGTCACGACTCGTTGGTGGCGGACTGGGGAGGTGGGTGGGGCAAAACAACGCTTCGGAGGACGGCTTCAGGGGAGATGGACTGCCGTGAAGCTAGCTGCTGTTATGATCGGCCAGAGAGAGAGAGGTGACGTAGAACCCTTGCTATATATATGAGGATTAACTGACGTCATATCTGACGTCATTACAGACGTCATACTAAGACTTTGACTGACCACGTCATACTAGAACTTGACTGACGTCAGGGGTGATCAGATTAGATTATGCACGAATGGCCTTCTGCTTGAAATATGGTCTAGAGACCTCACTTCAATCATGAGAGGCCAGTTGGTAGGATTTAACGAACTTTATTTAGCAATCGGCATGCATGGCAAATACTTTGGCGCATGACTCCATTAGCCAGTGGCGCTGCTCTTGAGGCAAGAGGAGGGCATCTGCATAGGCTAGGAGATCCCCCAAAAGGAAGATCTGATTACCGGAGGTTAATTGAGATCTACGGGCACCGGTAGTTGATTGTACTTTTCTGGCCTTCGACCTTTTAGCGACTTACAGCTATTTGCGGCTGGCGCTCCCAACTCGGTCGGGCCTTCGATCTTGGTACATTAGTAATTGATTGTACTTTTCTGGCCTTCGACCTTTTTAACGACTTATGGCTACTTGCGGCTGGCGCTTCCCAACTCGGTCGGGCCTTCGATCTTGATCCTCCTACTTGCGTTGCGGCTGACGCTTCCCAGCTCGGTCGGGCCTTGCGCGCCGCACGACTTGGCCTTCTGACTGGGAATGCAAGCATTATTAGTAGCTATTGCATGAAAAAGATACGGTGACGGCCGGTGATGATGTCATCAGATAGCGACCATCTTTTTCCCCAACAAACACCTGTTTGCTACGGACTGCTCATAGCCTTGCTGGCGCAGCTGAGGCCAGACCATGGGGAAGTCTGGGCAGATTCACGGTGATTGACGGGACCCGGCCTGCAGCACTGATGCGGGAGTGCCATATCATCTCGGACGCTCTGGGCAGACCAAGAGATCCATGGGGCAAACTGTTCATTCTGGCACAACCCTAGAGCTGAAATGAAATGCTTAATGCATGAGATAGCCTATAAAGAAACTGGTTAACAAACGAATAAAATAGTTTCACCCCCTTGCAAATGCACCATAAACTGCTAGTTTGCAACTCGCAGTGATATGTTATGGTTGGTTATATGGTTATATAGCGGTGGGTTTCGCAGCCTCTTGTTACATGACTAGCATGTCACTGTATTAACTGTTTTAGCTTTTGGTATTATTTATGGTCAACAGGAACGCCAAAGGCGTTTTACCTTGAAATTCGTTAACAGGAAGTGGTGAGTTAGGACTGGGTAGCTTGACGCGGAAAAACGTGAAATGAGACAGCCAGCGTGAATGTAAACGACGACGCTGTTACTGTCAGAGTGGTGATAAACAACATGGCCTCAATGCAAACGTTTCAAGCTTTACTGTTAAGAAAAATGATGATGATCTGTCAACATCCCCTGGGCCGTCTGACTTCGGTCTTAAGGTTATGACACTCAAACTGATGCCCAGTCTTTTTTTTTTTTTTTTTTGATGATCTCAACAACATGCTGACAGAATTATGGATGAAATATACAATGTGCGGTGATAACGTCGCCGTCATCAGGCAGCGACGTGACATATTTTACTCACGCAACCTCCCGTTTATTTACGGTTAAAGTAAAGACTTAACTGCCTGGTGAGAGGGATCCGCGCATGCCGTGCAACTGACCACAAGCGACGTGGAATGGAACGGCCTGTGATGCCTGCTTGGAGGAGCCTGGGTGCGGACGCAGCTGAACACCCGGGACAGGATCGGCTGCTGAGCTGTGGCACGGCCCGTCGCAGTGGCGCGCCCCGTGCCTTCTCGTCGTGGCGTACGTCGGCGGCCTGTGGCCGGTGTCGTCAGGCGTCTCGGAGGGCAAATACGCTCCGTAGCTGATCCGGAACAGGGTATCGTTGTTTAAGCTGTCGTCCATGGACTGCTCTGGCTCGGGATCCGACATGCCAGGAGTGGGGTGGGGAAGCGTTGAGAGATCTGCAGGGATTATCCACGGGTAAAGAGGACTTGGGGGTGCTGATTCGGTCTGCAGATGTGGTGCAAAAGAGCCGCAAAACAACGCTTCGGAGGACGGCTTCAGGGGAGATGGACTGCCGTGAAGCTAGCTGCTGTTATGATCGGCCAGAGAGAGAGAGGTGACGTAGAACCCTTGCTATATATATGAGGATTAACTGACGTCATATCTGACGTCATTACAGACGTCATACTAAGACTTTGACTGACCACGTCATACTAGAACTTGACTGACGTCAGGGGTGATTGGATTAGATTATGCACGAATGGCCTTCTGCTTGAAATATGGTCTAGAGACCTCACGTGTTTATGCTAATGTTGCTGAAAAAATAATTGCTTATATCTATCTCCAAGGTGGACCCTTTGTTTACAGACGGAGATGATCCAGTTTACCCTGGAGCACCACTTACAAAGGGACAAAGTTTACTACTGCTTATGTCCTATGTGCTAAGGCACAATCAGACAGGGGTGTCTTTGGAACATCTTAAGATTTTCAATGAGCATTTTCCAGGTTTGGTACCAGCAACTACCTATCTATTTTACAAAGCCTATGGACAATATGGACTTTACGAGCCCCATTTCTATTTTCCAGACTGTGAATTTTACATGGGGACAAAGGAGACAAGTAGATTGCAGTGTGATGCTTGTCTCACACCAGTTGATCTAGACAGTTATCTTAAAAATGGCAATTACTTTCTTGTGCTCAGTTTATCTTCACAGATCAAAGAAATGCTTGAAAAACAACATATAAGTTTATCAAAAGATGAGTTGTCAGCAGATATCATTTCTGACATAAAGTGTGGGGCAGAGTACAGGAAACTAAAAGAAGGTGGCAAATTGGGCGAGGATGACATTTCTCTAATTTGGAATTGTGATGGAATCCCAGTGTTCAAAAGCTCCAAGTATCAAATATGGCCTATACAGTGCCAGGTCATAGAACTCGCACCTAGAGACCGTAAGAACAACATTTGTGTTCCATGTCTCTGGTTTGGGGCTAAGAAGCCGAACATGTTCACGTTGTTGACCCCTTTCGTAAATGAGCTCTTAGTTCTCGAAAAGCATGGCATCCAATGGAGAGATTCAAGGAACCTAGAACATATATCCCAGGTGCATGCTCTCATATGTAGTTCTGATTCAGTTGCTCGCCCTCTTCTAAGGAACACCAAACAGTTTAATGGAATATATGGGTGTGACTTCTGTGAACATATAGGAAGTGGTCCTTACACCAACAAATCGCCAGAGCCTCATCTCAGGACTGAAGTCAAACATTTTGATCATGCAATGACTGGAACACCACAGCAACCTGTAATGGGAGTAAAGGGGCCTTCGCCATTAACTCATTCAGGGCCAGTTTAGGACTGCCAATATTTAGCACAGGCCAAAGATTTTCATAATTGTTGGTCATCTTTCAAGACCCACAGTAAATTATCTATTAGCACCAGAGTGATTTGCAATACCTCAAAATGAAGAGGTACGTCTCTGGGTTCACCAGGAAAAAAAAAGTGAGCTTTTAGTGTGAGCCGGGCGGTGAGACAATGTTTTTGTATTTCTTTATTCTTTCTTTTGCAGTATTTAATTATTTTTTGGCTTGTTGTGTTTCCTTTTGAATTGATGCATGCTTTTATTTTCTAGACGTGGTTTTGTGTTCATTGTCTCAAGCTTGATCACAGCTGCACACCTGTTGTCCATTCGGCATCTATTGGCACCAATCTGTGCTGGATGGAGCACACCTGCGATGAGAAACACAGGCAGTGCGGGCGGCCTATTAGAAAATAGATGGAGCTGAGCCGACCAATTGAACAGCACCAGAGGATGGACTTAACCTGTTTGGGGGAAGTATATAAACTGTCGATACGGAACACACACTGAAAGAAAGAACACAGACACTGAGGAGGATACACACACTGAGGGGAAGCGGCGGAGAGGGGAGCAGCTGACGGCCCTGCCTGTGGGCAAGGTAAGGTGTGGGCAACTGAGCCGTTGCGGCTTGGGCCCCTCTCTCTCCCTGCGTACCTATGGGCGCACCGTAGATGACTGACGGGGGATGGGAGAGAGGGGGGGATGCCCAAACGTTGTCCCACACCTAGGTTGCTGAGACCCACAGGCGGGGTGAGGCTTCCCCGGCTCGCCGATGTGCCGTTTCCCTGCAGAGAACACGCAGTGACTGACAGTGGAGAGCAGCAGAGCAGCAGACCTGAAGCAGCAGACCTAACAGCAGCAGCAGCAGACCAGCAGGAGCAGTGGGCAGGCCCGGACCGAAATTCAACCCAAACCCAGCCTTGGAGCACCGCTCGCTAGCGGCCAGCAGAGGGAGAGTGTACACTCTCCCTTCCGCGTAAGTCTTTGACCATATCGGTGTTCCATGTGCCTGTGGTGTAAACGTGTAAGAAGGATGATGTAAGCAAAGGACGGTTGACTTCCCTACAGTTTCTGTCTGTAGGTCTGACCGAAGAGGAGAGGAGGCCCCCCTGCACGGTGGACTCCGGATTCCCCCAGTCATCCAGCATGAGCACTTTATGGGCTTGGCCCAGAGTTTTAGCTGGACCATTTGAGTTGCTGTATTTTAACCAAGACATTTTAGCTGCTGCAGTTTTAACCCCCTGTCTTTTATTTTTAGACTTAGGTGATTACTGTTGTTGCATTTTATATTTTAGCCATTAAAAACTGTTATTCCTTGCACTGTGTCCTTGTTCACCTTTTTTGATACACCACTGGTTTTAACTGCTCTCCACCCGATGAAACGAACCTGGTTTTAGATCCCTTTTTGTGTTATTTAAAAGAGTCCTAGGCTCTTCAAACCTAGGTGGCGTTGTCGGTTTTAAATTGAGTGCACGCCTACAAGCCCACCACGGGCGTCACATTAGCATGTTCTGTACTCTACTTATAGCCATTTATATACACCCTGTTTTCCCCCAGAAGGTCTCCTTGAGAAAATAAACAGGAGAAAAGGCAATTTTTGTAAAAGGGCACAATCTCAGGCAGAACTCACTCTCAATTCTTTTATTTTGAACTGTATTGACATCAGACATGTAAATATTATTTGTTAGGACACAAATGACAAAAAAATATATATATATATATATATATATATATATACACATGAAGTGCTTTTTTTTACATTCAACAATACAGTTTACTCGGTGTGAGTGAGTGTGCAGACAGACAGACAGACAGACACACCGACAGACAGACAGACAGACAGACACACACACACACACACACGATCCCCCTTTTAGATTTCTAACCCCACATAGGATAAGCAATAACCACGCCCTGTGGCGCTGGGATTGGCCAGGAGCAACACTGGAGGGCACGCAGCCCAGCGATTTCATGAACCAACTGAATAGCTCTTGAGAAGGACAGCGGGCTGCTGTGACTGCCTTCTGCCCGCTGCTGCCTAGCTGTTCCTGTGTTTATTTTGATTTGTTCTGGTACACCCGTCCTCGTCCATGTCTCCCTGTCATATCCTCTCTGCTATTTGATCGTTCCCGTTTTCCCCTCTGCTATTCAACACGTCCTCACCGCCCTCGCAAACTGATCGATCATTTCCTCATTCCTCCGATGATCAAACACATCTCTTGATTACTTTCTCCCGTTTTCTCCTGGCTGGCACAGAGGAAGGCGACTCCAGCTCGTGCAGCGCGCCGAGGGCGTTTCAATGGCGTTTCTCCTGTCTGCACAAGGAAGCGTTACCCGTTTTCTGCTTTTCCTCTTGCTCAATTTCAAAACAACAGCTGCGGTATGTGTTTGTTCACGTGTTGTCTTAGATGCTAGGGACCTGATACCATGTGACAGGCTGGGGAAGTGTTTTAACTATGCGCTGCACGAATAAAAACAAAAACACGTCAAACACGTCATTGGCCCTCTGGGCTATTCCTGATAACACGTCAAAGACGTCATTGGCCCTGAATGAGTTAATGAAGCTTAAACATTTTCAAATGATAAAAGGTTGTGTGCCCGAGTATCAGCACAGTGTCTGCCTTGGTGTGGCTAGACAACTGGCTACTTTGTGGTTTGACTCAAAAAACCATGAGAAAGAGTGGTACATGGGGACCAAAACGGACCGTATTGACAAAGAGCTCATTGCAATCCAACCCCCAGTCGAGATAACTCGAGTACCTCGATCTCTGGCAGACCGAACATTTTGGAAAGCGTCCGAGTGGAGGTCATTCATCTTATTATATGCTCTCCCTGTTTTGAATGGTATTCTACTGAAGAAATTTTGGAACCACCTTTTTCTGTTAGTTTTTGCCATGCATATTCTTTTGCAGGAAAAGGTTAAACTCTGCGATGTTTACGTAGCTGAAAGAGCTCTCAAAAAGTTTGTAATGCAATTTGAGAAATTGTATGGAACTAGAAACATGCATTCAATGTTCATTTAATGACACACATGGCGGCAAGTGTTAGGAACTGGGGGCCTCTGTGGGCTACATCAACCTTTTCCTTCGAGTCATTTAATGGCACTCTGTTAAGGTTTTTCAATGGAAGCACACATGTTCCTGAGCCAATAGTGAAAAGATTTCTTCGGGGGAGGAGTCTAACACAAAAAGCAGCCAAGTATATCTAGATAGATTTATCTACTAGAAATTCAACCTGCCTAACCGAAAATGTGAGGGTTTTTGGCAATCCCTCTCATGAAATGGCGTCAGTATTGGATAAGATTGCTATTGAAGATTTACTGGGTGTCAGGGTCAGTACATATGCATGTTACAGTCGTTTCATTGTGAAGGGGATACTTTATCATTCGAGCAGTAACAGAGGTCTAAAAAAGAGGAACAACTCTATAGTAGAATTGCAAGATGGAAGATTGTGTAAAATACTGGGCATGGCAGTATTCAGAACTGATAATTCTACTTCGACAAGGCACTGTGTATTGTTAAAGGAACTCATGGATTCTGGTATAAAGTTGTGCAGAGACCGTCAACTGCATATTGCTTCAAATTTTGTGCATGAGGTGTCAGAATCCCTTAATGTCTCCGCAGTGCCTACGGAGATATTGTACAGAAAATGTGTAATGATTCAATTAAGGGACAAAGTATGTTATTCCACTCCCAAATAATGTAGAGAGGGACTAAGTTGAGATAGAACACAGAAAGAGTCAAACTTGAAGCACAGTAACGTATTTCATATTTTCTTGCAGTAAAAGTATTTTGAATGGTAATACTGTCATGGATTCCCTGCAATTAATTGATAAAAAAAATCTCTATAAATAGTGAATTTTTAACTGCTGTAAAATGAAGAAAAATAGATCTATGTATTGCAATATGTATTGAATTGCAAGTACTTGGATGGTGTATTGTAATGTAAAATAAACATTGGCGTTTGCCACCCACATAATACAAGATACAATGTATTCCAAAGAACAGAAATGGTCTGAATTGCCTAGATATGGGCCCTACTGTTATGTTCTGTATTTCCTTGTTGTACTAACAAATATACGTTAATAGTAACTGAAACATTGTACATGAGTATTAGCTTTGGATGGATTCCTGAAAACAAATGATCAATTATACTTTCTTTGTTTGACCATAATAAAGAAAATCCATGGAGTTAGTTCAGTTCCATCACGTTTTATTTATTTATTAGTCCCTCAAACTCAAAATACCATTAATTTTCAAGCTACACTTATTTTTTTATTTAATCGTTCACTTTTCTTGTTACAGATTCTAAATGCATTCAAATAAATGTAAAGCCCATTTAGTTATTTTCATTATTATGCGAACATTTACGGGTGTGGCTCTCAGTCGTGAGTCCTTGAGTGTTCCAGGTTGTTGGGCCTAATGAGACAATATAAACATGACTATAAGTTTCCCGTCTGGTACAGCCAACTCCCATTCCACTTAATATAAATCTACTTGTGTACTTTCGGGCAGTAACATCTAAATACCTATGTTAAATTAAAATACAATCCAAGTAGTTCTAAATAATAGTATACTTATTTACAGCGTATATTAATCATACTTTACTGTTATAACTGCTGAAATACACTACATGAAAGTATATTAAAAGACCATTTTTAAGGTAATTGATAAATTGTACTTGTAAATATACATAGATGTACTTATTTTTTTTAGAATGATGTAAGTATATTTAGTAAAAATCCACTTTTAGTAGACTTTTGTGCAACAACATCTAATACACTTATATTAAATATATTAAAATACAATTCAAGTAGTGGTAGATGGTAAACTTATTTACAGTGTACTTGAATCATCCTTCGTCGTAACAGATAAAATACACAATTTAAAAGTATTTTAAAAGACCTTCATTAGGTAATCGATAAATTGTACTTATTCTAAATCTACTTAGATACAGATTGATTGCAGTATATGTAGTGAAAAGTCTGCTATTAGTAGAATTTTTGGTAGTAACATCTAATATACTTTAATTAAATACACTAAAAAACAATCCAAAGTATGGCATATAGTAGTACACTTGATATATATATTAACACATTGAGTGCCACAGCGCTTCAGTAAAATTGTCTGGAGCCTGTGCCAGGTTCACTTCCATTCAGTTGAAAACAGCTATATAATTTTTTCTATTAGGGCTATATTGACAGGACTGGACTCTACTGAAACATTGGACACTCCTGCTTCTCTCAAAGAAGAAATTTTGTTTCTAGACAGTTCCATTATGAAATGACAGCCTCTGCAGGAAGAGCACTTTCAAGGGTTTTCTGCTGTTTTTTTTTACTTTTCGAGATAAACACACTTTTATGTAAACAAAGGTCACAGAATGAATTCTGCTTCAAGTGTGATAAAATGCTATACCTAAATGAAAGGTTGGAATGTCTACTTTACCTTGGGGGAGAAAATATGTAAAAAGAATGTTTCATTTATTTTTTACAAATATTTGAAAACAGCTTAGTCCAACTTCAAGATGCTCCTTTTTATGGCATCAAGGTGTATGTTGCAGGCCATCTCTCCATAAAGAAACATGATATCAACTTATTTTTTTTTGATGATGAAAGTACACTTCCTAAGCTTTCATTTGGTGTGTAACAATCAAATATTCCACCACAACATTTCATGCAGTGTATTCTTTTCTTCAAAAAAACCTTCAAAGTAGTTTCCAAATAAAACACATTTTTATGCATAGTATTTTCATAATAGCCCACAGAATGAATTCTGCTTAGAGTTGAACAAAATGCAATACCTCAAACGAAAGGTTGGAAACTCAACTCAAGTCAATAACAAAAAGTATGTGAAAAGAATCTTCCATTTATTTTCTACAAATATTTGATTACAGCTTTTTTTTTTTTTTTCAAAAGAACCAACACATTTTATGAAAAAAAGGCATACACATGACTGATGCTATTACTGTGTTACAACTGCTACTATTCTTGTTACAGTAATGACACTGCTATTGGACGGCTTGACAACAGTCAGACAGCAGGCAGTTTGTGTTTGGAGGTAACGTTACTGTAGTCTTGAAGGACTGAATCCCGCTACAGCTTTCTCTCCAGTGTCTCTACTTTTCAACTGTCAAAGCAAATAAACATACTAAAGCTTGATGGACTGCCCACACACTCGTTGACACTAACTAAACTAAACTAAACACTGCATCACTGGCTGAAGCGGGGGTGGGGGGGTGGGGGGTCGGGGAAAGTATCACTGTGAGTGATACTCAAAGTAGCACGGGTACAGGCAGAGAGGTACGTGGTCACAGCCAGGGCAAACGTACTTGGTCTCTTTTCGGAGTCCCTTGGCTGCGCAGTGCGCACATTTTCGATAGATTGTTTTTGTTTTGGTGGCTGGGCCTGCCACTGGCAGTGGCACATGCCCTGCGAAGTCCACATCCAGCCTCGCTGAAGCGGACCTTTTGCGTGGGTGGACTGGTGTTCTTCCTGGAAGAGGAGGTTGGGGAGGGGCCGGAGGAGGAGGGGGATCTGCGGTCCAGGATTTGACCACAGACAGGATGAAGTCTTTCAGGGTTCTGCAGCTGGTCGTTGGGTTGCGTGCCCTGTACACAATGAACGCATTGCTCATTGCGATCTGCATCAGGTACATGACAAACTTAGAGCTCCATTTTGCAGTCTTCCTGATGAAGGGGTAATAGGAGATCTTCTGGTCCAGTCGATCCACACCACTCATGTACTGGTTGTACTCCACCACGCATGCTGGCTTCCTCTGGGGGACTCTCTCACTGTTTCCTTTTTGTCTCACCTCCACAGTTGTCATCTCATCCTGGTGGAACGTAGAAATCATCCGGACGATGCGTTTGTCTCGCCATGCCAGGACCATCACTGTGTCATTGTGACGAGCACGGTGTTCACCTACTGCCAGGTCAGATGTGGTTACCTCGCGGATGGACGGCGGTTCTCCCCTGTTGACACGGAGTGTGCCAGCTGAGTGGATCTGGAGGCCGAGGAGAAGACGACACATTGACTCGCTGTTGTAGAAGTTGTCCATCCACAAGCGATATCCAAAACCCTCAAGGCCGGCAATCAGGAAGCGCACGGTGTCCTGCAGGGTACTGTGAGTTCCACAGTATGGCTTCATGGAGTAGCAGTAACCATTGGCTGAGTCACACAGAATGTAGCTTTTGATACCGTACTTGGTGGGTTTGGCAGGAGAGTAGACGCGGAAACGTAGTCGTCCTCGAAAGTGCATCATCCCTTCATCCACCGAGATGTTTTGTGAAGGCTGGAACATTTCCTTGAATTTGGAGAGGAGCAGATCCAGGATGAGACGAACCTTGTGGAGCCGGTCGCTGCCATCGACCTCCCGATTATCGCTGAAGTGGAGAAACCGCCAAATGAGCTGGAACCTGTTGCGTGGCATTGTGCTCCCGAAGTATGGTGTTTCAAGCGCCACGTCAACAGACCAATACTCTGCCCAACTCGGCTTCTTGACGATCCCAGTGAGGAAAAGCAAACCTAGAAACCGCTTCAGCTCCACCAGGGTCAGCGGTTGCCAGGCGTTTACCCTGGAGTATGGCAGACGCAGCTCATCTATGACAGCAATACACTGTTCCGCGTACTTGTTGGTCTGATCAACAATGAGCAACATGAGCTCGTCACAGAGGAACAGTTCCACAAAGTCGACAGGCTTGTCGGACTGGAGTGATGCTGCCGCACTGGGACCTGGCACTGCGGTGAATGGCAGCGTTTTGGGGCTCCAGTCAGCCATATCCCGCCAGCTCGAAGGATCCAGGGAGGGACGAGACTTGCCTAAAACAAAATGAAATAAAAAGGTTTTTCTTCAGACAATTGTGATATGTAAACAAGCTGTCTTTTTGACAAAATCCAATAATCTTCTCACCTCTTTTGCTTGAAGATGCCGGCAGATGCTCTTCCTCTTCTTCCTCCTCCTCCTCCTCCTCCTCCTCCTCCTCCTCCTCCTCCTCCGACTCTTCTGTATAGTAAAAGTGAGTTTATAAAAATATATTGACATTTCTTGAAGGAAAAAAGTTTGTTTTCAATATCAGATGAATAATTGTAATTCTAAAATGGCCTTCATCTCACCGTCATCACTGGAGGTCAAGCGCGCACGACGTGTGACGCTGGGGGGAGCCCCTTCCTCTTCATCGTCATCTTCCTCCGAGCTGTGCTCCAACTCTGAAATTGAATATTTTACATGGTATTATTAGTATGCTAACTAATTGCAGGATCGTTATTCTTACCAAGCTTGGTGTTGACGAAAATAAATTGATGAATAATAAAAGGTGTGTGGGTGTGTGTTTATTTTATTTTTTACATTTCTACCTCCATTGTTTTTTTTACTTGCTGGCCAGTGATGCCTGTTCCTATGTATATACACTGTAAGTCACTTTTATGAATACTTTTTGCACTCATGATTATTATTATTATTATTTTTCTCCTGCTTCTTTTTATTATTAGACATTACATTACATTACATTACGGCATTTGGCAGACGCTTTTATTCAAATCGACTTACAATATCAGAACTTACAATATCACATTTTTGTCAACAATCGAGAAGTCATCTATGCATACAATCGTCTGGCATTTACAGCTTTAGTAGTAATAGTTTCCTGTAAAGGATCAATAAAGTAGGCTATCTATGTAGGTTCTAACCTCTGGAAGCCGCCTCGTCCAAGAAGGTTCGCCTCTTAGGTCCAGGGCCAGGGGGCTGCCATTCCTCATCTCTGGCGTCGTCAGGAGATGATGAAGCGGTCTCCTCCGGCTCATCGGTGTCGGTTTCCGGGAGATCTCTCTCCCGAACAGCACGACTGAGAGCCTGTTGCAGTGTGAGCTGCCCAGGCCCTGGGCGCGGCCCACCACGTTTACGCTTGGCCTTGGGCATGACAGCTAAACTAACTAACGCTAGTCTAACTGTACACTAACGCTAATCTAAGACTAACGCTAGTCTGACGCTAGTCTAACACTAACGCTAGTCTAACAAAACAGACACACAAGACAGACAGACAGACAGAGACACACAGACACTTTTTTTTGTTTTTTTTTACACAGATCCTATCTACCCTGACTGCTAAATGCTAAATGCTAAATCTAACACAGGCACACTCGCTAGCACACACTCACACACACCCGACACAACCCACCCACGCACTCACCTCACACCAAGCACTCGAATCCACTCACTACACAATCTCACAAACTAATCTACTAATCGCTATGTTACTAAATTCTACTAAATGCTACTAAATGCTATAAATCTATTCTCTGCTACTGATACTGCTATTGCTACTGCTACTAACCACTCCTACTCTACAAGGAGGCTCTGAGCGCCGCAAGGTTTTAACGTGGCTGCACTGCGCAGCTGCGATGTGATTTTTAAGGTGGCGCCGTGTGATCCCTTGAAGGGATTCATGCTCACTGGCTAGGTACGACCTTAAACAGTAGAATTATGGAATAATATGAATTATGATTTTAGGACGTCCACAGACGTCCTTGGCACTGAACGTTACTTTTTTTTAGGACGTCCACAGACGTCCTTGGCACTCAATGTGTTAAATATACAGTTCATTTGATTTAATCTTTGTGGTCAGAAGAGTTAAAATACACTCTAAAATATATTAGTAGAGCATTTTTAAGGGAATCGATAAATAGGCTTACAGTATATTAAATATACTTTACTCTACTTATTTGTAGATTAATTGAAGTACACTTACTAGAAATGTAATTATAGTACATCTTCTGGAAGTAATCAATAATATACTTGAATTAAATATATTAAAATACAGTTTAAGTTGTGGTTAATAATAGTATACTTAGTGACAGTGTACTTGAATCATAATTTGCTGTTATAACAGATACAATGTACTTTATAAAAGTATATTAAAAAGCTATTTTAAGGTAATCGATAAATTCTACTAATTTTAAATGTACTTAAATCTACTTTTAGGTAGATTGATTTAACTATACTTATTAAACATCATTTTCTAGTAGACTTTCTGTCAGCAACATCTAATATACTTAAATTAAATACATTAAAAATATAATTCAAGTTGTGGTTGATACTATTATACTTATATGTAGTGTATTTTAATTATACTTTCCTGTTAGAACAGATAAACTACATTTAAAAAAAGTGTAATGATAATCCAATTTTAAGGTAATCCCTAAATGCACTTATTTTTGATACACTTAAATCCACTTTAATTGTACTTGTATTTAGATTGTTTGAAGCGTACTTTAAAGAAATCTACTTTTAGCATATACTTTGCGGAAGCAACATTTAGCAAATTGTAAATAAATACATAGAAATACAATTAAAGTTGAGATGGATATTAGTATACTCTTTTATAGTATATTAATTATATACTTTTTTGTTAGAACAAATAAAATACACTTTATCTAAGTGTATTAAAAATCTTTTTTTTTTTTAGGTAATCCACAAATTGTTCTTATTTTAAATACATTAAAATCTACTTAAGTCATACTTATACTTAGATTGATTGAAGTATACTAAAACCAAACAGACTTTCAGTATAGTTTCTGGGGTTGATCATTATTATACTTAAAAATAATATATTCAATTACAATTTAAGTTATATTGCATATCAGTGTACTTGTTTTGAATACACTCAAGTACAACTTTAAAAAAAGGTACTTATAGTACATTATAACACAAAATTAGTAGACTTTTCCTGTGCTGAAATCTAGTACAAAAGGTACTAATGTACTTTGGACGTACTTACTACTAATTGAGTATACATTAAATACATTTAAGTATACTTATTTTTTACCTGGGCACCGACATGTGGACAGAAGATTTCCACAAGTCAAGCTACATGGCGATCACTTGCCATTTCGTGACAGAGTCATTCAAACTGGTCAGCAAAGTGTTAACAGCAGAATTTCCACCTGAAGAGATTAAAAGTGGCGATAACATTAGGAGAGAAATAATCCGACTGCTAATCACAGAATATGGGCTAGACATCAGTGCGCTCAACAAGGTGGTGTGGGTGACGGATCAGGGCTCTAACATCAAAAAAGCCCTCAGCCCATACAGACGCCTTGACTGCCAGGATCATATCTACAACACGGTGCTGCGTCATGCGCTCGACCCCACAAAGCTGGCACAGGACGCACCAGAGGTTGCAGACACTCTGCTAGCTGCCAAGTCACTGGTGAAGTATGTGAAGAAGACTGGCATGGCTGCTACACTGTCCAAAACAGTGTTGCAAATGGGAGACACACGCTTCAGCACCGTCTATCTCACGTTAAAGTCTGTGCGTGAGGTGTATGATGAGCTGCGTGTCAAGCTGGAAGCCCGTGGAGAAACTGATCGGATTGATGACATCTCCCGAGATGTGGTCACTTTTCTTGTTGATTTTCTGCAACCCTTCTATGATGCCCAGCGTGAACTTGAAGGAGACCAGTACACGACGCTAAACCTTGTGTTCCTCTGGGCCGAGCGGCTGAAGCGTCACTGTATGAGAACAGCAACCGACACTCCTTACCAGGCTATCATCCGTGCGAGGCATCTCAAATGGATTAAAGAAAAGGTTGAGATAAAGATCCAGCACAAAATCGCCACGTTTCTTTGGCCAAAATACAGCCAGCTCAGGATGTTAACTGGTTCTGAGAGAGATGCGCTACACCTGGAGGTCCGGAGTCAGCTGCGTGACATCACCGCCACCGAACCAGGTGCAAATGCTGCAGCCACAGATGACAGGCTGGGGCCCAGTGCACCCAAGAGAGCTGCATTGGACTTTGGAGACTGGGATAATCTCCCAGCGGATGATCATGTCGATGAAGTTGAACTTTATTCAACACAGAATCATGTCATGCAGAACGAGAGGGATCTTGGGTGGGGTTGGGTGAAAATAAATTTTCGATTTTGCCGTGCTTTTTATTTGTGGTTTTTGCACCAAGTGAAAAGTTTTCTGGTCACTCAAGATGCAGTAGGTCACGGGTTGGCTCGGTTCCATCCATAAAACGCATAACTTATATAAGCATGTTTCTAAATGTCTATGGACAAATGAATGGGAAACTCACTTCAAGATGATGGCAGCTCTATAGCACCTTGCACACAAAGAGAATCACAAGATTTTCAAACTTGTTGTCAATGATCCGATACAGACTGCGAGGCCTCCAGAAAAACCCTGAGAGCCTCTGCATCCGCCCTCTCCTCCAGCTGTGCCTGCTCCCAGGTCACCAGGGCCGGGTCGGCACCGTGGTACAGGAACCGCTGGACGAAGGCCGCGCTGCACCTGTGATGCAGCACCACCTCAAGCCACGTCACGGGTCAGAACGCAGACGGGCTGGAGCAGCAGGCGGAAGCAGTCCGGGTGGTGGCGGGCGGCGCTGATGTAGAGAGGAGATTTGTAGAGGGCGTGTGATCACTGTCTATGTGAACAGGAACAGCAGCACGGAACCTGATGAGTTCCTGCAGTATCTCCAGCCTACCCGCCCAGACTGCACTGTAGAATGGGCTGTATACACACACACGCCTACCCGCCCAGACTGCACTGTAGAATGGGCTGTACACACACACACACACACACACACACAGGAACTAAAAATACATTATAAGGAATAAGGATGGGTGTTTCACATTACCTTGTATCTAGTTTTGAGGTTTTCCCACTTTTTCCCTGCTTGTTGGGGTGTCACAATTCCCTCCAAGCCAGCCTCTTTGATGAATTGGCTGTGTAATAAAAAAAATAAATGATGGTTATGACTGAATGGTGAAAAATATGTATTAGGTCATACATTGCCATCTAATAGACCCGTTTATGAAATGTTCATATTCAAAAAAGAATGCTTGGTCACTAGGGCAACAGTTGCCGTTGTAATCGAGAATTATGTTATGAATATGAACAGTTCACAGCCCAAATTACTCACTCCCATAGTTTCTTTGGAGCCTGCTTGCTTTTGAGGAACTTATCTTCATTGCTGGCCCTGAAATGAATCAGGGCCCATGTTTTATCTAGTCGCCCTGAAATGGAACAGGGAAAACAGTAATTAGTTTCTTTCATTTTTGTGGGTTACCTGTCAGATATTGGTTTTATTTTCATGCAAAGTATTATCACAATGATTACTGTCACCACAACATCCAGCAGAGCCAGTGTGACCGTGTTATCTGGTGACTTTCAACCACGTTAACGTTTCACTCTTTGGGTTAGAAGTTGATATTCAACCAAATAACCTGGAACACAACTACCAAAGTAACTTATTCAGCTGAACGTTAAACCGAAACACCAGCTTTAACCTGCAGCTGCGGCTACAGGAGATGACACCGTCCGGTCATCTTACAAAAATGTCGGTGCAAACATTTCACCTATATTGATAAAACGTAACAACATTACCACTGAGAAATGGTTTGTCTGCACCGCGACGGATAACGTTACTGACTATCGATCGTTCTTTCCGCCTTCCGCCATCTTGCTTTGAATGAATCGGACGGACTCGGCAGCGTTCGGCTGGGCTCGGCCGGTGACGCGCAAAGGATTGTGGGATAGCACTCACCGCCAAGTGTGGTGCTGGAGAATCTCAAAAGTAAGGGAGATACAGCCCTTAAACTTCACCCTTAACTCAACACTCTGAGAATCGGGACAGCACTAGCACTTGGCGGGAGCGCGCATTTTTGAGACTGAGGGTTAAGATTGAGGGTTAAATAGCTATTGGGATTGGCCCTTAGTCTCCCCAGTCTAAAAACTCTTATTGAAGATTCAAGAAATCCTGTTCAGTTCTGCCTTCCTGTTCTAAACCTGTTCCTGTCTCTCTGCTTCAGATCAACAACGACTCCAGCCTGCTTCTCTGCCAGCCAGCCTACCTGCCAGCTCCATCTGCCTTCTGCCACATGCCACTCCAGAACTTTCATTAAATACCCTGTTACGACCCGGCCTAGGGGAACCGGACCATACCATGAAATGAGCCCATCCTCCCCAGATCTCAAAATTAGCCACAAAAACAAGTTGGTTGGATATGAAAAGTAACAATTAATTTATTGACAAACAATTAATCAAAACAGAGGGTTGCAAATGACAAGATCAAAATAATCTAAAACTGGAGGTTGGCTTTGGAGTAGGCCAAAGCCCAAAAAGTACTACCTAAAGGATTAAAGCTTACCTAACAAAATAAGAAGAAGAAACCAAAATACATCATCTTACCTCCCTAACTACGAAAACAGGAGAAAAAGGGGGTTAAACATAAAGGGCAGCCTACTCCTACAGCTCCAGTAAATAATGTCCTAAAGCTCCATTGTGGCTCCATTGTGGCTGGTTGAGGTCTGGGAAGTCTGGGTTGTGGCCCTGCGCGCACCAGCCTCTGGTTGTCGGGTCTCTTATTAAGGCTGGGCCTTCCCACCTCCAACCAATCACTGCTCCTGATTTCACAGACACTCACACATACACACCTGGAACCCATGCACACAATCACTCAGACAATCAGGGGAGGGAAACACAAGCAATTAATGAAAAATCAACCTAACATAAATCCAAAATACGACCACAGTCTTAACACCTCCTTTCCCCCAAGAATTAAGCATCCCCCTAAGATGCTTAATTCATGCAAAAGAGCGGAACAGTGCATCGGCTATAACATTCTCTGTACCCTTCTTATGGAAGATTTCCACATTAAAGTCCTGAAGGATAATGGACCATCGCATCAGCCTCTGGTTGGAATTACGCATCTGCGCCAGGAACACTAGTGGATTATGGTCTGTATAGACCTGCACCGTCTGTGCGCTAGATCCCACATACACCTCGAAATTCTGCAGGGCGAGCAGCATAGCAAGAGCTTCCTTTTCAATTGTACTATAGTTTAATTGGTGTGTATTACACTTTTTAGAAAAGTAGCATACGGGATGGTCAATAGACTGCTCGTCTTCTTGCAGAAGGACGGCACCAGCGCCGCACGCACTCCCGTCAACTTCCAACTTAAAGCAGCGCGTAAAGTTGGGTGCGGCGAGTACAGGCGCACTGCACAACAAGGATTTAGTCGCATCAAAAGCAGCTTGACAAGCGGGATCCCAGGTGAAGCGTTTCAAAGGGCTGGACAGTCCTGTGAGGGGAGACACAACGTCAGAAAAGTTTTTGCAGAAGCCACGATAGTATCCACACATTCCCAGGAAGCTGCGTAAGGCTTTCCTGGACTGTGGAACCGGAAAATCAATGACAGCCCGAATTTTGGCTGCTATGGGACGCACCTTTCCCTGTCCCACCTCCTTACCCAAATAGGTCACGGTGCCTTTTCCAAACTCGCACTTTGCAAGATTTAGAGTGAGGGAAGCCTCACGGAGTCAACTAAAGACCAAGTGGACGAATAAGCAACTACGTCATCAAGATGTGCTACACAATTTTTCACTCCAGCCAGTACCTGATGCATAAGGCGCTGGAACGCGGCGGGAGCGTTGCGCAGGCCAAATGGCATGACTGTATATTGGAGGAAATTATCAGGGGTTACAAAAGCTGATACCTCCGAGGCCCGTGGGGTTAAAGGAACCTGCCAATATCCCTTCAACAGGTCCAGCTTGGTGACGTATTTAGCAGAACCCACTCTATCTATACAGTCCTCCATCCTAGGGAGAGGAAACGAGTCAGATTTAGTGACAGAGTTAACCTTCCTGTAATCATTACAAAAGCGAGCAGTGTTATCAGGTTTTGGAACCAACACACAGGGGGAGCTCCAGGCGCTAGTGCTGGGAATAGCCAAACCGTGCTCAATAAGGTAATTTACCTCCTGTTGCATTAGGGACCTTTTTGTTGGATTAACCCGATCGATATGCATGTTGCTTTATGGGGGAATGGCCCTGCACATCAATGTCATGGAACAGAACAGAGGTTTGGCGAAGATGATCAGAGAAAAGTAACAAGTTATCTTCAATTAATCGGACAATGTCTGTGCGTGCAGTTCCAGACAAATGAGACAAAAACGACTCCAAATTACGCAGTACCTCTGAATTTCCCAAACGAGCTGCTGGCAAACAACCACTTTTCTCTGATATCCCGTCTTCAGAAAGATGATACGGAGGGGGAGCAGCACACATGATGGCCACCGGCACAGCCAGGGGTGACGGAGCGCCCGCCCTGGAAAGATAGCGTTTAAGCATATTTACATGACATATTCTAGTTTTTCTCTTCCTGTCTGGCGTCTGAACGACATAATCTGTGTCACTAACCTTTCTTTCCACCACATATGGACCTGAGAAACGTGACTGCAGGCTGGATCCTGGCAAAGGAAGCAACACCAAAACCTTTTCGCCTGGCTGAAATACTCTGAACACAGATTTTTTGTCATACCGACATTTCACTTTAGTTTGAGCTTGTGCCAAATTTTCAAGGGCTAACTGACACACCTTGTGGAGACGCTCGCGGAAAGCGCTCACATAATCCAGCACATTATGCTCAATTTTGGGTGTGTCTGACAACCACTTCTCTTTAAGAAGCCGAAGAGGACCACGCACTGTATGGCCAAACACCAAATAACATGGGCTGAAACCCAAGGATTCCTGGGGAGTTTCTCGGATGGCAAACAGTAACAGAGGGAGACCCTCATCCCAGTCCCTGCTAGACTCAAGACAGAATTTTCTCATCATGGATTTAAGTGTCTGGTGAAACCTTTCCAGGGCACCTTGGGACTCAGGATGGTAAGGACTTGACCTTTTGTGTTCAATTTTAAGCTCTCTCATCACCTGTGCAAATACCTTAGACATAAAATTTGTGCCTTGGTCCGTTTGTACAGTTTTGGGTAAACCAAAAGTAGAAAAAAAACTTAGTGAGGGCCTTCACTAAGGTTTAGCTTTTATTGTGCGTAATGGGATCGCCTCTGGGTACCTCGTTGCAGCGCACATCACAGTGAGGATGTACTGATTAGAGAGCTGCAAACCCGAGGGTACCCTCCGGCCGACCAAAATGGGCCGAGGCCGGGCTTGTTTTTTATTTATTTTTAATTAATAGGTCCGGGCAGGGCCGGGGTCGGGCCGTTTCAATAATTCAATTAAATAATGTTGTATTAGCGTACTCGCTTGATTTGACACAGCAGAGCACAGTCAGACAAAGAGGAGGAGTGCACAGACACTCCCCCAGCCACACAGTCACACACAGACCCTCACGTGATGTTAGTAGCTGTAGACAGCTCCCGAAGAGAGATAGAGAGAAAAAAACAAGCCGTTTGTGCCGTGTCCATCCATGTACAGCGAGCGGACAGCTCCCGAACAGAGAGAGAGAGAGTCAAATAGAGAGACAGACAGAGACAGGCTGCGCAGGACGGCCGCGCGGCGACGCAGCACGTGGAACAGAGAGGGAGAGAGATGTGTCATTATATCGTAATATTGGCTTCGGGCCTCGCAACGGGCTCGGGCCAATTAATTTTATAACTCCTCTGGGCCGGACTGGGCACGGGTCTGCATGTCACGGGCCGGGGAGGGCTCGGGCCGAAATTTCAGGCCCGCGCAGCTCTCTAGTACTGATGCCCAGATTTGGTTTGTGGCAGTGGACCCACACAGTCTACCATTACTCTCTCAAACGGCTCTCCCAGCACTGGAATTGGATGCAGCGGAGCTGGTGGAACAGGTTGATTGGGCTTTCCCACAATTTGACAAGTGTGACAGGTGTGACAATACTTGGCTACTTCAGTTTTTAAACCGGGCCAAAAGAAATTACGCAGCACATGGAGATATGTTTTTTTTACACCAAGATGACCAGCTAAACATGAATCATGGGCTAGACTAAGTACTTGGAGTCGGTAGGCTTTTGGCACCACCACTTGATTTACAATGTTCAACTCAACGGGGCTCCACCTTCTCATCAAAACCCCATTGTCTAAAAAGAAAACAGGTGGCGGATCTCCCCCGGCAGCTATAGCAGAAGACAAACATACGGTTAACGACGGATCACTTTGTTGAGCCTTTATCAACATTTCTCGAGTCACATTTAAACTCAGCTCTGTCTCTACAGAGAACAGATCAGCCTCATTCACTGAGTTTAACACATTATCAAAAGTGGAGGAAACACAACGAGAGGCCTCACTTTCATCTAAATTGGAAATGACTCAGACAGATCCACGACTTCACCCATCCTACGAGCCTGCGCGCGCGTAATTGCGCACGCAGGGAACACATTCGGCTCAAATGAGGCGGCAGCCGCAGGGGCACACATAGGCACACACCAGGCACGTGCACACATGAAAGGGGGCTTGAGCCCCTGCCTTTTTTTCAGTCTGTAAAAAGTGCCCTTTTTTTTTTTTTTTTTTTTATTATAATACTTTTTTCATTTTCATTCCAACAACACATGAACAAAACAAACAGCTCAGACACATTAAAAAATAAAATAAAAAGTGCCCTTTCCTGACCATGAATGCATTTCTAATGGTGCTTTGTATGGAAATTGCCCTTTCCATGCCGTAACTGAAGGCAGCATTCAAAGAGAAATGCCTTTTCCGAGCTCTCTTGGCCTTGAATGCACCATTTGTAATAGGCCTCTGCATGGAGCAGTGTTTTTCTAAACTGCCCCTGAAGGCACCAACCCAAAAATGAACCCAAAAATGAATGAATAAATAAATACATAAATAAATAAACCACCCAATAAATAAATAACCAAAATATAGGGAACAAATGCAGAATTGTTGCTCTTGAAAATATTTTTTACTTTACACTATTGGAAAGGGATGTTGTGTTGTTGAATCCGCAAAAAATAAAAATAAATCTAATACACCTTATCTAAATCTTCTGTCTTGCTTTTTAGAATTATGATTAAAATGCATGGTATATTACAAGCCTCACTCAGTATCGTTCAATGTTTCTGCCTGTGTTGCTATCTGTTGTAGTACAACAACCTAAAGGGAGAAAAGGAGCAAATACATATTGATGCTTAAATGATTTCACAACAGTATTGCAACAGCATGCAACTTTTATATACTTATATTATTCAGTTATGGAGTTATTTTTCCGTGACAAGTCTCATCCTAAAATGAGATATTCCTCTAAATCTGGTTAACACATTCACTGCCAGCTGTTTTTTTTTTTTTACTGTAGGTAGCTTCTGCCAGAGGGTTTTTTTGAGGATTCTGGCTCATCTTTCAAGACCTGAGGATTCTTTTCTGCTAAGATTTTGTGAACACAAAATATCTAAAAAGAACTAATAGTATGTGTGCTTTCTCTGTCTAAAAGAGTTAGTTTGTAGAGTTAGTAGTTATGTAGGCATTAGCACTTGAATACAGCATGGTTTCAGCGTCTGAAAATTTATTCTGAGATAAACGGCTTTTTGTGAAATTCGATAGAACAGTCACTTTAACCATTCATTTTTGGCAGACATCTAAACAATAGTTTTGAACAGTAATTTCCTCCATAACAGCAGGAAACACCCCTCTCCTTCAAACTCCTCCCTCTGTGTGTGTTCTTCTTGGCTGCAGCGGGCGTGTCACAAGCTCGTTTCTGTTGCTGCTGTAACCTCGCGTCACCAGGCTCACTGCTTTGCTGCTGCTGTGCCTGTCTGCTGGCGGCCGCTGGGCAAGTCTGGATGGGCTCGCTGTTTCTTGGAGTTTCGGTTGAGAGCTTTGATGAAGCTTTTGCGATTCTGGTCTTATTTATGCTGCGTGTTTCAAAGTGTGTTCCACCCGTAATCTATTATGCAAATTTGCAATCCCTCACCACCAGCAATCAGCGCGAAAACGAAAGCGTTTTCGCCAATCCATTCTACAGTATGAGAATGGTTTCATCGCGCGTTCCCCTGCAGTTTTGGCTCTGCTTTTTCTAGTCTGGGAGAGCACTGTCGCCACTTAGTGGGTCGGTGGAATGGGTTGTACACGTTCGGTGGCTCCAATATTTATATAAGAGATGTAAAAGGGTTAGATGCACATCCCACGGTCAAATTTTTTTTTTAATTTTTTTGACGTATTAACACATCATTGGCAGTCAACCGTTGGATTTTTTTTGACGTATTAACACGTCATTGGCAGTGAACGTGTTAAAATCGGAATATTTAAAATGAGTTATACCCCTAAATTCGCCTTCAAATTGCCTCAAATTTCCGCCGCCGCCCTCCGGACGGCGGCTGTAGTGCCCTTTTATGAATTTGAGCCCCTGACCCGCTAATGTTCTGTGCACGTCCCTGGCACACACACAGGCACAGCAACAACTTCGGGTGAAGCAAACACTTTTCCTCCAGCTAAATCATTACCCAAAATGAACGATACACCACTAATAGGTAGCCGAGGGCGCACGGCTATTTTCACATTTCCTGTCACAAGAGGCGAACACAAATGCACCATATGCAATAGCGCTCGAAGCACACTCATCTTAATGCCCCACACTAGTATATCTGAATTACACGAGGTCTCGTTCGAAAGTGGCAGGACGCTCTCCAACATAAACGAATGGTAAGCAGCTGTATCTCTAAGAATGGTTACCGGGACTTTGTCTTTTTCCTCGCCTGTCAAGGAAACAAAGCCATGCGTAACGAACGGCTGGAAACGGGGATCCACGTCTCCCTCACACAGAGGGTGAGGGTCAGAGAGAGACGCAGGCGGGGATGCAGTTTTTATCAAACCCACACCTGCAGGAGGTTTACCGTGTCTACGTTGCTTTCTCTTGAGAGAAGGGCAGTTACCGATCAGATGACCGTGCTTGCGACAAAAAAAGCACTCGCGGCTCTCACCAAATGCCGGTGATGTGCGGTTACGCACAAAAGTTGGTGATCTATTACGCACAGGCATAAAATCCTGGCCACGCGAGACTGGCAGTGCAAACTTATGAGTTAAAATTAACTCATCTGCCAGCACGGCGGCTTTAGTCACGGAGGAAACCTTTTGCTCATTTAAGTAGACAACGATACGGTCGGGAAGACACTTTTTGAACTCCTCCAACAAGACTAACTCTCTCATCTCCTCCACAGATTTAACGCTACACGATTGGCACCATTTATCAAACAACACACTCTTCTCGCGCGCAAATTCAACATAAGGACTGATTGGCAGTTTTCGCACTATCTCTAAATCGTTGTCTGTAGGCTTCAGGCACAAGCTCATAAGCCTGTAAAAGAGTTTTTTTCAACAGCTGATAATCCATACTTTGTTCAATGGACAAACCTCCTGTGCTTTCCCAACAAGTTTGCACTGTAGTAAAAGTGACCAGAACTCCGTGGGCCATTTTAATGTAGTGGCTATGCGCTCAAAAGCGCTGAAATGAGAGTCCACCTCAGACTCACGAAACTGTGGGACTAAACCAATGTGCTTACTCAGATCAAAGGCCGGGACAGAGCTGCTTGTGCCTTGTTGGAGTAATTGGACGGGGGTGGAGAGCACAGGTGCTCCCCGTTCCAACTCAAGAGCTCTGACGCGGAGATGCATGGCCTGCACCTCTAGCTCTCTGTTTTTTCTCTCTGCCTCCTTTACCTGGAGGGTCATTTGGAGCTCCTCAAAACCCCCAGCAAGTTCACGGGCAGGACCGGACCCCACACCAACGAACCCGCCAGCAGCTCCCGCCACTTTCGCGTCCGCCCCTGCTGTATCAGATCCGCGATCCCCCTCACCTGCCACCAATGAGGGAGACTGAGGCAGCACACCTTTCTCCACCAGCACATCACACAGCTTCTTTTTCACGTCTGCCTTCCGGGCACTGTAAAGCACATCAATTTTAAAATGGGTTGCCACAGCCAACAAGTCACTTTTCCTACATTTATCAATTATGTCCCACGAAGGACTCTCCACAAATTCATCCACTATCTCCATTTGAAAAAAGAAAAGCCTACACAATACAAAAACTGCCAAACAGAATTATAAAAACTACTTACCATGACGCGAGAACAAACAAATGGACGAGCCCCCAAGTTCATGTTACGACCCGGCCTAGGGGAACCGGACCATACCATGAAATGAGCCCATCCTCCCCAGATCTCAAAATTTGCCACAAAAACAAGTTGGTTGGATATGAAAAGTAACAATTAATTTATTGACAAACAATTAATCAAAACAGAGGGTTGCAAATGACAAGATCAAAATAATCTAAAACTGGAGGTTGGCTTTGGAGTAGGCCAAAGCCCAAAAAGTACTACCTAAAGGATTAAAGCTTACCTAACAAAATAAGAAGAAGAAACCAAAATACATCATCTTACCTCCCTAACTACGAAAACATGAGAAAAAGGGGGTTAAACATAAAGGGCAGCCTACTCCTACACCTCCAGTAAATAATGTCCTAAAGCTCCATTGTGGCTGGTTGAGGTCTGGGAAGTCTGGGTTGTGGCCCTGCGCGCACCAGCCTCTGGTTGTCGGGTCTCTTATTAACTCATTGAGTGCCAGCCACTTTTGGAGAACGGACGCTCCCAGTGCCAGAGTTTCAGAGCGTTTTCAGTGTTTCTCGAGGCCCACAGAATATTGTGTGATATTACTATGTAAACACTGAACACGCACAAAGAACGGTGAGACTCTCTTCTATCATCTGCAAAAAAAGTTTATTGATCCCATTTTCCGTTCTTTAGTTATGAGCCGGAGAAGATAGCTTGATTTAACCAAAAACAGCAATTTTTTTCTAGAAGCTGAGATAATGAGCCTTTTGTGAAATTAAACATTTCAAGCACATCACTGACTCTGAATCTAATATTTTCTAATGTAGTCACACCTCAAAAATAATTTCCTTCAATAAAACAGTGGCCAGGGAATTTTGTTTGGCAGAATAATATTTTTTAGCTGCAACCAGCAGCGCTGGCCCCTGCGTGCGCTGCTGGTTGCAGCTTCTTGCTGGTCTTGATTTGCTGCTGGTGGGCATCGGATATTCTGGCTAGCGTTTGCCAATCCTGTCCTGCTGTCTGGGTCTGTCTGGGTGTTGTGTGCTGCTCTGCGTGCCGTGCCCCCCCCGCCTCAACTGCACACTCCTCCTCCGTATGGGAGTGTCTCTGGTGGCTCTCTGCTGAGTTTGCTGTGCACAGTGAAGGGTGCGCGACATCCAGCTTTTTTACAGCGTTCCGCGTGTGTTTGTCACCGGCAACCATGCTTCCAGTTGAGAATAATAACTCCACGGCTGATCATGCGGATGTGCTGTCGCAACGGAAACGGAGCAGCTTAATTGTGGGAGCAGATTGGCTGCTGCAGGCACAGCTACAGTAACGTTATGCTTCATGCATATCGATGCATACGGATGCGATGCGATTTCCGTTTCCCCAACGACTTCTTCTTTGTTTTTTCCTTGCCTTTCTGTTATCTGGAGAGCACTGTCGCCACCTAAGGGTTCTGTAAAATAGGTTAGACACATTCAATAGCTCCCATATTGTTAGAGGCGATGTAAGAGGCTTAGATCGACATCCCCCCGTCAAAAAACGCAATTGACGACTTTAGTCGTCTTTGGCACTCTACGTCACTATTTGAATTGACGACTAAAGTCGTCATTGGCACTCAATGAGTTAAGGCTGGGCCTTCCCACCTCCAACCAATCACTGCTCCTGATTTCACAGACACTCACACATACACACCTGGAACCCATGCACATAATCACTCAGACAATCAGGGGAGGGAAACACAAGCAATTAATGAAAAATCTACCTAACATAAATCCAAAATACGACCGCAGTCGTAACAACCCTGTTACCTTGCAATTCCTCAGCCTCTGCTTATGCATTTGTCCGCTCACCCTGGCTTAACAAGATGGCAACTGCAATAATCATTACTAAGACTGATCCTGAACTATCAAGGTAAATGTTCAATGGTTCAAAACCATCAAAAAGCTAATAAAAACATTGAACAAAACCATGCACTTTTTTTAGGACTATGTTTACTGTTTTTTCCAACAGAACATTCACAAAGAAATGACAACAAAATCCTCCCTCTGATCCCAAATTTAAGAAAATAACTGGAGAGAAAATAATAAATATACACAATAAATAATAAATCAAACTAGATGGTCTACATTTCCTAACGAAAATGTAATTGTGCTTGCTGTCCTCGCCATGCACCGCCTGGCTTCCAAAGTCCCTGCCCATGGACCTAGGGGGACTAAGTAGTTATGGGGGTGCCTATGTGAGTAAAAGGACTTTGGAGTAGAAGTACTTGGTAGGTGGGGAAGTCAGACTGGTTGTAGCCTACTAGAGAGACACAAAAGGCTAGCCCAATCTCTGCAATCTAAAACTACATTACCTGCAAACTACAGCATCAATAATTACCATGTATTGTAAATGTCTCCAACTGTCTCAAGGAAAATAGGACATGATAACCTCCAGAGAAGTAGTATTCCTTGTAGTGTCATTCATGTTTATGGTTGCGACAACAACTGTTTACAAAACTAGCAGGCTTACCAGAGGTGCAAACACACAAGTGAAAAGCTATCAATGGCTGCATCTAATCAGCCAGTAACTAATGTAGGCTATGTTCCATTATGTTAGTGTAAGAAGTCAAATGTACTGATAATAGTCCCTGGTCACCAAAGTAATGTTACCCTTTTAGTTTTGTTACAGAGTTGCTGATCGGTTGTCATGTGTCCAGTCAGCCAGAGAAGCTGCTTGGGTAGCATGCTAACTAACGCCTAACGCAGTGGTTCTCAACTGGTGTAGCCTCAGGACCCACTATTTTCCTTGTCATGAAGTCGCCACCCAAATTTCAGATTTTTTTTTAAACCACTCAAATTTATTGCACAAAAAATAGCGCATTTATTTAATACACAATGCCTTCATGCACTGTCAAATGAACAAAAAAGTGCAACAGAAGTGCAACTACGGCTAAAAACCAATTGAAATAAGGCAGACTTGAATTACAGGCCTATATGTTTTAAAATTTAAACAAGTCAAACTGGTCATGGTCAGAAAGTCTTATTTGAACTGTATGAAATATGAAATAAAAGGCAGACTTTTCTTGAATCACACGCAGGCTATATGCTTTTTAGTTAAACTGGTCATAACTTTTAATTAAACTGGGGCCATGCTAATCCAGTTTCAATCATCTGAATTGAACTAAAATTAAATATGAAATGAAAAGGCAGACTTCTCTTCAATTACAGGCAGAGCATATGCTTCAGCTTGTTAAACAAGTGAAACTGGTCAGGCTAATCCAGTTTCAATAATCTGAAAAAAAAAAAAAAAAAAAAAAAAAAAAGTACTGTACTGTAAATGTCCGCGACCCAATCAAAACGGCCCCGCGACGCTACCCAACAGTTGAGAAACGCTGGCCTAACACTAGCATTAGCTCAATTAGCTTGTTGCAACTAGTCCCAAACATTGATGAACAGTGTGTCCTAACGCCAGGGGGACAAGGTGTTTGTTTTGGCTGGCTGAGGTTAGCCTATAAGGCACAGTTGTTGTGGCTAACAGCCTCCATTCACACTAGGCTATTCACACTAGGCTATCTCTTCCATTATGTTTTCAAACCCAGCTGGCTGTATAAAATGAACAACCACAAAGTGGTGACACTTACCCATGGGTTCCGTTCATTGTTTTCTGGACATGTTTCCATGCTATAGTAACACAGCAGCTAACAGAACAGACAGGCCTCCCATGCCATACATGAACACAACAGGTTTCCTGCAGGAAGCTGTCAGGGCTGTGAGGGGGCGGGCTCTGGTCGGCCCTGTGAATTTTTTTATTGGTTGGCGACAAGTGACCTAGAAAATCCAAGGAACTCTGATTCACTCTGATTTGCCCTCTCCTGGGCCTCCCACTTGCACCAGGGAAGGAGAGGAATGACTGTAGTAAGTGATGTCATACTTTTACAGATGGAGGAATGACTGTAGTAAGTTATTTCATACTTTTTTTGTCTACATCATTCTCTCTACCCAAGATGCAACACTGCTGCTCAGAGTTGTTCTTAAGCTCTATTTATCTGGTCAAATCTCACCGGATTCCTGTTTCCAGTACACTTTTAGCATTTGGTTTTTAACAGAGAAGAGTTGGAGCTGCTGAAAACATACAGTATGCAAATGAGAGTGAGACCATGAGTGATATACCCACTGTGATACAAGCATAGGTGTGTCTGTTGTCTCTATAATAGCGTGCGTGCGACAAGTGACAAGTGACAAGTGTCAAGTGTCATACAAGAAGGAAGGCTGGCCATAATGACAATGAATCCGCACTTCCTGCCGCCCTTCAAAATAAAACAATTGAGAAGGGACAGGCACTGAATGCTGCTATAGCGCCCCCTAAAGGCTAAATGACAAAATACTTCTGATATAGGCTCAGAGTACATCCCTCCACACCTGTACTACGTTTGGTTAGCATCGGATGATTTTTGTGAAATAGGCCCCACCCACAGAAAGTTGGAAGTGGATTATATCGCAACGGTGTGTTTTTTTTTTTAACTTCCAAATCAGTGTTGTGCAGGACAGTCCCCACATGATGTGTGCGTTGGTTTGGTGAAGATTGGACAAAATTTCAAGGAGAAATGGCAAAAAAACGGTTTTGGACAAAATGCAAAATGGCCGAAAATCTAGTCAGACGCAAATGGGCGTGGCCTAGTTGAGTAGATGCGGGAGGACCCAAGGAATCCAGGGAAAAAAGAATTTTGATGATAAACCCTACGGTTCAAAAGTTATGGACCAAAAGGTAAGGAGGGCTGTTATAGCGCCACCATCTGGTCAATTGGTGCAATTTTTTCGGGGATAGTAAAAGACCCCTCCGTGCACCTCCCTACCAAGTTTCGTAGCTCTAGCTGTTATGGTTTGTGAATGACAGCTAATTTACTGCAAGATTTTGCAAGATTTTTCCAAACCCCATGCAAGTCAATGGGAAAAAAATGGCGCTTAATGGCGAATTGCGGCCAAACCGCTTTCACAAACCCTTAACAAAGTCATAGCACACCTGTCCTCAATAAGCCGGTCATTTTGAGGTCTGGCATGTCTATGTGGCGCAAAAATTGGGGGAGTTATTATTCGTAGAACTTTTTGGCAGATAGAATAATAATAACTAGAATGTCTACATTTCCTACCGAAAATGTAATTGTGCTTGCCGTCCTCGCCATGCACCGCCTGCCTTGCAAGGTCCCTGCCCATGCAGCTCGGGGGACTAAGTAGTTATGGGTGTGTTAATTTCAAAGGACTCTTACACCCAAATACTACAGTACTTACAGTTTTAAAGGTGTATTACACCCAAATACTATATAATGTGGAAATAGTCAACGACGCTATTAGCAAAAATGTGCCTGAATTTTTTGGGAAGTATTTTGGCCATATCTCGGGAACGGAAGCAGCTACAGACACGGGACTGGCGGCATTGGAAAGCTCGTCAAATTTTACATCTAGTAGAAGGTGCGTTGAAGTTACGAAATCAACGATGGGGGCGCTGAGCAATGTACCCTTTTTTACATGAAATAGTTACAACATCAGATGCTCATAACTCCTAGGAAAATGCCTTAAATTGCATGAAACTTTGTGCGTGAAGACATCTCCCGACCTATATTCTTCGGTTTAAAATTGGTGAAATTTGGAGAAAAAAAAAACGTTTTTTTGGACGTTGTTTTTTGGCCATATCTCGGGGACGGAAGCAGCTACAGACACGGGACTGACGCCGTTGGAAAGCTCGTCGAATTTTACATCTAGTAGAAGGTGCCTTGAAGTTAGGAAATCAACAATGGGGGCGCTGAGCAATGTACCCATTTTTTACACAAAGCACCCCTACAGGTCAGTGGCAGCAACTGACCTGTGGGGAAAATGGACTGATAATAGTCCCTGGTCACCAAAGTAATGTTACCCTTTTAGTTTTGTTACAGAGTTGCTGATCGGTTGTCATGTATCCAGTCAGCCAGAGAAGCTGCTTGGGTAGCATGCTAACTAACGCCTAATGCTAGCATTAGCTCAATTAGCTTGTTGCAACTAGTCCCAAACATTGATGAACAGTGTGTCCTAACACCAGGGGGACAAGGTGTTTGTTTTGGCTGGCTGAGGTTAGCCTATAAGGCACAGTTGTTGTGGCTAACAGCCTCCATTCACACTAGGCTATTCACACTAGGCTATCTCTTCCATTATGTTTTCAAACCCAGCTGGCTCTATATAATGAACAACCACAAAGTGGTGACACTTACCCATGGGTTCCGTTCATTGTTTTCTGGACATGTTTCCATGCTATAGTAACACAGCAGCTAACAGAACAGACAGGCCTCCCATGCCATACATGAACACAACAGGTTTCCTGCAGGCAGCTGTCAGGGCTGTGAGGGGGCGGGCTCTGGTCGGCCCTGTGAATTTTTTTATTGGTTGGCGACAAGTGACCTAGAAAATCCAAGGAACTCTGATTCACTCTGATTTTCCCTCTCCTGGGGCTCCCACTTGCACCAGGGAGGGAGAGGAATGACTGTAGTAAGTGATGTCATACTTTTAGAGATGGAGGAATGACTGTAGTAAGTTATTTCATACTTTTTTTGTCTACATCATTCTCTCTACCCAAGATGCAACACTGCTGCTCAGAGTTGCTCTTAAGCTCTATTTATCTGGTCAAATCTCACCGGATTCCTGTTTCCAGTACACTTTTAGCATTTGGTTTTTAACAGAGAAGAGTTGGAGCTGCTGAAAACATACAGTATGCAAATGAGAGGGAGACCATGAGTGATATACCCACTGTGATACAAGTATAGGTGTTTCTGATATCTACATAATAGCGTGCGACAAGTGACAAGTGTCAAGTGTCATACAAGAAGGAAGGCTGGCCATAATGATAATGAATCCGCACTTCCTGCCGCCCTTCAAAATAAAACCATTTAGAAGGGACAGGCACTGAATGCTGCTATAGCGCCCCCTAAAGGCTAAATGACTAAATACTTCTGATATAGGCTCAGAGTACATCCCTCCACACCTGTACCAAGTTTGGTTAGCATCGGACGATTTTTGTGAAATAGGCCCCACCCACAGAAGATTGGAAGTGGATTATATCGCAATGGTGTGTTTTTTTTTTGAACTTCCAAATCAGTGTTGTGCAGGACACTCCCAACATGATGTGTGCGTTGGTTTGGTGAAGATTGGACAAAATTTCAAGGAGAAATGGCAAAAAAACTGTTTTGGACAAAATGCAAAATGGCCGAAAATCTAGTCAGACGGAAATGGGCGTGGCCTAGTTGAGTAGATGCGGGAGGACCCAAGGAATCCAGGGAAAAAAGAATTTTGATGATAAACCCTACGGTTCAAAAGTTATGGACCAAAAGGTAAGGAGGGCTGTTATAGCGCCACCATCTGGTCAATTGGTGCAATTTTTTCGGGGATAGTAAAAGACCCCTCAGTGCACCTCCCTACCAAGTTTCGTAGCTCTAGCTGTTATGTTTTCTGAATTACACCTAATTTACTGCAAGATTTTGCAAGATTTTTCCAAACCCCATGCAAGTCAATGGGGAAAAAAATGGCGCTTAATGGCGAATTGCGGCCAAACCGCTTTCACAAACCCTTAGCAAAGTCATAGCACACCTGTCCTCAATAAGCCGGTCATTTTGAGGTCTGGCATGTCTATGTGGCGCAAAAATTGTGGGCGGTGTTACGCGCAGAAGTTTTTGGCAGATATAATAAGAATAACTAGAATGTCTACATTTCCTACCGAAAATGTAATTGTGCTTGCGTCCTCGCCATGCACCGCCTGGCTTGCAAGGTCCCTGCCCATGCAATTAGGGGGACTAATGCTGCCTTCCAGACACCTGGGACGTGGGTGTTTCCCATTGGAAAAGTCCCAGTCCCCACCTTCAACACAATATTTGTGCTATAGGCTCAGAGTACATCCGTCCACACCTGTACCAAGTTTGGTTAGCATCGGACGATCTTTGTGAAATAGGCCCCACCCACTGAACTTTGGAAGTTGATTATATCGCAACGGTGCATTTTTTTTCAAAAACCACGAAACAGTGTTGTGCAGGACACTCATCACATCGTCACCTCGCTAAACTAATGGCTTAAGTCCTTTAATCTACTTATGCAACATGATTTGACATACAGCGTTATTTGTATGTTAATAGTCATATATTGTCATAACCTTTTTGTATGAAATGATTAAAGGTCCCATATTGTGTAGTTTTCTGCTGTTTTAAACATTTGTCAGGGGTCTTTAAAATAAGGTCATGCATACTGTTTGGCATTTGGAGACAAGTTTTTTTTTTATTGCATTTCTAGCCATTCTAGGTCTGTGCTCATTAAATATGCAGGTTTGGCCACAGAGGCGCCGCTGATTGGCCGATGAGGTGCCCCGCTCTGATTGGCCGCCTGATCTGTCAATCTGGGTAGGTAGAGCACTTAGTGCAGCGCAGATGAAATTTCACGAAATGGCAGCAGTGAGACCGTACGACTTTGAACCTGAAGCTGACTCTGATTCAGAGTCAGCTGTAAAATTGGACGGGCTATCGAATGGCGTCAGTCCCGTGTCTGTAGCTGCTTGTGTGACCTATGGTATCTGCCTCTGCTGAAGTATTTCACAGGATTCGGAAGGATGGAGCATTTGTGGTTTATTCTGAAAGGGAGGGATACACAACAACCACAATCAGCATGGCATGGTGGGTATTGGTCTCTCTCTGCTCCAGCTACTGGACCTCTTTGAATTTTAATTGAGTGCCCCTGACATAGACATATAATCATGACAATTATATACAGGTCCCTGTTTCCTAAATCCAAATGCTCCGTTTTTACAGGTCTTTTATACAGGATAATATATTTTTAGCTTCACTGCCACCTGCTATTGGTTACTAAAAATAGCAGGCACGCAACGTGCGTATGTGAACAGCCTTCACAAAAGGAATATTTTTAACACATTTTATCATAAACATACCTGAAAGGGTGGGATACACAACAACCACAATCAGCATGGCATGGTGGGTATTGGTCTCTCTCTGCTCCAGCTACTGTGAAAGGCAAGTTAAACACTTTCAAGAACGGCTCTCAGAGCTAACGCTAATTAGCCTCTTACGTTAGCTCAGAACGCTACGTGACTACTTCCAGTCAGTAAACATAAATGTAGCAGTTCAACTGAAAACAGGTTGCATTGGAAGTACAGGATAATGTCAATTGTTGATTCTGACTGCTTCTACACATAATATGGTGATGCAAACCACATTTATATAGCAATTTAAAGCTGAGAGCACGGAGGACCAAACTCACCCACAGAAGGAAGCCATTGTCTGTGAGTGACCCACAATGCACTGCGTGTACATAGCAAAACACAACATAGGATTTCTGGTAAGCACTTTCATTAGAACATACTAATAAATAGAAATGATGGTTGCTGGTCCCAAATTAAACATGAATTGAACTATAAATATGTTATTTATGCACACTGTTACACTTGCGCGAGATACGGCCAAAAAACGACCAAAATTAATTTTTGCTCCAAATTACACCAAACTTAAACCGAAGCATCTATGCCATGAGAGGGATTCAGGCACAAAGTTTCATTCAGTTTCATCGATTTTCCTAGGAGTTATGATCATCTGATGTTGTAACTACATTTTAAACACTTATGCGCTGCTATGCGCCCTTCTCGTTGACTCCCGAACTTCGACGCTGCATCTACTAGACGTAAAATTCGACGATCTAGCTAACGGTGTCAGTCCAGTGTCTGTAGCTGTTTCCGTTCCCGAGATACGGCCAACAAACGGCCAAAAACACTATAAAACACTGTTTTTTTGATGGGCTCCAAATGACACCAAAATTAAACCGAAGCATCTATGCCATGAGAAGGATTCAGGCACAAAGTTTGATGCAGTTTCATCAATTTTCCTAGGAGTTATGATCTTCTGATGTTGCCGACAACAGATAATACTAACCCAACAACAAATGCTCATAACTCCTAGGAAAATGGATGAAACTGCATGAAACTAGGTGCGTGAATTCATCTCATGATGATGATGCTTCGGTTTAAGTTTGGTGTAATTTGGAGCAATTTTTTTTTCTTTTTTTTTTTACTTTTTCAAGGAGGAAGCGCAAAAAAACTGTTTTGGACAAAATTCAAAATGGCAGGAAATGTAGTCAGACGGAAATAGGCGTGGCCTAGATGAGTAGATGCGGAAGGACCCAAGGAATCCAGGGAAAAAAAAGTTTGATGATAGACCCTACGGTTCAAAAGTTATGAACCAAAATATAAAGAGGGCTGTTATAGCACCACCATCTTGTCAATTGGTGCAATTATTTCGTGGATAGTAAAAGACCCCTCTGTGAACCTCCCTAACAAGTTTCATAGCTGTACCTCATATGGTTTCTGAGATACAGCTAATTTAATGTTTTTTTTTGTCTATATGATTCTCTGTACCCAGAATGCAACACTCCTGCTCAGAGTTACTGTTAAGCTATATTTATCTGGTGAAATCACACTAGATTCCTGCTTCCAGTACACTTTTTGCATGTGTTTTTTAACAGAGAAGAGCTGCAGCTGCTCAAAAGATAATATGTAAAATGTATGAGAGTGAGACCATGAGCGATATAACACTTGTAATACATGTATAGGTATGTCTGATGTCTACATAATAGCGTGCGTGCGTCAAGTCAAGTGTCAAGTGTCATACAAGAAGGAAGGCTGGCCATAATGAGAATGAATCTGCACTTCCTGCCGCCCTTCAAAATAAAACCATTTAGAAGGGACAGGCACTGAATGCTGCTATAGCGCCCCCTAAAGGCTAAATGACAAAATACTTCTGATATAGGCTCAGAGTACATCCCTCCACACCTGTACCAAGTTTGGTTAGCATCGGACGATTTTTGTGAAATAGGCCCCACCCACAGAAGATTGGAAGTGGATTATATCGCAATGGTGTGTTTTTTTTTTGAACTTCCAAATCAGTGTTGTGCAGGACACTCCCAACATGATGTGTGCGTTGGTTTGGTGAAGATTGGACAAAATTCCAAGGAGAAATGGCAAAAAAAGGGTTTTGGACAAAATGCAAAATGGCGGAAAATCTAGTCAGACGCAAATGGGCGTGGCCTAGTTGAGTAGATGCGGGAGGACCCAAGGAATCCAGGGAAAAAATAATTTTGATGATAGACCCTACGGTTCAAAAGTTATGGACCAAAAGGTAAGGAGGGCTGTTATAGCGCCACCATATGGTCAATTGGTGCAATTTTTTCGGGGATAGTAAAAGACCCCTCAGTGCACCTCCCCATCAAGTTTCGTAATTCTAGCTCTTATGGTTTCTGAATTACACCTAATTTACTGCAAGATTTTGCAAGATTTTTCCAAACCCCATGCAAGTCAATGGGGAAAAAAATGGCGCTTAATGGCGAATTGCGGCCAAACCGCTTTCACAAACCCTTAACAAAGTCATAGCACACCTGTCCTCAATAAGCCGGTCATTTTGAGGTCTGGCATGTCTATGTGGCGCAAAAATTGGGGGAGTTATTAGTCGTAGAACTTTTTGGCAGATAGAATAATAATAAGTATGTGGGATTTCAAGATTGTGCCTTGCTTGTCAGCAAGCACAATAATTATTGCTTTTATCTCGGAAACGGAAGGTGCAATCGTGATTCCGCCCACCACTAGCATACTTTTTCACCCCGATTCCAACGCCGCCATCCGTGAGTCTCTACGAGTTACGGTTGCGGAGATACGTTGCTGTAGCGCCCCCCATAGGCAAACAATAGCGCCCCCTACACGCCAAATGACACTATCTCTTCTGAAATCAACTCAGAAGTGTCAAGTGTCATACAAGAAGGAAGGCTGGCCATAATGAGAATGAATCTGCACTTCCTGCCGCCCTTCAAAATAAAACCATTTAGAAGGGACAGGCACTGAATGCTGCTATAGCGCCCCCTAAAGGCTAAATGACAAAATACTTCTGATATAGGCTCAGAGTACATCCCTCCACACCTGTACCAAGTTTGGTTAGCATCGGACGATTTTTGTGAAATAGGCCCCACCCACAGAAGATTGGAAGTGGATTATATCGCAATGGTGTGTTTTTTTTTTGAACTTCCAAATCAGTGTTGTGCAGGACACTCCCAACATGATGTGTGCGTTGGTTTGGTGAAGATTGGACAAAATTCCAAGGAGAAATGGCAAAAAAAGGGTTTTGGACAAAATGCAAAATGGCGGAAAATCTAGTCAGACGCAAATGGGCGTGGCCTAGTTGAGTAGATGCGGGAGGACCCAAGGAATCCAGGGAAAAAATAATTTTGATGATAGACCCTACGGTTCAAAAGTTATGGACCAAAAGGTAAGGAGGGCTGTTATAGCGCCACCATATGGTCAATTGGTGCAATTTTTTCGGGGATAGTAAAAGACCCCTCAGTGCACCTCCCCATCAAGTTTCGTAATTCTAGCTCTTATGGTTTCTGAATTACACCTAATTTACTGCAAGATTTTGCAAGATTTTTCCAAACCCCATGCAAGTCAATGGGGAAAAAAATGGCGCTTAATGGCGAATTGCGGCCAAACCGCTTTCACAAACCCTTAACAAAGTCATAGCACACCTGTCCTCAATAAGCCGGTCATTTTGAGGTCTGGCATGTCTATGTGGCGCAAAAATTGGGGGAGTTATTAGTCGTAGAACTTTTTGGCAGATAGAATAATAATAAGTATGTGGGATTTCAAGATTGTGCCTTGCTTGTCAGCAAGCACAATAATTATTGCTTTTATCTCGGAAACGGAAGGTGCAATCGTGATTCCGCCCACCACTAGCATACTTTTTCACCCCGATTCCAACGCCGCCATCCGTGAGTCTCTACGAGTTACGGTTGCGGAGATACGTTGCTGTAGCGCCCCCCATAGGCAAACAATAGCGCCCCCTACACGCCAAATGACACTATCTCTTCTGAAATCAACTCAGAAGTGTCAAGTGTCATACAAGAAGGAAGGCTGGCCATAATGAGAATGAATCTGCACTTCCTGCCGCCCTTCAAAATAAAACCATTTAGAAGGGACAGGCACTGAATGCTGCTATAGCGCCCCCTAAAGGCTAAATGACAAAATACTTCTGATATAGGCTCAGAGTACATCCCTCCACACCTGTACCAAGTTTGGTTAGCATCGGACGATTTTTGTGAAATAGGCCCCACCCACAGAAGATTGGAAGTGGATTATATCGCAATGGTGTGTTTTTTTTTTGAACTTCCAAATCAGTGTTGTGCAGGACACTCCCAACATGATGTGTGCGTTGGTTTGGTGAAGATTGGACAAAATTCCAAGGAGAAATGGCAAAAAAAGGGTTTTGGACAAAATGCAAAATGGCGGAAAATCTAGTCAGACGCAAATGGGCGTGGCCTAGTTGAGTAGATGCGGGAGGACCCAAGGAATCCAGGGAAAAAATAATTTTGATGATAGACCCTACGGTTCAAAAGTTATGGACCAAAAGGTAAGGAGGGCTGTTATAGCGCCACCATATGGTCAATTGGTGCAATTTTTTCGGGGATAGTAAAAGACCCCTCAGTGCACCTCCCCATCAAGTTTCGTAATTCTAGCTCTTATGGTTTCTGAATTACACCTAATTTACTGCAAGATTTTGCAAGATTTTTCCAAACCCCATGCAAGTCAATGGGGAAAAAAATGGCGCTTAATGGCGAATTGCGGCCAAACCGCTTTCACAAACCCTTAACAAAGTCATAGCACACCTGTCCTCAATAAGCCGGTCATTTTGAGGTCTGGCATGTCTATGTGGCGCAAAAATTGGGGGAGTTATTAGTCGTAGAACTTTTTGGCAGATAGAATAATAATAAGTATGTGGGATTTCAAGATTGTGCCTTGCTTGTCAGCAAGCACAATAATTATTGCTTTTATCTCGGAAACGGAAGGTGCAATCGTGATTCCGCCCACCACTAGCATACTTTTTCACCCCGATTCCAACGCCGCCATCCGTGAGTCTCTACGAGTTACGGTTGCGGAGATACGTTGCTGTAGCGCCCCCCATAGGCAAACAATAGCGCCCCCTACACGCCAAATGACACTATCTCTTCTGAAATCAACTCAGAAGTGTCAAGTGTCATACAAGAAGGAAGGCTGGCCATAATGAGAATGAATCTGCACTTCCTGCCGCCCTTCAAAATAAAACCATTTAGAAGGGACAGGCACTGAATGCTGCTATAGCGCCCCCTAAAGGCTAAATGACAAAATACTTCTGATATAGGCTCAGAGTACATCCCTCCACACCTGTACCAAGTTTGGTTAGCATCGGACGATTTTTGTGAAATAGGCCCCACCCACAGAAGATTGGAAGTGGATTATATCGCAATGGTGTGTTTTTTTTTTGAACTTCCAAATCAGTGTTGTGCAGGACACTCCCAACATGATGTGTGCGTTGGTTTGGTGAAGATTGGACAAAATTCCAAGGAGAAATGGCAAAAAAAGGGTTTTGGACAAAATGCAAAATGGCGGAAAATCTAGTCAGACGCAAATGGGCGTGGCCTAGTTGAGTAGATGCGGGAGGACCCAAGGAATCCAGGGAAAAAATAATTTTGATGATAGACCCTACGGTTCAAAAGTTATGGACCAAAAGGTAAGGAGGGCTGTTATAGCGCCACCATATGGTCAATTGGTGCAATTTTTTCGGGGATAGTAAAAGACCCCTCAGTGCACCTCCCCATCAAGTTTCGTAATTCTAGCTCTTATGGTTTCTGAATTACACCTAATTTACTGCAAGATTTTGCAAGATTTTTCCAAACCCCATGCAAGTCAATGGGGAAAAAAATGGCGCTTAATGGCGAATTGCGGCCAAACCGCTTTCACAAACCCTTAACAAAGTCATAGCACACCTGTCCTCAATAAGCCGGTCATTTTGAGGTCTGGCATGTCTATGTGGCGCAAAAATTGGGGGAGTTATTAGTCGTAGAACTTTTTGGCAGATAGAATAATAATAAGTATGTGGGATTTCAAGATTGTGCCTTGCTTGTCAGCAAGCACAATAATTATTGCTTTTATCTCGGAAACGGAAGGTGCAATCGTGATTCCGCCCACCACTAGCATACTTTTTCACCCCGATTCCAACGCCGCCATCCGTGAGTCTCTACGAGTTACGGTTGCGGAGATACGTTGCTGTAGCGCCCCCCATAGGCAAACAATAGCGCCCCCTACACGCCAAATGACACTATCTCTTCTGAAATCAACTCAGAAGTGTCAAGTGTCATACAAGAAGGAAGGCTGGCCATAATGAGAATGAATCTGCACTTCCTGCCGCCCTTCAAAATAAAACCATTTAGAAGGGACAGGCACTGAATGCTGCTATAGCGCCCCCTAAAGGCTAAATGACAAAATACTTCTGATATAGGCTCAGAGTACATCCCTCCACACCTGTACCAAGTTTGGTTAGCATCGGACGATTTTTGTGAAATAGGCCCCACCCACAGAAGATTGGAAGTGGATTATATCGCAATGGTGTGTTTTTTTTTTGAACTTCCAAATCAGTGTTGTGCAGGACACTCCCAACATGATGTGTGCGTTGGTTTGGTGAAGATTGGACAAAATTCCAAGGAGAAATGGCAAAAAAAGGGTTTTGGACAAAATGCAAAATGGCGGAAAATCTAGTCAGACGCAAATGGGCGTGGCCTAGTTGAGTAGATGCGGGAGGACCCAAGGAATCCAGGGAAAAAATAATTTTGATGATAGACCCTACGGTTCAAAAGTTATGGACCAAAAGGTAAGGAGGGCTGTTATAGCGCCACCATATGGTCAATTGGTGCAATTTTTTCGGGGATAGTAAAAGACCCCTCAGTGCACCTCCCCATCAAGTTTCGTAATTCTAGCTCTTATGGTTTCTGAATTACACCTAATTTACTGCAAGATTTTGCAAGATTTTTCCAAACCCCATGCAAGTCAATGGGGAAAAAAATGGCGCTTAATGGCGAATTGCGGCCAAACCGCTTTCACAAACCCTTAACAAAGTCATAGCACACCTGTCCTCAATAAGCCGGTCATTTTGAGGTCTGGCATGTCTATGTGGCGCAAAAATTGGGGGAGTTATTAGTCGTAGAACTTTTTGGCAGATAGAATAATAATAAGTATGTGGGATTTCAAGATTGTGCCTTGCTTGTCAGCAAGCACAATAATTATTGCTTTTATCTCGGAAACGGAAGGTGCAATCGTGATTCCGCCCACCACTAGCATACTTTTTCACCCCGATTCCAACGCCGCCATCCGTGAGTCTCTACGAGTTACGGTTGCGGAGATACGTTGCTGTAGCGCCCCCCATAGGCAAACAATAGCGCCCCCTACACGCCAAATGACACTATCTCTTCTGAAATCAACTCAGAAGTGTCAAGTGTCATACAAGAAGGAAGGCTGGCCATAATGAGAATGAATCTGCACTTCCTGCCGCCCTTCAAAATAAAACCATTTAGAAGGGACAGGCACTGAATGCTGCTATAGCGCCCCCTAAAGGCTAAATGACAAAATACTTCTGATATAGGCTCAGAGTACATCCCTCCACACCTGTACCAAGTTTGGTTAGCATCGGACGATTTTTGTGAAATAGGCCCCACCCACAGAAGATTGGAAGTGGATTATATCGCAATGGTGTGTTTTTTTTTTGAACTTCCAAATCAGTGTTGTGCAGGACACTCCCAACATGATGTGTGCGTTGGTTTGGTGAAGATTGGACAAAATTCCAAGGAGAAATGGCAAAAAAAGGGTTTTGGACAAAATGCAAAATGGCGGAAAATCTAGTCAGACGCAAATGGGCGTGGCCTAGTTGAGTAGATGCGGGAGGACCCAAGGAATCCAGGGAAAAAATAATTTTGATGATAGACCCTACGGTTCAAAAGTTATGGACCAAAAGGTAAGGAGGGCTGTTATAGCGCCACCATATGGTCAATTGGTGCAATTTTTTCGGGGATAGTAAAAGACCCCTCAGTGCACCTCCCCATCAAGTTTCGTAATTCTAGCTCTTATGGTTTCTGAATTACACCTAATTTACTGCAAGATTTTGCAAGATTTTTCCAAACCCCATGCAAGTCAATGGGGAAAAAAATGGCGCTTAATGGCGAATTGCGGCCAAACCGCTTTCACAAACCCTTAACAAAGTCATAGCACACCTGTCCTCAATAAGCCGGTCATTTTGAGGTCTGGCATGTCTATGTGGCGCAAAAATTGGGGGAGTTATTAGTCGTAGAACTTTTTGGCAGATAGAATAATAATAAGTATGTGGGATTTCAAGATTGTGCCTTGCTTGTCAGCAAGCACAATAATTATTGCTTTTATCTCGGAAACGGAAGGTGCAATCGTGATTCCGCCCACCACTAGCATACTTTTTCACCCCGATTCCAACGCCGCCATCCGTGAGTCTCTACGAGTTACGGTTGCGGAGATACGTTGCTGTAGCGCCCCCCATAGGCAAACAATAGCGCCCCCTACACGCCAAATGACACTATCTCTTCTGAAATCAACTCAGAAGTGTCAAGTGTCATACAAGAAGGAAGGCTGGCCATAATGAGAATGAATCTGCACTTCCTGCCGCCCTTCAAAATAAAACCATTTAGAAGGGACAGGCACTGAATGCTGCTATAGCGCCCCCTAAAGGCTAAATGACAAAATACTTCTGATATAGGCTCAGAGTACATCCCTCCACACCTGTACCAAGTTTGGTTAGCATCGGACGATTTTTGTGAAATAGGCCCCACCCACAGAAGATTGGAAGTGGATTATATCGCAATGGTGTGTTTTTTTTTTGAACTTCCAAATCAGTGTTGTGCAGGACACTCCCAACATGATGTGTGCGTTGGTTTGGTGAAGATTGGACAAAATTCCAAGGAGAAATGGCAAAAAAAGGGTTTTGGACAAAATGCAAAATGGCGGAAAATCTAGTCAGACGCAAATGGGCGTGGCCTAGTTGAGTAGATGCGGGAGGACCCAAGGAATCCAGGGAAAAAATAATTTTGATGATAGACCCTACGGTTCAAAAGTTATGGACCAAAAGGTAAGGAGGGCTGTTATAGCGCCACCATATGGTCAATTGGTGCAATTTTTTCGGGGATAGTAAAAGACCCCTCAGTGCACCTCCCCATCAAGTTTCGTAATTCTAGCTCTTATGGTTTCTGAATTACACCTAATTTACTGCAAGATTTTGCAAGATTTTTCCAAACCCCATGCAAGTCAATGGGGAAAAAAATGGCGCTTAATGGCGAATTGCGGCCAAACCGCTTTCACAAACCCTTAACAAAGTCATAGCACACCTGTCCTCAATAAGCCGGTCATTTTGAGGTCTGGCATGTCTATGTGGCGCAAAAATTGGGGGAGTTATTAGTCGTAGAACTTTTTGGCAGATAGAATAATAATAAGTATGTGGGATTTCAAGATTGTGCCTTGCTTGTCAGCAAGCACAATAATTATTGCTTTTATCTCGGAAACGGAAGGTGCAATCGTGATTCCGCCCACCACTAGCATACTTTTTCACCCCGATTCCAACGCCGCCATCCGTGAGTCTCTACGAGTTACGGTTGCGGAGATACGTTGCTGTAGCGCCCCCCATAGGCAAACAATAGCGCCCCCTACACGCCAAATGACACTATCTCTTCTGAAATCAACTCAGAAGTGTCAAGTGTCATACAAGAAGGAAGGCTGGCCATAATGAGAATGAATCTGCACTTCCTGCCGCCCTTCAAAATAAAACCATTTAGAAGGGACAGGCACTGAATGCTGCTATAGCGCCCCCTAAAGGCTAAATGACAAAATACTTCTGATATAGGCTCAGAGTACATCCCTCCACACCTGTACCAAGTTTGGTTAGCATCGGACGATTTTTGTGAAATAGGCCCCACCCACAGAAGATTGGAAGTGGATTATATCGCAATGGTGTGTTTTTTTTTTGAACTTCCAAATCAGTGTTGTGCAGGACACTCCCAACATGATGTGTGCGTTGGTTTGGTGAAGATTGGACAAAATTCCAAGGAGAAATGGCAAAAAAAGGGTTTTGGACAAAATGCAAAATGGCGGAAAATCTAGTCAGACGCAAATGGGCGTGGCCTAGTTGAGTAGATGCGGGAGGACCCAAGGAATCCAGGGAAAAAATAATTTTGATGATAGACCCTACGGTTCAAAAGTTATGGACCAAAAGGTAAGGAGGGCTGTTATAGCGCCACCATATGGTCAATTGGTGCAATTTTTTCGGGGATAGTAAAAGACCCCTCAGTGCACCTCCCCATCAAGTTTCGTAATTCTAGCTCTTATGGTTTCTGAATTACACCTAATTTACTGCAAGATTTTGCAAGATTTTTCCAAACCCCATGCAAGTCAATGGGGAAAAAAATGGCGCTTAATGGCGAATTGCGGCCAAACCGCTTTCACAAACCCTTAACAAAGTCATAGCACACCTGTCCTCAATAAGCCGGTCATTTTGAGGTCTGGCATGTCTATGTGGCGCAAAAATTGGGGGAGTTATTAGTCGTAGAACTTTTTGGCAGATAGAATAATAATAAGTATGTGGGATTTCAAGATTGTGCCTTGCTTGTCAGCAAGCACAATAATTATTGCTTTTATCTCGGAAACGGAAGGTGCAATCGTGATTCCGCCCACCACTAGCATACTTTTTCACCCCGATTCCAACGCCGCCATCCGTGAGTCTCTACGAGTTACGGTTGCGGAGATACGTTGCTGTAGCGCCCCCCATAGGCAAACAATAGCGCCCCCTACACGCCAAATGACACTATCTCTTCTGAAATCAACTCAGAAGTGTCAAGTGTCATACAAGAAGGAAGGCTGGCCATAATGAGAATGAATCTGCACTTCCTGCCGCCCTTCAAAATAAAACCATTTAGAAGGGACAGGCACTGAATGCTGCTATAGCGCCCCCTAAAGGCTAAATGACAAAATACTTCTGATATAGGCTCAGAGTACATCCCTCCACACCTGTACCAAGTTTGGTTAGCATCGGACGATTTTTGTGAAATAGGCCCCACCCACAGAAGATTGGAAGTGGATTATATCGCAATGGTGTGTTTTTTTTTTGAACTTCCAAATCAGTGTTGTGCAGGACACTCCCAACATGATGTGTGCGTTGGTTTGGTGAAGATTGGACAAAATTCCAAGGAGAAATGGCAAAAAAAGGGTTTTGGACAAAATGCAAAATGGCGGAAAATCTAGTCAGACGCAAATGGGCGTGGCCTAGTTGAGTAGATGCGGGAGGACCCAAGGAATCCAGGGAAAAAATAATTTTGATGATAGACCCTACGGTTCAAAAGTTATGGACCAAAAGGTAAGGAGGGCTGTTATAGCGCCACCATATGGTCAATTGGTGCAATTTTTTCGGGGATAGTAAAAGACCCCTCAGTGCACCTCCCCATCAAGTTTCGTAATTCTAGCTCTTATGGTTTCTGAATTACACCTAATTTACTGCAAGATTTTGCAAGATTTTTCCAAACCCCATGCAAGTCAATGGGGAAAAAAATGGCGCTTAATGGCGAATTGCGGCCAAACCGCTTTCACAAACCCTTAACAAAGTCATAGCACACCTGTCCTCAATAAGCCGGTCATTTTGAGGTCTGGCATGTCTATGTGGCGCAAAAATTGGGGGAGTTATTAGTCGTAGAACTTTTTGGCAGATAGAATAATAATAAGTATGTGGGATTTCAAGATTGTGCCTTGCTTGTCAGCAAGCACAATAATTATTGCTTTTATCTCGGAAACGGAAGGTGCAATCGTGATTCCGCCCACCACTAGCATACTTTTTCACCCCGATTCCAACGCCGCCATCCGTGAGTCTCTACGAGTTACGGTTGCGGAGATACGTTGCTGTAGCGCCCCCCATAGGCAAACAATAGCGCCCCCTACACGCCAAATGACACTATCTCTTCTGAAATCAACTCAGAAGTGTCAAGTGTCATACAAGAAGGAAGGCTGGCCATAATGAGAATGAATCTGCACTTCCTGCCGCCCTTCAAAATAAAACCATTTAGAAGGGACAGGCACTGAATGCTGCTATAGCGCCCCCTAAAGGCTAAATGACAAAATACTTCTGATATAGGCTCAGAGTACATCCCTCCACACCTGTACCAAGTTTGGTTAGCATCGGACGATTTTTGTGAAATAGGCCCCACCCACAGAAGATTGGAAGTGGATTATATCGCAATGGTGTGTTTTTTTTTTGAACTTCCAAATCAGTGTTGTGCAGGACACTCCCAACATGATGTGTGCGTTGGTTTGGTGAAGATTGGACAAAATTCCAAGGAGAAATGGCAAAAAAAGGGTTTTGGACAAAATGCAAAATGGCGGAAAATCTAGTCAGACGCAAATGGGCGTGGCCTAGTTGAGTAGATGCGGGAGGACCCAAGGAATCCAGGGAAAAAATAATTTTGATGATAGACCCTACGGTTCAAAAGTTATGGACCAAAAGGTAAGGAGGGCTGTTATAGCGCCACCATATGGTCAATTGGTGCAATTTTTTCGGGGATAGTAAAAGACCCCTCAGTGCACCTCCCCATCAAGTTTCGTAATTCTAGCTCTTATGGTTTCTGAATTACACCTAATTTACTGCAAGATTTTGCAAGATTTTTCCAAACCCCATGCAAGTCAATGGGGAAAAAAATGGCGCTTAATGGCGAATTGCGGCCAAACCGCTTTCACAAACCCTTAACAAAGTCATAGCACACCTGTCCTCAATAAGCCGGTCATTTTGAGGTCTGGCATGTCTATGTGGCGCAAAAATTGGGGGAGTTATTAGTCGTAGAACTTTTTGGCAGATAGAATAATAATAAGTATGTGGGATTTCAAGATTGTGCCTTGCTTGTCAGCAAGCACAATAATTATTGCTTTTATCTCGGAAACGGAAGGTGCAATCGTGATTCCGCCCACCACTAGCATACTTTTTCACCCCGATTCCAACGCCGCCATCCGTGAGTCTCTACGAGTTACGGTTGCGGAGATACGTTGCTGTAGCGCCCCCCATAGGCAAACAATAGCGCCCCCTACACGCCAAATGACACTATCTCTTCTGAAATCAACTCAGAAGTGTCAAGTGTCATACAAGAAGGAAGGCTGGCCATAATGAGAATGAATCTGCACTTCCTGCCGCCCTTCAAAATAAAACCATTTAGAAGGGACAGGCACTGAATGCTGCTATAGCGCCCCCTAAAGGCTAAATGACAAAATACTTCTGATATAGGCTCAGAGTACATCCCTCCACACCTGTACCAAGTTTGGTTAGCATCGGACGATTTTTGTGAAATAGGCCCCACCCACAGAAGATTGGAAGTGGATTATATCGCAATGGTGTGTTTTTTTTTTGAACTTCCAAATCAGTGTTGTGCAGGACACTCCCAACATGATGTGTGCGTTGGTTTGGTGAAGATTGGACAAAATTCCAAGGAGAAATGGCAAAAAAAGGGTTTTGGACAAAATGCAAAATGGCGGAAAATCTAGTCAGACGCAAATGGGCGTGGCCTAGTTGAGTAGATGCGGGAGGACCCAAGGAATCCAGGGAAAAAATAATTTTGATGATAGACCCTACGGTTCAAAAGTTATGGACCAAAAGGTAAGGAGGGCTGTTATAGCGCCACCATATGGTCAATTGGTGCAATTTTTTCGGGGATAGTAAAAGACCCCTCAGTGCACCTCCCCATCAAGTTTCGTAATTCTAGCTCTTATGGTTTCTGAATTACACCTAATTTACTGCAAGATTTTGCAAGATTTTTCCAAACCCCATGCAAGTCAATGGGGAAAAAAATGGCGCTTAATGGCGAATTGCGGCCAAACCGCTTTCACAAACCCTTAACAAAGTCATAGCACACCTGTCCTCAATAAGCCGGTCATTTTGAGGTCTGGCATGTCTATGTGGCGCAAAAATTGGGGGAGTTATTAGTCGTAGAACTTTTTGGCAGATAGAATAATAATAAGTATGTGGGATTTCAAGATTGTGCCTTGCTTGTCAGCAAGCACAATAATTATTGCTTTTATCTCGGAAACGGAAGGTGCAATCGTGATTCCGCCCACCACTAGCATACTTTTTCACCCCGATTCCAACGCCGCCATCCGTGAGTCTCTACGAGTTACGGTTGCGGAGATACGTTGCTGTAGCGCCCCCCATAGGCAAACAATAGCGCCCCCTACACGCCAAATGACACTATCTCTTCTGAAATCAACTCAGAAGTGTCAAGTGTCATACAAGAAGGAAGGCTGGCCATAATGAGAATGAATCTGCACTTCCTGCCGCCCTTCAAAATAAAACCATTTAGAAGGGACAGGCACTGAATGCTGCTATAGCGCCCCCTAAAGGCTAAATGACAAAATACTTCTGATATAGGCTCAGAGTACATCCCTCCACACCTGTACCAAGTTTGGTTAGCATCGGACGATTTTTGTGAAATAGGCCCCACCCACAGAAGATTGGAAGTGGATTATATCGCAATGGTGTGTTTTTTTTTTGAACTTCCAAATCAGTGTTGTGCAGGACACTCCCAACATGATGTGTGCGTTGGTTTGGTGAAGATTGGACAAAATTCCAAGGAGAAATGGCAAAAAAAGGGTTTTGGACAAAATGCAAAATGGCGGAAAATCTAGTCAGACGCAAATGGGCGTGGCCTAGTTGAGTAGATGCGGGAGGACCCAAGGAATCCAGGGAAAAAATAATTTTGATGATAGACCCTACGGTTCAAAAGTTATGGACCAAAAGGTAAGGAGGGCTGTTATAGCGCCACCATATGGTCAATTGGTGCAATTTTTTCGGGGATAGTAAAAGACCCCTCAGTGCACCTCCCCATCAAGTTTCGTAATTCTAGCTCTTATGGTTTCTGAATTACACCTAATTTACTGCAAGATTTTGCAAGATTTTTCCAAACCCCATGCAAGTCAATGGGGAAAAAAATGGCGCTTAATGGCGAATTGCGGCCAAACCGCTTTCACAAACCCTTAACAAAGTCATAGCACACCTGTCCTCAATAAGCCGGTCATTTTGAGGTCTGGCATGTCTATGTGGCGCAAAAATTGGGGGAGTTATTAGTCGTAGAACTTTTTGGCAGATAGAATAATAATAAGTATGTGGGATTTCAAGATTGTGCCTTGCTTGTCAGCAAGCACAATAATTATTGCTTTTATCTCGGAAACGGAAGGTGCAATCGTGATTCCGCCCACCACTAGCATACTTTTTCACCCCGATTCCAACGCCGCCATCCGTGAGTCTCTACGAGTTACGGTTGCGGAGATACGTTGCTGTAGCGCCCCCCATAGGCAAACAATAGCGCCCCCTACACGCCAAATGACACTATCTCTTCTGAAATCAACTCAGAAGTGTCAAGTGTCATACAAGAAGGAAGGCTGGCCATAATGAGAATGAATCTGCACTTCCTGCCGCCCTTCAAAATAAAACCATTTAGAAGGGACAGGCACTGAATGCTGCTATAGCGCCCCCTAAAGGCTAAATGACAAAATACTTCTGATATAGGCTCAGAGTACATCCCTCCACACCTGTACCAAGTTTGGTTAGCATCGGACGATTTTTGTGAAATAGGCCCCACCCACAGAAGATTGGAAGTGGATTATATCGCAATGGTGTGTTTTTTTTTGAACTTCCAAATCAGTGTTGTGCAGGACACTCCCAACATGATGTGTGCGTTGGTTTGGTGAAGATTGGACAAAATTCCAAGGAGAAATGGCAAAAAAAGGGTTTTGGACAAAATGCAAAATGGCGGAAAATCTAGTCAGACGCAAATGGGCGTGGCCTAGTTGAGTAGATGCGGGAGGACCCAAGGAATCCAGGGAAAAAATAATTTTGATGATAGACCCTACGGTTCAAAAGTTATGGACCAAAAGGTAAGGAGGGCTGTTATAGCGCCACCATATGGTCAATTGGTGCAATTTTTTCGGGGATAGTAAAAGACCCCTCAGTGCACCTCCCCATCAAGTTTCGTAATTCTAGCTCTTATGGTTTCTGAATTACACCTAATTTACTGCAAGATTTTGCAAGATTTTTCCAAACCCCATGCAAGTCAATGGGGAAAAAAATGGCGCTTAATGGCGAATTGCGGCCAAACCGCTTTCACAAACCCTTAACAAAGTCATAGCACACCTGTCCTCAATAAGCCGGTCATTTTGAGGTCTGGCATGTCTATGTGGCGCAAAAATTGGGGGAGTTATTAGTCGTAGAACTTTTTGGCAGATAGAATAATAATAAGTATGTGGGATTTCAAGATTGTGCCTTGCTTGTCAGCAAGCACAATAATTATTGCTTTTATCTCGGAAACGGAAGGTGCAATCGTGATTCCGCCCACCACTAGCATACTTTTTCACCCCGATTCCAACGCCGCCATCCGTGAGTCTCTACGAGTTACGGTTGCGGAGATACGTTGCTGTAGCGCCCCCCATAGGCAAACAATAGCGCCCCCTACACGCCAAATGACACTATCTCTTCTGAAATCAACTCAGAAGTGTCAAGTGTCATACAAGAAGGAAGGCTGGCCATAATGAGAATGAATCTGCACTTCCTGCCGCCCTTCAAAATAAAACCATTTAGAAGGGACAGGCACTGAATGCTGCTATAGGCGCCCCCTAAAGGCTAAATGACAAAATACTTCTGATATAGGCTCAGAGTACATCCCTCCACACCTGTACCAAGTTTGGTTAGCATCGGACGATTTTTGTGAAATAGGCCCCACCCACAGAAGATTGGAAGTGGATTATATCGCAATGGTGTGTTTTTTTTTTGAACTTCCAAATCAGTGTTGTGCAGGACACTCCCAACATGATGTGTGCGTTGGTTTGGTGAAGATTGGACAAAATTCCAAGGAGAAATGGCAAAAAAAGGGTTTTGGACAAAATGCAAAATGGCGGAAAATCTAGTCAGACGCAAATGGGCGTGGCCTAGTTGAGTAGATGCGGGAGGACCCAAGGAATCCAGGGAAAAAATAATTTTGATGATAGACCCTACGGTTCAAAAGTTATGGACCAAAAGGTAAGGAGGGCTGTTATAGCGCCACCATATGGTCAATTGGTGCAATTTTTTCGGGGATAGTAAAAGACCCCTCAGTGCACCTCCCCATCAAGTTTCGTAATTCTAGCTCTTATGGTTTCTGAATTACACCTAATTTACTGCAAGATTTTGCAAGATTTTTCCAAACCCCATGCAAGTCAATGGGGAAAAAAATGGCGCTTAATGGCGAATTGCGGCCAAACCGCTTTCACAAACCCTTAACAAAGTCATAGCACACCTGTCCTCAATAAGCCGGTCATTTTGAGGTCTGGCATGTCTATGTGGCGCAAAAATTGGGGGAGTTATTAGTCGTAGAACTTTTTGGCAGATAGAATAATAATAAGTATGTGGGATTTCAAGATTGTGCCTTGCTTGTCAGCAAGCACAATAATTATTGCTTTTATCTCGGAAACGGAAGGTGCAATCGTGATTCCGCCCACCACTAGCATACTTTTTCACCCCGATTCCAACGCCGCCATCCGTGAGTCTCTACGAGTTACGGTTGCGGAGATACGTTGCTGTAGCGCCCCCCATAGGCAAACAATAGCGCCCCCTACACGCCAAATGACACTATCTCTTCTGAAATCAACTCAGAAGTGTCAAGTGTCATACAAGAAGGAAGGCTGGCCATAATGAGAATGAATCTGCACTTCCTGCCGCCCTTCAAAATAAAACCATTTAGAAGGGACAGGCACTGAATGCTGCTATAGCGCCCCCTAAAGGCTAAATGACAAAATACTTCTGATATAGGCTCAGAGTACATCCCTCCACACCTGTACCAAGTTTGGTTAGCATCGGACGATTTTTGTGAAATAGGCCCCACCCACAGAAGATTGGAAGTGGATTATATCGCAATGGTGTGTTTTTTTTTTTGAACTTCCAAATCAGTGTTGTGCAGGACACTCCCAACATGATGTGTGCGTTGGTTTGGTGAAGATTGGACAAAATTCCAAGGAGAAATGGCAAAAAAAGGGTTTTGGACAAAATGCAAAATGGCGGAAATCTAGTCAGACGCAAATGGGCGTGGCCTAGTTGAGTAGATGCGGGAGGACCCAAGGAATCCAGGGAAAAAATAATTTTGATGATAGACCCTACGGTTCAAAAGTTATGGACCAAAAGGTAAGGAGGGCTGTTATAGCGCCACCATATGGTCAATTGGTGCAATTTTTTCGGGGATAGTAAAAGACCCCTCAGTGCACCTCCCCATCAAGTTTCGTAATTCTAGCTCTTATGGTTTCTGAATTACACCTAATTTACTGCAAGATTTTGCAAGATTTTTTCCAAACCCCATGCAAGTCAATGGGGAAAAAATGGCGCTTAATGGCGAATTGCGGCCAAACCGCTTTCACAAACCCTTAACAAAGTCATAGCACACCTGTCCTCAATAAGCCGGTCATTTTGAGGTCTGGCATGTCTATGTGGCGCAAAATTGGGGGAGTTATTAGTCGTAGAACTTTTTGGCAGATAGAATAATAATAAGTATGTGGGATTTCAAGATTGTGCCTTGCTTGTCAGCAAGCACAATAATTATTGCTTTTATCTCGGAAACGGAAGGTGCAATCGTGATTCCGCCCACCACTAGCATACTTTTTCACCCCCGATTCCAACGCCGCCATCCGTGAGTCTCTACGAGTTACGGTTGCGGAGATACGTTGCTGTAGCGCCCCCCATAGGCAAACAATAGCGCCCCCTACACGCCAAATGACACTATCTCTTCTGAAATCAACTCAGAAGTGTCAAGTGTCATACAAGAAGGAAGGCTGGCCATAATGAGAATGAATCTGCACTTCCTGCCGCCCTTCAAAATAAAACCATTTAGAAGGGACAGGCACTGAATGCTGCTATAGCGCCCCCTAAAGGCTAAATGACAAAATACTTCTGATATAGGCTCAGAGTACATCCCTCCACACCTGTACCAAGTTTGGTTAGCATCGGACGATTTTTGTGAAATAGGCCCCACCCACAGAAGATTGGAAGTGGATTATATCGCAATGGTGTGTTTTTTTTTTGAACTTCCAAATCAGTGTTGTGCAGGACACTCCCAACATGATGTGTGCGTTGGTTTGGTGAAGATTGGACAAAATTC